>NW_028096783.1:2005407-2605407 GCF_014824575.4 Sturnira hondurensis
ACCTAGGTTGCTTCCAACTCTTGGCTATTGTAAATTGTGCTGCTATGAACATTGGGGTGCATAGGTTCTTTGGGATTGGTGTTTTAGGGTTCTTAGGATACAATCCCAGCAGTGGAATTGCTGGGTCAAAAGGCAAGTCCAATTTTAGTTTTCTGAGAAAATTCCATACTGTTTTCCATAATGGTTGTACCAGTCTGCAATCCCACCAACAGTGGACCAGAGTCCCCTTTTCCCCACACCCTCTCCAACATTTGTTGTTTATTGCTTTGTTTATGATAGCCATTCTCACCGGTGTAAAGTGGTATCTCATTGTAGTTTTAATTTGCATCTCTCTGATAGCTAGCGATATTGAGCTTCTCTTCCTGTGTCTCTGGATCCTCTGTATGTCCTCCTTGCAGAAGTGTGTGTTCAAGTCCTTTCCCCAGCCTGGTACTGGCATAAAAACAGGCACATAGACCAATGGAACAGAATAGAGAACCCAGAAATAAACCCAACTCTCTACAATCAATTAATATTCGACAGAGGGGGCAGTAACATAAAATGGGGTAAAGATAGCCTCTTCAACAAATGGTTTTGGGAGAACTGGACAGCTACATGCAAAAAAATGAAACTCGAGCACCAACTTACATCATACACCAAAATAAATTCAAGGTGGATAAAAGACTTAAATATAAGCCATGACACCATTAAAGTCCTAGAGGAGAACATTGGCAGGAAAATCTCAGATATTTCACGCAGCAACATTTTTACTGATATGTCCACTGGAGCAAGGACTATAAAGGAAAGAATAAACACATGGGATCTCATCAAAATAAAAAGCTTCTGCACAGCTAAAGAAAACAGCATCAAAATAAAAAGACAACCAACTGTATGGGAAAACATATTTGCCAATGATACCTTAGACAAAAATTTAATCTCCAAAATATACAAAGAACTCACATGACTTTACTCTAAGAAGACAACTAACCCAATTTGAGTTTTTCTTGAGTCATAATGGTTGGTCTGTTCTCACCTGTTCTGTATGAGGGGCAGAGCCTTAGGTGTTCACCAGGGCCGGGTGACCCAGTGGCTGGGTTGTGACGCTGTATGTGGGGGCGAGGTCAGAGAGGGAAAAAAATGGTGCTTTGCTGTGCTCCACTCTCTCTCAGATTTCTGTCCCCACTGTGGCTTCCCACAAGCAAACTGGGCCCCTCTGGTGCTGGTTCCCAGGTGTGTGGGCCCGTGTACTCTCCAGGACCCTGTGGGTCTCTCCAATGAACTCTCTGTGAGACTGGGAGCCTCTCCTGGCCCCTTGACCCCGAGAAAGTCTTTCCAGTTGGTGCTTTCAGGCTCTAATTCCCATGGCTGGGGCCCTAGCCTGAGCAGTCTGTCTCACTGTTCTCTCCTTCACTTGGTTTATCTGTGCGTGAATGTGTGACTGCAGTCAGCCAGCCACCCCTACGCCCTCACTGGGTCCATCTGTCGCCACCCCATGCCTGGGATCCACCAACCACCTCTGCCTCCACTCCTGGCTCGGTCAAGCTGATTGGTCTTTCCAGCCCGACCCCACTCCGCTGCTGGCTCCCCCCCTTCTTACTGGTCTGGCTAAGTGGTTCATTGTTGTCAGACTTTCGTACAGTTCAATTTTCACTGTTTTGGCTGCGTTTTGTTTCTAAAACTTCGCTGTCTTTAAATTTAGTTGTGGGAGGGGGCACACTGTTTCCACCTACGCCTCGATCTTGGCCAGAAGTCCATCTCTTTTTAAATCTATTATCATCTCTGATTATATTAATAGCTTTCTTGATATTAAATAATTTTGGTGTTTCTGAGTTAAACTTGGCTTTCATAATATAGGATTTTATGAATTCATAGCTAAATTTGACTTGTTCATATTTTATTTAGTAGTCCTACAAAAATGAAATTGCTCATTTGATTTCTTCTTTGAAGTTTTTGCCTGTTTTTGGTATCAGAGTTAGGCTAATCTTATACTTGTTTCCTATTCTTGAAAACAATTGTAATTTTTCTTACAAATGAATCTAGGTGTGGTATGGTGTGTTTTTTCTTGCTGTCATTTGTTTTATTTTTTTTGTTAGAGAGTAGCTCTTTTATTTTAAGAAAAATGTTTGGAAACTTTTGTGAAAACCTTCAGATTTTTCTTATTGTTATTTATTTTGTTTTCCCACTTTTTCTTGAGTGACTTGAGTACTTATTTTCCTAGAACATATTTTTCTCTCACTCTTCAGCCATCAATATGATGTTTTTTGCTATTCCTTTCTCTATTCTGCTGTCTCCTCTCTTACTGATCTATCAGGTTTTTTTTTCCTGATCTATCAGTTGTTAAAAAGGTATGGCTAGAGCTCTTTCTATGTTGGTGAATTTTTCATTTTCTCCTTATATTTTCATTAGATTTTGCTGTATATACACATACACACAAATATACATTTGTATATGTTTAGCTTCATAGCTAGAGACATAAAAGTTTATGGCTCTTTCAACTTCTGATTGGATTATGTTTTGTTAATTCCAGATATCTACTTTCTTCCATTTTATGCTTTCTATCTCAATTATTCCATTTTCTGATATTAATTTTAACATACTCTGTTGTTTTATAATAATTTTATTATATTACCATCTGCCTAATATGTATTTTTACATAATTAAAAATCCATTTTATCTTTTAATTCAGACTACTTTTATACTCTACATATAGCCAAATATTTTTTCAGGGAGTTAAAATAGGCTCTTTTGGTGATTTCTGATGTATATTCATTTTACTATTTTATTGCTTCTGTCTTGCCCCTTACTGAATTGATTTTTTACATTCTTCTGTTAACATTTTCTTCCTAGTAATTTTGGGTTTATGAATCTCTTTCTATTTTTTTACTGATTATACTTATATTTTTGTAAAATTTTAAAATTACATCAACAGCTATAGTATCTAGATCTTTTTCTTATATAAGAAAAACAAATTTTTAATATTTTTATAGTTCCCACTATCCTCACTTGCAGGCTCCACTTTTGAGAACATCTGAAATTTTATTTGCAAATTATTCTCGTATACATTTTTAAACATCACGTGTCAACAATTATTTAAACTTCCTATAAGTTTTAGCGATTTCTTTAGTTATTTCCTTGGGCCTTTTTTTCTTGGTGTTGATGTTTACTTTATTGAATTATTCTTTTATAATATTTTTTCAGAGGTATTTGCGGGTGAGAAAATTTCCAAGTTAGGCAGAATCAGAAGTTTCTACTTTGCGCTGTACATGTGAATGCAAGTTTGACAGGGCATCAAGTCTTGGCGCAAAATAACAGTACTGGTACCTTTTCTTTCATGCCCCAGTGTTGCTGTTGAGAGACAACATGTAAACTTAATGCCCACGTCTTTGTAAGTGAGCCAATGTTTTCTCTTTGGGACATTTTAGGGGTTTCTTTATATAAAATGTTTTCATATTTTACCAGGATGTTTAAAGTTGTGGGCCTTTTAAAACTCATCCATTTGGCACAAGGTAGATATTTTTGATCTGAATAACAATGTATTTATTCAAATTTCAGTAAACATCTTTAATCATTTGTGATCTTTTTATTTATTTCTTTTCCACAACTCTTCTCCAAGTCTCTTAATTTTTTTTCTTTTTTGTGGTGTTTTCTAGGAGAAATTCATAGCCTGATATTCTAACTTACTAAGTTGTCTAGCTATGTCCATTCTGATGTGGTTTTCGTATTTATTTTACTTTGAAGAATGTGGTTTTTTGCCCCAAGATCTAGTTGTTCCTGTTTAAAGATTTAGTATACTCTAGAGTAACTCTAAGGACATTAATATACTTTAAAGTATTTACCCTGATTCTATTAAATACTATTGTATTTATGTTTTTTGGCATTTATTTATTTATTTATTTATTTACTCATGTTGTTCAATTACAGTTGTCCTCATTTTTCTCCCACTACTGTCCCCTGCCCAACACACTGCACTGCCCATGTTCAAACCTCACCCACCCCTATTTTCTTTGTCCATGGGTCCTTTATACATATTCCTTGACAACCCTTCCGTGTTGGTTTAATTCAAATTGCGTGAGTCCTGATTTTCTGTGTTTCTTCCCATCTTTTAGCTGGTATTATGTGTTCTTCACTGTGTTCTGGTTCATATGACTGTGAGGGAGCGTTCACGTTGTGCTGTCTGATATGATGTGTCAGGTACGATTTGCCTTTGGGTATTAGTATCTCCCATCCTGAGAGAGCCCATATGCTAGGGCTGAGTGGCTCTTTGGTTAAATGCCCATACAACCTGGTTTTCAGGGGTACAAATACTACAGAGCCCTGTTGACTTTGTCCGGTGGGGGTGTAAGAGAGTGGTAGAGGGGCCCACAGCCTTAGTGACTCTGACCGCATGTATCTCAAACCACACACTGCACATTTTTTCTGTAAAACTAGAAACTCTTTAGATGTTTCCGTACACAAGCCTGACTTCAACAGTCACATATTTTAGACTTGCTTTTCTGATTTTTTCTGCTTCTATCTGATTTCTATTGCTTAGAAAAGTATCAAAATTTCTGGTCTCCAGCTGTGTCTTGTTTCTCAGTGCTCTTATGAGCTTTCTCTTTTCCTCTCACTTATCTTTCTTGTCACTTCATAACACTTGGGATGGGATAAAGAGTCAACATGCATGGCTCAGGCTAATGGTCCCGATGAAGCCTGAGTCTCATCTGTCTGCAATGGTCTTTCTTAAGAAGCAGTGGTGTAGGCGCTCCAACTTTTTCAAGATCAGGATCTTCCATTTATCCCTTCGTTGATGTTCACTCAGTATCTCTTATGTCACCTGCACTTTTTTGGGCGGGCTATGGAACTACAGTAATGTGCAAAATCACAGGGCCCCTTCCCTGTGATCAGGCCCACTTGGTGTATCTTTTAAAAATATTTTATAATGTGAAAATAATGATGGGTAAAATGGTGATAGAGTTACTAAATCTTTCATTAAGAAAGGCATGGGGATCTATTTTGTAGATAATGTGAATTTTGAGTTGCTTCTTCAACAATAACTAGGAGTTTGCAGTCAGAGAATGTGAGAGGGTATTAGGAGTGGGGAGTGTGAAGGCTTCCCAGGTGAGAGTGAATAGCTGAGCAACATTGCAGAGGTATTAAAGTGCACGGTACATTTAAAAGTGATAGGTTCTGGCCCTGGCTGGCGTAGCTCAGTGGATTGAGCACGGGCCTACGAACCACGCAATCGCTGTTCGATTCCCAGTCAGGGCACATGCCTGGGATGCAGGCCAGTTCCTGGCAGTGGACACACCAGAGGCAACCATACATTGATATTTCTCTCTCTCTCTCTCTCTCTCTCCTTCCTTTCCCCTCTAAAGACAAATAAATAAAATCTAGAAAAAAATTTACAAAAGTGATAGGTTCTGTGCATCTTGGATACTTGGAAACAGAAGAGAGAAGCTACTTGGTGAATGTATGATAGGTCTCTGAAGGAAATGTATACTAGGCACTAATTACTTCCCATGAGATGTGTGTATGGATGGAGCCACAGTTTTTCAAGTGCCCATGATACTGAGTCATTTACACTGTGGACTCCAAAACCTCTTGATTCCTGAGAAAGGACCTGAGGATGGTGTTGGTCACAGCGTCTGTCTATGGCAGATCGCACAGGCACCATCATTTGACATGTCCAACAACAAGGTAAAGCTTGGATGACACATGACAGACCATGCTAGGCTTTGGTCATTAAGCAATGTTGTCAGTTGACAGTAAGTAAATGTTGAGTGACTGCCAGAGAAATACAATATTATGTAAATTAGATAGGTGTTCTAGAAAACTTGAACAATGATTAGATATAGGTAAAAATAAATAAAGCCATGAGTATTTGTAAATAAACCAAAATAGAAAAGAATCCCAACACACTTCTAAGTGATAATAATGGAAAGGGTTTAGGACTATTTAGTTACTTGAGGGTTTTCACATAAAGTGTTTACACTTGCTCCTTAGAAGAATTGTGCAAGTTAGGTTTGTCATCCCCACTTTACAGCTGATGAAACTCTCATGATTTTAGTAACTCATTCAAGGTCACACAGCCAGTAAATGGCAGAACTGGGCCATAAGCCCACAGCGCGTTAAGTGCACACTGTTTTATTTTCACAGATGTTCCTTGCGGCCAGGTGCACTATGCCCTTACACTCGGTGCACACGACTGTGGGAACTCTGAGTAGGAAATGATAGATTAGTATCTATCATGTATGATAGATAAATGTGATTGACCACATCATCAGCTTGATAGCCAAAAAGATGAGATAGATAAGATAGCCTTATCTTCAAGGGAAGCTGAATAGAGTAAACCTGTTAATTCACCCAGTACAGGAATTCTGACTTTAACTGGAATACAATGCAGCGTAGAGAAATTCTGTCAAAACTACAGCCTTGGACAGAGAGGGACAAAAGACAAAAGATGAACACACACTTCCATGCACGTTGTCTTACTGTACTTCACCATTTTTTTGCCAACTCAGAAATAGTCTAAAAACGGGTTCTAAACATATCGTCTTTCAGCATTTATTTAATTTCACTAACTGGTGTTAGCCCTTCCCTGCTTGTTTTCTTTATTTTTTTCTTTTGAAAATGACAATATAAGCAATAGTTGTTAGTTTTTTTAAATTCATTTTAAGATATGAAAGTTGTATAGCTAGTTCTAAAATTCTGCTACCCAATTCTTAATGAGGTATTTTGTGATGGCGCTCTGTGTAGGAGTGTATGTTTGTGCCTGCACAAGTCAGTGTGAGAGAGAGTGCATGTGGATTTTGGAAAATGTTATTTAAAGCTGTTAATTAGAATTTTTAAAAAGAAGTATATAGGCTTAGTACTTTCTCTTCAAATGTGCAGAACTGAAATCTGTTCCCTCTTCACTTTGTGGGCATGTGCAGGATGCCTGATGGCAGTCCTCTCCCAGCCCGTGGCGCCATGAGAGTAGAAATGGTTAATACTCTCTGCAGGGGATGGATTGGAAATTGAGCTTTGCAAATAAAGTCAGAGATAATTTCCCATCTTTATTATTTATGGAAATCAGTTATTTTATTTTAATTATCTACTGTAATCATCCACATAAAGTGCTTTTTCTTTTATTTAAACAGCAAATAATTGCCAGAAGCATTATTCATTGGAAATTGGAATCCACTTTGCTGATCTATAGAACGCTCATTAATAAAGAATAAGAATGTTATTTATTTGTTACAATTACACAAATGGAAACTCAAGAAAGAATCTATATTCCTCGCTTATTTCCTCTGACATTACTTAAACTCTCCTCAAGAGAAATACAAGAAAAGCAACTTAATGAGAACAATTTCTCTTTTTCTTCCCTTTTTCTCTAGTTTTTTTCAACAAGTACTAATGAATGGTTAGGTTGGGAAAAGTACTTTTATACAAAATGAGGGAGAGGAGTTAAAAGCTTTCTAGGACATCGTAATTTTTCATACAATCCTTGACATTTGCAGGGGATGCATACTGAGACCTTCAAGATTCCATATATTTATAAATCTTATTTGTAAAGCATACAACTTTCCACATAATATTTAGTGAAATATAACTAAAAAATAAGGTGACCCCTTTGAAACTTTAATGATTCTACAAATGGAGGACTCAAATAATTTACAAAGCCATTAAAACAATTTTTTTGCCACTAACATAAACTCTATACTGTGGTTTCTCAGTGAAGCAATTTTTACCTTATCCAGAGCATTTGCTAAAATAGTTTCAAGAATTGCTTTTCCCAGTTTCCACACAGAATCTTTGGTGACATCATTCGTGTCTGAGGAACTGCAGGATGTGAATCTTTGTTCTTCAATTTATTTTTAAAAATACAATCTACAATACATCCTGGCCAAAGTTGTCACTTGATTGGATCTCCTCATTTTCTCATGAAATTTATAACTATAGAAGGAGCCAATTTTTGTATCAGAAACATTTTTTCCCCTTGAGAGAACCAAAGAGGAACCTAACCACCTTTTAAAGCATGTGTGAACACATGGAGACAAGCAGAGATGAGCTTGGAGATGGCTACCCAGGGCCTCTTCAGCTACTCCCAGAAGCTACCAGAGTCACTGCTAATACCAGCCTTGGAGTACTGGGTTCAAATTTGGGCCTCAGCAAAGTTAAAGTATGCTATCCATGGTAACGCTTTAAGCACTTGTAAATAGTCAAACCCCTGCTTCTATAACCACAAATAAGCAATGTCTGCTATATTGAGATAATCGGGAGAGGTCAGAAAAGGATCAATCCGAAATGGAAGTTCAGAAGCTATAGAAGAGATTGAGGAAGGCTCCATGGAGGGGGCAGCATTTTCCCCTGGACTTTGAGTACAGATAAAACATAAACATACTTGAGGGCAAAGGCATTCTAAGTAGACAGGACAGAATGTAGTTGAGGATATAGGGAAATGACCTGGGAAAAATTAATAGTATATTCCCACTTAATTACAATCTAACTTAATGTAGAAAATAGAGGAGCCACTTCCCTTTTCTTAGCAATATAGCAGACAATATTTTAGAATACTGAAAAGATACATTAAAATAAATATTTTTAAATGCACAATTTGGCAGGAAAGCAAAGTTCAAAGATAACTAAACAATGAAAAATATTACTTCAATAAAAGCTATATGAAGCCAGTTTTGCTCTAGGATGTTTTCTGATCCCTCATTTTCTAGAGCTTAAATATGAAGGATTGTGTGTGAACAGTCGGTAAAACCTAGAACCTGGGCAAAGTGGGAGGTGAGACTCAGATTCTACTCAGATACTGTTCTAGAAACAGGGACCCCAAGGGCAAGATGCTCAAGGGGGAAGACCTATCTTGCAGGTAGAGAGGGCAGGAATACTTGCCTGTTTTGAAGATGCTTCTGGGTGGAAAGAGAAGGAAATGCTTGTTTGATAATCCTTAACTGCAAAGACCAACCACCTCACATAAGTTTAAGTTTAATTCACATTTTCTGGGTGACTCTCATAAATTGTAAGATAAAATTTTAAATTGAATCCACATTGATAAGACTTCAAATAAGCCAATTTTCAACAAAGAAATGTACTTTAAATCTAGGTATCACTAGCATTATCACAAATTTTGAAGAAGTTTGGTTCATTATATATCTTAGGAAATAAACTCTATCGACAAATCAGTACTCAAATTGTAGAACATAAGTGCAAAAGCTGCAGATGGTGTAACTTTTTAAATGCAGAATGTAAACTTTACAAATATATGTATAATTATGCTAAAAGAATACAAAGGAACACAAGGATATAAAAATTCACAAGTGACATTTCTCAAATAACCAAGTAGAATTTCTAAAGATGAAAAAAACATAATAATTGAAAGTAAAATTTCATTGGAATGGTAAAAAGTATTAGGACTTTAGAGTCAAATAGAAATGAAAGATACACCTTTTTTTTTACAAGACCTTTTTTTAAAAAATTTTTTTATTTATTTATCTTTAGAGGGGAAGGGAAAGAGAGAAATATCAATGTACAGTTGCCTCTCGTGAGTCCCCTGCTGGGAACTGGCCTGCAACCCAGGCATGTGCCCTGACTGGGAATCGAACCTTGATCGTGTGGATCGCAGGCCTGCACTCAATTCACTGAGCTACACCAGCCAGGGCTGAAAGATACATCTTAAGAAAACACCAAAAAAATAGAACAGAGTTTCTCAACCTTCCATTTATGGCACACTTATGTCTCAGTATTCCTAATTTTTTATAGTATCTCTACATTAAAAAAAACAACTAAAATTTTTTTATTAAGTAGTTAGGCCCAAACAATTGACCAGTTTTATTCTTTAAGGTATCCAAGAGATGTTGCTGTTTACCTCAAAAAGTTCAAATTTCAGTGTCCCTGCAAGTCCACACTGGTCCCCCAGCACTCTGTCATGCATTTGTGGGGAATTTTTAAACACGGGAAAAATTAAAGACAAATTAAAGTGACTTCAGTGACATGTCTAACATGTTTAACTAGAGGTTTTGTAAGTCAGAAAGGGAAAATATATTGCAAGTGGAGTTTTAATAATTAAGAAGACAGAGGCCGTGTGATCAAGATGAATAAAACAAAATACTTATTTAGACACATTGCCCCAACCCCCAAATACAAAAAATACCCCAGCCCCCAAAAAAAACTGAAATGTAAAGACAATTAGATTGATATCTTACTTCTTAAGAGTAGCAATGAACTGTTACCTAGAGGGAATTATAAATATTTTTTCCTCATGCTTCCTGTGTATAAATGTGTGTATGTATAAATTATTCTCAAATTAAAGTTCATACAAGACAGCACTGACTGGGTAGCTCACTTGGTTAGTGCGCTGTCCTTATGTTCCAGGTTGTGGGTTCCATTCCCAGTCAGGGCACATACAAGAATCTACCAGGTGGCATTGATAAGGGGAACAACAAATCTATGTCTCTCTCTTTCTCATCCCCCTCCCTCCCTGCTTACCTTCCTCTCTAAAATCAATAAAAATAAAAATTAGAAATTCATGCAATGCAGTTTCATATTCTACTTTTTTCAATTAATACAATGTGAATATTTTATTTACTTATTTAACATAGTTGGATTTTAAATAAATGGTTAATGTGCTAGACACTGTTGTAAGCACTTCATAGATAATGATTTACTTAATAACAACTCCATGAGGTATTTTTCTCATTTTCAGATGAAGAAACAACAGTCCAAAGATGTTAAATAACTACTTGAAGGACACTGGGCTAGTAAACAGAGTCAAGATCTGAATCTGGGCAGTCTGGCTCCAGATTCTGTGTTCTTAACCCCTATGCTATGTTACGTGACATTTTTGGCTACCCTGTTAAGCAATTCTGGAAAACACGAGTTTTAATATCTGTGTCACTTTTGGCATATAATAAGAAATTAAGCAGCATTTTACATGAGGGGGCCCCCCAAAAGGAATCATCTTCTGGAGGGTGAACCCCTTGTAGTACAGGCTTCCCTCACTAAATGAGTGTTCTAGGAACCCATCTGTATCAGTGTACCAGCTGGCATTGTTGTGAGAGGCTGTGTTCAGCTTCAGTGAATTTTTTTGAAGACTCTTTCAATGTGTTTGCCCATTTTCTGATTGATGATTTAGGAGCAACCTGCCCACACCTCTCTGAGTGTTCAGCAGTTTTTAACCAGACATGGCATAATCCCTGTGGCCCACCTTCCCTATTCACCCAATTTTACCTGGAGAGACTTTTTTATTTGTTTCCCCGGATCAAAAAAGTCCCCAAAGGAAAACGTTTTGCCAATGTGGAAGAGGTGAAACAAAAAAATGGCAGAAGCACTAAAAGGTATCAAAATTGATGAGTTCAAAAACTGTTGGAAAAAACGTCTTGATAGGTGTATTGCATCAAATGGAGAGTACTCTGAAGCTGACTGAAGTTTAAACATGTAAGAATAAATACAATTTTTTGACTTCCACCAAGATGGAGGCGTAGGTGGAAACACTGTGCCTTCTCCCACAACCAAGTTTGAATACAACAAAGGTTTAGTAAACAAAGACACAGCCAAAGAACAGAAAATTGAACTATACGGAAGTCCAACAACAATTCAACTGGGACCGGTAAGAGGGGTGGAGCCAGCAGCAGAGCAGGGTTGGACAGGAAAGATCCCCCCAACCCCAGGCACCCAGGCAGCTGGGGTAGCAGCACGGACCCAGTGAGGGTGTGGGGCAGGCTGACCGAGGTCACACATTCGCACGCAGATAAACCAGCAGAAGAGTGAGCAGTGAGATAGACCACACAGACACCAGCGGGCAAACCCAGTGGTGGAGGACTGACCTTGGTCTCACATTCACATGCAGTGGGATGGACTGCGAGAGGCGAGGGCCCCGGCATTGGTGGCAGCTGCAGCAACAGCGGTGGCAGTGGGAGGCGACAGACAGGACCGCCATTGCTCCCCTTTGACCCCGCCCCCACATACAGCATCACAACCCAGCGACTGAGTTGCCGTGCCCTGGTGAACACCTAGGGCTCTGCTCCTCATATGTAACTGGCATGAACAGTCCAAAATATGGCTCAAGAAGAACTCAAAGCCCCAGAGCCGATAATGCTAAGCGAAAAAAAAATAGTGAACCTCTCAGATGCACAGTTCAAAATACTGGTGATCAGGATGCTCACAGAACTGGTTGATTATAGTCACAAATTAGAGGAACATATAAAGGCTAAACTAATTGAAATGAATGGAAATGCACAGGAAACCAATAGTGATGGAAAGGAAACTGGGACTCAAATCAATGGAATGGACCAGAAGGAAGAATGAAACATCCAACCAGAGAAGAATGAAGAAACAAGAATTCAAAAAAAATGAGGAGAGGCTTAGGAACCTCCAGGACATCTTTAAACGTTCCAACATCCAAATTATAGGGGTACCAGAAGGGGAAGAGGAACAGCCACAAGTAGAAAACTTATTTGAACAAATAATAAAGGAGAACTTCCCCAGTCTGGCAAAGGCAATAGACTTCCAGGAAATCCAGGAAGCTCAGAGAGTCCCAAAGAAGTTGGACCCAAGAAGGAACACACCAAGGCACATCAGAATTACATTAGCCAAGATGAAAATGAAGGAAAGAATCCTAGAAGCAGCAAGAGATAAGGGGACAGTCACCTACAAAGGAGTGCCCATCAGACTGTCAGCTGATTTCTCAAAAGAGACCTTACAGGCAAGAAGGGACTGGAAAGAAGTATTCCAAGTCATGAAATCCAAAGACCTACATCCCAGATTGCTCTACCCAGCAAAGCTTTCATTTAGAATGAAAAGACAGATAAAGTGCTTCTCAGATAAGGTCAAATTCAAGGAGTTCATCATCACCAAGTCCTTATTATATGAAATGTTAAAGGGACTTATCTAAGAAAAAGAAGATGAAAAATATTAACAGTGAAAGGACAGCAAACTCACAGTTATTAATAACCACACCTAAAACAAAAGGAAACCAAGAGGGCAGCTAGATCAGGAGGGGAACCATAGAAATGAAGATCACATGGAGGGTTAGCAACAGGGGAGTGGGAGGAGGAGAAGGGTGGAGAAGGTACAGAAAATAGCATAGACAGTAGGTAGAAAATAGATGAGGGGGAGGGCAAGAATAGTAGGGGAAATACAGAATCTAAAGAACTTGAGACACGTAGTTATAAACTAAAGGGGGGGAATGATGGGGGAGGGGGTGTGCAGGGTGGAGGGGAATGAAGGGGGGAATAGAACAACTGTAATGGTATAATCAATAAAATACAAAAAAAAAGAATAAATACATTTTTTTATAAATACATTCTGTTTTTTCACCCTCCTTTGTATATAAACAATTTTTTTCTAGTTTTAAGAATTATAAGTAATACTTGTTAATTTTCCTGTTGCCTACATATTTGTTGGACTTATTAGTTTCTTGAGATAAACTTTTAGAAGTTAAACTTACATTCATAACTCATGAACTTCCTATAGGCAAGTACTTATGGAGCCATCTACTTTCTGGTAAGATTTTTCTTTTTAACCCTTGACAATCTTGCTAACGGTGAGTATAAGAACTATTCTAGAGATTAATGACTTCTGATAATATTTTTAAAAGTTTAAAAAAATTGCCCTGGCTGGTGTAGCTCAGTGGATTGAGCACAGACTGTGAACCAAAGGGTCACTAATTTGATTCCCAATCAGGGCATATGCCTGGGTTGCAGGCCAGGTCCCCAGTAGAGGATACATAAGAGGCAACCACACACTGATGTTTCTCTCCCACTTTTTCTCCTTCCCTTCCCCTCTCTCTAAAAATAAATAAGTAAAATATTTTAAAATTATCTAATTTTACTGCGATTGTGCTTTCTTGATTTATACATGATTTGAAATGTTTCTTATGTGTAATACAAATAAGCCAGTTGTATTGTGTCTTGTCTGGGATATTTTCTCTTGGTGTTTTAGTGTTTTTCTCTAAAGGCGTTAAGGGACATATCTTCCTAACATACATATCTTCCTAACAAGCCCAGTAGTTTGGTGTAATGTATTTGTGTCATTTTTACCTAAATACTTTGACTTTTATTTGTTTTATGGTTTTCCAGTATTTTTGCAATCAGACAAATTGTGTGTGTGTGTTTGTATCTTCTTTTATTGTTGTGCTTAGATTATCCACTCTCACCTCAAGGTGAGATCATTATGCACCCATGTTTTCTTGTAATATTTCATTATTTTCATCTCATTTCATTCAGTAAGCCATCTGAAATATTCTTGGCAGTCTGTACTAATTTGAAGATCTCCTTTAATTCTGTTTCCCAAATGGCTTCCACTGCCGGTAGCTCCAGCTTTTCTCCTGTGTATGTGTTCCCCTTTAAATCAAACTCTATTCATAGAGACAGTTGTCCCTACTGAGAGATTTTATTTTCTCTTCATTTTTCCTTAAGCCCATTGCAATCAGCCTTTAGATTCTTCTCATTTGCTCAAGCACCTCTTATTAGAGTCATGAATGAGATCCATGTTATTAAAATCCATTGGTCAATTTTCAGTCTTTGTACAATCTGATGGGTCAGCCCCCATTTGTTGATCACATTTGTTGTACAGTTGATCACTGACTCCTTCTGGCAACACATTTGTCACCACAACCTCCTACCTCACTGGCAGTTGCTTCGCTGTATCTTCTGCTTGTTTCTCCTCATGATCCTGACTCTTAGTGTTGGCGGGTCCTAGGTCACACTCAGTTCATGACCTTGGCTCTCTAGGCTCATTTCCATCATGATTTCATCCAGACTCACAGTGTTAAATAAAATCTGGGTACTATCCTGACTCCCAGATATCAGTCTGTAGCCTCGATCTGTGAACTCTAGTATATACACAAGTTTTCTCAACATTTCTACCTGAAACTGAATTCCTGATCTTCTCTCCCCAAACTGCTTTTTGGAGGTCATCCCAACCTCTCTGATGGACACATCAGTCAAGGATCTCAGGCCAGACACTTTGGAGTCACCTTTCAGCTCTCTCTTTCTCTCTGACTTCACCTTCACCCTCTCAGTAAATCCTGTTGACTCTATGTTCTTCAAACCAGTCCTTACCATCTTCACCGCTATTTGTCCATCATATTTTAACTCGATTATTACAGTAGTCTTCAACTGACCATCCCGTTTTCAGCTTTGCTTCTTTATGGTCTATTTTTAGCAAAGCAACAGTGATCAATTAAAAATGGAAATCAGATCATGTCATGCCACTGCCCTGTACCTTGCAATGGTTTGCCATCTTGTTTGGAGTAAAAGTTAAAATATTTATAATGTCTTCAAAGACCCTAGAGACTCCCAGTACCACTGTGGCCCAGTTCACTACCACTTCCCTGACTTGCTAATGCAGGAGGGATGTGTCAGTCACCCGGCTCCTGCTTACACACATCGGGCTTGCTCCCACCGCAGATGCTTTGCGACTCCTGTTCCCTCTTGGAAGACTCTCTCTCACAGTATATTGGTGGGTCACTCCTCACACCTTCAACTTCTTCAAATCTTTGCTTAATTTGCTGGTTTGGTGAGCCCTTCCTCACTATACTGTTTAAAATTTCGATCTTCATTCACATCGTCATTCCCCTTCTCTACCCACTATGTTATCCTTAGCACGTATTGCATATGTATTAGTCTAATTCTAAGCAAAATTTATTTTTCACTGATTTTTCTGTTCATTATTGAACCAGAAGTATCTGATTTAATCATAATTTTGTTAAACATGTTTCAGATCTGGTGAGGCAAGTGTTCTATTTATTATTATTTTATAAAACTCTCTTGGTTATTCTTAGTTTTATAGCAGCTTAACTTAAGAAGTACTTTGTCATGTTCTAAAAGAAATCAAGTTGAGTTTTTTATTGGAATTTCATAATACATGTGCACTTATTCAGAAAGAAGTAATATCTTTACATTATTCACTCATTTTGGGGGGGGAATGAAATATGCTTCTCCATTTATTCATATTTGTTTTCTTTTTGTTATTAAATGTTGTGATTCTGTACTTTGTATATTTTGTACATATTTCTTATTTATTTCTATTTGTTTTATTCTATGTTTTTCCCCTGCTGTGTTTCTGTGGTTGCTACTCTTTTCCACTACATAATTTCAAAAGATTATTTCCAGATAGATGCTTTTCTTCACATTTGTATCCAACAACATTGTTCAACTGTCCCATTAGTTACAGTAGATTTCCTGTTCATTCTCTGGGTTTTCTAAGTAGACACAATCTCTTCTTTATGTTTTGTCTTATGCTGTAATGATTCCAATAGATTTCCATGAGGTTGTTGAATAATCAACACCCAGTAATAACTGGGCTGTGAGTTCTTTTCTCCTTCCCATTCACTCTTAAGTCTGGTGGAGTCTATTGGTTTAAGATGTGTATCTCTTATCATATTAACAAATTACTTTTACATTCCTGTTTTACTAAAAGCTTTTGTGAGAATAATAAAGGAGCGTTGAGAAGGTTGACTTCTGCTTTTGTTTGCATCAGTTGAGATAATATTAAATATTGATTTGATTACCAGATTTCTCAATATTAAACCATAGAAATGCTTGTCATGAATGGCTATTTAAGATATGAGAATTTTGCATCTATATTTATAAGTGTCTATAGTCTTCATTATAGTGCTTTCCTTTGCCAGTTGTTGGAATCTAATCTATGGTATTTTAAGAAAACAAATAGAGAAGGAATTTATTTTGTGCCACATTTAGGACAGAAAGCAGAATGCATGTGTATGTGTGTGTGTGTCCATCTATATGTGCATATTTTAGCAAAGGTGTCTGCTTCTAAGAATTGTGACAAATTTTATCGTGAAAAAACAACTTAGTATCAGAGTCCCAAAGTACTTTTGACAACTTATTGATCATTACCATGTTTGTTGGTATGTTCCAGTTCTACTCTTTTGAAGGGATTCCTGACAGCCTTTTGCTTTTCCAGGACACAGCCTGTTTTAATTCAATATTCAGATTAAAACTATGGAACTGTATATATGGCATTATCATTTTTATTTCTGCGTGCTTTTATTTTCTCCACTTACCTTACTAGTTTTCTAAGAGCTTTGCCTAATTCCTGTCAAATTGTATTAGTGGTAAAGCATATAAGACTTGTGTCCCAACATTTTGTTATATTTTGACTTAGTTCATTTTGTTCCCCCAGAACCGGCTTCTAGGGGAAGATAGTTTGCTTTTGGCTTCTCTATTCGTTTAAGAGAATGATTTTTAATTTTCCACTGATTAAGTTTTTGTTCATTTGTTAAATTATTGTTCTTATTTTCTCTTTGTACTGCTGCGTGGTCAGAGAATGAAACCCGTGTAATTTCTGCTGCTGAGGATTTATTGGTGCTCTTTTCACGAGTCAGTAGGTTAAGTTGTTAATGGTGCATGGCCAGTTAAAATGAGGTGCTTCCCTAGATGTAGGAAAGCAAACTTTATTAATCAAGACCTTAAATTGTGTAATATTCTCTATATGTTTTAATTTGGGGGATCAATTTTTATGACTTAATGTGTTACAGTCTCCTGAAATGGCATTTCTGCTAATTTTGCCTCATACTCCTCAGTTTATCTATCAGCTTTTCTATATATATATATATATATATATATATATATATATATATATATAGGTTCTTTTATTTTTTCTTAAACATTAATTAATCACTTATTTGTTTGAAAATGTATTTGTTTTCACTGTACTATTTGGCTCATATGAATTTCTTCACATTTTGAATTCTCCTTTGACTAATATTAATTTTTTAAAAATTTTTATTTACTTTTTGTTTATTTTTCTATTGTTGTTCAAGTACAATTGTCTTCATTTCCAACCCCCCCCACCACTCCACATCACCCCACCCCTCCCCACCTACTACCCTCAATCCTATCCCGTTTGGCTTTGTCCATGTGTCTTTTTTGCATGTATTTCTAATTTTGCTTTTTGCTTATGGTTTTTTGGAAGATGTGAAAGTGAGCCTCCATTAGCACTTGCTGATTGTGGGACCCTTCTCCTTCCTAGAACATATAAAGGGATAGACCGTTATATGTTTATATGCTCAGGGAGCATCCACATCTGAGAGAGAAAGTCACTGTTGGCAGCCCTGCTCCTGCACTGTTTCTGTCCCGAGAAGAGCATTTTCTGAATGTCTGCATGGCAGGAACACTTTGGCTGCATGGTTCTCAGCTTGTGGTGGTCTAGAGCCCTGGGGGCAGTGGGAAGGCTTAGCTTCCAATGTCCTCTCTCATCTACCACATACAAGTTCATTATTTTACCACATATGCTTTTACAACCTTCCAGTGTGTGCAAGTCACACTTGGAAGGTTGCTGGTCCTACTGGAATGTACCTACGGAGATGGGGTGGATCCAGTCAGCCTTGCATTTGAAGAGCTTTCACCTGGTCAGAGTGTACGGAATGCTCAACCAGGAGGCAACTGCAGCAGTCCGAATAGTCATAACTCTCTGGTGGTGGGAGTGGAGAGAGGAGTAAGAGGACAGAGATACTTCTGTCTTCTTAATAGAAGACAGAATCTCTAATGTGAAAATAAATAAATGTGCCTGTGTGAGTAAGACTGTGAATTGGAAGTTGGCTGTGAAGAAGAGAAGTGTGGGAGGATTTCAAATCAATGATGAACCTTCTAGCACAAATTAATGAAAATATTTTCCATGGTGCCAGAGGAAGAACAGCTTTTGAAAGAAGAATCATTAAGTTATGTAGGAAAAGGGTTTTATTTTATTTCATAAAGGAATGCACAAGGAAATGCAATGCTGTAGAAAAATAAACATGAAAACATTTTAAATGGCTAAATCAAGGGGATGGATATTAATTTTTAGTCTATCATTGTCTCTATGCTCTATGGAGACAAAATTTCCATAATAAAAAGCCTAAGAAAAAGGAAAACATGACTTAGTGTGGGACATGCTCTGTCTGGAGGTGCAGGCAAAACCCCCATGCTGCATGGTAATGTTCAGGGAGCCACTGGAAAGAGAGGAATAGACTTCCAGGGATAAGATAGGAAAGTTTCACAAGTATAGAATTTGTTCTCAAAATTACTATGTGCTAAGGTAGAGTTTATAAAACCACTTCCTAAATATATGATATTTTGCAGTTTGAGTAATAGTGCTTAATTCACATGGCTGTTGTGAGGATGGTGTTATGTAATGATGTTAATGCTCAGCACACTTGCCTGCATCAGAGGGGTGCTCAACAAGTGACACCATCTTTTCTAACTGCGGAAGGAAATTGGACCGCCAGTCCAAAATGAGACTGTCAGGGTAACTGTGGGTCTAGCAAGGCAACATTATTGTTTACTATAGTAGGAGAGGCTGCTAAATTTTTAATGGTGTCTCTAAATAGGAAGGACAAAGGTGAGATAGATATTTGTGTGATTGCGAGGGCACGTCTGGTTTAAGGTAGGTGTTTGTCTGATGGGGCTGGATTGAGCCTGGACCAAGGTTGCAATATAGTTTGTATCAGGATTATGTTATCATCAGATTGGTGAATTATGAGAATTTGAAGCAGACCTCAAAAAGTAAACAAATGGGTGATCCCAGCTAAGCAACTTAGTTTTCTAAAAAGGAGGCTATTTTCTCTGATAAAGGCAAGTACGGTGGTCTATTATTAAGTTCAGTGAGTTTTCAAGATGTTCCTGAAACAATAAAATTATTTGCAACTTCACCTTATGGGTCAAAATGATCAGGAATAGCAAAGTTATGTCAATGGAGGGCATCCAATGATTCAACAGTGTTTTCAACTGTTAACGGTGTGGATGCAGCCAGTTTGAGTTCACAGTGCGTATTATGGTATGGATTGTTTCTATCTGAATTCTGAATTTGTGGCATGTTGCCACCTTCACAGCAGGTGAATTGAATTGTTTAGTAAAGTTTAATGACACTTATAATTCATTTGGCAATATGTATCAAAGGCCTTAACATAATCTTTGAACTAGCAGTTTTTCTTTTAGGAGCCAATTATTCAGAATCGTCAAAGACCAACAAAAGTGATAAACAAAGATGTTTATCATAGCATTTTTAGAATAAAAAATGTAAGGTAAACAAAGCTATCTTAAATGGGCAAACAAAACCAAATTATGACTTAGCCATAGGATGGGACACTATAAAATGAGGACATGTTATGTTTTTCAGTAATGGCTGATGGTGTAGAAAAATTCTTTCCAAACTAAATAAAATCAGCATATAAAACTATAGAAAATTATATAATCCATAACTAAAGGAAAGTAGACCAGCCTTTTAACAGTGTTTATCTCAGAGTTATGAGGTAAGAGATGAATTTAATTTCTTGTTTATACTTTTCTGTATTTTTCACAAATATTTATTTTATTTATTATTTTATATTGAATGATTTTATAGAGAGAAAAATAGGGAGACAGAAACATTGACTTGTTGTTCCACTAATCTATGCATTTATTTGTTGATTCCTGTATGTCCCCTGACTGGGGATTGAACCCACAATCTTGGTGTATGGGGACGATGCTGTAACCAGCTGAGCTACCCAGACAGGGCTTTACAAGTACTTAAAATAAACATTATTCTTACTAGAAAATACACACTGTTTAATAATAATAATAAGATTAAAGGGGTGGTCTATGTGCCTTCCAAAGAGAAAAGAAGCTTGTCTTCATTTATACAAGCACATGAGACAGTAGAGTCAGGGAAGTCAAAGTAAAGAACATTCTAGAAAAGAGTTACTTGGGGGTTCAAACTGATTCTGAACAATGGATTGTAACCTGTGCTACTATGAATTAACATATTAGAAAAAAAAGAAAGTAACTCTTGCCCTCAGAAGTTCTGAATGTCTCTTAATGCCCTTCAGCCACAAATAACTGAAAATTCCACAAAGCACTCAGCAAATGTGCTTATTCCTCTTTGGTTGCTTGTCCTTTATCATCCTTATCAGATTTTTTTCAACAGAATTCCTTAATGAGTTCTTATCATTAATTATATTCTCCACATTAGGAACTTCTATGACTCCTTGTTGACAAGAGGGTAATAGGGTCTAGGAAATTTAAAATGATTTGCCTACAGATGCAGTGTAAGTTGAATTCTCTGGGTCAGCTGCACACAGGGAATTAATTTTGGAGTTACTATCCACTGTAATTTATATGCAGCTGCAGCCCAAATGGCCAACAGATGCTGAATGTTAGCTGAAAGTCCATCAGAACTACATTTTTTTTCTACCAACTATTCCAATTGCTGAAATGAAGGAGAGAAATAATGAGGTAGAAAAGCTCTGGAATGAGGCAATTAAAATGATCAAGGGGATGATTGAGTACTAAAGAAAAGATAATAAATTTTTTTCAGAATGGAAAGATAAGTGCTAAGAGAAGATGAATGTTTATAACATTAAGAAATGCAAATATAAATCTGTTCTTTAATTCTGGATACGTATTTGAGGGGACAATTTGAAATCTAAGGGAGGAAGAGTAGGGTGTCTTTGGGTGGCGTAATGGAGAAGGAGGTAGGAAGAAAGGTGGTTTCCACACATTGTTTCATTATGTAACAGGTAGTCTGGTCCCAGCTCTGCCACCAGCTGTTCACATGACCTTCACCTTTTGGGAACCAGATTTCTTATGTATATAATTAGGAATAGAATTAATTTAGCTTGAAAATACCTTCTGACTTTAAAAAGTTTATTTTATTTTATAATACAAAAATTATAAATATTTCACTATTAATTTGATATTCTTAAAATATTAGACAGAATGAAAATATAAGAAGGTTTGGGAGGTATGTGTACATACTTGGGGTTGCCAAAGACATAATAATTATGAGAAGAAAATCAGTGGTTTCTAGCAAGACACTGAAATAACAGGGCGGAGGCTTACTTTCTCAAGATCAGTCCCCAAGTAATGATTGCTAGATGGGTCAGAGGTTTGAATTCATGCTTGCATTTGAAATACATTTAGTATGAGAGAAAGCACAAACTAGTGTGGCTTTGGAAGGGTAACATGTCAAAGCAGTTATGGAATTCTGCTGTTACTCTTCTTACCCCATTTCTCGGTATCTAACAGTGATTCCCACAAAATACTGGGAACAAACTGGGTCCTTGGCACAGACATGAAATCAGGAAACAACCATAGCCTTTCACTTTCAGGGAGCTAAAATAACCCCCATCCCATGCCAAGGCTATGAATTACTACAGGAGCAATATCTACACTTAATGATACTTCTTTCCAGGGCCAAAGAATAAGGTCTTCGCTCAAGAGCTGGGTTTTGCTGTGCTGAGAAACTGGCTATTTTTCTGGTTCGTAGTCTTTACTTCCTCCTGTCCGCAAAGCTTTCGAGGCTGAAAACTGCAGCGCGGCATTCCAGAAGGAGATTTGCCTGGCTGGGTAGTTGATTACCGAGAAGAAAATGAGCTTACAAGGTATTTGAGAAGCATGACTATTTCCAAAGTATATAAAATACCAGATTATAGATTTTATCAGAGGCAAAAATACTAGAACTGAACTAAAAATTAAAATTAGTTCGATAAAAAACAAAAATTAAAAGAGATTATCAACTTGAATCAAGAACAAGAAAACATAAAAATAACCAAGAAGAATATTAAATATAGAATATAATAGCTAAATTAAAATGAAAAAACAGCAGATAAATAAATAGCCTAATAAATACAGTTGGGGAATAATGTAAGTCTTTGGAAGGCCATAATGAGCAAATCTTCAGATTGAGAAAAGACAAACAATGAAATATATATAAGAACTAAGAAATAGGAAGGACCAAGATAACCACAGTACTAGCTGAAAATCAGAGACATTAGAGATATGTTTTTAGTAGAGATGAGAAAATATTTTAAATAAATTTCTTATAATTAAAAATAGCTTAGATGGAAAGGGTTCAAGGAATGTCAAATGAAAAAGAGAAAATACCACTCCTAGGAACATAATTAAATTTAAGAACCTTAAAATCAGAGAAATTTCCAAATAGTTACAGAGAAAAAAGAATAAGAATGAAATTAACAACAGATTTTTCAACAGCAAAACTGAGTGCAAGAATAGATACATTTAAAACCTCAAGGCTTATATACAGTCAAATATTTACTCAGATGTAAAGGTATTTCAACATACTGGGCTAAATAAAAGTATGTAATTAAAATATATTTGAATTGTTTCTTTCTTTTATGAGTCCACTAGAAAATTTCAAATTTCATGTGTTTTGCATTTGCAGCTTAAATGATATTTTAAATTGACTATATTGATATAGATAATGTTAAAATTATGAGTTGAAAAAAGGGAGAACTAAAGTTCTAGTCCTAACAGGTCTAATCTTCCAGGTATCAAAATAAAAATAAGTAAGGATAAAATAAAATAAAATAACATTTAAAATTTATTAAAAAATTATAACAATAGAAAAAAATCAAGAATTACAATAAACACGGGGTCTGGCAGAAGTAATGCCTGCTTGAGTGTGGTGGGTAGGGTAGTAATATGGGTGTAATAACTTATAGTTTTAATTTGAATGCTACTCCTAAAATATTAAATGGTATGCTCAAGTGTAATATTGTTATGTTACAGAATTACATGCTTATAATTTTGTATAACAGATTTTGTAATAAAAATAGGCATTATTTTTGCCAGCCCTTGTATAAATGGATTAATTTCATGTTTAAAAATAAACATTGATCAATTGGATTAAAATATATAGACTCTATAAGTGATACATTCAAAGCATAAAGACATTAAAAAGTTAAAAATAAACAGATGAGCCCTGGCCAGTGTGGCTCAGTCGGTTGAGTGCCAGCCTGAGAACCAAAGCGTTGCTGGTTCGATTCCCAGTCAGGGCACATGCCTGGGTTGCGGACCAGATCCCCAGTAGGGGGCGTGCAAAAGGCAACCATACATTGATGTTTCTCTTCCTCTCTTTCTCCTTCTCTTCTTCTCTCAAAAAGTTAATAAATAAAGTATTAAAAAAATAAACAGAAAAAAATTGGGGCACATAATAATGAAATACAACTGACATGTCTAGAAAAATATCAGATGAAATTGACTTAAGACAAGAAAAATCATAAGCAAACAAGGAATGGGACATTATACAATGATAAATGATTCAATGTCCTTAGACAATAGAGCAATTTCAGTCTCTCTCTCTCCCTCTCTCTCTCTCTCTATATATATATGTGTGTGTGTGTGTGTAAGTTTAGGATAAATTCAAATACATGAAGAAAAATCTGATAGAACTACAGAAAAAAATTCAACCCTATAGTAGGAGATATTAACACATATCTCCTAATAAATGCCAGGTCAAAGAGCCAGGTTAACAAAAAATAAATCAGTACAATTAAGAAGTCTAATCTAGTGGTCTCATATAGAGTTCTATACTCAAAAAATAGGGAAGGCCAGATTTTTCTCAAGTATATGTATAATTTTAAAAAATCATGTAAATTTGGCCATAAAAACCCTCAACAAATGTCAATGACAGGTATCATAAAGACCACAAACTTTTGGTGCAATGCCATTAGTTCAGAAATTAATAAAAAAGGTAAAGTTAAAACTTCTCCTGTGAAAAAATTAAAAACACACTGGTAAACATATGAATTATAAAAATATGAAAACTTAATATAATTAATAAAACTGAATAATAAAAAATGTAGAATTAGCAAAAGTGGTTTTTCAAAAATTTTTGGTCTTAAATATTTGTAATAGAAAAGAGGAAATCCTAAAAAGTAATGAACAAATTTTACAGCTTATAAATTAGAAAATTCTTGTTGAATAGAATAAACCTAAAACAAAGGAGAAAAAGATAATAAACGTAAGGGTAGAAATAAATTGAATAGAAAAATATGCTATAATTGAGACAAACAGAGTCAAAAGTTATCCTTTGAAATAAAAACACAGTTAAAATAGATAAAATTCTGGCAAATTAAAAATAAAATGACATGATGCAAGCATATATGAATACAAATGAAGGGGGCTATATATTTAAACTTATATGAAATATTTATATTTCAACTATAAAAGAAGTTGAAATATAAAAATGGGACAATCTTAGCCATAATATGCCAGGTCTATAAAAACTTAAGAGAAATTAACAAATCTTAGGAAGATGTACCTTCTAGAATTCATTCAAAAGAGATAAATTAAGAGTCTTACAATTAGTAAAGAAATTAAGGAAATTTATGAATCTTTCCAGAAAGAAAATAGTATGCCTATATGGATTTGTAGACAAGTTTACCAAGTACTTAGAAATTATTACAATTTTATGGGTGTTTTTCTAGAAATTAAAAAATAGGTAAAATACACTTTAGTTCATTTTAAAAAGACAGCATTATCTGTTACTAAAACTTGACGAAAAAGGAAAGGACGATAATCTAATGAAGAAAACTACGGATTAATTTTATTTTTGAATAGAGCAGAATTTCAAAATAGCGTATTGGCAAATTGAGCCTTCCAGCATATTAAAAATCATATATTTCATAATCAAATGGAGTTTATGCTATATATTTAAAAGTTGTATATTATTAGAAAATTTATAATATCATTTACCACATTAACAGGTTAAAAGGCAAAAAAGCATATGAACATCTCAATAGATATAAATAAATGTTTAATACAACTCAATATTTGTTGTTAATTAAGAAAAAAAATACTGTTGTGAAATTAAGAGTATTTGAAAACTTCCCAAACCTGATAAAGTGTAGTAGTAAGAGTTCTCCAGAGAAACAGTACAATGAAATGTATATACATAGGACAAAAACATTTATTTTAAAGAACTGGCTCATGAGATTGCAGAGGATAAAAAATCCCACATCTGCAGGGTGAGCTGGCGCCTGGAGGACCAGAAAGAGCTGGTGTTTCAGAGAAGTCTGCAGCCAGCCTGCTGGAAAAGTCTCTCTTGCTCAGGGGAGGCTGGGCTTCTTCTTTTATTCAGGCTTTCAGCTGACTGCATCATGGAGATTAATCTGCTTCGCTCAGAGTCCACTGATTGAAATTTTAATCTCGTTCGTCTACAGTACTCACAGTAATCTCCAGAATAGCCTTTGACTGACTACCCAGGGACCCTTTGACTCAGGCAAGTTGAATCGTAGAATTAATGATCATAAAGAGTATCTAAAACATAGAACAAACACACAAACAACAACGACAAAGCTAGAACAAACAGCAATCTAAATTTAAACAGAAGCATTCGGTTTAAAATTCAGATGAGATCAAGAAGCTGACTACTGACACGCGTATTCAAAATTGTACTGACAGCCCTTGTCAGTACAGTGAAACATGGATAGAAACTAATGGCACCCAAATCAGAAATGAGGAAAGAAAAGCATCTTCACTTGCAGATGATATAACAATTAATGTAGACTAACCAAATAATCTATGAGCGAATTATTATAAATGTGGGTAGAGGGATTAGAAAAGTAATTGAATATAAAAATAAAATACAGTAAGTCCGTTGCTCTTTTATACATCAATGGCTAAAACCTAGAAAACATAATTAAAAAGATGTCATTTGAAATAGTATGAGAGAATACCAACTACCTGCAAGATTTCTATAAAAGATTATAAGCTTTATTTAGAAATGTTAAAGGAGACTTTAGTAATTGGAAGATACAGCATATCCATGTATAAAAAGGCAATACTGTATAGATACCAATTCTACTCAAACTCTTCTATTGATTCAATATAATTTAATTAAAATGTCAGCAGGGCATTTAATGGGTCTTGATAAGATTTCTCAAAAACCTGTATGTTTGAGTAAAGGACATAATTTGAAGAGATGAAAGATAATGAGAAACTTGCCCTACTCACTATCAGAATTTATTAAAAAGGGAGGATAATTAAAACAGTGTTAGTGTTGGTACATTGGTAGTCAGTCTGACAAATTGAATAGAAAGTCCAGGAAAACATGTATATGTGGAACTTTGATATGAGATAGATGTTTCATGTTCAAAAATTTAAAATTAAAATACTGAATATTGATAAAGATAAAAATACTGATTATTGACAAAATTAGATTCCAGCCTCAAATAATGAATGGAAGTCAACCTGAAAAGGATTAAGTAGGTCAATGTAAAATAATAAAACTCTGAAACCCTTCATAGAAAATACGGATACATATGTTTTGGACCATAGCATAACATTTTTTAAAGATATAGAAAACACTTGTATAAAACATGTTTAAATTGACTCAGCGATGCTACTCATTAGGTCTGGTTCCAGGCAAAACTCACAAATGTGCACCACACAGGAAATCTTTGAAAGTGTTTAGAATAGTACAGTACACAATGGCACCACCTGAAAACAACTCTGATGCCTGCCACCAGGGGAGTGGCTACATAGCTGGTTTATTCACACAGTAGAATATTACAAACAGTCAAAACAAATGGAATAGAGAACGTGGATGAACTTGAGCAAAAAAATATCAAGTGCAAAAAAATTTTCAATTATAGCATATAGCATGATATATCCTATAATCCAATCATATATAAAAGGAAAGTAATGAAATACTAATTATGAAATTCAAAAAGTGGTTTTCTTGGATAATGGGTGGCAAGGGAGTGGGGGACAACAGAGATTATTGTGAAGGTCCTGTCTTTCATGTGTAGTTACTACATTATTAACAATAAGGCTTTATGTTCTTCATCATTCACAACAATTTAGTCCTGCTTGGTTCTTCCCCGGTCAATTCTGCTGCATATGTAGTATGTTTTCCATTAGCAAGAGCCATATTATGGTATGTTTGGTATCTGCTGCTCCATAACAAATTACCTTCACAATGTGAGGATTAAGCCAATGATAATCATCACTTCCCAGAGTTTCTGTGGGTCAGAAGTGTAGGCAGGTTATTGTGAAGATGCCTCTGCGGTGCTTTGGGACTCCACTGAAAGACTCAAAATCCATCGACATCCAGAGCATTAGGGTCTGTTGTCTCTACTGCAGCCTGCTTGCTAGGATGCTCGTCTTTCTCTTTACTGCACAAAAAGAAGGCAAGTTTCAGAAACTAAAGGGTTCATTTAGATTTCAGAGTAACAAATGTTTGGGCCCTAACATTTAATGACTATTGAGGTTGAAAATCCCAGTTCTCAAATTATCTTTCTATCTCACATAAAGTATCAGGACCAACAATGCCAAATTCTAATAGTTTGCAACTGTTTGTGCAAAGGCTGAGGAGAAAAGAGCAAAGTGTATAGATAGATACAAAAATCATAATTTTAGTTTTATCTCTGAGCCCCAGCAAGAACACTGGTGGTAAATAGATACAGTTAAAATCCCTGCTTTTCCTTTTATGGTCTCAGGGTGGTGGAGGGGTGCATCTGGTTTTTCACCTTGATGTTTGTGATCTTTTCCTATGTAGCTTTAAACCCCATTCCTTGGGTTGGACACATTCTGCAAGTGATGTTTCTCTACACATGTTCAGCAATGTGTGCTGACTTTGTACAGTGGGACTTTGACATGCTTCTTGGAACATATTGCTGTTTTCTTTGGAATTAAGGGCTATCATTATACTTTTCCAATGGTTCATCCTTTATCAGAGTTTTGAGAAAAGTCAGAGTTGGGTTGGAGAATGTTTGTATAACATTTAGATATTGAAAATATGCTTACCCTCAGGTAATCAGCCAAGATATCAAGACAAAAATCTAGACAACACAGTTGTGTACTACTTTAGTTGGATTCCAGGCTCATGCATTTGGGTTCCCACCCATGTACTCACCTGGTTCAAGGTATCATTTTCAAGACCACTGATCAGCCACTGTGATTTTTTTTTTTTACTATTTTGCTTGAGGGCTCATAAGACATTTATACTATAGAACTTGTAGCTATCAGAATATATCAATATTATCTTGGTGTGAAATCTCCCCACTTCCTCTGGTTTTCAACTAAGGCCATGTTGAAGAATGCTGAATTTTAACTTGAATTTTGAATTCAATTATTTATAATGTAGTTGTGAAGCCCCTATGACATGCCCATGAACAATTCGTAGTCTGCCCAGATTTAGCCTTTTCCAACTTGCTGATTAGAACCAAAACTTTATAAGGCTCCTAAATTCTCAATCCCATGATCATTACCAAAGATGATGATGAATGATAATGTTTTGGTGTTAATGAGGGAGTAAATAGCATGTTAATGACGTTTGCAGATGGATCTAAATTAGGAGAAGTTGTTAACATCAGTAAGGCTAGAAAGAAAATACTAAAAGTTCTAAAGAAGTAGAACCATATGAAAGAAAAATAGACAAAAACAAAACTGAAAACAAACTTAGATTCAACTGATATAATGCATATTATTGTAGTGGACAAATTACTAATTAAAAGTAACCAACTACTGTCCTGGAGAACTACAAAGAGAAAGGCACAGCAAAGAGGATCTAAAGGGGCTATTATCTGTGGCTTGAATTAAGTTCAAGGACTCTATTACATGGACTTCCAAAAGTAATTTCAGATCAGTGACGAGTGTTGTGCTGTAAATGTTTAACAAGTGGATCTCTGACCAAAAAAAAAAAAAGGTATGTGGTGGTATACACATATGATTCTGATAAAATGTACTGATATAAAAGCTGTGTAGCACACTATTTACAAATGATATATAATACTCTTTATTGTAAAGTCAATATAAACAATTGTTTCTCATAGAATACTGTCCTTGATTTTTGCCAAACCCAAAGCCCATTTATGATGAACAAGGACAGTCCCAACATAGATGTTGGTTGATATTTTCATTTATATTGCATAAGAAGAAAGTAAAACAGCAGAGATGTATGTCAGAATTTCTTTTGTTTGTCAATGGTTTAAGCAACTTCTTTCCTGAGCCAGATAGTAGTCTTGGAATGCACTCAGAGAGCATTTCCTTGACTGTCTTGTGTTAGTCACACTGTAATGCACATTGTACACTACGTTGTACTAGTCACACAGTTACGGTTGCAAAGATGATAGACTTTTAAGTTTGATCTCTATTATTAACATTTTCCATCATTCTCAAGTCTAGACAATCAACAAAACAATTAACCCTTGATTTGCAGTGTTTCCTGATTTTTATGATATAAATACTCCCACCACAGACAGTTTTAAGCTATCGACTTGATGTTGCTGAACATGAAGTTGAAAAGAACTACACAGTAGCAAATCATTATATAGTGTTTTCACCATATAGAGAAAAATAGTCATCAGTAACTTCAAGGACATAGATAATAGATAAAAAGTGTAGTAAAATAATCAGGAAGTGATGGCTTTTGCATATTCATTACCTTTAAAGATATAATTTGTTAAGTTGAAGGCTTGTATTAAATAAAAACCCTACCACTGTGCTATGGCAGGTGATTGAGAGTATTTCTCCAGTCTTTCCTGTTCATCTCCTTCCATTCTCCATCTGATTCTATGTCCCAACCAGTTACTCCATATCTGGCATATTTCATAAGCAGTTTGATCAGCTCTATGCCTAGTATTTTTTTCCCACTTTTCCCCATTAGGGAAAAATTGTGTTTGTCTCCTAAGAAGCAGCTCAAGTGTAAAGCTTTGCCTAACTTTTTGAAGACGAGTTATTATTTCTTCCTCTGGTCCCGTTACCATTTGTTTATATTTTCCTTAAATAATGTACACTTTACACAAGATCTAAGGTGCAATAAATATTCACCTGGTGTTCTCCCCCTGCAATTTCCTGGTGGCAAGTACATAAATTTTAGAATCCATGTCTCTGTAACTTGCTTGCTCTGTGATTTTCGGCAAATTATGCAACCTCTTTATATTTTAGTTTCTCCATCTGTTACAGAACAGACTCCGGGGTGGGGTGGTGTTGAATGATATACTATTATGGAATGGACCTCTGCTTGTGCTCTGGGGTTTCCCCACCCTGTACAAGGTTCACCTTGCCTGCTGCCAGGGAAAGATGTCTCTCAATACCAGAGATTGGTGAAAAGGAAAGGAATTATTTATTTAAAGAGTTATAAAGACTTAAGAGTAGTGGCTAAATGTCTTCATTGAGATCCCAAAGTCCTTTAGAATACCCACAAACACACAGTCCTTCCTCCCCCCCCCGCCCAGTCTGGCATACCATATCTCAGGAAAAGAAATAGAAGTCCATGGTTCTTCTCTGCCCAAACCATGTGGTCCCAGAAAGATTCCCCCCGACGGATGCCTCACCTGGGTTTAAATCCCAGTGCCAATCTTCCTTTGCCGCACCCTTTCCGACTCCTCCCACAATTGGCCACAGCTGTCAGCATTCCCTCCCATATTCTTTCAGCTTTACTGGGCTGCCATAGTAAGTCTGGGCAGGTGTGGCCTGTGGTGTAGAGCCAATCATCTCTAAGCTCTTACGTAGGCTCTGTGACCAGGTGGAGTTGCCTCCCAGTTACATCATGGGTTGAAGTGCCCATGGCTCAAAGTATAGCCACAGCTGTTTAACATATCTATGAAACCAGTCAAAGGTTATAGATATGTTAAACGACCATTTTAGAGGTTATCTTCAAAACTGTTACTATTCAAAACAACTCTCAATGGCCCTGCTTCATGGGTCCCATACCCCAGCTCAGACTTGTGGGGGTGAGGACATCCTATATATATATTTTTTCTAATATTTCCTGGACACTGACTTCTGGACCCCATTACAAACCCCTATTTGGGCCCCTCCTGGCTGCATCCTGTTACAAATTTATAAAATGAAAATAATAATGCTGCCTTTTCTATTTGCAGAGAAGAAGAGATCAGATGTTGTCAGTAAAGCATCCTGTCCATTTTAAGTACCCAATACATGCTAGTTCTCTTTCCCTTCAACCCCTTTCTTCATACTATGTATTGATTATTTGATCTAATGTGCATCTTTCTTATAAGACTGTGAGTTTCTTGGGGTCTGGGACCATCCTTACTTTATTTTCTCTGCTTCTTGCAGATCTAGCGTACGCCTTGGAACATGGCGCATGCTCAGTAGCTGCAGCATGAATAAAGAGGGGGCATGTCTTAGATTTCCTTGTTGTGTCTAGGTTTAGTATGGGCAATCTAAAAATTGGAGAGTAAGATGAGGAATAAGTGAGTATCTATCATGGGCTGGATATGAAAGAAAACCAAGGTATTGTTCTAAGTGCAGACAAAATGTCTGAATATCAAGTTTCAGAAAAGATGATGAAAACACTTGGTAGGACCCTTCACTATGAACAAAGTCTGGTAAAACACGAGAGACACAGGATTTCTCCAGTGGGTGAGCACATTCAGACATTAGCAGTGCAGGTGGGATCTTAGGAGCCTTGAGTGCTAGAGTAGGTGATGTGAGTGAATCTTAAATAGCTATTGATAATTCTTGAGCAGTAACATAGCATAAAGAAAATTCTTTTAACAAATGAATATATCCAAGTTCTGTGCAAGAATCTGAAATAATTAGTCATTTGAGAAGTTTTCATTAACAAACAAACCTAATTATTATGGGCTGAATTGTGTGCCCCCACATTTATATGTTGAAATCCTAATCCCTGGCACTTTAAAATGTGACTCTGTTGGGAGATAGGACCTTTAGAGAAGTAGGTAAGCTAAACTGAGGTCATATGGATGGGCCCTAACCCAATACAACAGGTGTCCTCATAAGAAGAAGAGGTTAGGACACAGACAACACAGGCTGAGGGAAGACTGTGAGCACAAAGCTAGATGCCGGCTGTCCATCAACAAGCTAAGCCTGTTGACACCTTAAGACCTTAGACTTCCAGCTGGCAGAACTATGATAAAATACATTTCTATTGCTGCCTGGAGTGTTTGTTATGGCAGCTCAAGTAGCAAGGTTGACGGCAATGTGAGTGAAATGAGGAAAGTCAGGGTGAAGTTCACTGGAGAGGAACCATGAGAAGGACCCATGAAGCACTGGGATTCAGGGGCAGCATTTAGAATTCAGACTATAACAAGACCAATCTGGATGCTGTGGCCCTCATAGGACTTTGTCCTTTTCAATCAGTTCAGTTTACTTCCTGACACCCTCCAGCATTCTTCTTTACCCTCTCCCACCACTCCTTGTACTTTGCCTTCTCTAAGGAGTCTGCCAAACCATTCTCACTCCCCACTCACCTCCCTTGTGGGGTAACATGTTCCCTGTGTCCTGACCTTTGGTATGTATGGGCTTCACCACAGTTCCTAGTCCATGGGTTTGTCTGTTCCCCAGTCAGTCAGTGAGATCCAGATGGATAGGGTTATTTCTAGGTATTTTTATAGATCTAGGGCCAAACACAACATCTGACCTACAGCTTGTGCTTAATACACACTTTCTGGCTAACACTGCATTGGGACAAGCCTCAGTCTCCAGAGAAAATTACTCTTACCTGATAATGAATTATGCCTTCAGATATGCTCTTAATATTTTATATGCTCTTTAATGGAAAAACATACCAACATATTTGGTTGATTTCTTTCTTTCTACTGCTATTCCTTTGTGCTCTTCATCCTGCCCCCCTGCTCCCCACCAGACCATTCAGGCTGTGAAATCACTGATGGTAGTTGTTTCTTGATCTCTGCTTTTCCTGTGTTTTCTGCAGTCTCTCTGAGACAATCATTCTGCCCCAGGGTTGGCTGCTGTTGGTACAATGGGGCAAATGGAAAAGAAATTCATAAGGGCTGGTCTTTGAGAATTTTCCTTTGTGTCTCTTTTTTATAGTCTTTGGGAAACAGAACTCAGTTTAAAATTGTAGTCACACCGAAGAATGAGTGATTATTCAACCAATATTTTCTGGGCACCTGTTACAGTATAGGGGTTGGAGACACAGGGGGAAGAAAGCAGCCTATTCTTGAAGTGCTCCAGGTCCAGGACACATAGATGATCTAGTGACAGATGCTAAAACAACAGTATTAAGAATGGTTTGTCAGGCACCTGACTCACCTTAAATTTGTTAGAAGAGGCTATCCAGAGGAGGTGAGGTCTGAACAGGACAGTCTTGGGCAACAAGTCAGGGTCTGCCAAGTTTTGTTTGACTACAAGGAAATTTACACTGGCAGAAACCAAGTGGGTAAATAAGAAGGGGCAGATTATAGAGAAAATTTTATCCCTGTCAAGAAGTTTAAGCCAACGAAAAATTTAAAGGGGATTAAGGGGCAATTATGTTCATAATGAAATTTTACAGACTTTTCTCTAGTGGATGTGTATAGTTAATTAATTATGGAAAGAGACTAAAAGCAGGAAGATTACTTTTTATTTTATCTTGAAGATAAAGGAGAGGTTTTTTGCATGGCAGTGAGGTGGTTGGTGTATCATGTTTCTACTGCTGCAAATTACCCCAAATTTAGTGAGTTACAGTAGCTCACTTTTCTGGAGGTCAGATGCCTGGTCTCACAGTGCTAAATTTAAGGCACGGGCACCCACTGACTGCTTCTTTCTAGGAGCTTTGAAAAAGAATAATTTCTTGCCCTTTCAAACACTGGCTGGATTAGCCTTTCAGGCATTGACCATGTGGTTTTAATATCCAAGCCTCTCTTTCTTGCAGGCTCTTAGCCGGAGACCACATTTAGCTCCTAGAGGTCTCTCTCTTGCCTTTGCACATGGCCCTCTATATCTCAGAGCAGCGAAGGGCCATCAGGTTCTCCTCACAATGTTGTCTCTCTGACCCAACCAGGAAAGGGTCTTGCTTTTAAGGATTTGTGTTATTATATTAAACCCACCTGAATAATCTAGGATAATCTCCCCGTCTCAAAATCCTTAACCAAGTCACACCAGCAAAGTGCCTTCTGTCATATTTACAGAATGCAGGATTGGGGTGTGGACATTCCTGGGGGGACCATTTTCCCATCTACCATGGTGGCATTTGGTCTCTTCTTCCTGTGTGACCCACATTTTCTGTAACATGATTTTGGCTTCTGGCATGTATATCATCTTTGCTTTCTAAATTCTTGCCGTTCAAAGTGTGGTTAGAAATGTGGAGCTTTTGGTTCCATTATAAACCTACAGAATAAAGATCTGCATTTTAGGGAGATTTCCAGATTATTCATATGTATTTCAAAGGTTGGGAAGCCCCACTCTAAATAACTCATGTTTTCATCTCCCTCTATACTTAGGACATTTAATTTCTTGGTGCTTTATTGAATTGAGTTGGTGAGAGGGGGTTGATCAAACAAATTCCCTGTGTTTTGGCACCAACTATTCTTTTTTGACTTCTGATCACTGATGTCACATGTTGGACTTGTACTTTTTCTGCATTTCCAGAATTCTACAATCTCCAAGGTCAAGATGTCATTGCCAGCAAGGGGTAGACGGTGCAGAGAATCCTGGGGTGGGGAGAAAGAAAGGAAAGTGCTTTTAAATGGCACAGTCTGTTCAAATCACTATGCTGATGAGGCAGGAAGAAGCTGGAAACTTGGGATTTGTGAATCCAAGCTGTTAACTGGGTCTCATGGGGAGTTGTCAAGGTCTGGAGAATAGGCTTCATCTGAGAGTCTAGGGAAGATTCATTCCTAAATGCATAGGGCCAGATTGACTTGTTGGAGGTCTTGTGTAAAGCAAACTTTATTTTAGGCCAGCATTGGTTTAGAAACCAATTTCTGGTTTCTGTTTTGTCACTACCACACTGAGGATGCAGACACATGTCTGTAACTAACAATAGCCCTAACACTAGGTCTCAGTGTGGTGTGCAGACAGAAAAATGACCGAATTCAAGGTGATGGTGGTGACATTAGGATTTCTCCCCTCTGCATTTTGTCTCCCTTCCCTAACTCTTCCAACCACAACATGGCATATCAATTTTTCTGAGAACCTGGGGTATAATTAAAGAAAAGCCATCAAAATAATTTTGATAAATCCTTTGGAAGGTCATGCTTGTCAATTTCTTTTAATTGATGTTTGGAGGTGAGAGGTCCCACTGGGAGTGAGGGATGCTTTTCAAGGCTTCGTACTCTTGCCTTAGTAATTTGGAATGCTGATTTCCCGACTCACTCATTCCAGTGTCCATGCCCACAGGAAAGAGCAGAGGGTGTTGTACACAGCAGGCTCTAGGAAAAAACTTTTGAAGAAGTATTTTTGCTTTCTTGAGTAATGTGAACTGTTTCTGCCATGCTTCTAAATGCAGGATCATGTGCACAGGTATGCACACACACATTCTCATTTAAGTAGCCTCAGGGCATAGGAGGATCAAGAGCAGTTCCCTTGCTCATCCCTCCTGGGCTTGGGAGGTGGCACATCCTTGGACCACAGCCTGGCTCCTGGGCTCAGCTTGCTCTTTCTGAGGCTCTCTGCTTCCTTCCAGCAGCATGTCCTTGGGCGACTCACTGGACTGATGAAAGGAACTCTATTACCTTTCCTTTCACACCCTGACAGGCACAATCAGTTGTGTAGGTTTTATTTAAATTATTTAATGAAGTACAGTTCTAGAAGCAGAAAGTTAGCTCTCATCCTGGCTAAGTCCCCAGGCTAGGAGTTGAAGAATGAGAACAAGAGAGAGAGGTGCAGGGGAAACTTTTATAGTTTTCCATCAGCTAAAGAACATGCCATGATGAAGTGAGAAGAGACATTTAGTTTTCTTTTCACTTGAGACTGGCTTTAGGCCAAACTAGGAAGACATAGATTTTGGCGTTAATGTTCCTCTGTTTCTACCATTTATAATTCCTTACACCTATGGTAGATGTCCAGGCTTCCTGCAGGTCCCCAGACCCTCCTACAACATCCTATCAATTCTGTGCAATGTTCCATATTCTCTAACTATCCCTGCTAATTATTGCTCTCTGCATTCACTCAATCCTCCTCAAAACTCAGCATTCTATATCCTTTCCTCTCAGCCCCCAGCCTCTAACAAAGCTCAGTGACTTGACTGAGCTCACTAGCTGAAGGGGTGGTACTTCTCTGTCATACTTTCATGTTACTGAAAACCAAGTTAAAAGAAGGCCTGCAGATCCTTCAAGATAAGGAAAGGCTTTTAAACCTTAAGGGGGGGTATTTTTTAAATCAAAAAATAGCCTTTTGGCACCCCTCAAATCCAGTCAAATGTATTAGCTTTAGAATCTTTTGTCTTGTATATAGTAATCACTCAGCAAAAAGGCTGCTCAGACTCTCCCTCCTTCCAGGCACACTGTCCCTGCACTTGACCAAAATCTCATTTACCTCCTTTTCTTTCCAAAATCAAGGCTGAAACTGGGAAATCTTGTAGCCATGAAGAGCAGACCAGGCTGTACACGTATTCCTTTTGTTTTCTTTCCTTGTCTTAAAAAACTCATAGTCATGAGACAAGTGCTCATTTTTAGGAACCAGCTCTCAAATAAACCATCAGCAACAATAGAATTCCACTTTATACTGAACCAACAAAAATACATTAGAGATGGAGACAAAGGCATTACTCGATATTTTCTACATCCATTTCTCAAGTGTTCTGTGACTGGCTGAACACTTGAATGGCCGACCTACGACACACACGTCCCTTCACCATGCTCTCTCACCCTCTGGTTTTCAGTGGGTTTGACCAATGAAGAGCAGAAGCAGGCATTAGGGGGTGAGAGCAAGCTCTGGGTACTGATTCTCCAGGTCCCCCTCTCTGGGCTCACTGTGAGATGGCTGCCATTCTGTTTAAGATCACAGCTCCTCTTAGGTGGGCTTTCCCAACAACAATTCTTTTTTTCTTGGTCACCGCTTCAGTAACTATTTCCGTTCAGGTCTAGGAGTGGCAACAATGCTTTGGAATTACTAGTCCTAGGGAACTGTGTTTATTACATGTCGTGGTCTCCTTACAATCTCTCCTTGCTTTTGTGCCTTTGGTCCTTTCTCCTCACATTAGCCCTTTTGAATGCACCATGTGTTTTCTCCTGGGACCCTGAATGATACAGTGATAGAAGAATAGACCTGGAGGCGCTGGTCAATAAGTAGCTGTTTCATTTAAGTTCAAGGTGTTATTTGATTGTCATCGCATGAGAAAAAGCCACTCCCCTTTCCCTAATTTTGTGTTACATAAGCATTGACAAAAAAGTTACAGGGAAGGTGGAGACATGTCCTTCTATTATTTTCAACCACCAACAGAAACATGGAAAAATCTGGGGACCGGGAGGCTTTGGGCTGTGTGCTATGCTCCTCTGGCTGAGTCTGGCTCTTCATTATTGATAAATCAGGTTGCTAATACTTATCCATCTCTTAGGTTTGTTGTGAGAATAGAGTGAAATACTATCTGTGAGTGCTAAAAGTTGTTGAAAAAGCCACCAGGGTGCATTTGAGACGAAAAGGTGACAGGGTCAGAACAAAGGAACTGTGAGATGCAAGTACATGGGCCTTTCCCCTCCAGGGAGAGCCAGCTGTGCCTGGCCAGACACATTCTGTTCCAAGAGTTCCTTTCCCATCCCTGTGGCCACTACCATCCTCTTCTGGCCTGGACCCTGTGTCCTGGAGGATGCGTTCTAGGATGGTGCTGTCATGACTGAGGAAACTTTTGAAGGAGAGCTCAGAGAATAATGATTGTGGTTCTTTCAACAAAACCATTTTTCAACAACTGTTCCTTAAAATAGTGGTTAGGGCTAAGCAGAGGGTATGAATCTTGCTCCAAAAACTCAGCTATGGAATCAACATCATAAATGCTCTTTTAAAAAATAAATCATACTAAGTCCAAGTTTAAGCCTGTATCCTCCAGAGTTTGCAGGAAATTCAATCATGGTCTTTTTTAACCCACCCCCTTCCCACTCCCCTCTGTACTCCGTGGTTGTGCCAAGGTCTTTGAAGCCTCATGCAGAACAAGACTTCTCTAGCATGTACTTCCCACTTGGTACAACTGAGGCACCCATTATCCACATCCTCTGTGGTCTTTGAAGTCCAGCGACTCTGTTGTTTTCATGCTAAGCTTGGGAAACAAGGCTCTGCTTAGGCCCCAGCAATCCCTTGGCTCATCTTGCCTCCCATCCACTATGTCTCTGGACTTCATCTGATGCTGTAATTTTGGGAGGGGCTTCCTTCCAGCCACAGCTCTAACTGCTTGGGAAAGTCAAAGACATCTGTCTTCTCACTGGCTTGGGCAGATGTCTCACCTCCTCTCTTACTACCATTTCTATCTTTTCCAAGGCAGTCCATCTCTCTCTCCTTGATAATTCATGAGCTTAGGCCTTCAAAATGGCAGGACAAGAGGTTGTTCTCAGATTTTTTTGGCCCAACGCACAAGTTGCCGCCTTAGGCAAAGAAGCAAAAGCTTGGTTGTCTTCCTGGAATATAGGTAAGATAAAGTAGAGAGAGAATAAATCCCAAATAGTACTACTGTAGAACATCCTGTCACAATAGTTTTATGGATGCATCTTGTCTTAAGCCAAGGAAGGTCAAAATGCAAAGATACTTGGGGAAGGGATAGTAAGTGTTAGGATACCTTTTGGGGACCATGCCTGATTTTGGTGTCTCTCTTTTCAGTATAGGTCATTGGATAGGTAGTCCTATAATTTCTAAGAGTTAAATGTGACTCTTTTAAATTACTTGTTTACAGGCTCAGCAGCATCCTTCCCTTTCAGGAGAAAAGGGATCAAAATATACAACATATCACCAAGTGATGCTTTCTGCTCTAAGTGTTTATTTAAAACATATTTCTTCTTAAAACCCATTTAGAGACTTGCTACTGCTTGCTTTGTCTCTCAGCAATGTCACCAGAGCCAGTGGGAATAGCAGTTTTTTTCCCCTAATGTGTGCTTTCACTCAAGGAAGAAATGAAAGGCAACAAAACCCCTGCAACTGCTAAACCAGTTCCCGAAATAGACCCAGAAAGAAAAAGAAACCAAAGCATGCTCTGCAGCCCATCTCCAGGGAGTAATCATAACCTAGAGGGAAACTCAGGGAGTGCCTGGCTCCTGGAGACAGGTCCTAGTGCACGGGCATCTCTGGCTCCTGTCTCCCCCAGCCATAGACGTGCACAAACTCAAATGACATGCCTACTCACAAAATAAAGTTGTCAGGACCCCAAGGAGACTGAAGTATTCGAACTGTTAGAAGAATTTTGGGCAACCATTGAGCAGGAGCACCTGAGCAGGGCAACCAGAGATTACAATTGGAATCTTGATGTAGCCTGACATTCATTTATTCACAAATTTACCCAGTGAAACATGGAGAGCCCACCAGGTGCTGGCACTGTGGTAAGAACTGGTGATATAATTGAAAACATTTCTCAGCAGTTGAATAAATGCTGCTGTCCTATGTTTGCCATGTTCTTCTCTGTTGTGTGAGATTACCCATGCGCCAGCCATAGAAGATTCTTTAAGGGTTTTGAGCTCCAATGCCCACCCTCTGGTCTTTGAGGCTTTGTTTATGCTGTCCCCTCAACCTGATATATTCTCCTCTCCTCCTTTGCCTTCCAATGCATCTGTTCTATTACCTGGCCCCATTTTGCAGGTAGATGTATGTCCTACTTTTGTGTTGTCATAGAGCACAATGCATCTTTCCATGGGCCTTAATGATATGGTATTGAGTTTTCTGTTTGCCTCTCCCTTGCAGACTGCAAGATCCATGGGAGCATACGCTTTACTAGTTTCTCTATCCATGTTCAGCAGTGCCTAGCATAGTGCCTAGTGCTGCCTAGTAGGCCCTCAACGATTTCTTGATTATGGCTTGATTAATAAGTTAACTCTAGGAATTAAATGTCTTTTTCTGAACATGCTGAGGAAACAATCCGACCTACTATTATCTATGGGACCTTAGACAACTGTCCAAATCTCAGTTTTAACATCTATAAATTAGGGATAGTAATATCTTTTAGAATTGGTAGAAAAAATAGAAAGGTAAAAATATATCTAAAACACCTAGTATCGAGTGCATGATAGGAACTCAATGGTAGTATTTATGATGTTGTTTAGAGCTAGTGTTACTTTTGTTGGAGTTCTTGATTTTGTTTGAATTCTTTATTCCCACTGGGAAAGTAGGTGATTTTTAGTTTCCATACCAGCCTCTTACCACCACACTCCAAATATTTTTCTCAGTTCTCCTCTAATCACCATTATTTCCTCTATTGAATTTTATAAACTCACTATTTCACCACAAAATAGCCCTGGGGTGAAACTGGGGACAGTATGTCTGCGATCTAAGTTATGAGCCCTGCAATCACACTGCCTGGAATTGAATCTGGTGAGTAATCACAGTTCTCTGTGCCTCAGTTTCTTCACCTGTGAAGTGGATATCATGATGCATTTGTTGGTTCTTCTAGGAAGAAACCGCTGCTTTAGAGAGTTGTTATTACGCCCTTTGTTTGATATCCCACATTTGTTCTTCTCGAAGCTGCTTGTTCCTTGCTCAGAAGAATATGAGTGGCTGCTTCTCCATCCCAGGTGTCCCAGAAACACCCAGGAGGCCAGGGAGCTAAGCTTGGTGATCAAACAGGGTGTCACCAGAGAATGAAAGTGGCTGGTAGAAATATAATGGAGGTTATTCAATCTTCAGAGAGATGTTTAATTCAAGTTTCTAGTCTTTGGAATCTGAGTATGTCCTCAAAAAGCGAATTGCTAGGCACGCAGCAAATGCACAGTCCTAGAAATAGGACCCAGAATCACAGAACCCGGTAAGTGGAAGAGATGCTGGCATCCATCTGGTTTGGTGGTTTCTATCTGAGGGAGATTTAGAATTACTAGGGGCTCCAGTCTCTTGAGATCCTGGCTTCGAAGGTCTGGGAAAGGATAAAACTCAAAAAAGGACAAATTTTATTTTAAAAAAGTGCTGCGGGCAATTCTGCTGGACACTCTCTCTTTTTAAAAAATGTATTTTATTTTTTTAAAGATTTTATTTATTTATTTATCTTTAGAGGGGAAGGAGAGAGGGAGAGAAACATCAATGTATGGTTGCCTTTTGTGCATCCCCTGCTGGGAGTTGGCCTGCAGGGAACTGGACTACAACCCAGGCATGTGCCCTGACTGGGAATCGAACCGTGATCCTCTGGTTCGCAGGCCCGCGTTTAATCCACTGAGCTACACCAGCCAGGGCCTAAAAATGTATTTTATTGATTATGCCATTACAGTTGTCCCATTTCCCCCCTTCATTCCCCTCCACTCTGCACACCCTCCCCCACCATCCCCCCCTTTAGTTTATGTCCATGTGTCACAAGTTCTTTAGATTCTATATTTCCCCTACTATTCTTTCCCTCCCCCCTATCTATTTTCTACCTATCATCTGTGCTACTTATTCCTTGTACCCTCTTATGTAGTGTACTTTCTCTCTCTCTGAGGAATGCTTCCAACCTGTAGCACTTCCTTTTCCCCAGGGAGCAATCGTAACCCAGGGAAAAAGAAACTGAAAATGACAAACTTTTAGAATGTGTCTGGGCACAGACATCTGTCCACATTTATAGTAGATGACAACCCATCTTTTGCAATGGGGAGTATAGCAGCTTGTGAATTCTTGGGCACGATGGTAAAATGAAGTAAATGTGGACTGCATCCCAGTACCCTACACTGAGAGTTGGAAGGAAGCAGCCTTCTACCAACTCTACCATTACACACTGGGATACATTTCCAAAATGTAGCTCTCTCTAGCACAAAATGTACATCTAATTGAATGTCATTTTCTAGGCAGCAAATTCATATGTTAACATAAAATCTCTACTTTATTGCCTTATATTATGAAATACAATTATATATGAAGATGGATGATTCTAGTTAACTCTCAAATTCTAATTCCTTAGATTAATATTGGGCATTAATTTAAATTCTGCCTTCTGATCCTAATTTGAGATGTTGATTTCTTGAGTGTTAACAGAAACCCTACATCTAGAATTTATCCTGTGGCTTAGTCTCAATTTTAGGCCCATCATTTTAAGACAGATTTGCATTAACTTAAAATGGTCAGGTGGAGGGTTTTAACCTCAGGCCTAAATGGGAGAGACAGATTGATTAGCAATCCAAAGATGAAGGAAGGTCAGCGAGACTAACCACAATGTGGATTTCATCCCCTTTCAAAGCCAAGTGGATGACTTGGAAAGTGTGGCTGGAAAACCAGGCTTCTCCAGGTCGTCTTCTGTCTGGTGATCCCTGATGTATTTACTTCTCCGATCAATGCACTTTGCATTAACCTTCACACTAATCTGTAATTGCGATGAAACGTTCAAACAATCACTGAAGTGCATGTTTCCCCACTCCCAAGTCTATACCAGTTGGACGGCCAGCTTGCTGTGTTGATTTCACAAAGATAGTGCTGGTCTCCTGACCTCTGAACTTTCAATAAGTGATTGCATTCGGCACCCAAATTAGCACCCATCTCCATGTGCTTGCTTTATCTCTCCGCACACACAAGTCTGGCTTTTAATTAAAGGCCTTCCAAATTAAATGAACACAAATTCAATTATTACATCTCATTGGAACGGCTTACAGCATATCCTGACAACATTTATCCAATGGGCAACCCAGGGAGAGCTCAGTTCCCACAACTTAAATTAATGTGCCCAGTAAATGATTTTTCTTATCATTGCCGGAACAGGTTTTTTGCCATTGGGTCAGCCCTAGCTGTGGTTTTGCTGTCTCTGAACAAACTATGGTTTAATACAATTTCTCTTTTCTCAATCTTTTCTAATCTCTACCTATTCACTCTTTCTGCATGGAGAGAGAATGGTCTCATGTTCTGCTCCTTCTGAGAATGGAAGATAATTACCCTCACATTTGGAGGCATAGCTCAGATATGCATCCCTTAAATTTAGATGCTTATCCAAAGCTTTTAAAGATATGTAGGGGACTATGTATATGTTCCTGGCTCTCCGAGTTGCCTAAAGTTTAGAGAAATGTGCACTGAATTGAGATTATTGTTATGATCTATCATAACAATAGATATGATATGATAGATCATAACACTATGATAGATCATAACAATAATCATAATATGCATTTATTGAGGATGGTAATGTGCTAGGGAGTGCAAACAGCACACAATTAGACATAGTCCTTACCCAGTGGACCTATTATATGAATAGAAAGCAAGGCAAGACCCAAACAAAGGGAGCAAAGAAATGAGCCGAAGAGTGAGCTGGGAAGGGAGGAAATGTGAGTTTTTGGATTAGTGGAGGTCAAGTCTGTATCTTGCCTGGGTTGCATTGCTATATGTTCTGCACGGGTTTCTTTTCACTATGAAATTCTAGTTTGGTGGCAGGTGGGGCCTGGGATCAGAGGGTTTGTAAGAAGAGCATTAGGTTCAGAGGCAGGAAATTGGATCTTTTTTTACCCTCTTAGGGATTAACATAATTTGATCTAGGAAAAGCTCAAGAACTTTTCTGAGTTTGGGTACAGAACTGACACTGGTGTCCCTGTGGGCAGCACTACCACTGCGTCCACGGCACAAGGGCCAGGACACGCAAAGTAGGCTCACTGGAGGACAAAGGCTGAAAAGAGAGTTTTTGGATTTTTATGAAGACAAGGAACCCCCAAGACTCTAGCTGGTAGTGTCTTTTCTCTTATGTGACTGCATTTGTCTCATGTTCCATGTTGTTGAGAAGGAAGACAAAGATGCATATGGGAATGAAAAGCAAACATGAAAATCATAAAAACTCCCAAGCCCATATAACACCCAGTCAGCGGAGTGAAGCAAAGTAGGAGAAAGAGGTAACGGCAAGGGACAGGAAGCTGTAAACTCATACCTGTGGCTTCCGGTCGGCCTGGCACTTCGCGGGCCCTGCCGGCTCACACCCCTCGGGGGAAACAGGTTTGCCAGGATAATGCAGGTAAGTGTCTGAAACTCCAGTAGAACAGACACTGCCACCCTGAGTTTAACACTATAGGCATTGCTAAACTCACCTGGTATTGATAAGCTGGGGGAACGAAGGTCGGGGCAGGTAACACAGTTCCAGCTTCCTTGTCTTTGATGGACCAAACACCCTGAAGTAAGCACTTTTCCTGAGTGCCCCTCAGGAAGCACTTTTAAAACCTCTTTGGGTCCTGGCTGTTGTGGCTCGGTGGACTGAGTGCCAGCCTGTGAACCAAAGAGTCCCTGGTTTGATTCCCAGTCAGGGCACATGCCTGGGTTGTGGGCCAGGTCCCCAGTAGGAGGGTGAGTAAGAGGCAACCATACATTGATGTTTCTCTCTCTCTTTCTCCCTCTCTTCCCTCTCTCTAAAAATAAATAAATAAAATCTTAAACAAAATAAAACCTCTTTGGGATGGATATAAGAGAAATGGAAAATTGTATCAAGGTGTTTGTAATATGATCAGGGAGTGGGAAATACACACAAACTCACTCAAGTTCCATTTTCTCATGATGATGCCCATAATTTCTTCATATATTTACAATTCATCTTAACACACAGTTCTGCTATTTATTATTATTATTTTTTTAATACTCACCTGAGGATAGATATGTTTATTGATTTTAGAGAGAGAGGTAGTAAGAGAGAGGGAAAAGGGAGAAATATACATTGATGTGAGAAACATTGATCAGTTGCCTTCTGTATGTATCTCAACTGGGGATTGAACCTGCAACCCAGGTGTGTCCACTGCCTGGGAATCTAATCTGCAGCTTTCCAGTATATGGGATGATGCTCCAACCAACTCAGCCACTTGGCTGGGGGGGAGGGGGTTGCTATTATTTACTTCTGTCTTATTATTCTACATTAGATGAATCTTTGTCAGGGCAGGTCCTGTGCCTTTTTTTTTTTTATGTTCTATCTCCAAAAATTTGTACTGCCCCTGCCATTTGGTAATATTTGTTTACCTTTGAATTGAGTGAAGTCAAAGCCTAATTCAAATGTTCCCAATCAGAGCAATTTCAGCCTCCACTGGTCTCCCATCACACGTGTTTATGCTTCTGAAATGATTATTACTGAATCAACCTCATCTCAACTGCAGGTTGTAAGAGGCAATGTGAAAGAGCGGTTAAGACGTTAAACATTAAAACCAGATTGTATGATCTTGGGCAACTCACATCATCTCTCTACACTACCCTGTCTGTAAAATGAGAAGGATAACAGTAATACTTAATTTATAGACTTTAATGAGAATCATATGAGTAACACAGAGACTGGAGCAATGTTGTCCCATGGTGAGTCTTACATAAGAATTAGCTTTTTCTATTACTACAATCATAAACATGTTATAGATTGAGTAAGTTTGCCTCCTGTGTACTCACCCAACAAAACACTAGTAGAATGCTTCAGAGGTAGATGATCTTGGGTGTGAATATTTATTAGAGTTGATGGAGTCAGCCATGGGATCATTAACGTGAGTTCAAAAATTATAGAATAGTTTTAGCGGAAGTAGGGTTTACCGGTCACATTCTATGTATCACCTATTTGAAATTAAATTAAAGGTACATATTTGTCTAATTCAATGTGTACTTGGTGTGATGACGTTACACATAAAGTTACCTTTAAAATATAATAATAAAAAGAAAGAAATTAAGCCAAAAAACCCTCATAGGCACGAACAACAATGTGGTAATTACCAGAGGGAAAGGGGGAGTGGGAGGCAGTAGAAGAGGGTAAAGGTGATGAAAGGAGACTTGACTTGGGGTGGTAAACACACAACGTGATATACACATGATGTGTTATAGAATTGTACACTTGAAACATATCATTTGATTAACAATTCACACCCCAATATTCAGTTTTAAAAAAAGAAAGGAGTTTGCCACAGAGGGAAATCTATGGGGGCCTGTCCGTCATTCATTGCATTCATTCTGCCTACTGCAGATTCTGACCTTTTCCTGTGACCCTAGAAACTCCTTAAATGATTAAGTGATGGCTCCAGCTAGAAAAAATTAGAAAAAACAAATGGATCAAGATATGATATATGTGTGGAATTATGTTGGTCTTGGAGAGGATCTCATTCATGAACATTTTTATCCAACAGCCTAACGTGTGCTTGGTTGGCACTGTGCTAGAAATGGGATCTAAAGGTAACGTGAGAGGATGGAACAAAAATGATGAACATTTCATGAAGTTTTATTAAGTGCCTGGCAGAATACTAAGTGCACTAGCTTATCTGGTTCTTTCAATATCTGAGCTAGGTTAGTCCATTTCATAGATGATGAAACCTGCCTTGTGAGGTTTAAACACTTGTCAGTAGTAACCCAGTAAATAACAAAGATCCAGTTTGTACCTATGTAGTCTGTCCCCAGAGCTCTCCAGTCGCTGCACAGAAAGTAAATACCTCTTTTCCTCATATAGCATAGACTAAAGCAGTAAGGAAGGCCAGCAAAGAATTGTTAGAGTCATGGTAAGAACATTTGCAGCAGGTACCCTAACTTACTATTTTCCTGGATTCCACCTATGCACCAGCCTGGACAGAGGGGGCCGAGGGGAGCCATCACTGTGGCTGGCAGATCATTGTAAGTCCTATCTTTGGCCTGGGTGTCCAGCTGCTGAGAGGGGCATTTGTGGTTTCTACAGATGCCTGCAAGGGAGAAGCCACAAGGACAGCCTTCTCAGCAGATTTCATTCAAGAGCCAAAGGAGGAGCAGGGGACTGACCTGTGTGGGGCCAGCAACTCTCAGGCACTGTCTTATCAGTCTCAGGAGCTATGATACTGATATAACTCCAGGCAAGACCTACTTTTTCTGGTAAATGAGAAAATATCTGTTGTTCTTGCAAAGAGATAGTGATCCAAAATGAGAAACCATGGGTGCTATGAGTAGAGACTAATAGGCATAGCTGTTTTCTTTCTATAGATTTCAGCTCTCTGGTTGTTAAAACCCTCACAATACACTGTTTTGGGAATCTTTTCAATTTTCATGGAGTCTATGCATTTGCCTTGCTTGTGGCCAAATTGATTCAGAGATGGACAATCAGCGCTAACTGTACAGAATGGGCTTGGCTGCAGCACCGAGAACTCACCGCTGTGAGCATTGTCGTCAGCCTCAGCAGACTTCCCAGAGGTTGCCTTTGAAAATTTCACACCCAACCATTTCCCACTCCCTGAAGGTTTAAAAGAGGAGGACTCTGAAAGAGAATGGCTATTTTTGATAGGAAGTCACTTGTAAAGAGATTATGAGTGGGGCAAGCAGTCTAAGGGAAACCAGCAGCTTTCCAGCCTGCCTTGAGTCTCTATTTTTATTTTTTTAGTCTATTGTTGTTGAGAGTGTATCCCCCAAACCTCAGTCACATTGAAACCAGTCCCATCAAAACTCAACTTGCATGAAGAATGTTAAACCTCATGAAAGCAACGTTTAAAAATGGAGACCTGGGGCAGGGCTCAGTTCTGCCTCTTAGAGACTCACTCTGTGACCCTGGGAAGGGGTATGCAGAGGGGAGCCAACTTTCTATGCTTTAGTTCCTTTCATTGCGAAAGGATGATAATAATAATAGTTTATTTCATAGGGTTTTTTAAAAAGTCAAATGAGATGATGCATGTGAGAGTGTTTTGCAAATTGTAAAATATTGTACAAAGCTTAGTTATTTTTTTACAGAAAATACATATGAATTTCCTGCCCTTTTGAATTATTCATTTTCTGTCTCTTTCTAGTAGTCTGAAAAAATTAGGTATTTGATTTTTATCTCACTTTCCTGAAATTCTATGTACTTTCATAGGAATTATTTAATTTTATTTTCATTCCATGTCTGTTTTATTTACCAAAAAACAGATTTTGATTGAGTTGTCTAATATAAAATAAGTTGGGCTCTGACTTTTAGGCTTCTTGGTATTTATTTTTTAAGTTACCTTTTTGACGTGAACTTGGGGAAATTGTTAGAAAGGATAGTTGGATTATTACTTATCAGAGCAAATAGACTTTTGAAATAACCTTTTCTCCAGATTCTGAATGTTTGTCAATAGGAAAGCAGTGGGGTTCTAGAAAGAAAAAGTCACCATGTCCCACCTGACCACATGGCATTTTCTAAGAATAAGACAGTCCTGTCAAGCAACCTTCTCAGGAACTTACTGCCTTAGGAGTCTAACATGAATTTTGAACATGATCTGAAACAAAGAGCTGGATTCTCACCTTGAGCATGTCTCTTCCCTTTGCAGTATTGCCCGTCTACCTCAAAGAGCTGTTTGATTTTTAATGGGACAACGTTTATTGTGGTGAAATATACACCACATAAAATTGACCATTTCACCCACTTTTACAAGTACATTTCAGTGGCATTAGGTACATTCCCATTGTTGTGGAACCACTATCACCATCCATCTTTAGAACTGCAAAGGGTTGTTTTTAGAGCAAAATAAAATCATTTCTGTAACAGCCCTTAGTAGAGCATAATGTACCATGAGAATGCGAAGGATTGTTCTGACTTGTTTTGCCTAACAGTTTAGTAAAAGGGGCAAAGATGGGCTTGAAAGTGTTGCTTCACTTATAACTGGTTTAAGGAAGCTGAGCAAACTGTCTCCTTTGGAAGGGTTCAAATAAATGGAGTTGCTGCCATGGTCACAAATGTGTGAATACAATTTACTCTTGAGGGAAAGAGGGGGACTACCTATACATTGAAGTCATGTCCAACCTGGATTTTCTACACATTTGCAGTGATCACTTCCTCACTTGAATCTATGCTAGAAGGCATCATTTCTCCCTGGCTGGGCATTTGGAACTTAGGAACCAGAGGAGATGAAGCAGAAATGGGAAGAAGCCCGTGATGACTAATGAACAGGTTTACAAACAGTTGGGGCGGGGGGCAAATCTCTAGGAAGAGCAGAGTTTTAGTGTTCTTAGAGATGACAGGTTGCCTTCTACCTTTATCCAAACTAGTTTTTCATCTTAGATTCACAGAAATCTTTTTTCCAGCTTGCCAAATGCAATGTGGAGCAGACCTGTGCATTCATTAGTAAATAAATATGTAAAAGCATTTTGCTCATTTAATAATATATATTTACTTTGCTAATCTGGTTAAGATGAAGAAAATTGGATCAAAGGGAAGGCAAATCTGGAAATAACATGTTGCTTAAGGTTCTGCAAATCCAGGGGCATGGGTCTCTGGGGGTGCTCTGCTTGGGGTGCTTTGGGAACTGCTATCCTCTTGTTAAGTTAAATTTGTAGTGAGATGAGAGCCATTTGTTTTGCTTTGTCTTTTACTCATCTAGAGGGGAGGAATGGAGGGACAGTGTGTTCATTCACGCTGCTCACTAGACTCCCACTGTCCTGAGGATTCAGAGCACAGCCACAGATGGTGGTGAGGTTGGTCTGCAAACTCACTGTCACAGGAGCAGAAGAACACATGGGTGGTGGTGACAATGGAGTTGTCACCTTCTCTACATGACTGTGGGCACTGTTGATAGCTTACTGTATACCTACTGCTTTTCTAGACATGTTAGCTATTGTTGCCATTTAGTTGTTGAGTTCACTGCCCAAAGTCATAGAACTTACTCCTAAGCCCAAGTGCCATATGTCATCAATGAAGGTGGAACTGAAAAAAATCCCAACTTTGAAGAACAAGGCCCATTTCCTCCTGTCTTTTTCTCTTTTATATTAATCCCTTCCCTAAACCCCTTTCTACTAGGAGTAGGGTTAGGAAAAGCTGATCTGAATCACTTCAGATGTCAGTTAGCAGAAAATTGTATAAGAAATATCAAGATTCTGGCTTAAGAAAGAATATGCCAACACAACTTCAGTTCCAGGTATATCCCTGTCCCCAGGGTAATTTGGATAATGAATCAGGTGTTTCTTTGCTTGAGAAGGGTTGTCCTCTGGCAGCAATAAATCCTTTAGCATAATGAAGTCGTGTACGATGCATTTAGCTCTATACTTTTTGGGAGTTTTCAGAACAGTGATTCCCAACTCACATGGAAGAAATAGGGCTAATAGAAATTGAGGTTTGGTGGAGGGTGGGGACCACAAGATGAGAAAGAATCAGTTGGTGTTTACATGTGATCAAAAGTGAGTAGAAGGGGCCTGGATTGAGAAATACTAGGTAGGGGTCTGAGCAAAAGCTCATATTCTTTATGGTGCCTAGTAGGTCTTATAATGTAATAACAGAGATATTAGGATTGTTTAAAATTTACTTCTAAGGATTGCATATTTTCTGTTTGCATCTCTTTAGATTGTTTTATTTCAAAGATTTTTGTAGTCTTGCCCTTTCCCTTAGATAAAAAGAAGGAATATGTGTGTCTTTACATACCACGTGAGTAAACGGTCCTTATATTTTCTTCTGGAAGATGAGAGGAGAGTATTTCATTCATTTGCAAATATAAACTGAGTCATTACTATGGTCCAGACATTGTGATAGGCACAGAGTATCCAGAAGGCAGATATTCTCACTGCCTGTGACTGGTGTTACAGTCAAATGATTCTTTGAGGAATATCATCCTGTCTTAATCCAGGCAAGAAATGGCTAACAAGGGCCTGGAAAAGGCACTGCTTTCTGAAAGTGCCGCACTGGACAGTACTGGGATACCTGAGAGACTCCGTTAAAGATGAAGGTCAGAGATAACACTTTAAAGTGTTAGTTGATCTCTGGCTGGTGTGGCTCAGTTGGTTGGAGCTTTGTTCCACACACCAGGATATTGGGGGTTCAATTCCTGGTCAGTGTGTTTTCCTAGGTTGCAGGTTCAATCCCCAGTTGGGGTATGTATGGGAGACAACCTATTGACATTTCTCTCTCACTCTCTTTCTCTTTCTCTGTCTCTGTCTTTCAAATCAACCAGTGTATAAAAATAAATAAAATAAAATGTCACTGGAGTAAATCTTACTTGCTCTAAGGGGGGTCTGACTTCTGTGTGACCAGTGTTATTTTATTAGGGGACCATGTGTCTTTGGCTGGGTCCCTGAGTCAGCAGGTCAAGCTCCCTTTTTTCAGTGGAGGCAGCCAGGGTCTCTCATCACAGGCTGTTGCAGGAGCTTGCCATTGGCTACAAAGGGGACTAGGTAAGAGTGTAGAGTTGGAGCCATCATGGCCTCTAAAAACAGTTCAGAAAACATGCCACACTAATGCTGCATAAATGGCATTATTTTCCTTGAAAAATTTCCTTCCTATGCCAGGATTTAATGTAATGCCTTCTACCTTTATGTAGAATCAATAGGAGACCTGGCAAATGAACAGCATTTCTCTATCTCTTATACAAATTGGGCTGAAGTTATTCTCCCACAGTGTCACTCAAAGTTCTTTTTACTAATCTTGTCTATTGGAAGTCCACACTCTCTCTCACAGGAAATTTCTGCTTAAGTTTGGTTTCAAGGAAAAAACTGTCTTGACTGTGAATTATGTGCTTTTTCCTTTTAGAGAACAAACATGATAAGCCAGTGTCCTTTCTATTTGCCTTAGCTGGCACAAGCCCACAGCCAAATGTCTTGCTCAAGTGTTATCTGTTGAACTCAGATACCTGGAGCACTCCTCCTTTTACTCCCTCAATGATCTTTGTTTGGCTCTTACAAGGCTTGTTTCACCTGGCCACCTCAAGTCCACTCAGTAGGTAAGGCAAAAATTGAACAGTGATTCTTTTGCTACGTTTTCCTCTATATCTTCCTGCTCATCTCTCTGTTGGTTGGTGCTACTTGAGTGTTTGTGACATAGGGTGGCAACTTACTGGTACCTGAGAACAAACATCATAGAATAATGAAATGTTTATCGAACACTGATAACTCCATATCTTTACACTAGGTATTAAAGGGGAGTATAGAGAAAGAAAGGGGCAAGAAACAAGAACCTAACATTTGGAACATGTCAGCCCAGCTAAGGAGGACCACGTACATTTTCATCCCTTCTCTACTCACACTTGAAAGTGACCAGCAACATCCCCCAGCTTTCTGAAAATGAGCACTATGTACAAAAACTTTTCTATGATAAAAAACCTCCTCCACATGCTTTTTAAAGTACATGGGCATTGAGCCCTATTGCATGCACACAACTGAATGGTAAAGATGCAGAATAACACTCAATTCTTGCTCTCAAGATCTGGTAGCCCTAATAGGCATGAAAACAATCCCATAAATTTCTATAGTATGGCAGAATATGAGTTCCCTGATAGAAGTAGAAACAGATTTCTGTAGTGACTGAGAAGAGCAAAGAATCTTTGTTGTTGTTGTTATTGTTAAGTCAAGAAAGGCTTTATAGAGGAGATGACATTGGTCAGAAGAACATTCTAGGTTGTTCTGTAAAGAAGACGAAGCTGTAAAGAAGAGGGAGGGTTGGGTATGTTCAAGGATGGTGAAAGTGTTATTGTTTAGTAGTTATCTCTATGGGAGCAGAGTAACAGAACTTCAAGGAAAATCAGGAAGCTACCACCCCATTCCTTGAAAAAATTATATTTAGTTTTTTTTTCATCAAAGGGGAACGGCTGACGGCCTTTGAGCAGGAGTCATATCACAAGACTAACGCTTCAGAACATTTTAAAAATGAGTTGAGAACTGGGCTGGAGAAATACCAGCAATTATAATTATAAGAGAGTTTATGTAAGTTTATTATAATAACACAGAGGACAAATAATACACTTAATCAGGATGTGATCATGAAAATGAGATGGGATAAAAATGTAGGTGTGGGAAATATTTCAGACAACCTAATTTGTCCTCTGATACTATATGAAGTAAAGTACAAGCAGAAGCTGCAGCCTGAGGTGATCCTGATTGTGAGCATGGGTCATTAGAAGCCTAATAATGTCATCCATGGGTAGTGATGGGGGTTCAGGAATCGACCTGGACTGTGAAGTAAGAGGCAGAGGGAAGCTCACAGGACTCATTGTAGATGAGGAACTGGTGGAAGTCCTCAAAAGGATACAGTGCAGTGGGGGACATACTAATCTGTTGGAAGAGGTGTGGCAGAGAAGAAATGGAGGAGGTGTTGATCCTTTTCAGGTAGATAATTAAAAGTTCTTCAAGACACCTGAGACAAAAAATGTCAAGCTAGAGGACCCAACCAAGCTACAGTCATTCATCTTCTGGATTAGCCAGCATGGGACAATCCTTCAGAACTTGTGCCATTCCTGGAATTTGCCCAGTATTGTGCCCAGAAGCACACACACCCTGAAGAAGATAAAGGAGGTTGGTGACTGACTTGTTTGAGACTATGCTCCCTCCCCCAAGAAAGATACTGGTGACAATAACTATGGCATCAGGGATCTACTGAACTTCTTTGCTACCACAAGCCAACTATCACACTTCCTGAAGAGTAATACTTTACTTCCTGAAGAGTTATAACAATTTTTGAGGTAGATACTATAATTGTTGTCACTTTACAAATGAGAAATATGAGGCTTAAATGGACATCTCAAGGCCAGACAGTGACCAGAGCAAGTACACAAGAACCAGGCATTCTCTGTGGTAGAGGCAGATAATGTAGTCAATTCTCATTGTTTGTGGTAGTTACATTCTATCACATCATCTCAAACTGAATTAGCAAATACTGAAGCATTGCTCCCAAGGGAAATAAAGAGTTAGGTTCCTGGAAGCCTCTGGTCACATTTTTTTCACCCAATCAATGCATAATCTTGTTCTATGTGTATTTCTGTTTAAAGAAATCGTGTTTAATACATCTTGTTATTCATTAACACTTAGCTCACAGTCACCAGCACTGTAACTCATGCCTAAGTGGAGCTAATCTAACATATGTATTTTCTTTATAAGGTACCTCACTGCTGACCTGCACTCAGGAACACTAGATAGCATTCAGCATAGCACTTGGGGGGCATTTTAAAAAAGAAACCACCAATAAAAAGCACAAAAATTTAAAAAAAAAAACCCTGCAGCATTGAATAAACCTGGAGACTTCTGGCCAAGATGGAGGTATAGATAGATGCACTTTGCCTCTTCACACAACCAAAAGGACAACAACAAATTTAAAAACAAAAAACAAGCAGAACTGCCAGACAATCAAACTGTATGGAAGTCTGACAACGAAGGAATTAAAGAAGAAACATTCATCCAGACTGGTAGGAGGGGTGAAGACAGGCAGCTGGGGTGGAAAAGACTCATGACAAGGCAGTGGCTGGAGAACTGGGTGGTCCCACATTTGCATGCAGATAAACAGGGAGAAACAACTGGGGAGTGAGACAGACCATGCAACCCAGTGTTGTAGTGTGGGGAAATGAAGCTTCAAATTCTCTGGCTGTAAAAATCTGTTGGGGAGTGGTGTGCCACAGTGGGAGAGGATCACAGGAGAATTCATTGGAGTGACCTACAGGGTCCTAGAATGTACAAAAGCCACCCACTTCGGAGTCAGCACCAGAGGGGCCCAATTTGCTTGTGGGTAGTGGGCAAAGGGACTGAAAAGCTACTGAGAGTCAAGCAAGTGGCATTGCTCCCTCTTGGACTCCTCCCCGACATACAGTGCTACAAGGCAGCAATGTGGTTTACCCCACCCTGATGAATACCTAAGGCTCTTCCCCTTACTACATAACAAGCATGCTGAGACAAAATAAAAAAATGGCCCAAATGAAATAACAGATTAAAGCTCCAGAAAAAATACAACTAAGCGATGAAGAGAAGCCAACTTATCAGATGCAAAATTCAAAACACTGGTAATTAGGATTCTCAAAGAAATAGTTGAGTATGGTCACAAAATAGAGGAAGAAGTGAAGGTTATGCAAAGTGAAATAAAGGAAAATGTACAGGGAACCAATAGTGACAGGAAGGAAACCGGGATTCAAATCATTGGTTTGGAGCAGAAGGAAGAAATAAACATTCAACTGGAACAGAATGAAGAAATAAGAATTCAGCCCTAGCTGGTGTAGCTCAGTGGACTGAGAGCGGGCTGTGAACCAAAGTGTTGGTGAAGCAAAGGGTTGGTGAACCAAAGGGTCAGCAGTTCGATTCCCAATCAGGGCACATTCCTGGGTTGCAGGCCAAGTCCCCCAGTGGGGACCACATGAGAGGCAACCACACATTGATGTTTCTCTCCCACTTTTCTCCCTCCTTTCCTCTCACTCTAAAAATAAATAAATTTTTTAAAAAGAATTTAAAAAAATGAGGAGAGGCTTAGGAATCTCCAGGACAACTTTGAACATTCCAAGATCTGAATCATAGGGGTGCCAAAAGGCAAAGAGGAAGAGCAAGAAATTGAAAACTGACTTGAAAAAAAAGTGAAGGAGAAATTCTCTGATCTGGCAAAAGAAATAGACTTCCAGGAAGTCCAGGAAGCTCAGAGAGTCCCAAAGAAGTTGGACTCAAAGAAGCACATACCAAGACACATCATAAGTACATTACCAAAGATTAAAGATGAGGAGAGAATCTTAAAAGCAGCAAGAGAAAAGGAAGCAGTTAGCTACAAAAGAGTTCCCATAAGATTATCAGCTGATTCCTCAAAAGAAACCTTGCAGGCAAGAAGGGACTGGAAAGAACTATTAAAAGTCATGAAAGTCATAGAGTAATCTACAACCAGCAAAGCTATTATTTAAAATGGAAGGGCAGATTAAGTGCTTCCCAGATAAAAAGGAGTTCATCATCACCAATTCTTATTATATGAAAAGTTAAAGGGACTCATCTAAGAAAAGATAAAAAATATGAACAGTAAAATTACAATAAATTCCCAACTTTCAACAACTGAACCTAAAACAAAATAAAAACAAACTAAACAAGTAACTAGAAGAGAAAGAGAATTACAGAAATGGAAATCACAAGGAGGGTTATCAGTGGGGAGGGTGAGGAGAGAGAATGGGGGAAAAGGTACAGGGAATAAGAAGCATAATTGGTAGGTACAAAATAGACAGGGGGAGGCTAATTATAGTGTGCAAAACGGAGAAGCCGTTTTGAAGAAGTTCATATAAAGAACTTATATGTATGACCCAGGGACATGAACTAAGAGGGGGAATGCTGGTGGGAAAGGGACAACTATAAGAGTATAATCAATAAAATATATTTTTGAAAAAGAAAAAAAGAATAGACCTGGAAAGGGACACTTATTAATAGTATCAGAGTTGAAATGAGAAGATGGAGTGTCACCTTGTTCTTCCTGAGCCAGGAATATGCACATTGATGACTTAATTTTTTTGCCACCCTGCTCATATCTGTGAATGTCTATGATAGTACTATGGGTATTGATTTTGGGGTTCCAAATAAATTTTGACAAGTAGGCAAATTCACAAATATGGAATCTGAGAATAATGAGGACCAACTGCCTCACAGGCCATGGGTGTATTTCTTGCAACTTAGGCACTTTGGAGAGAAGCCGAGGGAGGAGTGACCATGATATATCTTGCTTGCTTTCTGGTTTTCCCCTTCAACCTTGGAGTCAGCATTTCTCTGCCTCCCCTGTGACTCTCCTGTTCAGCCTCCTTCACGGCAAGTCGCAAGCCCTGAAATGAACAGCAGAGCAAACACTTCAGCCCTCAGTGGAGCTATCCTGCTGGGACCCAATTCCTCCTGAAGACCTACATGTGAAAGGCAAGGGGACTTAGTAGGTGCCACAGGACTGGAGGGTCCTGGCAGCCTCAAGGCCCCTTGCTGCAAATTCTGAGTCCTTATTTCCCTCTTCTGATCTCACATCTGGGCTTGAACTCAGTGGGAGTTAGAGCAGTTGTTCTAACACCAAAATTCTTATTTGTATGACTACTTACAATTTTTAGGATGTCACAGAACATGGCAAGTTAAGCTGAAGGTTCTAGAATCAGGAAGAGATACAACTTCATTCCTGGTTCTCACTCTTAACCCACTATATGACCTTCTACAAATACAGTAATTAATTTATTTCTCAGTTTTCTCAAATGTAAAGGGGATAAGAGTAATTTCTATCTCTTAGATTTTTTTGAAAGAATAAAATGCATTAATTCATGCAAAGTGCTTATCATGATGTCTGCAAATATTCTAAACACTTGGTAAGCATGAGCTTTTCAAATTTAATGTGTAATTCAAAAATTAGCCTCTGAATTTTTTTCTTACACAATGTAATAACTAAGAATGGGCTTTGGAGTGAGAGTGCCTCAGTTCTCCTATCTTCTTTCTTTGTCTGAAGAAGTTTGGGCAAATTACGGACCTTCTTTGGGTCTCAGCTTCCTACTCTGTCAAGGAGGGGACAAGTCTAGCTCTCTTGTTACTTGCAATGTTAAATGATACAATGCATGTAGAGAACTGTAGCACCTGGTCTGATGCAGGCTGAGCCCCAATAAATCTTGCTGTTACTATAGTTATGAATGTCATTAATAATAATACGGTGGCTACATTTCTGAGAGTGTCTCACAATGTATTCTGTAGATTCAGAACTTATTGCTTACCTTCATCAATACATGTTCTTCCAACAAAGTGCATTACCGGAAGCTGTCCTGCTTCTTGACGGGGAAGACGGTTGTGTGCTCCTGCAGTGTGCTCTTGCGGCTCCGCAGAGAAAGGATGGTGACACTGGAGTGGGGAACAGTGCTGAGATGGCACAAGTTTGCTGAAAATTGCCTTTTACTTTCTTGTACTTCCAATTCGCATGTGTCTGGGGCTCATGGAGGCCCAGGACCACTGACCCAGGTCTGTGTTTACACATTATGGGCCTGCACTGGTTAGGGAGATGGTCAGAGATGCTGGGGGACCATCCATAATGACAAGAGGTCATCAAGGGATTGGGGGAGTCTCCTCCTGGGCTTGGAGAAACAGTGTCAGAGAGCCAGTGGGCCACTTGGCAGCCAAGATTGCATCTCCACTAGTACATCTCACTGTGGAGATGATCCATCCAGGCTCTCTGTCCACTGCTGCTTAGCAGGATGGCCACGTATATTCTATGTCTTCGTATTAAACCATCCATTGCAAAATCGTCGATATTCATTCTGTAGCTGACCTTTATGTTTCCGTCCCTTTCCTCCAAACCTCTCCTTCCACGAGTTCCGTAGGTGGGTAAATCTTCCTTTGCTACATGCCCATGCTGGGGAAATTGGCTGGCTCTGCTAAGTGTGATTGGAGCCGTTTGTTTTTAAGCTGCACATAAGCATCGGGTGAGATTTATAGCACTTTCCTTCTTGCTGAATCGACCCACTGGGAGCCATTAAAGTTTTATTGCTCTCTGCAGTTGCCTGGCCAGAGTGGAATTGAGGGGGTCTGCAGTTGGAAAAGGTTTTTCTTCTGTCGGTTTATTCACAGGGAGTAGTGGGTGGGAGGGAGTAGAACCGATGCTTCTTTTGTTCAGTCTTCTCATTTGGGTCCCAGTCCTTTCCCAACTGCATTGAACTTCTGGGATTGAACTCCCCATCTCACTTGCACTGCATTCTAAGTGTCCCCATTGCCTCAGAACGTCTCCAAGGTCCCACCTCTTCCAGGAAGTCTTCTCGTATTGGTCAAATGATGGCGGAGAGCTCCCCTGAAACTCCCCTTACCTCAGTTGGCTGGACCCCCATCTCTTTTTCATTTCGGTTGTCTTTGTCCTGGATTTTGATACGTATTTTCCTTCAGACTTGCAGCTGACTTGTATTGTTGGGTAAATGTACAGATGCTCTGGTCGTGAATCCTAATTTTGCCAATTCCTAAATTTTAAAAAAAAGGATTAAATTTTTTTTTAGTTCAACTGAGTCAGTGAATTAATTTATTCAGATTCACATAATGATTGAGGTATTCTCATGCCTATACTCAAAGGATGGTCTTGGCAATCTATGTTCTCATGACAAGTTTAAGAAAAAAGGAGTAAACGTATTCCAGTGATGACTTCAGCTTTCTCCCTCTCACTGGGCCTTAAACCAAAGTAGGTAGACATGGCTCAGCTTCCATCCAGAGAAGACATAGTTAGCACATATTCACTAGTGGGTAGTGACCCTGGAAGGACCTGAGACCAGGGCTAGCACATATTTACCAGTGGGTAGAGACCCCAGAAGGCCCTGAGACCACAGGCACATGGGCCCTGTGTCAAAGATGTCTTGAATACTGTCCTCTGAACAACACCTGGAATGACAGAATGACCTGGGTTTTGTGATCATTTCTTCAGCTTTGAGGGCCACGCCTCAAACAAGATATAGAAACATACAACAGTGACCATTTTATTCAGGCACCGCACTAAATACAAAAGTAATCTTACTTTTATTCTGAAAAAGGTTTCCCAAGATAGATTTTAGCTGCGTGCCCGCCCTCTACATGGAGCCCAGAGCTGACGGAGGATGCACTGACTGGCCCGAAGTGGTGACCACCAAAAGGTTTTGAAGCCAGGCTGGAAGCCAGACCAAAGCCCACAGGATCTGTGTTCTCTCTGTCCCCAACTCACTGGGAGCCTGTCTGGCTCCAGAAGGTTCCTGCTCATCAGTTCCCTCCTTGTAATGCCAAGCTGCTGTTTTCTCTTCCTTGCACATTTGCATTTTATGAGTGAACATTTTAGATGAAATACAGGATTTTATCATCGCAGAAGGAATTTTGACATGAGCACCTTGTCCAAGGTTGCTTTCTAAGAGGCTTGCTCTGTCAGCGGCCACTGCAGTACCTGTTGGCAGCAAGGACAGTCCACTTTTACTGGGGAGTGATGGCAGTATCACAAAGTGATTGAGAGCCAAGTGCCGAGGTCAGAGTTCAGTCTTTGAATCTTGCCTCTGCCACTTATTATGAGCTAAGTGATCTTAATGTTTTGTGGGCCTCAGTTTCCTTATCTGTACAATGGGGATAACAAAAGAACTTACTGTGCATGCTTAATATGAGTGCACAACAAAAGCCAATACATCCAAAATACTTATGGCTATACCTGGCATGTAATAAATTCTCCATTAAATTTAATTTTTAATATCTCTTTTTTCAAGTATCTAAAGTTATTTAGATAACTTTATTGTTATTATTGTCATATTTAGCCTCCTAATCTGGAATAAAACTGTCATTATGGTGTCACTTAGCTAAGGAGGCATTCTCAGACATAGGGCACATTCCTAGGCACTGGGATTCACTGGAATAAACCCAAGGCATAACAGACCCAAGGCAGAACAGAACATTTCAGGTTCCTTGTGGAAATTAAGATAATAGATCTCTTTAGAAGAAGCTGATTATCTTTTCATTAGCGCAGATACAGTGTGGTCAGCATTTCTGCTGAGCAGCCCTTCCTATGTGGAGATGAAATTGGCATGTAATGTTTGGTTTTGTCACCAATTCTCTTAAAAGAGACACGTTAGTTGTTTAGTCACTGAAACTGTCCCCCGGTATCATTGCCACAATGTAAACCACCCAGTGCTCTTGTAAGGGGCCCTGTTTGTTCTCTCTGCTCCTTCCCCTCACACAACCCAAAGGCCAGTGAATGGAGTACCAACTCTTTCCTAATAGTTCTCAAACTTTTAGTTTCCAGGTTTATTTATGAGGGTTTTAAACAGGCAAAAATAAAACAAGTGGGGGAAATTCAAAATATGTACTAGTTATACCATATGTGACTCTTGGTGCTAAACAAACCCACCTCCTTTTAGCCATCTTTACAATATAATAATTTTAGTTATAAATATAATTAATATAGTTATAATAATAATTTTGGGGGTATTTGCTATGTGCCAGTCATAGTGTGAAGCAGATTGATTCATGGTCTGAAGCCTCGTTCAAGCTATATCTTGAGTACACTTTCTGAATTAATTCCCCCAGCCTTTAGCTTTATTCACAGCACTTTTCATTATATAGTATCATGCCATGTACTTGTCTCATAGTTTAACTTCTTTATGAGCATCTCAAGCCCTTGCAGACAGGGATTTTGTCTGTCTTGTTCACCCTGCATTTCTGTCTAGGGAAATGCTTGTAATACAGTAAGCACTGAATGAACATTTATTGAATGAACACAAAACTGTTTGAAGGAATTAAGAAACTAAGCGGTGGCTTAGAGGGGTTGGTTAACTTCCCAAGTTCACACCTCTGATGTGTGTTAACTTCTTATGGGGGAACTCAGTTGAAGCTTTACTTTTGGGGCACAAAGAGGCCATTTCACCCAGTCTTCTCATTAAAGACGTGAAGAGAGGCTGGTTCAGGCCTGTGATAAGTAGTCAGAATTTGCACACAGGTCACCCTGTGCCTGCCCACCATTGTCCCCTCTCCTCCTTAAGGTCTCGGTGCAGTGGCAGAATGCTGATCCCATCACACACAATCAAGAGGCATCTTGCTCCTTTGTCAGGGCTGGGCCCTTCACGAGCACTGTGTTGTTTCCTGAGTAGAGAATGAGTACAGATCGGTGAGGCAGCACCCCCTGTACCCCTGCCCCGCACCCTCCAAAAACTCAGGGCCGCAGTGAGCCTGAGCCTGGACCTTGCCTCACATTTAAGCCAAGATTAGTCTCTTCTTAGGAATCATCTCAGAAATCCTGACCCTGTGTTTGAGAAACATTGTATAGAATATGGTGCTGGGAGCACAGAATGAGGCGGGAAATTTTGGACTGTGGGAAGCTGCCTCCCTGGCTGAACTAGGAGAAGTCTCTTCATTTCTCTGAACGTCAGTTTTCACATCCGAGATAGGATGGGCTGGTGGTGCCATCTGTGGAGCCCAAGACTCCTGTTGGCTCTGAGGAACTCCTCTGTGTCCACCTTGTTCTGCTTCTGAATCCATGTGCCAGCGCTGACCTGGTCCTTTCCAGGCCCAGTGGCCCTTGCGTGGGGTGAAGCGTGGTCATTCTGCAAAGGGTCAAAAGCATGAGGGAGAGTGAAGGAGCAAGAAGGGGTGCCCATTAACCAGTCACTGTTTACATTTGATTTGCTTGGCTCTTTTCTTGACCCAGTGAATTGAAAGGGAATCTCAGTGGGAAAATTGAAGCAGGGGGAATGGAAGGAATATTTTTGTTCTGACAATTATCAAGAGATTATAATCCTGGGAAACACCCAGTGAAGTCTAGAGGGATCCCATGTTTATTCTTGGAGTGCAGAGTCCTATCAGCATAAGGGGAGAGGGGAGAGAGCCCTTCTGAGAGAGAAAGAGAAAAAATAGTCCTCGAAACTGGGAGCTGGCCAGTATGTCTTCTAACTTAATTACTTATCTTTCCCTGAAATTGTTTATGGTACACTAAGCTATTAAATGCACCATAAGCAAACTGCTCTTGAAAGAGGAAGTGGATTTATTTGTTTTAGTTACCACTCTAACAAAAGTCTATTTCTTCCTCTAATTAAGATTCCATTCACTAATTTAAATGTTATGCTAATTAAACTATACTTCCAAAAATGTAAAAAGAGTTAAAGAAAGAGAAAAAAACAGGCTGGCCTTTAGGAATTACATGAAATTTATTGCTTTGCAATAATGGAAAGCTGGGTGACTATTTCATTTGCCTCGCATGCTGTATTCAGGCTTCTGCTTATTCGTGTCTGTGTTCTCAGTTCAGCTCATTGACACTTCCCCCTCCCTCTCTAATGGGAGTTTTCTTGTGAGGGTTTAGGAGGAGTCGTGAATTAGGTCTTTGAAGCAATGTCCAGAATATCTCCAGTTGGACCACACACGGTGGTGCAAGCTGCTGCCTGATGTGGTGCCTAACACAAAACACTCACACACAATCACACACTCACACACACACTCTCTCTCTCACACACACACACACACACACACACAACCACAAGACCAAACAAACAAAGAAAAAGTCTGAATTTCTGCTTTGTAGCCAATTTCTGGAGGCAAGTTGCTCCCACTCTAGTTTTTAGTCTGTCCTCCCCAGAAGCCAGGTGTCTTACAGATGACAGATTACGCTGTATTACGAGAAAGAGGGTGACTTTTCTTGGCCAACTTTGTGCCTGGTGCTTCTAGTAGGAGCTCAGGAATGGGAGTCTGGTGACCACTGTGGATGGCTGCTCACAACATGGGCTAAACCAGGTACCTTCTCCCCAACCTCAGCCTCTTCATCAGTACTGTGGATGGCTGCTCACAACATGGGCTAAACCAGGTACCTTCTCCCCAACCTCAGCCTCTTCATCAGTCAATGGAGATGGCTGGGTGGATTGAAAGCACTCACCTGAGAAAGCACTCAGCGTTGTAGCTGGGACACAGTGGGATCCCTGGGGGGTCTCTTTCTTCCTCTCTGCTCGTTCTCAGGCTTCAGCACCAGACTGGAGAATGGGGCTCTGCTCGGTCTCCAGCCTTCCCGGTGGTCAAAGGAGAGAACACTTTGCTTCTGCCCCCGCTTAGGGCAAAACACCTATAGCCAAATGCATTAGTCTTTTATTGCTGCATGATAAATGACCCCAAAACTCAGTAGATTACAGTGAGAAACACTCAGTATCTCATAGTTTCTGTGGGTCAGGAATCCAAGACAGTCTTCTCTGGCTGCTTCTGGCTGAGTCCTTCAAGAGGCCCAGTGAGCCCCATGCCAAGCCCCTGCTGCAGTCGTTCCAGCCTGACCAGGCCTGAGGATTGAGTCCAAATCCACTCACAGGCTGTGGGAATCCTCAGTCCTCATCACACCAGGGGAGAGCGTGTGTCACATTGCCTTTTGTGACCAGTTTCTGCTTCACACACCCTCCTTATCCCTAGCCACCAAGTCCTGCCCACAGTAACAAGGAGGGGATGACACTGGACATGAACACCAGGAGGCAGGCCCCAGGCCATGTTGGAGGCCTGCCTGCCTTTTCGGTTTACTTTCCCTTCAACAAAATGCTTGGCTCTGTCTCACCCTCTCCTTGCCAGAGCCCAGGTCTCCAGACCTTCTGTGACTATTAGCTAATGTCCAGTTGTCTAACTGTTGCCCACTGTGGGCAGCCTAGGATGGAACAATTCACAGCCTGCTCAGACCCAGCCATTGGATGATGTCATGTTTCTATCACAGAGGGACTTGGAAGAGGGCTGCGGCACAGTGAGTGGGACGCAAAGCTGTCTCTGGAGACACCATATATGAAGCCAAGTTTGAGTCTCTGACTATGCTCCGTTCCTTTCCAGCCACAAGGACACTTGGGAGAGGCAGCTGGGGCTCAGCACAACAGGAGGGGCGTTTCCTTTCAGGGTAAGGCATGAGAGATTAGACTGATAGAAAGGGAAGCTAACAAGCACAAGTTAATCTCAATTTGATTTTCAGTGTCAGGAGAAGCAAAATAGCACCACAAAGTTCTGTTTTTATTTCTCATCTGGTTAGGTTGACCCCTCCTTACTAGTGCTTTTCATTGCCAACTGTTGAATGGGATGTTAACTTAACGTTGTAGATCCAAGGCAACAGTCTAAGCTAATTCTTGACAATTCCTGCTTTCCTTTGGCTGTGCCCTGGAAGGGAGAGGGAGGCGATGGATGCCCTTGGTGGGAACAGAGGGTAGGAAGTGAAGAAGTCCGTGTTAGGTTGCTGGCTTCCTCCACAGAACTTCTTTCAGCAGGTGCATTAATCTAAAGCTGTTGGAAAAATTCTATTGAAATTCTTCCCAGAAACTGGGTACATTGTTGCTAATTCATCAGGCAGCCAGGGTAGTCTGGCATTTACATCAGCAGACTGCAGACATACTTGCCTATCTTTACCACTGAAGACATGGAGGCCAGGTGCGGAGGAAAGTGACTTTCAGGAGAGGTCATCAGGTGAGCAGGGATGGGCATGGTCACCTTCTGGGGCACCACCCACATCCTTCTGTGCCTGGGAGAGCAGTCAGTTTGCCCTGGTGCTGTGCACACACCTTTTCCCTGACTCACTGTGAGGGTAGACCTTGTCTGCCCAGGGCATGCAGTGCCCGTTCTGACGTACTCCCTGCTCACTGTTGTCTGAGCTGAGAGACGTGGGAAAACAGTAGAGTCTCAGGTGAAGAATCGGACCCATAAGCTTATTTTCGTCTGCACAATGGAGAGCTGATTCTGACCCTGTTAAAGTTTACAGATCACCTTCTAAGAACCTTCATCACTTTTCAGCATTCTGATGCTGGCTCCCAAAGAAATGCCCCTCCCCCCCCAAATCTCTGAAGATAGACTTCATCATTCACACTTCACGTGATCTCAGGGTGGTGTTTATGGTATGCTCAGGGCACATATATTCACTGTGTACGTGGGACACAGTGTTTGATACTGGGAAATGGGTGGTGGAGACAGACACGGATCTGATCTGACCCCTGACCTCAAGTAGCTCACACTGAGAGGGGAGGGGTCCATGGGAGAGGTGGCAGAGCCATGGGCTGCAGATGGCTCCTCTGGGTTCTCACCTTCACTCAGACACTGACCAGCAATGTGCCTGTGGTCACTTACTCAACTGTTTCTAATCAGGAGAGCTATGTGACCAGCTTCATGTTTTAGACGAGTGTCCCTACAGCAGCCCGGCAAGGCATGTGTTGGGGGGCAGCTGGAATAATGGTGATCCATTAATGGGCTATGGAGCCTGGGGCGTGAGCCGAGATGGCAGTGGGGTGAAGGTGAGGGGTGGGTTCCAGGAGGAGCTGTGAGGAGACTCGTTCCCTGTGTGGATGTGCAGGGAGGCAGAAGGGGGCATGCTGGGGACAGCACATGTTTCACTTTGGGTGACGGTGGATTTGGGTAGTATTCGCTAAGGTGGGAAGAGCAGGAGAAAGGATGGGAAGATGGTGGAGAGAAGAGATGGATAATTCGCGTTTTGAATTAGCCATGTGAAGGCCTCCTCTGTATCCATGGTATCACTGTGTGGCCTGGGTTCCACGCTCTGAGTCCGAGGAGGTCACCCGGAATAGCTGAGTCAGAAAACCTGTCTAGGAGCGGGGTTCCGGTGGTGGTTTTAAAAACCCCTTTCACAAGCTGTGTCATAAATCTGGAGAGGCACCCCCAGCCGAGATCTCCCCTTTGTCGGGTGGGATGAAGTGAGGTGGCAGAACATTGATCGGTGAGAGATAGATGGGAGGAAAGGCCCCCTTTGCCCTCGGAATCAATGCTCCCTTAGAGATGGCCACAAACGGGATTAAAGGTTGAAAGGCATTTATTGAGGGGCGAGTCCAAGTGTATGTTTTATTAGTCGGCCCCAGTCTTGGGTTTACAGAAATGCCCAGCCTCGACAGTGCCAAACGCAATAAATCAGGGCTTCCTTCTTTGGCTCGCTGCCTGGGCTGCAATGCGGGGCTGTGTAACCCCAGGCCAGGAGGATGGAAGAGAGTGTTGTCTCCAGTCCTCCTGGGATGGGGGTGGCGGAGGGCCTGGGAGAGAGGTGGGGAGAGGATGCTCGGCCCCATGCATCTCCCAGCCTCCTTTTTGGGTCATTCACAAATAAGACAAGATGTGCCTCCCTATGGGCCATGCCTTCTGCCTCTCTCTGAACTAGAATGTTTCCTCACCCTTCTTGCCAAAATCATTTGCCTAAACTTTTGCCTGACTGATTCAGAAGCTATTAAATGTACCTTGTGCAGTACCCACACAATTGGCCATTCATTGGCGGCTAGAGCTTGATTAACAAGCATTATGTTAATGGTAGGTCAGGGGGTAGATTATGAGTAAAAGGCCAAACCAGTAAGCCAAGTCAAAAGCAATAAGACCACCTTCCTCCCTTCTACCCCCCCCCCAGTCAATTGGCACCTGGAGGCAAGGGCAGGAAAGGCATGTTGGTGGGAAGGCACTTCAAAGCCTAGCACCTGCTCAGGCTCACGCTGTCTGCAGGGGTCCTCTCTGTGAAAGGTAACCTGCATCCAGCCAGGAAAGGCCAACTCCAGCTCAGAGTTCACTTGGGGGAGGTGCGGACAGCCAGGGCTTGTGGGCGTGACATTTTTCAGACTGTCATGTCTTTTTCAAGCACTCTAAAACTTCACGGATGACTGATTAAAAGCACCGGTATGAACGTGTCCACATAAAGTGTTGGTGTCAAAACACTGAAATGAACTTGGACAAACAAATGCTGAGTCGGTCCCTGGAAACCTTCTCTCCTTCAGGCACAGAAGGTTCAGATCAGGTCTTGCCTTTGCCTGCCTGGGCATCCTGCAGTCTCTTTCTCTGGCCCCTCCTCCTGGCTTCTATCTTAAATTCAGAAAGTCCTTGAAATTCTTCCTTATTTCTCTTTTTCCTGCATTATGCTTTCTCCTTTTCATAACCTTCGTGATTAGAGATGACTCCCCACAACATGGTCCAGGCACTCCACGTGCAAATTCTCTGAAAGCGCTAGGTCACTAGGCACCAAGCTTGAAGTTCGCTTTCTCCTTTGTGTCGGTTGCTACTCACATTTGCTTGCTCCCTGATACAGAAACAGAAGCTTCTCTCTGAGCTCGCTCCTCTTCACTCTTATATGTTATCTTTCTCTGTTTGGGGCTCCTCAGCGTCTGCCACTGGACGCCCACCCTCTCTTCTACGTGGCTACAAAGTCTGACAGTGACGGCCGGCCTCTTCGTCCAGTTACTGTGCCCACGCTGCCTCGCTGTCTCGGCTGACTATTCCTGAGAGCCCTGCTCTGAGCCTGCCCGCACTTCCCCACCTCAGGCTCCTTAATGTTATTCCAGGCTCTCCACATGGGGTTCAGCAGAGGAAGTTCACACCATTCCCTCCCCTTCTCCCCTTGCTGCTCTTCCTTCCCTCTGTGGGACGAGCTGCCGCAGGAAGTTCACGTTCATATCTCCATGCTTGTGGGGTTTTGGTGAGGGCCTGCAGGGGCCTCAGGTTTCCATCTTCTGGCCTCTCCTGGAAAATGACCTTATAGATGAATCCAATGAGGATATATGCAATGATACGGAGAGCATACCTACAAGGTTGGGAAGGGCAGGAAGCTGGGCGAGAGAGTAAATATGTCGTATGACAAAATCAGAACCAAAGCTGAATGTAACGACACTGAATTTAACAGGGGTAAATAGGAAGTCATGTTTGAGGGTCAAAAAGAATATTTTAAAAGATACAGAATGAGAAAAGTATGGTTTAGCTAAGGAACCAACTTAAAAAAATCTACTTACAATAAATGTAATTTAAGACAATAGTATAAAGATATTTAAAAAAAGAAAACTATTTTAGGCAATATTGAAATAATCTACCAGAAGGACAGCAAGAGTCTTCATTTATTCTATTTTAGGCACACTATCTCTGGAATATGATATTATATTCAGAGTAACAGCTTTATGAAGAAATTAGATAAAGAGGCATGTTTAATGAATATTAATTGGGAAAATTTTTAAAAAGTGAGTTATTGAAGAAATTCTTTGCCTTGATCGCCCTTCCCAAACTGCAAATATATAAATGGTTTCCCACAACCCCCTTGAGGCCCTTTGGAATTTTTTTATTCCTCTGGCTCCTAATGAAACATCACATCTTTAAACCTTCCCCAATACATTTCCTGTGAAGGCACCGCGTTCTTTTTGATGATCTCATTACATTTCGCCTGATACTTGTATTCTGGCCAGTCATTCATGTTATGGTGATCTGCCAGGGAAGTTCAATCATGACAACACTAAGGCCAGAACTGCGTTGTTCTCATCTTTGCATTTCAGAAACTAGCATAAAATTGGTTAATGTTAAACTCAGAAACAGAAACATTGTTATGTAAATCAGGATTACCCCAAGCTATTCTAGCTGTGTTCTGAAAGTTGAAAAAGAAACAGTAGTCTCCAAACCATGAATACATATTCTAGAAAAACTTCTATGGGTAATAAAGTTGGGAGGCATTGGGTTAAATAAAGTAAAGTTGGGTTTCTTACAACAGGGTATCTTCAAGAATTTATGTTAACATACCATGTGACTCACCAAGGGGTGGCTAAAATGTTCAGGATCTGCCCGAATCATTTGCCCACAGAGCACAGCTTTTATGTCTTACCCGCTGACATTTTGTGGAGCACACAGTGACAAATGCTGGCACTAAGTCCACCTCTAGAGAAACTGGCGCGTAGCTGTGCGGGCAGTGTCAGAAATTAAAGCGAAAGAACCTGGAAACACGACTTTGAAGGCGAAGGAAGCGGGTACTAGGCAGACACGTACTCCAAACTTCAGACTCTATATATACATAAATGTTGACAGAAAAGCTGGCCATGATGATAACTGAAAAAGACTGGAACACTCAGAATCACAAAATTTCCTGATATGGAGGAACATCAGTGAAGCTGCTAGAGAAACTGGTGTGGTCCTGGAGAGAGTTTTAAGGAGGACCGTGCCTCAGAGGAGGCAGGAGAGACAGAAATACGCGCCAGGACAGCAGGCGGGTGGAAGAACAGAGCACTGACGTGCAGGGGGGAGGTAGCCCTCCGCCAAGAGAGGCTAGTTCAGGCCAGAGTGTTAGTGTGTGGGAGGAGGCGCCTGGGATCCTAAATGTGTATAGAGAGCAGCCTGTCTGGGAACATCATCTGTCCTGGTTCAGATGTAGGCCTCTGTTTCGGTTCTGCCTTTTTCGAAGACTTGAATGGTGAACTGAAAGGCATGGTTATTAAACTGGCACACCGTGGGAATCTGGATAGTCAACATGTTAGAAAAGGGAGTTGGGATTAAAAGATTTGAACTGCTAAGAATGATTGATGAAAGCAATTAAAAAGTTAAAATGAGTAGAAGTAAAGAGGAATATTTAAAATGAATTTAAAAGTTGCTAGCTTATGGGATCTGACTTTATTGCATGTGGAGAGGAGAAAATTACAAGTGTATTGGCAGCATAACGTGTGAAAAAAAGTAAAATTTGCCCGGCCTGCCACCTGTAAGGTAAGTAAACATATTTAATGTGATAAAAGTATAATGGAAAAGGAGGGAGTGATTTTATTGTCCTTTCAAAAGACCATACAAAATGTGCAATATTTTGTTTTCTCTTGGGCTTGATTTGAGAGTTATATCAACGCAAACTTTCATTTTTAAATTCATTGATTTGAGAGAGAGAGAGAAAAGCAGGAGGGTGGGGAGAGAGATTACGCTGTTGTTTCACCTATTTGTGCGTTCACCGGCTGTCTCTTGTATGTGTCCTGACTGAGGATGGAGCCCACAACCTTGGCCTATCGGGATGATGCTGCAGCCAACTGAGCTAGCTGGCCAGGGCTTCACACAAACTTTTTTCATTGCTTTTAGAGACAGAGGAAGGGGGAGAGAGAAACATCGATGTGAGAGAGAAGCATCAACTGGTGGCCTCCCACACACTACCGTACTAGGAACTGTATGCACTCCTACTGAGGACTGAACTTAAAACCTGGGTGTGTGCCCTAACTGGGAATTGAACCCACAACCTTTCAGTTATGGGTGATGCTCCAACCAACTGAGCCACACTGGGCAGGGCTCAATACAAACTTTTGATTCAAGGGATATGGATTAGGAAAAGAAAAATATTTATCTGAAGAAAAATGGCTGGAAGGACTGGATATAATACGAAAAAGAAAAGACTTGGGGGAGACATAACTTCTTCGAAACATCTAAAGCATAAGAAGAAAAAATAGGTAAACTGATGGCTCTGGTTTCAGAATAAAGGGTAAATGCCTAGCATTATAGGGAGACAGGTTTCAGCTCAATGTGACATATTAAACTCTATCAAAACTGGTACTGTTCCACGCAGAACTGATTCCCTCTGAAGGTCCTGAGTGAATGAACTGCTTGTCATTGAAATGAAGTATATGTTTGCAGCCCTCAGCATAGTGCCTGACACAGAGGGTACACCTGCTTGGTCATTGTCTCTCTCCCTTTGTATTAATCTGGGTCCCATTGTGAAATAGGAACCACTAGGTATTTAAGAGAAAATCTAATAAAGTTAATCAGTTACACAGGTGTCAGGGGGCTAAAAGAGCCAAAAGCAAGCCCCCAGTGCCCCAGGGATGACTGTAGAAAGTAGCCTGTCTGGGGACATCATCTGTCCTGGTTCAGATGTAGGCCTCTGTTTCGGTTCTGCCTTTTTCGAAGACTTGAATGGTGAACTGAAAGGCATCTCACATTCAGGGAGATGGTATCATAATATACTTGACCTGCTCCCTATGGCTGGAATTTAGTTGCTTAGACTTTGTTACTATCATAAATATTTGTGAGGATTCTCAATTATCATCACAGAAAAAATTGTATTGCCTTTCTTCTTAATGTTCAAAATATATACATATATTTTTTGTTATAAAAGGCGCAGGAAAACAACAGTTGCCTTTTTTTAAAAGATTTTATTTATTTACCTTTAGAGGGGAAGGGGAGAGGGAGAGAAACATCAATGTATGGTTGCCTTTTGTGCGTCCCCTGCTGGGAGTTGGCCTGCAGGGAACTGGCCTGCAACCCAGGCATGTACCCTGACTGGGAATGGAACCGCAATTCTCTGGTTCACAGGCTTGTGCTCAATCCACTGAGCTACACCAGCCAGGGAAACAATTGCCATTTTTAAGTCTTGAATAAACCTGGTCTTTCATGAATCTGACTCTTTAACCTGCAGCCCAGTCTGATGGCTTTCTCTCCTGGCCTTGTTATGCAAAATAAAATAAATGGAACAGGCTGTCCATTTCCTTCCCACTCTCCTTAACAGACTCTCTCTACTTAGCAATGTTTCTGTGGGCCTACCTGGCAACGTACTTTCCCTTCCCTTAGTCAGATTACCGAAGCAAAATATTTTCAGAACATCGAAGGGCTTGCAAGTAAAAAATGATAAAGGACCATCATTTTCTCTTGAGGTTTCCGAGGTAGGTTATTCAATGAGTGCCGTGTGCCCAGCACAGCGCTGGCTGTGTGGGAACACAGAAATGCCGCACTTCTCTGAAAGAGCGGGCAGCTCCATAAGCAGACAATGAGACAAGATGTGGTCAGAAAACTGATTTGCATTTAATAGAAGCAGAAGCCACAGCCACAGCCACAGCTCCTGTAAGGAGGAGGCAGACTTACAGGAGCCACTCCGGAGAGGCCAGGTTCAGTCCCATTGGGCAGGTCACATAACGGGGGCACATCAGGGCAGGGCCTAGCCCCTGGACACTGCCCTTTGAGGTCAGGTTTTCATGTTCAGTCTTCAATTCATTGCTAAAATTAGGTCCAGAGCTGGAAAAATTAGTATTTATGTGGCCAGCATACGAAATCATGAATGTGACAAGCATAGAGGCTACCTGTTAGATGTCGTAGATGAGTGCATCTAACAGACCACGAGAATCCAGACAGGGACTCTGTGGAGGAGACGCTGAGAAGGGCCGGCAGGCTCGAGGTGGGGGAGATGGGGAGTGGAGTGTGCAAAGGGGAAGGGTCGAGAAAACATGCACAGCTGGACAGAGCAGCATGGTGTTCATGTGTGGTTTAAAATTCTTCTTGGAAAACGTTTTATTCTTGTCACAACTTTTAGTCCGTTTGTGTTTATTATTCCATTTGATGGATGAGGAAATTGCGTCTCACGTGTGAAGCGCCTGGCCCAGTGCCACTCGCAGCTCCCGAGAGCCCACATGTGGCGCGTGGCCCCACGCAGACCGTGGGCAACGAGAAAAAACCTTGAAGGAAGACTAGCACAAGGAACGGTGGTTTTTGGATGCCAAGGTTGGTGATTTATACAGAGAATTCACAAGTGAAAAACGAGGAGTGAAAGAAAAGTTTGGATCCGCAGTGTACTGTGCGGAGACTCATCAGTTGGAGAAAGCCGTCTGTAGGAGGGCCGAGCTGGGCGCACGGGGGTTCATTAGCAAGTTATTCAATAGTCAGCGTGCAAGGCGAGAACACCAGCGAGGAGGAAACTTTACCAGTTCACAGCGCTGCACGCATTGAATATTCCATATAGCATTCCTCCCCGTTTAAAAAATGGCTTTACTGAGATACACGACACAATAAATCGCACATGTTTAAACCGCACAGTTTGATAAGTTCTGAAGTGCGTCTGTGATCTTCACAGTCAATGCAGCGAACCTATCCATTCCCGAAGTTTCCTTTTACCCCTTGGTAATCCGACCTCCTTTCCCTTGCTAACCACTCGCCACCAGGCGACTACTAGTCTACTTTCTCGTATTATAAATTAGATTGTACTTTTCATAATTTTATATAGAAGAAATCATATAGTATGTATTCTTCTTTCTCTCTCTCTCTTTTTTTTTGGCTAAGCATAATTACTCTGAGATTCATTCATGTGATTGTGTCCATTCTTTTACTGATGTATCACAGTTGGTTTATTCATTTACCTGTTGGTGGAGTGTTGGGTTGCTTACAGTTCTGCATGTTACAAAGTTGCTATGAACAGCTGCGTGCAGCCTTTTTATACAGATATGCTTTCATTCCTCTTCCGTAAACACTAAGGAACAGAATAGTTGCATCATATAGTAGGCATACATCTAAATTTTAAGTAACTTGCACAGCATTTTTATATTAGTGAAAAATCAAAAGTGTGTTAAAGTAGATGGTTAAATATAATATGACATATATGGTGAAAGTCTGGAGCCATTTAAAAATAATTATGGATTTGTATTAGATATAAATATGACCACAACATCAAAGAAAAGTCAGGTTATACATTTTATTTATACATTCACTAAAATATAAATATCATTTGTTTCATTTTATTTTTGATGAGATGCTTGGGTGTATTTTTCAGTATTGCTTAATTTGTTTTCATAATAAGCAAAAATATTTTTATACAATATCCCCTTCCCTCAAAAAACTAATAAGGCTATTCTAATGGGAATTGGAAAAAAGGTTTAGATTGGTTCAACTAATCAAGTGGTCATAGGGAGTAGAGACAGTTTTTGGAAACCATAACCACATAGTATTATTTGTGTTTTAACTTTTTAATAAATTGCTATATATGCTTTCCTGTAAAAGAAAATAACTTTTTATTTTTTAGTATATAGGAAGAAGAAAGAGAACAACTGTTAATAATAGCTTGAATATTTTAAACTGAAATGCCTAAGTACATTAACAACTGATGTATAACTTATGCAAATCTATGCAAACAATTATTTAAATTAAAAAGGAAGGATGGAATACTCAAGGATGGGAATATTTGCTGTATTGCTAATGTGTCAGGTGGGCTCTTTGGTACAAGGCCACCAAATAAGGAATGAAGGACATTTAGCTTTGAGAGAACCCAGCTAGTCTTGGTAGGATGATATTGGGGATTTCAAGGTTAAGCTGGTATAATGGCATTCATTTATGATATGCTTTATAGTTTTCAAAACACATCCATATACATTAGCTTGCTTAGTCCTGTGAAACCCTATGAAGAGGCAGGAGAGGGGGTTTATTTAATCCCCAATTTATAAAGGCAAAGTCAGTTTCATGGAAGTTAAATAAATTAACAAATATTAGTACAGCTTCTTGTTTTTTAAATTATATCTCATTGATTATTCTATTACAGTCATCTTGATTATTCCAGTCATCTATTACAGTCATCTATTACAGTCATGCTATTACAGTCATGCTATTACAGTCATCTTGATTATTACAGTCATCTTGATTATTCCTCTTAGCCCCCCATCCACCCAACACCCTCCACTCTTTCAGGCAGTGCCCCCACCATTGTTTACATCCATGGATACAAGTTCATTGGCTACTCCATTTCCTATAAGGTACTTTACATCTCCATGGCTATTCTGTAACTACCTATTTATACTGCTTAGTCCCCTCATCTCTTCACCCATTCCTCCATAACATCCTCCAATCTGGCAACCATCAAAATATTCTCCATATTCATGATTCTGTCTCTGTTCTTATTTGCTTAGATTGTATTTTAGATTCAACTATTGATAGATATGTATTTTTGCCATTTTATTTTTCATAGTTTTTATTTTCTTTTCTTAAATAAGTCCCTTTAATATTTCATATGATAATGGTTTTGCAATGATGAAGTGCTTTAGATTTTTCTTGTTTGGGAAGCTCTTTACCTATCTTTCAATTCTAAACAATAGCTTTGTGGGGTAAAACAATCTTGTCTATAGGTCCCTGCTTTTCAGGACTTGGAATATTTCTTAAGAATCCCTTCTAGCCTGAAAAGTTTCTTTTCCAAAGTCAGCTAACAGTCTTATGGGAACTCCCCTGTAGGTAACTAACATCTTTTCTCTTACTGCTTTTAGGATTCTCTCTTTATCTTTAACCTTTGGCATTTTAATTATGATGTATCTTGGAGTTGGCCTTTTTACAACAATCTTGTTAGGGACTCTCTGTGCTTCCTGGGCTTGCATGTCTACTTTCTTCACCAAATCAAGGAGGTTTTCTTTCATTATTTTTTCAAATACATTTCCAATTGCTTGGTCTTTCCCTTCTGGCAGCCCTCTGACGCAAATGTTGTATTGCTTGAAATTATTCCAGAGGTTGCTTATGCTATTGTCATTTTTTGGATTCTTTTGTTGTTGTTCTTTTGATTGGTTGTTTTTGCTTCCTTATGTTCCAAATCATTGATTTGATTCTTGGCTTCAGCCACTCTACTGTTGTTTCCCTGTAAATTGTTCTTTATTTCCATTAGTGTATTGTTTGTTTCTAACTGGATCTTTTTTGTGCTGCTGAGGTTCTCGCTAAGCTCCTTGAGCCTCCTTATAACCAATGTTTCAAACTCCGTATCTAATAGATTGTTTATCTCCATTTTGTTTAGCATTTTTTCTGGATTTTTTATCTATTTTTTCATTTGGGACATGTTTCTTCATCTCTTTATTTTTGGCAGCTTCCCTGTGTTTGTATCTATGTATTAGGTAGAGTTACTTTGACTGCACAACTTCCTAAATTCTCTCAAACAATCATCAGCTGGCCTCAGTGAGCCCCAGGCCCAGCACTAGCAGCAGCTAGACTAGATTCACAGCTTGGCTTCACATGGGAATCTCCAAGCCCAACACAATTATCAGCCGTCTCATATTGCCTTATAGCTCATGCAGGGTGGCCCTGGGCAAAACACAGGTGCAGGCTGACCTTGGCTTGCATCACCCAGGAAACCCCAGGGTCAGTGTACCCAGTGGACAACTACAGACCATGCCAGAGACTCACCACCCTGCCCCTGCACAGCTGATCCCCCACAGAGGGTGGAAGTTGGTGGTAAGTGGTCACAGCCAATCCTTGCAGCTGATTGGTTTGGGTAAATCCCTCCCATTGATCTTCCAACAGCAATCAAAGCTCAACTACAAGAGGAGGGTGTACTTAGCTCACATGAAGCATGCACCTTGAGTACCCAGCTTGGGTGATAGAAAAGCCTGTGCCCCTGGACGCTACAGGACACCTACTACATTAGGTCACACTACCAAGACATGGAGTCAAAGCAGCTCTACCTAGTAGTATAGCTTCTTAAAGATTTATGAAGAGCTTTCATCTGCATTTTCTCATTTAATCTCATAACAACCTAAGGAGTAAAGAGGTAAAGATATAATTTTCTTCCTCTCTACTCATTTTACAGACGAAGAAATTTATTTTAACTTGAACAAAGCCATAAATAATGGACTGGTTGATATAAAATTTACACTCTAGAGTTGGGTTTTAAAGTCAATGTTCTTTAATTTACTCTACAACCAAAAAGTCAGTGCATAATAACATCAGTCTTCTGACTGAACTTAATGTTCCTTACCCGATATCACATAGTTAGGTAAGTGTTAATGCATGATTGTTCTATTTACTATAGTAGAAGGCTGAATAATTTGATAGTGGCATGTGCTTGTCTGTGTATTGAATGGTTTAGAACTGGGGATTCTATTCAAACCCATGGAATTCGGAGCGCAAGGCATGGAATTGTGGAATGATGTATTGTTTCATTATAGCTCATGACTTCCTCTACTTTGTGACAATATCTTATGTCATGATGAAATATGGTGTGTGTGGTTAGAAAAGTGCAGATATGCCAACTGGCCCTGTGCTTTGATTCAATTATTTACTGCTACTGCTCTTATCCTGCTAAAAAGCTTTCCTCTCCTGCCGCATGTCTCAATACAACTTAGTCTCTTCCTTCTTGTGAAAATTCCTTTTGGAGAGCTCCTCCACATTGACAGGTTTGAGGATAATGTTCATTGTAGTATTCCCTTCTAAGAGTGAAATGATTGGCATAACATTACGTGTTTAGGGATACTTCTCTATGTTGATATGGTACTACATTTAAGTTACTATGTAACAAATCATTACTTTTGTAACAAGGTAAGCCAGGGCCCATTCTTTTACTTTTTCTTGGAACAGAGTGCAAAGTAATAGCTTTTCAATCATTGGAGACCTGGTTGCAGCAGATCTGATTAGTGCAAATATTTTCAGGTGGGATTTCCTGGTCTTCTGACCATGATAAAGAATGCCTTTGATTTTTAGCATCACCCTGTTTTTGGAAATCTAAGGAGATTCTTCCAAAAGTTTAGAATTTATTTAAGACATCTAGGACAAAACCTTTAGTCTTTGAATTTATTCCTTAGTCTGCCAAGCTAAATAATATGCTGGAAAGTGAGAGCATCATTTTGGAACCTGGGTCATATCCAAAGTAGATATCTCATTACTGTTTCTTTTTTTCCCTAATTCATTCTTTTTATTTTATTTTTTAAAATATATTTTATCAATTATGCCATTACAGTTGTCCCATTCCCCCCTTCATTCCCCCCACCTGAAAACCCCTCCTCCACCATTCCTCCCCCTTTAGTTTATGTCCACGTGTCACAAGTTCTTTAGATTCTATATTTCCCATACTATTCTTGTCCTCCCCCTGTCTATTTTCTACCTACCATCTATGCTACTTATTCTCTGTACCTTCTCCCCTTTCTCCTCCTCCCACTGCCCTGTTGCCAACACTCCATGTGATTTCCATTTCTGTGGTTCTGTTCCTGTTCTAGTTGTTTGCTTTTGTTTTAGGTGTGGTTGTTAATAACTGTGAGTTTGTTGTCCTTTCACTGTTCATATTTTTTATCTTCTTTTTCTTACAACCTAAGTCCCTTTAACATTTCATATAATAAGGGCATGGTGATGATGAACTCCTTGAATTTGACCTTATCTGAGAAGCACTTTACCTGCCCTTCCATTCTAAATGAAAGCTTTGCTGGATAGAGCAATCTGGGATGTAGGTCTTTGGATTTCATGACTTGGAATACTTCTTTCCAGCCCCTTCTTGCCTGTAAGGTCTCTTTTGAGAAATCAGTTAACAGTCTGATGGGTTCTCCTTTGTAGGTGACTGTCCCCTTATCTCTTGCTGCTTCTAGGATTCTCTCCTTCATTTTAGTCTTGGCTACTATAATTATGATGTGCCTTGGTGTGTTCCTCCTTGGGTCCAACTTCTTTGGGACTCTCTGAGCTTCCTGGATTTCCTGGAAGTCTATTTCCTTTGCCAGACTGGAGAAGTTCTCCTTTACTATTTGTTCAAATAAGTTTTCCACTCGTGGCTGTTCCTTTTCCCCTTCTGGTACCCCTATAAATCATATGTTGGAGCATTTAAAGATGTCCTGAAGGTTCCTAAGTCTCTATTTTTTTTTGAATTCTTGTTACTTCATTCTTTTCTGTTTGGTCATTTTTTTTCCCTTTTGGTCCACTATATTGACTTGAGTCCCAGTTTCCTTTCCATCATTATTGGTTTCCTGTGCATTTCCCTTCATTTCACTTAGTTTAGCCTTCATTTGTTCCTCTAATTTGTGACTAAAATCAACCAGTTCTGTGAGCATCCTGATCACCAGTGTTTTGAGACGTGCATCTGATAGGTTGGCTATCTCTTGGTTGCTTAGAAGTATTGGCTCTGGGGCTTTGAGCTGTTCTTTTTGAGCCATAATGTTTTGGTCTATTTGCCCCTGTTATGTATGAGGGGAGGAGCCTTAGGTGTTCACCATGGGTGGGCGACCCAGTTGCTGGGTTGTGACACTGTATGTGGGAGTGGGGTCAGAGAGGGGCAATGGCATTTGTTCTGCTCTCTCAGATTTCGGTTCCCTTTGCTGCTTCCCGTAAGCAAACTGGGCCCTTCTGGTGTTGGTTCCTGGGTATGTAGGCTTGTGCACCCTCGAGGACCCTGTGGGTCTCTCCAACAAACTCTCCATGAGCCTGGGAGCCTCCCCCAGCACCTCAACCCTGAAAGTTTTTCCAATTGGCACTTTTAGGCTTTAACTCCCATTGCTGGGACCCTAGTTTGCATGATCTGGCCCTCTGCTTGCTCCTTTGCCTGGTTTATCTGAGTGTGAATGTGTGACCACAGTCAGCCAGCCGCCTTGTGCCCTCCCTGGGTCCGCCCGTTGCCACCCCACACCTGGGATCTGCCAACCACCGCCTGCATGCCTGGGTCATTCTGGCCACTTTTTCCTGTGCAACCCCACTCCACTCCTCCAGCCACTGACCCCAAACCTCTTACCGGTCTGGATGAATGGTTCGTTGTTGTCAGACTTCCATATAGTTCAATTTTCTGTGTTTTGGTTGCATTTTTGTTACTAAAACTTTGTTGTCTTTAAACTTGGTTGTGCGAGGAGGCACAGTGTTTCCACCTACACTTACATCTTGGCCGGAAGTCATCATTACTGATTCTATATCTGCACATTGAATTTTCTTAATGAATATCCTAAGAGTTTTGGAGTTTTAAAAATTATAGTCATTGTCCGACTCTATTTTCATCCCTTTTCCTCTTGTGCTTATTTGATTACCCTTTAGTGAGACAATAAATGGGTTCAATTGTCCATTCGAACCCATTTGCTAGGTTCCACTTTTATTAGGGCTCCATTGTTTAGGTTCCACTCACTTTTCACCTTTGAAGCCAGAGAACAACAGCTCGGATTCCATATGATCAAATCAATTGGTAGAGCTGTTTCTGATCTCAGATCTTAAGGCCGAGTGCGAGAATGACTGCCAGAGCAAGAGCCTAGCATCTGCAGGCTGCATCACAGGAAAGTGGAAAGAGAATCATTTGTTTTGATGCACAGGGCCTATTATTTGGCACAAGCAGGTAAAGAGGCAAGAAAAACCAGCAAAAAGCTTCCTGGGGCTGTGTAGAGAGAATAAATGTGTATTGCCCCTCATGGTTGGCCACAGGGTGTTTAACAAGGTTGGGAAACTCCAAGGGTTGTTTCTGTTTCCACTCTGTTGAAGGCCTGGGGAGGCAGAGACACACCTGGAACCAAGGCACCAATAACTGATGTGGCTAATGCACAGATTATCTCTCTCCCCCTCTTCTTTCCCCCTTTCTCCCTCTTCCTTGCCCCTTTCTATTTCTCTCTCCTTTTCTTCTTTCCTCCCTCCTGCTTTCACATTGAACTAATAACAACCAAATGAAGTGAAAATATGACCATGTTTACTGCAGTTCCATCACAGAAATTACAGTGGCCAGCCTTTGGGGAAGGTGCTGGCACCCCCCCCCCCCCCCCCCCCCACCCCGGTTTCTCCAAGAACTGCTTAGGTGCTTTACATCAATTCTCACCTAATTTGGGGGAGGGCATGAGGGACAGTGAATTCAGTCTCCCATTTTTGTAGCTAAACAAGTCACAGGTTCTGCTGAGACTCAGGCTGAGTCAGGAAACAGGTCCAGTTTGCACCCAAACATTCCCCATGTTTGTGCTTGGATGCTAGGCTGCTCTCTGCAGGAGAAGTGGCTGGTGGAGGGCTAAGTCAGGAAACTGAGGTTGTCCCCTCAAAGAACAACAGTTCTCTGTGGGTGTTCCTGAAGGTGATGGAAGAAGGATCTGTGGATAAAGTTAAAAGAAAAGAAAAAGAAAATAATCTTTGGGTTCTGCAAAACTCCTCAAGTAGAAACAGTTGGGATCTGTGTCTTAATTGAGCTATTATTAGATGCTAAATTTGAGCCACTTTTAACTGTGCCACCTTCCTCCAAAAGTACCAATTTATTCAAAAAGCACTGATTATGTTTCTCTGCTTTTGGCAAAGGTAAAATGAATAGGAAAAGATGTCAGATTTCAATTCGTGCTCTCTCTCTTTTTTAATTGTCAGCTGCTAAAAGAGGCACCATCCCTAAGAGCCCAAAGTGCTGACAGTGGGACCATATTTTCTTTTTATTTACAGAGTGTGTGAATTTCTGAGTCTTGAAGAAGCATCTCCCACTTCAATGGGCTGGCCGACAGTGGGTGTGAGTGTGAAGGGGTAGGAGGTGGAGAGGGGAGTCAGAACACAGAGTAATGGACATGCTCTTTGTGTCTCTCGCTTCCGGGAGAGCTTACTCCTGTGCTCAAAGGTGCCTTTCACAGTGCGGATGGTGGGAAGACATGAGGTGGGTGAATGGAGACTCGGCTGTTGATACTGGGGGGTTCTCTGCCCCTCTGTGCCTATAGTTGGTGCTTCCTGTGTTAGCTACTTTCTTGAAGTCTGGTGGGTGTGTGGAATCATGGGCCATGTCATATTCATTTCTTAAATGGGTAGCTCTTACATGTGAATGGTGGGTAACTAAGCAATCTCAATGTTAAAATTCTCTGGATACACCATTACTAATATGATAGCAATGTGTATTCTTGCTGATCTAGGGAGAGATATGGGTCTTTCTGAGGGGAAGAATTTTATTCCACGCTTGAGCCAGGAGACGTAATAACTATTCTAAGATATTTCTGCATCCTTTGACCCTGATGCCTCCCTGGCTTCTCCTCCCTAGCATGCTGCTCTAGTTCTGGAGATTGAGGGAGGAAGAAGAGAACCACTGTTTTTCTTCCTGACTTCAAGCCCTCCCTGGCTCAGCATAATTTCAACCTACATCTTGACACTTTCTGTCATGTTCTTCAGCCACGTTGAGCTCACTTCTTCCCCATGGGGAAGGGGTGAGAAGTTCAGCTTCAGCTTGGGCCATGCTGCCCTTCTTTTGCTTGATCCCCTGAAAAGGATGGCTGACACTCACAGCTGATGGCACTTAGTCATGCAGGCTCACACTCAGGACCTGCTCACCTCTCATGCCTTCAAAACACAGTGGCGAGTTGGGCTCACAGCATCTCCAGACTGTCTCAGCAGGATTTGAATACCTGGCCTGATTTAAGCCTTTTTTTCTTTCTGCCAATAATTTGTGAAGCCTTTGTTTTCACAACAAAGGGAGGGGGAGGCAGTAACTTATTTCTCTGGCAGTTAGCATGTTTCAGAGATCAACTCACTTCTAAATTCAAGGTGAAATGAAAGAGACATTGTGGACTGTGGGAGGCATTCTTGGTGGCCTATTATATCTATCCCCTCGTTATTGCTAATAGGACCTCTTCTTTGGGGTAGCTGATGCTGCCAAGGATTGACTATGTTCCCTGATTCCCCAGCCTTGTCTGCAGCTGTTTATGGTCACATGACCTAGTTCTGGGCAATGGGATATAAATGCAAGCTAGTTTCCAAGAAGGCTTTTACATACCCAATAAAAAGCTCAGTTACCACTGGCATTACTCTTTTTCTTCTTCTTGCCTTGAATGTCAGCAAAACACAAAATGCACTGGCGGAGTGTAGAGAGCTGGGAGGTAGTTCCTAGACCACAAATGGCCTCTTGGAGTACCTCAACATCAGTGAGTTTTTCCTCCCAGACTTCATGTTTTATGGGAAAAAGAAATCTTTGTTCAACCCACTCTATGTGAGGCTGTTACTTTCAGTTTTAAACACTCCTTATGAATGTTGTTGGTACAACTAAGTGAGTCTCTGGTTTCTGTGGGCTGAGGGTGTACATGTGAGTGTGTGTGTGCATGTACACAAGTGAGAGAAACAGCAGAGGGGAGAGACAAGACGGGAGGAGAGAGACAAAGGGAGAGAGACTGCAGGTGGTGTAGAGGAGTGTGATGATGAAGACAAAGAAGCGAGGTTTAAATCCTGGGACTGTCTGCCAAAATCAAGTATTTGGGAAAGATGTAGCTTAAGGGTAGTCAATTCTATTTGCTATATTGAAGGCTCACAAGGCTCCTCTCACTATCCACACCCCGGCTATTTTCACCTCTCAAGGGGCCCAATTCATGTTGTAAAAATGTGTTCATTCCACAAAAATGCATATGGTTCTTGCTGAGCACCAGGCATTATTCTAAGGATTAAGAGAGCAAAGATAAACACAGGGCTAAAAGTCACATGCTTGACCATGCCAGTTTATTTTGCAATATTAACATACAGAATTGTGTTTAATGTTTAACATATTACTATAGAATAACTTATTTTTTAAAACACCATTTTATAGGTGGGAAAACTGAGGCTTAGTTTGAGGTTAGGTGGCTTCCCCAAGATCACACAACTGTTGGAGCCAGCAATCTGCCACCCCAGCTAAGTTCAGAATCTGCTTGCTGTCTACTGCCTGCCTTTTAGGTGCTCCCAGACCAAAGGCCTGAAGACCATTGGAAATATACTGATGAAAAGCAAAGCTTTGGAGTTGAGAGACCAGAGCTGGAGTCCCAAATCTACTACTAGTTATGTGTACTAGCATGGTTTAGCCTTGGCTTCTTTATTTGGAAAAGTGGAAATATTATCTACTTTACTGGATAGAATTTAGTAAATGTTTAATGTGATAGCTGGTTGTAGAGGGTGTGTGTCAGAGGAAGGATGTACGTGTGTGAAGCAGACCTTTAAATTACTGAAATAAAATATGATAGCCACATTATTTGCACTTGTGAAGTACTGCTATTTATGCATAAAAGTAGGCTCTGAATAACTGAGGGAAATCAGTAATAACATCATGGAGAAGGGAGCCTCTGAGCTGGGACTTTGAGGAAGACAAGCTCTCACCAGTCAAGGAAAGAGAAGGGGCAGGAAGGAGTGGCCAGCTGGGAACAGAGTTTGTGTGCAAAGAAGGAGATGTCTCTGTGCCCTCTGTGTCCTCCTTGGAGAAGTGTCTGTTCAAGTCTTTTGCCCATTTTCTAACTGGGCTCCTGAAGTGGAGTCATGTGAGTTCTTTATATGTTTTGGAGTAACCTAAGTGACCATCAGTAAATGAGTGGATCAAAAAACGATGGTACATTTACACAATGGAATTTTATGCAGCAGAGAGAAAGAAGGTACTCCTACCCTTTGTGACAGCATGGATGGAACTGGAGAGCATTATGCTAAGTGAAATAAGCCAGGCAGTGAGGGACAAATACCATATGATGTCACTTTTAACTGGAACTTAATCAACAAAAGAAAAAAGCAAACAAAATATAATCAGAGACATTGAAATTAAGAACAATCTAATAGTAACCAGAAGGGAGGGGGAAAGGGATAATTAGTGGAAGGGTTTTCAGGAACTACTATAAAGGACACATAGACAAAACCAAGGAGGAGGATGGAAGCAAAGGAGGGAGGTGAGTTTGGCTGAGGTGGGAGGGAGTGATTGGGGGGGATGCAGACAACTACATCAATTGTAATTGAGCAACAATAAAATATTTTTTTTAAGTTGCAAAAAGGAAAATAAAAGTTGCCATTCTTAAAAAAAAGAAGGAGATATGATACAGCAACAAGTATTAGAGTCAGAAGGCCCTGTAAGAACTCAGTGTGGCTCCAGGAAGGGCGAGAAGAGGTGACATTAGAATTGCATGTTTGAGGTTGGTCTGTGAAACTCTTGGGCATCATGCAAACCAAGAGGCAGTGTCTGGTCGTCAACTCTTCCTTAGGGGAAAACAGCCTGCTTGGCCCAGACACAGTTTCCAGGACCAGAATCCATGTTGTGGCCACTCAGTGGGGTGGGGTGATTCTCCTCCCCTCCCTGTCCTTCACCCTGCCACCCTCCCTTCACAGCCCATCTAGTTGAGGGGCTGCTCTTCCAAGCAAGTGTGAGAATGCACCTGAGTGAAGAAGATTGTGCCTCTGCATTTCCCTATCACAACAGCATGTTTTAGGAAGGAAATAGCTCTGCCCTGGCTGGTGGGGCTCAGTGGACTGAGTGCCGGACTGTGAACCAAAGGGTTGCTGGTTCAATTCTCAGTCAGGGCACGTGCCTGGATTGCAGGCCAGACCCCCAATATGGGGTGTTCAAGAGGTAATCACACATTGACATTTCTCTCCCTCACTTTCTCCCTCCCTTCTCCTCTCTAAAAATATTTTTTTAAAAAGAAGGAAATTGCTTTAATGGGCAGCTCTATTACAGTAATAACTAGAAAAATTGCTTTCAAATAGTATTAAAGAAGCAGAGAATATGATCCAATAATGTATGTTGGGGGGATCTTTTCTCATATAAGGAGAATTTATCCTATACCAGTTAAACCAGTGTGGGCACACATTTAAAAAGAGAGTTCACTAATATGCCATAATTCTGCCCCAACCCTTGGCCCTTTATGTTGTTTTGGGAATGGCTCCTTTCCATTTTCAAGTTTTGTGCATCCCAGGAAGCCTCTCAAAGTATGTGTACAAGAGCTATCTTGCCCTGTCCACAGAAAGCAAAGTAGAAACCCATGCTCACGACAGTTTTCAAGTGACTCTTGGGTCCCTCTTTGTTCTCTTTCAGCCATAGAGAAATCCATAACTTGCAGCTTTTGCCACAAGCCACTTGCTGAACCAATTTCTCTTCTGAGTGGTCCTTCACAGAGCAGGTTTTTCGCACTTTGGGGTGCCCAGTTGGCTTAGTGCAGTTCTTCAGAATTTTACCTAGGTAATTAAACTGCCATGTGGCAGTTTAGTCCCATGTCAGTGCAGGAGTGTATTCCTGCTTTCTCTGCATCCCTTGAGCAACTGGGAGCACAGAGCTGTTGCTGTGGAATGTCTTGCTCTCTTTTTAGGAGACCTGGCTGAAATGTGGACAGCCCCACGCAGGAAGAAAGTATGTTTAGAAATTAGGGGGTAGGATGAAGTGCTCATGGTTTCCCCTTGGGTCCTCATTTCACTGCTGCTGGGTCCTGTGGGAGATGACTGTGTTCTTGTTACCCTTCCATCTTGTCTACTTCATTTCTCATTTCTGGATTCCTAGCCTCAGGCAGGGTAACATGTGTGACTAATATCATATCTACCCAAGATATTTCTCACCTCATTCCCTTCAGATAGCCCTGTCTTTTCAGCCCCTGTTGCATTTATCTCCATCAGAGATAGACTTTTTCCTTGTGGTTGTGGCAGCTTGACAAGCTTCTGTTTTTCTGAGTGAATAATCCTGTTTGTGACGTTAGGGAAATGGTTCATATCCTCAGAACACTGAAGCCCACCAGCCTGAACCTCCCTCTGCTTGTCTGTCTAGGCCCCCAGTCCTGTCTGATGGCAGGCGGCCTCAGAGGGGAGGTGGGAAGGGGGGACACACAGCGCAGACGGAGAGGGTGCATTTCCAGTGTGGAGGGATTAGGGGCTCTTTCTTCCAGTCAGTTGGCTGTTTGCAGCACAGTCTCATTCCAAAGCAGCTAATTGGCTTACTGAGCCTAGCACATTTCCTGTTCATTCTCCACACCAAATGCCCTTTCTCTCCACAAATCAACATCTTTTTTCAAAATCCCAAGTAATTCTGCCTCTTCCCAAAAGCCTGTTACATTCGCCTCTATCTATGAGGTAGATAGTTGTGGAACAAGGGAGGAAAATGCACTATGTGGTAATTAGTCCAAGTTCAAGACTCAGGTCCCTTGACTATGCCTCATTTAATTCCTGAAACACCACAGTAACAACACCATCCCGTGTAGGTCGCACGTGGAAGTGCTTTTGTACAGCGCTCAGATAAATATTGTGGTGACAGTACCTTGTCCCTTAGCAACATTACTGCTTTGTGAGGGCCCTTGGGTTATTTTATAGAGCTAAATGTTTCCCTCAAGAGTCAGGTTGAGCCCCCTACTGCTTTGCCATTTCCCGTGTTGGACATACTATTCTTATGCCGAATTCATTTCAACTACTGGGAGAGGTTTGCAGAAGAAATGAAATGTACCTCGTGCCTTCTGCTGAGCAGCAACTATGTCAGACTTCTGTGTGACTACAAAGGTGAGTGAGGCCTGCTGATGGCTCTCCAGATGTTCAGTCAGAGGAAAGAGCTGCACTTGCATGTGAATGGCATCATTTCAAGACAATGGAATGTGGACTTTGAACCAAGGGTACAAAGGATCGCAGGGCAGCGTGTTGGACCTGCTTGTTCCAGTCCTAGCCTGAGACCCCTTCCCAATCACAGCACATGTGCACTGTTTTCATAGGATCACACTCCTGTGTACACTGACTTATAAAGTCTTCAGTCCCTTGTAGATCAGTCCTCTCTCTTCTAGTCACACACAATGGAAGGGCGGGTGACTCCTTCTTAGCTATTTCATCCCTGTGCTCCCAAGTCCTCAGTGCCTTCCTCAGTGTTCTGTATATGCTCAATAGGGTGGCTCTGACCTCACAACACCCTCCAAGCTCTTTTGTCCTCCAACTTTGTATAGGAACTGAGCCACATCACCCTCTCACTCTTGGTTCTCATGAATCAATAAACCAAAGCCACCTCCATAGGCTTCTCCCAGCAAGGGCTTCTCTTCAAAATAAGCAGCACCCAGCAGGTATTCTGTTCTCTTTGGTGTAGAAAACTCCCCAGCATTTCAGACTGAGATAAGACCATCTGGCTTGGGCATCTCATGGGCACTGACAGCTTGATGGGTCAATGGCTCAAGCCCCTGTGGTAAGCAGAGGCCATACAAATATCTATTGGGTCTAGGGACCCAAGGTAGCAGTGTGAGTGGAATCCAACCAACCAGGAGAGCAAAGGAAAGGCAATGGAGCATCAGCTCTGCAGACAGAGGTATCAAATATTAAGGTCAATGCTGTTTGAACACCTTCTAGTAGGACTATTATGATCCCCACTCTGCAGCATTTCAGTGTAGAGGAGGAGAGGAGCAAATGGAATAGAGATGTTTAGTCTCTTGGCCAAGTTAGATAAGATCTGGAGCTGGTATTTGAACCTGGGTGAGTCTGACTCAGATGTTTATGTTCCTAATGCACCCCTATACAGAGAGTGGGTAAACAATGCTAGTGAGTGATGGGAATGAAAACACATTGGCAAACCAGATGTTATTGATCAGAACTAAGCATCATGGATTGTCTCCCTTCCTCCCTTCCTCCTTTCTTTTCTTCCTGTCTCTCAACATTTATTAAAAGACTTCTGTCTGTGTGGGCTCTGCAGTTCCTGTCAAAATCAAATGCTCCCAGCAATGAAGGTTCATTCCTCCACATCACGGTATCAAAACCGCCTCTGCCCTCTCTCTGCACCTGTGCTCAACATGAATTGTCTTCATGCCTAAGTCCTTAATTTGTGTGCTTTTTGTACAGCCTTTGCATGCCTTTCAGGGAGAGAAATTACATGGAACCTAGCACAAGCATTACAACAGGACTTCTGTTATAATTGTGTAGTATAATTACAATATTAGGCCCCAGTTTTATGTAGTGGGGGAAAAAGAAGATTGTGGAGTAGGCTGTATGTGGAATCTCAGCTCTGCTACTTACTTACCATACACTGTTAAAATATATATTTACTTTATTTGAGATTCAGTTTACTGGTTGATAATCCATCCTCATAGGTAATTAAACAAGAAAATAAATGTTAAGTTTTTGCACTGTACTTGGCACATTATGGGTGTTTAATAGATGTTAATTTCCATCTTTCTTCTCTTCCAACTGAATTTTAAGCTTCTTGGGAGGAATGTTCATTTCTTTTATCTTTTCATTTTCTGTTGTATAATCACCCAACTTTGCTTTCTGTATTCACATAGTTTTGTGAAACAAATACATACAGAAATAAGTAAATAAATAGAAAAGGAGCAAACTAAAAGTTTTCCATGAAAAAATACTCGCTCTCTTTTCCTGGTTATCCTCAAAGTTTTGGTTTATATTCAAAGTAATAATTACAACACTTCTGATAAATCCCGAGAGTAACAAGATAAATTAGATAAGCCCCACACAAAGTAGGAGCTTACAGGTGAGTGGAGGAGACATTCATGAACAACTGCCTACAATATGGATGTATGAAAGTGAATGGGCATCCGAGGGCCTGGGTTTGTTTTTGCTGCTTTCCTTACTGGCCATGCAATCTCTGGACCTCACTTAACATATTTGAGCCTCTGTCTTCTCGGTAAGGTGAAGGTAGGGACTTTAATCACTCTACCTCAAGGAATGCTTGCAAGTACTAAGTGAGAAGTGCCCAGCAGAGTGTCTGACTCACAGCAGATGCTAAGTAAACAGTAGCCAATACGATGCTTAGCCAGGTATAGTCATCAACACCATCCTGCGGGGGCTTAACTTCCAGGCAAATATCGCATGTTATGTGGAATCCTAACAAATGCAGACAGTTAGGAAGGGGAATGAGAAGAGATTCCTGACATCTGGGAGATCACGCATGAGTTCAGCAGCCTCAGGCAGAGGTACCAAGTCCACCTTGAGAAGAAATTGTGATGGGAAAGCAGGGGAGGGCATAAATGTCTATATCGCAGAATGGTTTAAATGTCAGGCAAAGGCCCTTGGAATTAATTTTATAGACAACAGTAAGCAAATAAAAAATAATGTAGGGGAAATGTGACTAGGACTGTGTTTGGGGGCAGTAATTAAGGTCCCTTTTCAAATTCCTCAGATACAATTCAGAAGAACTCCAATGCTCTTACAGTGGCCTCCTAGGCATCCCCTCCCCATATCGTCACCATCTCTCATCACTCCTTGGTCTCCCAGACCCCCATGCCCCGGCCACATGGGTGTTCTTGCTGTTTAGAAGCCCATCAGGCACAAATCCCTGTGGTTGCTTCCATGTGGGGTGTTTTCCTAGCAGGTTTCTGGGTGATACATTCTTCCCTCCATTCAGGTCTCTGCTCAGGTGTGAAAACACCAGAACGGTCTTTCCTGACCGCCTTTCTAAACAGGACTGGTCGTTCCCAGAGTACTAATGTCTATACTTGTATCTTATTTTGTTTTTGCTTCTGTCAACTAGACTATGCACTTTATTTAAGGAAAAAATTTTATCTTTGTATTTCCCTACTACCCAGAACAGGGCCCAGCATATATAGATGCTTGATAAATATTTGTTGAATGAATGAACCATATAGATAATGATAAATAAGAGGCTCACCCAATAGCACAGATGAGGAATGATGAGGCCTTAAACCAAGGTAATGATGAGAATACAGGGCGCCAAGTGTTTTTGTTGCTCAGACGTTAAACCTGTGTTGTTTAACATGTTATTGAAGCCCCATAATAAGGGCTGAGAACCTAGGAGAGACTGATCCCTGCCTTCTCAGAACTTACAGCTCACTAGGCAAGACAAAACCCATGGGACAGGCAATGGATCACAAGACAGAACACTTAGAGATCCAGAGAATTTAGTGTGCATGGAATACAGAGATAGATTAACACAGTAAATAGTTTTAGTAATTCATTCATCATTCAATCATTCAATTTATCAATTGGGAAATGAAGGGGAAGGGAAAATAAAATTTGTTTCTATTTGGGCTAATTATGAAGTGCTGTTGTCTGCAGTAAGAATGGCCCCAGGAAAAGCTGGGGTGAGAGCTAAAGGGGCCTAGCATCCAAGTGTCTATAGTGTGCAGTGGGCTAGGCAAGAGGAGAAAGAGTAGTGGATGGAGATTTACTTTTTAAATATATGTTTAAAATATTTTCCATCATAGCTTACCTACAATAGTATGTCAGTTTCAGGTGTACAAGGTGGTGATTAGACATTTATGTAACTTATGAGATGACCAGCCCAATAAGCCTGGTACCTATATGACACCAAACATAGTTATTATAATGTTATTGACTATATGACATTCCCTATGTTGTAGTTTATTTATATCCCTGTGACAGTTTTTATAACTGGCAATATACACATCTTAATTTTTTTCTATTTTTCACCATTCCCGCAAACCCCCTCCCCATCTGGCAACCATAAAAAGGTTCTCTGTATCTGTGAGTTTGTTTCTATTTAGTTAGTTTTGGATTTTAGATTCCACATAAAAGTAAAATGATGTGGCATTTGTCTTTCTCTGTCTAACTAATTTCACTTAGCATAATACCCTCTAGGTCCTTCTATGTTGTCATTGATGTCTAGATTTCATTCTGATTTTATGGCTGAGCAATATTCCATTGTACATATGTATCACTTCTTTATCCATTCATCCATCAATGGACACTTAGGTTGCTTTCATATATTGGCTAATGTATGTATGTATTATTTCAGTTATTATATGTTACATATCTGACATTCTATGTTTTCTATCTCCATTTTTATGTTTCCTACATTTTTATTAGTTCTCAGTGAAATTATTTACTCTTTTCCTAAATTTGTTGAGCATCCTTATAACCAGTGTTTTCAACTGTGCACCTGGCAGATTGCTTGTCTCCATTTTTTTAAGTTCTTTTTCTGATGTTTTGTTCCATTCTTTCATTTGGGACATGTTTCTTTGTCTCTTCTTTTTTGGCTGCCTCCTTGTGTTTGTTTCTGTGCCTCAGGAAGATCTACTTCATCCCTGCTCTTGGTAGTGTGGCCTTATGTAGAAGGTGTCCTGTGTGATGTAGAGGTACAGGCTCCCTGGTCACCTGAGCTGGGTGCTCAAGGTGTGCCCTTTGTGTGATCAGTGCATGCCTTTCTCCTGTAGTTAGCTTTGATTGCTGTGGACACTTTCATTGGAGAGTGTGCCCCTCAGGCTGATTGCTGGGAGAAATGGCTGTGATTACCAAGAAGCTGTTGTGCAGAGGCTGACCCCGTGGAGCTGGGTACACTTTAGTGGAACTCTGATCCCTGGTGAGTCTGCCTTTTGGGTGTGTCATTTATGGAGGTGGTTGGGTGGTGGTTTAGTGTAGTATGAAACTGCCCATTGGAAGTGTTGGTTCTGGGGACTCTTGGGAGGGATTTTGGTGCAGGCCAAGGTCAGTAACTGCCTGTCCCTAACCTAGGGCCACCTGGTAAGAGCTAAAAAGTAATTTGCAGATGGTTGCCCTTTGTCCTGGGCCTGGAGGTGCCTACAAAAGCTGAACTGCAAACCAAGGCTGGTTGCCCCTAGTGCTGCGCCACTTAGCAAGAGGTACAGGGCATGCTGGGTCCGGTCATTGCTTATTCAGGGTTTCTGAACCTTTGAAAGATTTTAGGAAAGTCCACAGTGAAATCTCAGTCAGGTCATTTGTAGGAAAAATGCACTGAAAGGGGCTTGGGTGGGCCCAAAATTTGAGTTGGTAGGACCTCAGAAAATCACCAGGGTGAGGTGAACAATATAAGCCGTGTGATATTTGGAACCAACATGTGCCTGCAGGCTGCGTGTGAGGGAGGGCTCAACAAAGAAACAGTGCACCTACCAGCACTTTTGTCCAGGAGAAAGCTGCCCCTGCTGCCCTCACCTCAAAGCCAGACAGTTCAGTTCCTCCCTCTATGTCACTGGAGCATTTTGAGCTGCTGCCTCAGTGCTTGAGCTCAGAGTGAGTGAGTCTGTGTGAAGGCACTTTAAGAGTAACACCTGGCTCTCCAGCAGCCTTCAGTCTCACTCAGCCACAATTCCCACTGTTTTTGTTTGTTTTTTGTTTTGTTTTGTTGTTTTTAGAAAGAGAGAAATCGATTTGTTTTCCACTTATTTATGCATTCATTGGTGTGTTGGTTGATTCTTGTATGTGCCCTGATTGGGGATTGACCCTGCAACCTTGGCATATTGGGATGCTCTAACCAAGTGAGCTACTGGGTCAGGGCCCCACTGGTTTTCACAGCCAGAAGTTATGGGGACTTTTCTTTCCCCTACACTGGAACCCTGGGCTGGGGAGCGTGGAGTGGTGCTGAGACTTCTCACTCCTTAGGGGGAACCTCTGCCACTGAGATGTCCCTCCTGATGTGTAACTGTGATATGTGGGGTGAAACCAGGCCATTTTGTGCATCTACACCTTTTACCACTCTTGCTGTGGCTGCTTCCGCGTTTCCTTAGTTACAGGACTTCTGTTCAGCTAGACTTCAGGCAATTCTGAAAATGGTTGTTCTGTCATTTAGTTGTAATTTTGATGTGGTTGTGGGAGGAGGTGAGCATTTACCTACCTAGTCCCACCAGCTCAACTGGAAGCAGTGTGAGTGCGGATCCCTCTTCCAGGAGGTTGGTGGTGACAGGGTGGGAAATGAAGATGAGGCAGTTTAGAGAGGAGGTTTCAGTTTAGTTTTGACTTGGTTGCTTGTTGTTTTGTAGGGATTTAAGCATGTTTGTAATCTGGAAGGAAAGAAGTGAAAAATAGATTCGGATAGGTCACTAGATTTGAGGAAAGAAGACCATGGAGGGGACAGGAGGGTGTGGGTTAAAGTTTATCAATGTTTATTGATGCAGAAGGTTTATGTTTTGAAAATGAGAATTTTTTTTCTCAGAATTAACATAGAAGATGATTAAGTGATGGACGCATTTTGGTTTGCAGAAAAGTTATGGGTCCTTTTAAATTCTTTTCAGTCTTCTTCACATCAAAAATAAAAGATAAGATTTGAGAGTAGATTTGAGAAGAGATTAGGGACAGTACTGTAAGGGTGGGTGGCAGATCCCGTGGTGAGCAGCTGCCATGAGGTGACATGACAGAGAAGCTCTCCCAATGACCACACACCCTTCTTTAAAAAGTTGCAATTCATCATCCTCTTACTTATGTCAGGCATCTCCCATGCACTTCTTACATATTATACCTATTACTCTATTTTGCCATGTATACTGCATAGTTTTTTGCCCAAATTTTTGAGGGAAAAATAAGGATGCATATTATACATAGCTATAATGAATATACACCATGGGCATAATAATCCAGTGTGTAATGTGCACAAAAACGTGAGTGCACATTACACATGGCAAAATATGGCAACTCTCACCACAGCCCTATGGAGAAAAGGGTTATTATCTACATACTATAGATGGGCAAAAAAGTCTGGGTGACAGGAAGTAACTGTACCAGAGGTAGAAAGCTGATGAGAAGGAAAACCAGTTCTGAATTCAGATCAAAGCCCATGTCAGTGCATCTCACTTATTAGGTTACCCTCTCTCCCAAGGGACCTATGTGAGATGGTTGTTTTCCGACCAGTGACCTTTTCTGGAGTAGTGAATGGCATATGATGCAGTTATTATTTAGGGTCTGTAAGTCTGAACTAGTTCTAGCAGCCCTGCAAGGAGTAGCCATGCATATGACCTTTCCTAAATTGTCAAATGACAATTCAAGTATATAACCTGAATTTCTCAATGTATTCTATGTGGCCTCAGGTGCCTTTTGTCTTGAGTGTGATTGGCTCATGCTCTAGTTTTGATAGAAGCACTCCTAAGAGTACAAGGAAATTCATTGATTCTTTCTATAAGGCCCTGTGAAGTGGACGAACTATCGGCCCAGCCTGGCCAGCAGACTGTTTGCATGGGTATTTATTTTTTTTAAATCTGAACATGACCTAAATTAGACCTTGATGTTCCAGAATTAATATATGTCCTGTTCCTGCCACACCTGTGACACTGCAAATTTGTAACCACAAACAAAACCTGGGCAAATTCCATGCCAGTAGTGACTTTAATTAAAGCTCTTTGGAGGGGCTGAAGGCTAATTTAAAGGCGATTGCCAGAGGGGTTTTCTCAAGTCTAAAAGTGCTAGTTTGACAATTACTGATGGTACAAGACTAAATTGGCTCAAGTTAAACAAGAAAAAAGCTGCAGAGAAACACAAGCTGATGGGACCCTGTGTTCATATGGTGACAGGTCACTGACATCACCTACGGACCTCTCCTTCCTCACTTTATCGGAGGAACAGAGAAGTGGAGCTGAACCTGGGTGTGGACAGGTGATAGGGTAGAGTCATTTCTGTCCATTTCTTTGGTTTACATGTGTGCTGAAACCCCATCGCAACACAACTTTTATTAAGATTTGGAAACTCAGTAGCTTAGATTATAAACTATCGAGCATAAGCACAAAACACAAAACACCTTTCACCTATAATGGGACATTTGTTTTACCCCCAACCTTAGCATTTAGAATGTGTTCAATTATATTTCTTAACAAAATCAACTTAATGGTGATGTTAGTGATGAGACAGCTCTCCATAGAATGATGCTATAACATTTTTAAGATACTGGCAAGAGGAGAAATTCCTGTTTGCTTTTAATCATTTTTGTTGTTATTAATTGCTTTTTTCCTAGTTCTACAACTGAACTCTTCCCCTACCATATTTTGGAAGCTTTTAGAGATTTTCTTTACTTACTAGCAAAATCAAATAGGTTCTACTGAATGCCCATTGTATTTCATTCCCTTTGGCTTTTCTAATGTTGAGAGAAAAAGAAAGCTGATTAACGTGGCCGTTAAGAAATAGGACCCATCTGCACAACCAGAGATTCTGCAGTTTGTGGACCTCACTAACTGCAACTGCATATTTCTGTAAGTCTCAGGGATCTGTATTGAATTAGACAGAAATCTATTTTAAATGACAGAAAAGGCAGCCACTTAAGATTTTCATTCATCAGCTGCCGTGTTGTTATAGGAGACATATTGAACCACTCCAAATATTTCTCAGAGTCCTAGGGCTGAGAGTAATCATCGAAATCGTGTGGTATGGTAGAAAGAGCACTGGGCTGAGAGTCAGGGGGGCTGGTGTTCCAGTGAGAGCTGTGCCTCTTCCTCAGCGAGCATTCCTTAGGCTGATACTTCCTTAGGATCTCAGCCCTTCATCTAAGTGCTGGATGTGCTCTACATGGTCTAGAACAGCATTTTTCCTCTGGTGTGATGCAAGAGTTTTTAAAACACCCAGTCCCTGACTATTTAGTCAGGAGCACTGATGTCTTTTCTCTTAGATTACCAAATTAAAAAATGATAACAGCCAATATAATGATAGCCATCCGGTGTGAATGAATCCAAATTATACCTATTTTTTTTCAGATTGGCAACAAATATAACACAGTTTTTTGCATGCTGCAGAATTTTAGTGATTAGTTTATGTGTGCATTAGATAAAAAGGGTTGAAAATCATTGCCCTGAAAGTTTCTTCCCAACTCTGTATTTCTGTAACTCTAGTCCAGGATCACAAATTTAGTGCATGGATGACTTGAATTTAAATCCCTGGATTTCTGACTCCTATCCCAGTGTTCTTTGCATCCTGCCTGTTGTTATAGGCAGGATGCAAAGAACAGAACAGAACTCCTATCTGTTAGTTAGCTCCCTTAACCTTTTGACTTGAATTATGGCTCAGTGCATGGGACTAAAACTGGTTGACTCCATTGGCAGTTACCATGAGACAGAGAAACAGGAAAAGCTAGGATGAGCTGCAGCAGGGACCTCATTTTGTTCGGTCAATTAGAAAATGGACTGAGGCTTCCAAATATATTCCACTTGGGCAGCTGCTATTAGACCTAATTTAAAAAGTCATTGGCATTGACTTCGAATTTGTAGATCTCCTATCTGTTAGTTAGCTCCCTTAACCTTTTGTTAAGCACTTATTACCATTGTTAGGCAGGGTAAACCTTATAACCTTTCCTTTATTGGTAAATGAAATCAAGATACTGGTAAGGTATTTGTGCCAGTTTGGTAACTAGTCATTTTTTCTCAATTCTACACCATCCTATCCTTCTCTAACTCTAAATTGTTTTTAATTTTCCTTAATGATGCCTAGAAGTTTACTTTTTAAAAAAAATATTTTATTTATTTATTTTTAGAGAGACGAGAAGGGAAGGAGAAAGAGTAGGAGAGAAACATCAATGTGTGGCTGCCTCTCATGTGTCCCCCACTGGGGACCTGTCCTGCAACCTAGGTATGTGCCCTGACCAGGAACTGAACTGGCAAGCCCTTGCTTCACAGGCCTGTGCTCAACACACTGAGCTACACTAGCCAGGGCAAAGTTTACTTTTTTTAACAACTTAATTTGAGAGTTTTCTTTCTACAATTCCACACTGTGCATGCATGTCATTTTTATAGCTAAGGCATTGCAATGTCAATTTTTCAAATTAAAAAACATTTATTTTAAAATAATTTTTAATTTTCTAAATTACAGTTATAAGACAATATTATATTAGTTTCAGTGTGCTCCCCAGTGATTAGACATTATGTAACTTATTAAGTAATCCTCCCAATAAATCTCATGCCCATCTGACACCACACATAGTTATTACAGTATTATCGACTATGTTCCCTATGCTTGACAACCCTGTGACTGTTCTGTAACTGGGAATTTGTACTGCTCAGTCCCTTTGCCTTACTCACCCAGCTCCGCACACCCCCTCCCATTGGGAAATCATCAAAATGTTATCTGTATCTATGTCCCTTTCTGTTCTGCTTGCTCATTGACTTTGTTTTTTAGATTCAATTGTTGATAGATATGTATGTATTACCATTTTATTGTTTCTATTTTTTATCTTTTCTTTTATTTAAAGAAGACCTTTCAACATTTCATACAATAATGGTTTGGTGACGATGAACTCCTTTAGCTTTTTCTTGTCTGGGAAACTCTTTATCTGTCCTTCCATTGTAAATGATAGCTTTGCTAGGTAGAGCAATCTTGGTTGCAGGTACTTGCTTTTTATCACTTTGAATATTTATAGATAATCCCTTCTGCCACAAAATTCCTGTTGAAAAACAAGGTAACTTGAAGGTAATTAGTCACTTTTGTTTTGCAGCTTTTAAGATTCTCCTTTTGTTTTTAACCTTTGACATTTTAGTTAATTAACAACTTAATTAATTAACTAACTTTAGTTAATGTATATTGGTGTGGGCTTCTTTAGCTTCATCTTGTTTGGGACTCTCTATACTTCCTCAACTGTTATGTCTATTTCCTTCACCAGGCTAGGGAAGTTTTCTGTTACTATTTTTTTCAAATAGGTTTTAATTTTCTTGCTTTCTCTTGTCTCCTTCCAGTACCCCATGATGCCAATATTGATATGCTTGAAATTGTCCCATAGGCTCATTACATTAAACTATTCTTTTTTTTTATTGCTCTTCTGTTTCAATGTTTTTTGCTTTCTTGTATGAAGGAAGCAGAGCATTGTTTTGATTTTTGATTCTTGGCTTTATCAATTCTACCGCTGATTCCCTGTAAATTATTCTTCATATTGTTTAGTGACTGGTTCTTTTCTATGTTCCAATATGCTTTTTTATGTTGTTGAAGTTCTGTCTAAGTTCTGTTGAGCATCTTTATTACCAATGTTTTCAACTCTGCATCTATTCAATAGTAGATTGCTTGTCTCCATTTTATTTAGTTCTTTTGGGGAGTTTTGTTCTGTTCTTTCATTTGGGACATGTATATATTCAACTCCTCATTTTTGTATCCTTTCTGTGTATGTTTCTATGTATTAGGTAGAGCTACTGTGTCTCCTGGGCTTGGTAGAGTAGACTAATGAAGTGAGTGTACTGTAGGGTTCAATGGCATAGCCTGCCCATTCACCTGACCTGGGCAATATAGGTATATATTAGCAGGTGTGTATGCAGCTCCACTCACCAATGTGTGGGCTGTGTACACCCCACATTGTAGTTGAGCCTTGATTGCTGTTGACACATCAGGGGGACAAATTTACCCCCGGGCTGATTGCCTGCAATTACAGGCTGTGCCCACTGTGGAGGGTGAGCTGTGCAGGGTCCCAGCTTATAGAGCAGGACTTACTTTGGCAGAGCTCTGGTGCCTGCTGAGTTTGCCATGAGTGTGTCTCTGTGAAGGTGGTTACATGATGCTTTGACATGGTCTGAAGCTGTCCACTAGGTAGGCTGGTTTGGGGGCATCCTGGGAGGTACAGACCAGAGTCAGCCACTGCCTATTTTCTGCCCTGGGCCAGCTGGCATCAGCTACAGAGCATTTTGCAGATGGCTGCTACTGGTTCTGGGCTTGTAGGTGCCCAGCAGAGGCCATGATGCAGATCAAGGCTGGCTGTTGCTAGTCCCAGGCCTGGGACCACTTAGTAAGAGGTACAGGGCATATGCTGAGGCCATATGCTGCTTGTTTGTGAAGTATGAGCCAAGACAGGCCATTCATATAGAAAAACCACTGGAAATAGCTTGGGTGGGACCACAGGTTGGGTGAGGTGGGGTCTCAGGCAAGCACGAGAGCAAAGAGCATGAGGGTAAAGAGCATGAGCCAGGTTGATGGACACTCAGATATGGCACCCACTTGCAGTCTCTGTGGCAAGGTAAGGGCTCAGAAAGGAAAATGGCCTCTGTCAGCACTTCCGTTTGGGAGAAAGATGCCCCTCCACCTGTTTCCCAATGCTGGAGAGTCCAGTCTTCCTCCTCTCTACCCACTGGAGTGGTATGTTCCTGGTGTCTTTTGAGCAGCTGCTCCAGCTCTGGAGCTCAGAGAAAATGAATGCAAGCAAGTTTGTGTGCAGGGCCTTTAAAAGGAATGTCTAGGATTCCAGAAGCCCTCCGTCTCACTCAGCCGTAATGCCTGCCAGTTTTTACATCCAGGAGTTTGGTTATACTCTGTGGGGGAGCAGGGAAAGGGAGACAATCTACTTCCATAGCCCATGGAAAATGGATAGTAATTGATTAAAGGTAAAATTTGGGATGGGGAAAAAGGGGATGTCATCTAAGTTACCGTGCCCACCCAAGAGGTAAACTACTTATAGCTTGAGTCTTCCCTGGGTTCCATCCTGGAGGTTTGAGAGAACAGCCAGCATCAAGCCTCTAATTTTGTTTTATCTACATCACTCAAAAGTCTGTAATTCTGTTTTGTCCTGGGACAAAATCTGCGTAGAAAGATTCTGCCTTGGTGGTGGAGAGGCTGGAAACAGAGAGCAGGATTCTGCTGCCAAGTGAGGATCTTATCAGTTAGACGGTGGTGGCAGAGCAGATGACAGTGTGCACACTGATTTCCTGGGAGAGAAGGGACTAGCGGATTGGCACAGACAGCTCTCCTCCCCTCATCTGTTTTTACAGCCCCCATCATCACGGAGTCTAAGCACTTAAAACATGCAGTTAAGCCAGATGCTCCCTTCATCCCCAATGAGAACTGGCCAGAGTGGAGGTAACAGTAAAAAAGCAGAGTCTTCTGTAGAGTGATGGCTTTGAGGTGGGTCTAGGGAAGAGGACCAAGCCTCATGTTTGGAAATGTTTTAATATAGGAGTAGCTATTAAGACGTACAGCCCATAAATTAGGCAAAAGACACTGAGTATCTATTGTAACTTAGAAACTGTGGCAGCGATTATTTAATTGGTCCTCATGATAATTGCAGATTATTTAATAGTCTCATTTAATAAATGAGGAATCTGAAGCCACACTTTCCAAAAACCAAACAATTTGATGCATACCTGTGTTCACTGATCCCAAGGCCATTGCTTCTGTGATACCTGTCTAAGCCCCAGAAATGTCACTCCAGGGAACAGAGCAGGAAGCTGCCTTTTCCAGTCCTCTGGCTCTGACTGCGTCGGTGTCCCGGGGAACCTCATTCATCCATTCACCCAAACATTTACTAATCTACTCATTCAGTAATGTTGATCTTTTACTCTTCCATGGGAATATTAAGGACAAGAACATAGCACAAACCTTATTTTTGCAGAAACTCCCCATTTCCACTGATGTTAAAGATGCAATGAATATACAAAATACATAAATAGGTTTCTGCTATGATATAGACAGTGGTGGAAAAAGTCACAGGTGAAGGGTCAGTCAGCAGGGGCTCAATGAAGGCTGCTATGAGAAGACAACTAGTTCCTGCTCTTGGGGAAGATCATTCTTGTTAGACAAGAGGGAAGGTACAAAAGGCAGGGAAAGCAATGAGCATGGCTTGTTTTGGAGGAATAAGAAGAAAACCTGTGAAGTAGAAACACAGTGTCAGTGGGAAAGTTTCAGGACATGAGGGTCCCAAACTTGACACAAACCAGATCATCTGAGGCCTGATAGGCATAGTAAGAGATTTATTTTAAATTCATAGAATGTTTCAAACATTGGAGTAAAGTGATCTGATCTGAATGTTAAAATTACCCTAATAGGTGGGGAACGGATTTCAGGAGGAAATAGAAAAAGGTGGAGGGGGGGTGGACTAAAGACTATTTCAGTAATCCTGGTGAGAGACAGTTGCAGAAACTGGAGTGGTAGCAATGGAAATAGAAGAAAATGAAGAGTTGAGACATTCTAGAACCATGGCAGCCAACCAACAGACTAAATATAGGATAAATGGAAAAGAGAGAGATAAACATAATTGCCAGGTTTAGACTCAAGAGTTTGTAGATGGCAGCACCACTTGCTATGATGGAAGCATCTAAGGAAGGGGACACATGTATGATGGGGGGTGCCATGGCCATGAAATTCCACTGTGTGTGTGTGTTAAGCTTGAGGAGCCTGTTTATTTAAGATGGCAGTTAGATGTGTGAATTTTGTTCTCTGGAAAATAGGCTCTACTGAGGACATAGGTTTGGGAATGACTCAAATACAAGATGACATTTAAAACCATGAGATAGCCTGAGACTGTCCCAGAACAGAGTGTGAAGGCAGGAGAGCTGAGGAATGGAGATGAAACCCTGGGTGCTCCTTCAGAGGCCAGGAAGAGAAGTCAGTTAAAGGCGGTCAAAAGGGAGCTACAGTAGTGAAAAAGTATATGAGCGAGCGAACAAGAAAGTACTATCACAGAAGCTTAGAGAGGAAAATTTTTCTTTTAAAGGCTGTGGAGAAGAGAGAAATACAATGGGAGAAGTGAACTGACTTTTGGCAATTTGGTGAGACGGAGTAGTCGATGACCTTGATAACAGCTGTTTTGTTGGAATGGATGGATTTGAAAGCTCAATTGTAGTGGGTTCAGGAGGGAGAGGGAGGTGAGGAAAGAGAGAGATGGGGAATATAGACAACACTTTCCTCGATCCACTTCTAATTACACTTAGTCCCATACCACAAAAGCTAGATATTGACAAAACTTTGAAAGGCCATTTGCTGTTCCTAAAATAACCATGACAAAAGGGGAAGCCAATTTTGTGGTAACTCTTTGCGACCCATTTCATTTTTAAAAGACTTTCACTCTCAGAAAGTTATTCCATCTATTAACCTGAGAGATTTTTACCCATTTTAATTTTATGGCTATGAAGACATTACTGAGTACATTAACAAAAGCATTCTTACTCATACGCTTTTAAAATTTTCACCTTTCCTTGGTCCACTTGCAGCTCTTCATGACGGATACCTTCTTATCGCTTCCTGTGCCGGTTCCAGATTGAGCTGTGTGTACTCATTTGTGTATTGGACTTTTCCTCTAACATGCAGGCTCCCAGAGAGAAGAAATACTGCTGTCAAGTGGGTGTGCCTGATGTGTAATAGGTGCTTACTGAGTGTTATGCTTTTGGATAATTCTCTTCTTAGCTATATTCTTTTGCTAGGTTCTTTGTAAGTTGGAATAATGGTGTTCTATATATGAAGAATGCAGTGTTTTGTATAAAAGCAGAAGCTTCAGGAGGAGATTGTGACTTTTCTCCCCATCCCTATGCACAATTTCTTAACTCAGCTCTTGTTCCGGTGGGGTCGTACTGCGTGCTAAGACTCGCTCTACCTTCGTTGGAGGCTCTATTTCCGGAAAGAAGATAGATGCTAATTTCTTGACAAACACCTTGCTTTCTCACATTCTACCCATGTTTTCAACTTGGGGGGAGGGAATCTGGGCGATTCTCTATTAATGGTGTGTTATAAAAATTGTCAACTTCCTGACATACATAGTTAAAAACCATCACTTCCCTCCACTGTGTGTTACCCTAAACTATAGGCCTGTCACCAAGCAGTGTTGTAGCATGTGGGCACAGTGAAACTGTGGGAAGATCCGAGTGACACTTAAATTACATTCTCCCTTTGATTTTGAAGACATTCAGTGCCATTTAGTATAGTTCCATTGCAGTTGGTTCCATGGAGGAGGAGGCTGTCCCTTTTAGAAGTGGCACTGATGCAGTGACCGAGGAAAAAAAATCCAGACATCAAAACAGCAGGGTTGGCTTTTCTTTCCAGATTATCATAGAATTAAAAGAGATAGCAAGATACTGTGGGCTCTGCTGTACTCTTGCAATAGTATTAACTGCTCCATGGCTGTGCCAGAACCAAATGGACCAGTCAGTCCATGTTTATCTAACCCATACTTTGTCACCGATAATGTTTCAGTGAAATTGGGTGGGTCAATTTGTATATTATATAAGTATCTAACCACCCTATTGAACACCCGAAACTAACATAAAATAACACTAAATGCCAACTGTAATTAAAAAATTAAAAAAGGAGAAAAAGTTGCTTCTTAAAAGAGGGCTAGTGTGTAGGAAAGACATGGATTTTATGCAGAAGCACTGTTCTATCTCTCTGATAGCTTCTAGAGAAAGTGTGCTCTGAGTGAAAGTGAAGATATTTTTTCTGACTGCTTAGCTTGTTCCACTGTCTCCATCTGGGATCTGAAAGCACGGCTGTGTTCCTCCTGCCTCACATCTCACCTTCAGGAAAGAAATCCTCCAAGGGGAAGGTGTCCACAGACTGCACAAATGCACAGGAAAGAAAGGCACCCTGTTTGTGGTTGTCCAGGCATCTCACACAGATTCTATGAAGCTCATAGATGTAGGAGTCAGTACCCTGAATAAGAAGGGATTATTGGTGTATTTCTGGCCTGTACCACTCTCACTAAAACTATAGGATATTCTCACACAGGGTAGACCTAGATCAGAGTTTATCCTATGATGAGTTCTTTTTGCTTATACTTCTTAATGCTACATAAGCACATGTAAGTTAAAATTATCCTCAAAACTGAAGATAGCCCTGGCTGGTGTGGCTCAGTAGATTCAGTGCTGGCCTGTGAACCAAAGGGTCACTGGTTCAATTTCCAGTCAGGACACATGCCTGGGTTGTGGGCCAGGTCCCCAGTGTGGGGTGCAGAGAGGCAACCACACATTGATGTTTCTCTCCCTCTCTTTCTCCCTCCCTTCCCCTCTCTCTAAAAATAAATAAACTAAATCTTTGAAAAAGATTTTTTAAGATCACAAAGACAACCAAGTAAACAGTTAATAAGCATACATTTATAACATCATTTATAGACATAATGATGTTCATTTCCAATCCATACACAAGAGGAAAGTGCAAAATGTTCAGTCAGTTTTGGCTAAGAAAATGCTCTCTCCATTTTGCCCTCCTGTTAACCTTCTTATCCTCTCATAAAAGTAAGAGCTTAGACTTATTTAGCTGTTACCATGTACAGGCACTGTTTAAAGGCTTCACATGCATCGGGTATGAGGTGGATACGGTTAATGCTAAGTTAGGTGTTAGAAAGCCGGACTCAGAGAGCCAGGTCACTTGGCCGTGTTTGAATCACTGAGGCGCACATCTTGCTTTGCAAACCAGAGCTCTTTGCCTTCAAGGTCTGCCTGTTGCATTGTCCTTGCTCCCTGGTGTCTCAGCTCTTGGAGCTGATTCTGTCCCACTACACTGTGAATTCTTTGAATGTCAAGGCTACGTCTTCTTAATTTTTGCATCCAGCTTATGGTAGGTGCTTAGTAATTATGGTTTAACTATGGATTCAAATTGTCTCACACAGTCTACTTCTCCTTGTCATGGTTTGACTTAACATCCGCTTGTATGAGGACTTTTACACTAACTGAAATGAATGTGTGACTTCTGTATGTGGAAGCACACACTGATCAGGTTTTCTATAGATTTTTAGTGCTATTAGTGCTGTACCAACCCATGGCATCTCAGAATTTGGTACTTCAGTTCTAATGCCTCAGAAGCTGGGTGCTGACCTGTTTGTGAACAGCTTCTCTTGTGAGTAGCAGCAGTGAGGGGACTGGGGAAGGAGACCCTCTGCAGCAGATTGAGTACCTCATGAATAGACCCATGTCAATGTTTCCCTAAGGTTACTTGATGGATCATATTATCAAACATCTCCCTCCATTTATGAAAGCAGTCTCCTATCTAACAGTTCCTCAGCACCTGCTCTATGTGAAACATAACACTAGGTGCTTTGGGGGATTAGCCCTTGCCTTCCAGCAGCTCCAGCTGACATGCTAGATGAGAATCAACTGGCATCTTGGCTCTGGTAAGTCAATGTTCTCATTTGCAGTAGATCGTGTTCATCACAATTGTGGAACATTTAGTGACTATCATTGAGCACATGCATTTCAGTAACAGAGATTTAGTCAAAGTGGCTAATCAAAGGAAACAAATTCTGTGGTTCTTCATGCTCTCAGCCCTTTCTTCCTCCCAGAGGGAAAAAAAACACCCAAGTTTTGTTAAGTGAGTAAAAGAGCACATGTACAACTAACTGGCTATTGGGTCAAATGGGATGGGGTAACAATTACTTGTGTATCACCAAGCTCTACATTTTCAGCTTTTAATATAGATTGCTCTATCCTCTGCAGTATTTTTTCAGGGTTCTCCTTTTTCTGCCTTTTATCTCAGCTTACTGTTGTCTTTTATGGATACCCACACATTCAGGTGGTTTGCAGACCACTCTTTCTTGTCATACCCTGGATTTTAACTCCCAAGTGCGTTTAATGTTGGTATGAATGACATGCAACTCCAGCTCCATCAGGCGAAGAGAAATCTGGCCAGCAGGAGCTTTTCTTCCCTGGTCAAGATAATCCCTCTGCTTATTTGGAAGTGAAATCAATAGCTTGTCTCTGTGCCCACATCCAGACAGGCTCTTCATCTGCTAGAAGTCCCTGGTTGCCATCTTTAGCCTTAGTTTCAGAGGCCAAGCTACATGCTGCCTCAGAAGATAGTGAGACACATATTTGAAGTAGAAAAAAATATTCCTAAGAGCATTAGAATATCTCCATATTGTTTTGCAGCTGTTCATCTAAGCCTACATTTAGTTTCCAATGACCATAATTTCAATTTGGGGTGCTGTTGGTCCTGCGATCTTCAGAGGCTGCATCCAAAGAAATGTTACCACTTCTAATGGCCTCCAAAAAGCTATCTTCATAATTCTTGTACATTAGAGTAGATGCATCTCTCAGAAGAATTATGGCCATTGTGTCGGGGAGAGGGAATACCACAGAGCAGCCATGGAGAGCTATGTACAGCAGCAGCGTGCCAACCTCTGAGCACAGGGGCTTTCCATGGAACCTAAACTGGAGGTAAGGCACACACATTAAGCACTAGGTTCTGAACAATGATCTAACAAAATGGTATAAATGATTGGTTCTCTGGCCACAACAACAAAAGTGAATAAACAAAAACACAACATTTGTGATCAATCTAACACAGGACTTTAAAGTATATCTTCTCACTCACCCCACCTCCAAATATTATGGATATCACTATCCTTTTAAAATAATGTGAAGCCATTCCTTCTGGAGGGCTACCAGATGTCAGGGAACATGGGCTTCTGTAGGACCATAAAAATTATAGAAGGTCTGTACCGTAAAGACCACTACTAGCATCTAGCTCAGAACTTTGATTTTATAAATGAATTTTTAAAGAGGTGGATTACCAAAGCTCATATAGCTGGTGAGTCACAAAACCCGGCCTTGAAACCGGGTTTTCTGATGTACAGTCTGCGTTCTTTCCACCGCCACCGCTTTGTTTTTCATTTTCTTTAAAGCCTACTTGCAAATGGATGTGGCTAAAGTACCCATCTCGTCTGTGCTGGCCATTCTGAAAGCTGATGTGGTCCTGTAGAGGCTAGATACCCTGGTGGCTGCATTTCCTCCTATGTGCCTTCCTATTTTCAGTAAATTATTCAGTAGGGTGCATTTCAAAAATTGCATTTGCATTTCTATTCTTCTGCAGTCCTCTAGGGCCATTCACATCTCTAAATATCAGCCTCTGCTCTCTCTCTTCTGCTTTTGGAAGCAAGAAGTACCCAGAAAAATAATAGGAATTGCCTCTCACATGTGGAGGCTTATTTTTCAGTGGGAATTTGGCTGGCTCTTGAGCATCCTGTTTGGCATTCAGGTATGCTGTACCTGCTGAGGGTTGGAGGAGGGGTCAACCTAAGCCAGCCCTGTCAACTCCAATAGGGACTCCGACTTCCTGCCACGACATGGTAATGTTGATGACTACAGTCCATTAGAGCCAGGGGGATCTGAATCAGTCTATTTCTCTGCCAGGGTCTATACCAAATTATCCAGGGTCTTCATACTTGGGCCATTATTCTCAGAAATAACTAAATTTTATGAATCTGGATGAGCTTAAAGAATCTCAACTTTGAGACAAAAACTACATTAAAGTACATAAAATTCTATATTATTCTAAAAAAAACAAGCCCTTCCTGGCTTCTGATCATTACACTGGTGTCCAGAGCTAACAAAAAGTGTCAGTCTTGGTTTAGTTTATATTGGTTTTACCAGATCTGGAGTCTTCATGTTCACGGCAGCCACACGCTTTATGAGATTTTATATTATTATATATTTTAATACACTTTATGAGGTATTTTATAACTATATATTAATCATCAAAGAGAAGGAAGCAGAGAAGTCCAGGCTGATTCTAGAATATGTACTGTCTTCAGAGCAATCACCGAGGTCTCTGCTGGGTTTTGTCTGGAGGGTGTAATTAGAACCATGAGAACTTTCTTCCTGTAGTTGAAGATTGATTAGGTTTGCTCCCCATGGCCCAAGAGGGCAAGTCTGAAAGTACGAGAAGGAGGTTACAAAGAGAAATATTTTGGTTCAGTGCAACAAAAGGCACTATAATAGGGAAATGGCACAAGCAGTAAGTTTTCTAACAATGGGGATAAGCCAGGGAAAACTGATTTTGAACCCAGACATGATGTTGTGGAGAAGATAAAGCATTTAATGAAAGACTGGGCTGGGGAATTCAAGAACATCACTACAATGAAATTATTCACTACCGAGAATGGTTAATAAGGAAAATACGCTTGGGGAATTAACATACCTTATTCATTCCTGGAGATACATAATTAATATTAAAATCAGTAAATACAGTTGATTGAAATAGCTTAATCTATATCTTTCCAAATCATTTGGCTACTGTGACTGTTGCTTTTGAAGTAATTCCCATTTACAGCCTGTGAGCACGGGGGAATACTTTCCTGTAAGTTCTCTTCCTCTCTGAGATTTTTTTTGTGTCGAGCAATCCCAGGTTCTTTAAAACCATTGTGACTTTGATGTGATGGCAGTACTTCTAGGCATCGTGCTGCTTCCAGGAACAAGGATGCTTCTCCAGGGCTCCGTGATGGTTACAGAGCAGGCTTGTTCACGTTATGTGAGATCAATGTGACTGCCTACATTAATTTTAAGGGGGATAATGGAAGCCATACTGATTGTGATGGCAAGGAAAAATGAGAGGTAATAGGAACTGATCTGTTTGAGGAAACATCTGTAGGGCACAGGGCTGGGAAAGTTCACACACTTGTTAAAGATCAGCATCTCTTTGAGGGCTGCCCAGAGGTTCAGGATTCCCAAATAGGCCATCAAAGAGCACACAGCATGAGTCCCCAGGTGCTGAGGTTTGCAACCAGAGACTTTCATGTGATGCTTGTAAATGAAGGTAGAGAAACCAGTTTGTGGTTTTCTCTTAGCTACGTCTTCCATGGTTTACTACAGCAAATGACAACAGAAGTTCCTGTTTTACAATGAATGCTAAAATGCAGAGGTCTGCCTTTCAACACGCTCAGAGGTAGAAAGGAGTTTTCAAAAAGAAAGAGGTAGGAGCTCAGAATTTTTGAGTTGTTTCAGTCTGAGGTGATGGCTAGCATGCAATATATGAGGAAAAGGGATGAGTTCGGAACAGCACATTCTCTAACATGTGGGAGGGAAAGTAGGTAGTGATGCTGTGATGTGGGAGGGAGGGAAGGCCTTGACTATCAGAGTGAACTGGGATTTGTCCTGTTGTGTCAGGAAAGGGTAGTGTAGCAAAATGTTCAAAGTGGACTGGAGAAGGGTTATTCTGGACAAGAGGTGAATAAGATCCGGTTAAGCAAGTGTGGTGTGCCAGACTTCACCCTTAAGTCGTGTGCCCTTTCTCATGGATAGAAAATGGCATTGGGGACTAAGCTCAGAGAGATATCAATGGTTTTTTTTTTTCCCCAGTAATGACAGAGTAGAAGAAACATAACCCGGGCTGTCAGATTCTGCCCTTTACCCCGGCTCTGAACCTGGGCTGCCATTGTGGAAGGTGATGCAGCCGACCCTGGGAGCGAGTGTGCTGGTTACCCAAGGATCCTGAGTACTGCAGAGGGCCTTTGCAATGCATGGCTCCGGTGGGTGGAATTTCAGAGTGTGCAGCTCACCTTACCTTTTAAATATGTTTCCTTACCAGGTTTAATCTTTTATTGCCAAGGCTATTAGGGATTTCATCACATGCTGCTTGGCAATTAGTTCAGAATAAACTGGGAAAACTGCAGGGACTTTGCTGGGGAGATTGTAGTCTTTGCATTTATAGCACTTTTCTAAAGTAAAATAATGACTGTGTTTAAGTTGTACAGAGATATTTATAAAAGTGATGAATTTTCAAGCTGTTCTAGGGAGATGTAGTCCAGGAGAAGAGAAGGAAAAAACCTCACCAGCTGCCCTGCACCAGCCCGTCTTTATTCCGTTCACAAATTTACTGAGTTTTATTTTAAACCCGTGTGACTTCTGTTACATTTATTACAATACTAGGTAGAGAGCTAAAAAGAAATTAATGGAATCTTTAAATGTTTAGTGAAATTTAATTCTACTCACCGTATGGAAGTAAATATTCTGCTTGTTAACCACCCAGAAAGTGCTCGAACTCCAGGGGAGGAGAATTCTGCTCCTGCCAGGAAGGGAAGCCCCAGAGAGCCTGGCCCCTCAGCCCTTTCCCTGGTCCCAGGCAGAAGGAAGCTGCCCTCTCTGGCTTGGCTCCAGTTCCATGGGCCACGTGGCCTGATAAGAGTAATTGATTTCTATCACTTTAATTAGCAAAATTTAATTTTTTATCTCATGAGGACACTTTGGTGTGACATGGGTAGATGACAAGATGACAGATGGTGGCTGCATTGTTAAAGGGATAGTGAAGATGATTTGGGCCTTGGCAGGAGGCCACAGGGGCAATACAAAGGACCCTTGAGCCACGGAGTCATTAGGACAGGTGACCACACCAGTGAGCATGTTGCTCCTCCCTCTTTTAGGACTTTTTCCCACCCTCATTGGAGACAACTTTGAATTTGTTAGCCATTTGTAACGATGAATTTCAGAAACCCATCACTTGCTCTTCCTGAGTCTCCAAGACTAATGAGTTTCCGCACAAGCTCCCTGAACGCCTCTAAGCTCTTCCAGCTGGAATTCCAGGGCCTGACTTCTTCTCGATACTACATTGCTTTCTCCTAAGCCAGCATGGTCCTGAGCAAGACAAGCTCAACAGCAGGACGCTTAACCTCAGGCCTCTGTCTCTGCAAACACAGGGCAGGGGCACGGAGGTGTCCCCTGCCTCTAAACTATGGCTCGATGTCCCTCCCTCTTCACAGCTCCCCCAGCCCTACATCCTCCCCAGCCTCTGCAGCAGCTCCTCCTGCAGGGTGGCTGCCAGCCATCCTTGTTTTTGTGTCTGGCATCAGTAGGCAGCTGGAAGATTGGCTCCTCGTCGGCTTGATCAATCTTTCTGCTGTTGAAGCCTCTCAATGAGTTGAAAGTGATTTTCCCTGCTGTATATACAGGTAGGAATGGAGCACTTTCAATTTCTAGTACGGCGACAGCGGCACTCTATCAAGTTGTTGCATTGCATAACCATGAGCATGGGGCATAGCGTTTCAAGTGCACGTGGAGTGATGGCAATGCCTGACTGTGTGATCTATCTTAGCCTTGTTTGCTAGTGCGCTTCTTGTCAAAAGCACAGCTATTTCTAGTGCATTAGTTCTCCTCTTCCCTCTGGGGGTCTGTGAAATACGGAAGGCCCCCAGGGATGGTTAAAAGGAGTGCTGCAAAACTGCCGTGATTAGCTCTGACGCCTGAGGAAACTGATGCCTACCCAACAGATATCACACGGGAGCCTCAAAGCTGCCTTCTGCCTTCCCTAGAAACACACTTTCACTCTTAAACATAGTTCAGACACCTTGTAAGCTGTCCTCTGTGGGACCCAATGAAGAGCATCACTTCTCCAGGCCTCATGGTATTAAGCCCTGGTTTTGATTCATAGCAATAGCTTTGCAAAGGCATTTTAAGGGGTGTTAATTCCTCTTCTTCCTGCAAAACCAAAGAAAGAAGTCTGGACCAGCAGGGGTCCAGGCAAGCCCTCTCATAGAATATTGTGTTGTGTTTCTACCCTGACTCCATGGTGGGAGGGGAAAAGCATTGCCCAAGGGCCTCCGACAGTCAGCGGTGGGGCAGGGCCTCCTGCACCACTTGTTCATGTCAAGGGGAGTCCAATAGACTTCAAAACAGAAAAAAGTATGTTGCTTATATTGTTTAGGTATGTCGTTTTCCAGGTGAGAAGGCTGAGACTTGCAGAGATGAAGCTGCTCTTTGAGGTTCCAGATTTTGTTAGGTTTGACTTAGATTGAAACTCAGGGTTTGTTTTTATTCCCGTATTAGAGCTCACTCATGTGTTTATTTAATAATTTCTGTTTGACCCTTTACTGAGCACCCATGACGTGCCAGGCAGGCAGAGTACTAGGTCCCCGGAATCAAAAACTAATTTATAAAGGTAAAATTTTGCTCTCCTGGGGCTTACAGGCAGGAGTGTATATGAGGGCACATAAACAGGTAAGCAAATACATACATGCTTCTATGATGAAAACAGTGAGGGGTAGAAAGAGATAGAATGCCGCTTTATCAGAAGTGTTAGGGAAGTAGCTCCTTGACACTACCTTCCACAGAGACACTAAGTCTGTGAGGGAACAGTTGTGTGGCCCTCTGAGAGGGGACCATTCAAGATGGGAAATAGCAGTTGCAAAGGATACGAACTCATAAATTTTTCTTTATTTTTTTATCACAGAAGTATGTATTTAGAATTTGTATATTTTCTTATATTTAAGCCTCCCCTTCCACCCCCAAAACACACACAAACTCTTAATAGTGTCCTAGAGTGGTTAAATAGGGAGCAGGTATTAAAAACAGAAAACAAACAAAAAACCAAGAGGGGCTAGTAGAAATGTGTAGGATTGCAGACTCTTTATGGACCAAGTTGAAAGCAGTTCTAGCATCCACTATGTAGTCACCTGTTCTTGCTCTCCTGTAGGATGGGTAGGTGGCAAGGAAACTACGAAGTGCATCTCACTTGTGCATCTAGATTATTTGAGGAGTGAAATAATACTCTTTGGGGCCTGAAAGTTGGTTCCCAGTTTCTGCTTCTTATATAGAGACCAGCGCCAGTAGATAGGGGAGAATGAAGTCCTGTTGCAGAGTACAGAATTCTTACTGCCACACAAACAAAGGCAGCATTTTTAGGCAAACCTGGATATTCTTCAAAGTTAGAAAAGAAAACATTTTTTTCTAGATGCAAACAGAACACCAGCGATAATAGGGAGCAGAGGTACCTGTGGCTTGACACAGCTGTGTCTGGCGCTCAAGCACAGGAGGCATGGCCAGCCGGCTCATTTCCTCTTTCAGGGTTTTTGTAAGATTCAGGGCTGGGATGTTCTCAGCAGCCCCATCCTATGCTGCTCTGACTCAGTTGGGCTTCTGTTCTACATACTGTAAAGTTTCTACAAGGGGTGCAGTGTAATATGATAGTTTCCTTTCTCTGGATTGGCTCATAACAAGACAGGCGCAAACATAGCCGGAACAGGCACACGGGGGCTGCGATGGTGTGCCACAGGGCCTGAGCAGATGAGGGTGGGCTTGGATCCTCTAGAGAACATTTCAGAAGAGGATGGACTCAAGCTAATGTCTGAGGAGTGGCTAAGAATCAAATAAGGGGAAGACAAAGCAGGCCAGGTAGAAAAGGGGAATTTGAGCACGGCTTGTTTTATGAGGAGGCGAAGAGGCTGGCCTCAGTGGAGTGGGGGCTCTCTTCATCATAGAGGGGGCTATGGGCAAAAGGTTTGGGAGGACCGCATACATGCCAAGCAGAGTTTAGTGGTGAAGAACAAGGGCTGTGGAACCAACCACTTGGCTTCATATCCCGGCTTCAACACTGGCAAGCTGCCTGACCTTGTCATTTTCTGTAAGCACTCGGAAAACCAGTTTTTATTTTAAATTGTCTTCAAAATGAAAAAGAAGGTAATGGTACCTAATTTAGAAGGTTGCTGTGAGAATAAAATAAATTAATATGTGGAAAGTTATAAGAAATTCTCTAGCATGCAGTCAGTACTCGATAGTCATTTATATCGATAATAAAATCATATTTTTCTTAGATTAAGGATGCAAAGGGCTCACAGACCAGTGAGTCAAGTTGTACATTAAGGGAGAAGAAGATGAGGAAGGTCCGGCTGTGGAAGGAGGTGCCTGAAGTGAGACAGTGGTAGTATGCCAGGGGCCCTCTCCCAGTGAGAGGTGAGAGGGGCCTTGCAGCTGGGCAGGGGCCACAAGACCAGGGATGAGGGGGGGAAATTTCAGATTTATTTGGGAATTGACAACTCCACTCTGGAAAAAAGTCACCTCCTTAAACATCCCAGCTTTGAGACTTGTATAGAGGAAGTCAGAGGGGAGACAGACAGGGGGATGGCTGAGGATACAAACACCCCTCGCACTGCTGGCTGGTGCAGGTTCTGGTGCATTAAAAAAACCTTTCCCAACTGAAAAACTTCCTTCCAGAGCTGGTTCTGTTAATCCAGAGGTTACAGGGCTGGTAGGGCATGAGGAGATCCCAATTCTCCTTCTTGTGGGCCAGATGGGGGATGCTTTGGAGCTTCTATTCATTTTTCTGACCTATCTTCCTGGCTTTAGTCCTAACCTACGTGGCAAATATTTCTTGAGGCTTTTCTTTGCTGAAGTACCACATGGAAGGTTCTCAGAGCATGTTGGCTGGACCAAGGGACTAGTGGAAGGGAGAAGCTGCTGTTGGCTCTTTATGGAAGAATGCTGAAGCACAGTTCATGAACTGGAACAGCAGGAGAGCCCAGACGCTGGCCAGCACCCCTGTACCCTGATTCCCTGTGGCCTCTGCACAATACCACAGGAATAATAGCACCAACCCTGCCCCAGTGGACATCACCTAGCTAGGCTGGTCACCAGGGCCCAGGGTGACTAGCAAGGGTGCTCTTGGTGAGTAAGGGCCTGCTCTACTGTTCTCAATATCACCTCTGAGATGAATTGTGTGCCCAAAGATCCGCAAAACTGCAGGACTCACAGGCTGTCATCTAAACCATTACATTCAGTGAAAGAAAACAAACTCCCTGTCCACTGCCCATCATCTGTAGATTCTAGGGAAGCAGCAGCTAAGCCCTCTTCCCCTTAATGGATGACTTAGCCATTTCAGAACCCACAGGATCCTTGCTCTCTGGCCCAGCACATGTGGGCCACCATGGCTGCAGCAGGTGGTAGGGCCTGGCAAAGGAGCTGGGGAGACAGAGGGTGCACCAGACATCAGAGTGTTCAGAAATGCCTAGTGGGGAAGAGTGTGTGGGACCCTGCATTTTCACACGGCAGCCTTGATATTTTTATCATCTTATATTGATTTAACATTCTCCAGTTTATCTGAGTTTGGTGTTAGCAAAATTCTAAAGCGGCTCTTGGGGTCTCTGTGTACGGGGTTTCACCCTGGGTTGAAACCTAGCCCAGGTGCCCTTTAAGTTCTGTTTGGAGGTCCCTTTCCCATGGGATTTTTGACAAAGACCTGCTGTAAGAGTGGCCTGGTAAGGTCCAGGGTGAGAAATGTGAGCCAAGTTCTATCACTGCAAATCAGTCAACTGTGGAGTATGGAAGGCTTCTTCCTGCACCAGGTAAAGGCACTAAGGTGGTTGCTGATTTCCCCAAACAGCTCAGGAATCCATGTGTGTCACAAGCTTTGGGCAACTAAGCTTTCTATCCACGTTGTCACTGTGGCCACGAATGTGGACCCCACGGCCTTTTTGCATGAACCCCTTGTTCCCCAGGCAACTGGGCTATTGTTTCTGGCAGCCGGTGAGACCAGACTTCCTTTGAGTGGATGTATAGCAGGAACAGCAAGGTGGGTCATATTCAGGAACTAAGAAAGTCTTTGTATCCCTTGGATATCCAAAGGGACCTGCACAAGTGACAGGTGTACAGAAAAGCTCACAGAATCATGGCTGACCCCTTGGCACCCTTGCCTTGGGAAAAGTAAAGGAGTTACTCACGTTTTATGTCTTGCTTATTATATCTGAATAGAATAATCTTACCACAACTATTTCTACCGTCATAAAATGTCTTTCCAGGGCATGAGGAGGGTGTGCGTATGTGTGTGTGTTTTTCCTCTGAGGTGCTTTGCCTCATGTTAGGTAATTCTTCATTATACATTCATTTGGTTCTCTGTTGCCCTTGCAAGTTTAACAACCTTAAAAATTGGATGCTTCTCACTGGTTCTATAATGAAGTAGCAATTTGTCTCCAGATCCAAAGCCAGGTGTAGCTATGCTAATTTGAAGACTTGCCCCGAGCATTAGAGGAATGTTAAATATTTCTGGCTATAGGAAATCCATAGATTTAACAAAGGGGCAGAGGGGGGAGTCTCTATTCCTTTTGATAACATGAGGACGTGTGAGGAAGAAGAGATGATTGTGAATACCATTCCTTCTACCTCCTTCCTTTCCCTCCAAGTGAAACACTAAATTGAGGCTGGAAAACAAATTGTTTTCTTTTAAGTGACTATTTGCTGTATTTTTACAGCAAATGTTTTAGGCACTGGGGATTTGCTATTTCTGTTATTTCATTGAAATTTCCCAGTCCTATGAAAGAGGTTCTGTATCGACTCCTATCTTAAAAGCAATGACACCACATCTTCAGGACAGTGAGTGCCTTTCCAGGGCCTCAGTTATTTGGTGCACAAAGTTTAACCTAGATTTGTTTGATTCCATATCCTATGCTCTTAGCCACTGGATCCTGCTATTTGAGTTTGTCATTTTTTCACATTAGGAAAAATAAAAAAATTCTGTGAGACCTAAAGAGGTTGAAGGGCTTTTCCAAGGGCTCCTGGCCTCTGGATCTCAAACCCAGTGGGGTTCCCCCACTCTCCTCCTGGTGCCATCATCAGCCCTGCTCTGAGACAGGCCCGCAGTGTGTGAGCTCCCCATTCATGGCTTTGCTTTTCATCTAAACTCAGGGCCTGATCACAGGCCTCCTCTCTGCTCCGAGTGCACTCCTGTAGCAATAGTAATTGCATTACCTGAGGCAATCCCCTAGCCTCACCCTGGGATAGGCTTCCTGGCTGGTTCTTACAGGACCCCCTTCAGCACTTCAAATTTCTCCCTGGCTGGGCCCTGCTTGCCAACAGAGCCCCTAGATGGAGACTCCTTTTTTTCAGGGTCCCATAATTGTCCTCTTCTCTTGATAGGACATCCTGAGCCTTCATTGAGCAACTCCTGCCACCAGCTGCCTGCTTGAACATCAGCAAGACATTGGGTTAATTCAAGGGGGCTGCTCTTGCCTTTTGCACAAACTCCTGCTGTCAGCTTTTACAGTTAGTTCAGGTTTGCTGCATCCTGGCCCAAGGAAGTGGCCAAGGTTCTCTGCCTTAACATTTGGAAAAGAGAACAAGACGGTGCTAAAATTTAGAGGGTGCTTTTCCATGGTTGAACTGATTGCTTATTTGATTGAAAGTCAACTTTCCCTCTAGAAATGTTCATTGAAAATTAGACTTCTGGGGGGCTGTGGTCCCTGGACTTCCTTGGGTCTGTGTAAAGCCATGGTCCTCAGATCTTCCACAATAGCACAGGCTCCGATTTCATTGTGAAGCCCCAGCAGGTGAGGTAGCCTGGACTTAATGTTGCAAGGAGAAGACCACTAGCTCTTGCTCTGAGGGCAGCATCCAGGCTAGCTGTCAGACATGAAGAGCTGATGGGAAGGAGTGAAGCAGCACTGGAATTTGAGTCAGATGATCTGGAGACCTGGTCCCTTCTCCCACTTTGTGTGGCTTTGGGCAGATGACAGTCTGTTAGTCTGAGCATCCTTTTTTTTTTCTTAAATAAAATGAAGTATAATAATGGCTATCTTGCCTTTCACAAAAGATGGTCAAAAGGATTAAGTTATTGTTTTTCATCAGGAAGTGACTTTGCTGCCAGGGGACATTTTACAAGGTCCCGAGACATGTTTGGTTGTTTTCACGACTGGGTTCAGGAGTTGCCGCTGGCATCAAGAAGACAGAGGTTGTGAGGAGTTGTGAAGAGGTTGGGAAAACACAATTAGGAGGCGGCCTCCCACTGCAAAGAAGTATCTGGGCTGGTATGTCAGGAGTTCAGGTTAAGAAATTAACTCATTTAATCTGTTTTAGATGTTGCAGTCTAGCAACAAACAGACTGCACCTTACTTTCACTGAGCCTGCAAGGAGGCAAGAGCAGAAAACCCTGTAAGCCATATAACTTGCTCTTACTGTTCCCCTCTGCCTCTACCCCAAACTGGCAGAAGGGTGGCCTCCACAAAGCCATTCCCAGAGAGACTTGGGGGCCACAGGTTAATCCTTTCCAGGGTGCCAAGTCTCTCTACAGTGGGAACTGTTGCTTTACTACAATGAGTGACTATAGGACACTCCATACCCATTGAATCAGGCCAAAGCTACTGTAGGTGGTTAAGAGGTAAGGTTAGAGACCCTGTGGACTTGAGTCTGAGTCCAAGCTCATCTATTTACAAACTGTCTGAACATCAACAAGTTGTTGAATAGTTTGAGCCTTAGATTGTTGACCTCAAAGTTGGAAAACAATTGTTTTGCCTAGTTCATGACCTACATAAGAACTGAATGGTAGTCATAGTAACTCTGGTTGTTATTATACTTGTTGTAATTTATTATTATTGTTGTGGGTAATGCTAATATTATTTCTGTAACCATGCTATGAACTGATACATTTTTATCCGTTAAAAGGAAGATCCCAGATTCCAGTGTTCTAAACCCTTGATATCTGATAGAGTCAATTGAAAGTGTTTTTTAAAATATTGGTGTTTGGGTCCTACCCCATGCCCATTCGATTTATTTTTCTGAAGGCCAAGTGCAAGCGTTGATCTTTGTTTTTCTAAAGCTTTTCCTGTAATTCTAATAAGAAACCAGGATTGAAAAGTGCAACACCCCTGGCCTGACCTGGCCGAGGATCCAGGTGGTGTGGAACATTCTGAAAGGCACACAGACAGTGGCAATGTAGAGAGTCTGTTCCAAGCTTCTGGGGCCTCTATATCATTGTCTTAAATAGAAACTAGGATTGTTGCCTCTTTTCTTAGAAAACTCAAGACTTACCATTCTGTGCTCAGTTCCTCTCGGCCCCTTTCTTTATTAGTCAAGGAAAGTGTGAGCAGATCAGAGCAGGAGAAGTAGCCCTCATCATTTTTTCATTTGTAATCTTAAGTCCATCCTCGTTGGTGGTGATTACTGTGTTTATGAACAAGATATTTCTTGTGGACAGGGCTTTATAGATTAAATTATTTCATGGGTATCAATTTATTGAATCTATGTGTGGTCTGAAGTTTCGTGTTCCAGTAGATTGAAAGTACCCTCTCCAGGGCAGTGGGGCTACCTGCCCTGATGTGCATCATGGCCCTGAACATCTGGGTCAGAGCTGTTGCTTCTCTGGCAACAAGACTGTCTTGGCGACCACCTGGGCCTGCGTGTCTTTGCAGGAGACCTTTCCTGCAGCCACCGTTACTGGGTGCTGAGGACTCCAAACACCCTCCTTGTGGTCTGAGCCAATGGCTTCACCCACGCCTGCACCCTTTGTTGCACCCCTCCGACCCACAGAAGTGGCGTTGCTGCCCCTCCCCCGGACTCCCTCTGTAGCAGAAGGCCCAGCCCTGGAAACAGGCCCACAGAGCAGCACAGCGGTGGCCTAGGAGGAGTTGATCTCTTTTTGGCCTTTCTTGCTGACACATCCCAAACTGCCTCCTTGCGCTCTGCTTTGTTGCCTGAGGACAGAAGCTCAAGATGTGCCATGGGGTCCAGTCCCCATGGAAGCCCCTGTTGGTGACATCAACCTATAGTCTCATCCTTGGGAATCCTTCCCTAAACATGTTGTTTCATGTCCTACCTGAAGGTCCCATTGCCTCCACAGGAAGTGCCACTAGCTCTGAATTCTTGGGCCAGAAGGATCTGCATGGCTTCCAAGGACCCCACTCCTGCCAGTTTAGTGGCCTGCTGCCCCTTTTCTCTGGGCACTCTGCTGGCCAGAACAGTTTGGCCTACTACTAATGCCACCCTCCCATGTGATTTCCCTATTGCCATTCAAGCTTCCTCAAGACACAGACCCAGCATGTTCACTGGAGCTTCAGTGAACTGGGTGCACCTCATCCCCCGTCCTAGGTAGACTTACTGTTATTTGGCCCCAAAGTGGGAGCTATGCCCATGTCTCTTGTTCTCTCTGCAGTCCTCTCTTCTACTGGCCAGCCCTGAATGGCCATTCATCTTTTGCTTATCCGGGGGAATGGAGCTTCAGTGCTTCTCAGAGACCTCTGAAATCCAAGTCTGTGGGATTCTCCACTTGACCCTGAAGGAGAAGTGAGGTGGTGTGCTGATGGAGTTAGATGTAACAATGATGCAAGCTTTGGAGATGGGAGGACAGCTGTGTGTTTGGGTGGATTCATCGGAGCATGGAGACTCCTGTCTTAGGGAAGCCAGGGCCAACCCCTGTGTCTTTCTCACTGCACTATTTCCGAGTCAGACCCTGGAGAATTACTTTGAGCTGTCACCACCCCAGATGGAAATATAAGGCCATTCATTCTATCCATGTAGTGAGTATAAATTAAAGCATAACCGCTAATCCCAGAGTCCAGGCAAAAACCTCATACAAAATATACGAAATGGACCCTTCTAGTATGTATCTTGGAATTAGTAAAGCAAAACAATTTCCACCCTCCCTCTTGGCCACATACACACTGTCTTCTCTTCCTGTTCACCATACAAAGGTGGGGCAAAAGCAGGTAGAATACAGTACCTTGATTGTTTTTGGAGGGGACAAAATGATTTACTTATGAAGTGATAAGAAAATAAAGCAGCATGAAAAACAGGTTCAGATTACACTCAGTTTTGCTGAGGAAAACAGGAAAAGAGGAGCAAGAAATGAGGCTTAATTTTAATGAAGGGGAATTTGCTCCTAAGTAAAGAGATTGCCGGAAGTGGGAGCGCGTGAGCTTCAAAGAAAAGCAGGGCCTGCATTCCATTGTTCTGGACAAGATTTTGTTCTTTAAGAAACAGCCGAAGCACACAAAAGACTAAAAAATAGAAAAATATAGAGTACAAAACAGACGTCTGCCGTGCTGGCAGAAAGAGACCCACTTTCTTCCCAGATGAGTTCTGTGGAGGTCGGTTAAGGACATGCCTTTCTCACTCTGTAATTCCTCCTTTTCTTCCATATCAGCACTTTGAGCATGCAAAAGATGCCACATCTTGTGGTGAGGAATCTTCTCTGTTCCCTAGAGTAACTTGATCAAGTTTCCCAGTCTTGGGCCATGGGCTCCTGAGACACGTTAAAAGCCTCACTACCACTTATTAATGATAAAGATAATTAAAGTTATATATAAATACACATATATTCTAGTATACTAAAAGTAGAAATGTAGAGTCTGTATAGAATGATCCTTTTTTTCTGCATTTTGATTGGTGTTAAAATTACTTCAGTGGGAATGGAATTTTGCTGGAGTAAAAAGATAACAGGTAAATTGTCTTTGCTAGCTAGTTCAAGTTAACAGGTTAACGAAAATCAGGGTCCTCACTTAAAGCAATTGATAGATTCTTGGAAACTCGTTTTTGCTTTTGGTCAGTCACAAACATTACCAAACTTCTAAATAAAGATCCAAAGCACTTCAAATATTCAATGTTGAAATAAATATATAGGTATATATATTTAAGAAAATTTTCTAAAAACAAGTAGCATAATTTTTTTTTCTAGCATGCTTATCCCAGTTTAGGCTCATAGATGGCAGAGCCTCTCCTGGCTCTCAGAGTGCAAGGCTGGGCCCACCCTGGACAGGGCGCCCTTCCTCGAAGGAACACGCACTCACACACGCATGCACACACTCAGACTGGGGGCCAATGTAGACACTCCAGGTCACCTCTCGCTCACCTGTCCGGAATGGGGGAGGAAACCAAGTGCCCCGAGAAAACCCATGTAGGCATGCAGAGAACGTGGAAACTCTACTCAGATGGCAGCCCCAAGCTGGGATCATTAATATTTTTCTTGACACTGTAATGAAGCGGCATTGAACAAAGCCACGTTATTCAAGGGCCTGCTGTAATTACATTCATACGTGTTTTAGCAGAATTGGCTTTTTAAAAATTAGGTGGGAATGATCAGTCCAAAACAATGCAAGTTAGCCATCTAATTCTGATGGTTGAACACAGAGGGCAAAAATAAAAAGGATGTTTTGGTGTATATTTATGCCAACTCAGAATGTTCAGCATTTCCCATCAGAACACAGTACATACGAAGCAATACGTAGTATAAATGTGTTTTTCTATATCTGGTATTTTCATACTGGAGACTGATACAGCCAGTGAGTCTCGGGGCCTCTGGCTCAACCCCCCCAGCACTCCACCACCCAGGCTCAAAGCCTCTCTCCGTCCAGGGTGGCCCTGGCTCTCCTGGGGGACAGTCCTGAGGAAGAGGACACATGCAAGGTTTCAAGTATTGGGAAAGTAGAGTATAATACTTGTAGATCTTAATATAGATACAGAAAAAATTCTAGAATATGTAGGGGTATAGATGGAGAGTATATATAATACTTTACATAGAATATATATATATCTGTAATACTTATACTTTTCTATATATCTATAATACTACAGATATAATTCTGTATATATTGAACATTATATATACACAAATTTGTAAATATACATATTTCTAAATATATATCTGAACTATAATTTGATTTTTTTATGGGCAAGATAAAGTCAGCATTTATCGCCCTGTTGAAGGATAAAGTCACGCCGGCTTTATTCTAGTTTGAGCCTGGCTGGTGACATTTCAACACTACAAGTCTCGGGGGAATAAGGCCGGCAGCAGGGAGCTGTGCCCCAGCAGACTGGTGAGCAGCTCTTTCTGGAAGTGACTCTTCCCCCTTCCCGTGCAGTAGTGCTTTCTACCGGCCTCACATTTCTTATTGTCTTAGATGTTCTAAATAACTTTACACAGGAAAGTTTGTCTTCATCTTGATTCCAGCCCTTTCTTCTTAGATAATTAATTTTTTCACTTTGACTGAGCAGAGGCAGCATGACAGTAATTATAGTGGTGTCATGCATCCCTGACTTCTTAACTTCTTTATTTTATTTTCCTCTCGATTTTCCCAGAAATGGCTCACACCTTGGATTTGAGCAATATGGAGGCAATCTCTTCAGACTATAGGCAGGGATCAAACAACATTTGCAAGAAAAAAAAAAGAAAAAAAAACATCCTTTTCAAATATTCAGGGAGAGTCACAAAATGCTGAAGTAAATCCTTATCAGGAATTTTAATGAGCAAAATAAAATATGAAATCTGTGTGATTAAAATCAAATCTCCCTTCTGCTCAGCCAGAGTGGCTGCCAAGCAAAGGCGCAGGCAGGTGCTGGGAGGCCTTTGGTGTTTAATTACTGCCAGGGCTCTTTCTCAGTTCAAAGCACTCTCCCAAGACCCCACCGGGGGAATGAAGAACTTGAGAGAACAAATAAGCTCCCTTCTGAGTGTTTGGAATCTTGGACAACAAACAATAAACATTTTAACTGAATTGGAGAGATCTAAGCCAGTTTGGCTTAAAATTCGTGTCCCTGGTTGGGTGGGTGGAGGAGGAGAAGTTTGGGGGACGTGGGAAGGTTGGACCACTGTCCACCATTCTGGCACCACCCCTCAGTGGCCCCTCAGGTCTTTCACCTTTGTCTTCACTTTTACTTTCCCCCACTATCTCTATATGTATCTCTGCCTCACAAGCTTGGAAGTTGTGCAGGAGAGCATTTTCTTGTTACTGGTTATAACGGTAACTTTTCTTGGGGTGCCTTTTGGGTGCATGTGATTTTGAGACCCTTATTAGTGCAGTGTCTGACTTTTCAGTTCAAACCATATTATCTTTCCGTTTACGTTCAGATTTGTTTTATTTCATGCTGTGATTCCATCACCTTTGCCTTTGCGAGGAGCAAGGGTGTTTGGAGTGAGCATTCGATTTGAATAGGATGCAAGTAGGCCATGGAGACCCTCCAGAAATCCAATCTTCTGTTTCTCAGATGAGGATGTGATAATTGATATTTTGCCACCAGATACCCCTGCGTGGTCTGTGAAACTGGTGTAGCTCTGGCACATGTATTTCCCCAGCTGCTTGGTTGTCAGTAGGAGCGAAACAGGAGGTTGGGGGGACTTGGACCACATGTCTCTCTGTGCTCAGGGCACCTAATGTGCTATCTTTCTCATGCCTCCTATTGAGTTCAACCCATGCCACATGCCCTAAAATTGGGCATATTAGCAACCTTCTATTTCTTCAATATCTATTAATATTAATTTAATTTGTACATGCCAGGTCTTGTGCAAGTAGTTGTTAAAAAACACACCACTTAGAATTGCTCAATCGTTTATTCCTTCAATAAATATTTGTTGAGTGGGTATTATGTGTCTGTCACTGAGCCCATCTCCAGGAACAAAGCAGAGAGCAGGTGGAGAGATGACAGCTTGGACCAAATTGGTGGCAGTGAAGTAAAGGAAATGTGGTCATGTCTCAGCAGTGTTTTGGATGTGGAGCCAGGGACACTGGGTGATAGGTTGGATGAGGAAAGTGCGTAGGTGCAGACCATTCCGGTACTGTTGGCATTAGCAGTTGCGTTAGCACTGCCATGGCGCGACCAACAGGTCTGGAGAACGGCTGAATGAGGACTCTTCTCAAGTGCTTACACAGCTGACCTTGAAAACAGATCTGATTATTGATGTGGCAGCTCAACCCGGGCATAACAGAATGGAGTGGTACGATTTACCTTAAAACAACACAATTCCATGGGACCCAGTGCAGTTTTATTGAATCAGATTATTTGGATGCTGAGACCTAAGCATCTGTGTTTGAAAAAGATCCCTGGGTGATTTTTTTTTGCATAACCTGATTGAAACAAAATACTGCTGAAAAGCATCATGATATACCAATATGGGTATTATGTATTTGTAAGTTTATGTGCATGTGTATCTCTGTAATCCAACTACAACAGATTTTAAATCTCAAACTGAGTTCTCCGATACTCATCTGCATTCTCTGCCCAATTACCATTAGTCAGTTGCTGTTTAGAAAATGAAAACTGATTCTGATTGGTCTGGACAAAGCACCCATAAGTGGACGAATATACCCAACAGCCCCCTTTAAACAATCTCAAAATATTGTCTCTTTATCTTTTATTGTTTAAAACTAGCAGCTCCCTTTCATGCAAATGAATAAAAATTGATGGTATGTGTTAATACAAAATATCATGCATAATTTTGAATATTTTCATCAGAAGTCTGCCTTTTGCTGCTGCACTTTTGAAGACAACGTGGTTTATGCATACCGCCCTCCTTGGCTTTTTCACTCAAATGCAGTGATCAGAAACATTCACGTCTACTCACGTGTTTGAGATAGATGTGCAGGTATTTTCCAGAGTAGCCACTGCCCTGAATTTGTGGACAAAAGTCTGAGTTCTTGTTAACTGCCTGGTACTCTGTACATATATCTATCAATACACATTTTCACTAAATTAGAGTCAGTAGTTACTCTTCAATAATAGGGAGTAATGGGGCGAGTGGGTGCTTGCTGCACAGGAAACAGTGGTGAGAAGCCCGATTTCATGCTTTTGATGTGCCCAAAACTACAGTGGGGAGCCCTTGTCCAGGGTAGCTTGCCCTGTGAAAACATCTTTTCAGTGCTCTCAGAGGCCAGATCCTACCAAACTATAAATAGAAGAAATATTTAAGACCACAGGCACAAATGCGTGCACTCACATAATCTCTTATGCACACACATACACACACATACACACAAGCGGACCTGCTCTCCAGCCTCATAGGTGCCGACAGTCTGATACAATCTACCTTTTGAATATACCACCCAAACCAACTATGAATAAAAAAATCAATGCTCTTTTGTACAGTTTCTTAAAATCTAAGGGGAAGTTAAGGCTTTGAAGCTGCCTTTCCTCTGGAGATGCAGCACTTAAGGAGCTTCTGATGGAGGCAGCAGCCGGTGGCACCTTCCCCTCTGGCAGCGCTGTACCTTTATTGCAGGAGCCAGAGAGTCATTAGGGAATGGGCAGAAGAATGCATGAACCACGTGGTTTGTGCTTTACAAAGTATTTCCTCCTCCCACATGCTGCACCAGCCTGGTGCAGCAGTCCTTGTGTTCTGCGTATCTGGGCAGACTGAGGGCCCTGGAACATGGTTCCTTTCGCAGACTTTTCATGAAGCAGCAGCCCTGGGAGAAAGAAGAGGTGGTGCAGGACCAGAGACAGCGCCCAATTCTAAATTGTGGGGTGACCTGTGCTGCTTACTTACACACTGGCAAAGTTAGCTGGTTATTTTCCAGAGAAAAGCATACTTTTAAGAAGTTTTATTTTAAAATATTTAATACATAGTCCACAAACAAACAAATACATATTTATACATAATATATATATAGTGAGCTTCTGGAATTGGTAAAAATACATTACTTTTTAATTTATGAAGGAGGAAATGATGGCAAGAAAAAACATTTACTGGATGTTTATTGTATGCTGTAGGCACTCTGATGCTTGCTCCATACCAATTATTTAACTAGAACCAGAAACTCTGAGCTAGGTCCGGTTAGTATTCCCATTTTATGTGTAAGGAGTAGGTCATTAGAGAATGTCTAAAAAAGTCTCATATAGAATGAGTGGCAAAATTGGGACTTTGACCCAGTTCCATCAACCTGACTTCAGGTCCAAGGGATCAAAAAAGACTGCTGGTATTACAAAGAAGGTGGAGGAGGAGGAAAGAGAAGGAACAGGATGGGGAGGTGGGAAAAAGGAGGAGGGGGAGAAAAAATGAAAGTCAAAGTTCTCTTTTTTAAGATTTGTCTTTATCAATCACATTTACATGTAATTGGTCAAGTGGTTAAAAATGAATTGTGTCATTTGATGAGTCTCGGTGCACGTCAGGGGAAAGTAGATTTCTACAGTGCTAAACACGCCTAAAGTAACCAGGTGGAATGTGAACATAGGTGGTGAGCAACATACCCCTGAGCTGTGCTCTGTGACAGGGACAGGGGCTGCCCACGCTGGCATCTGCTGAGAGCCTAGGACAAAGCTGATTAAAAACCAGTTTCTCCGGGGCATTTCCTGGATAGCCCTGAATGTAAAAGAATGTTGTTCCCCTCCAGCCTCATTCAAACATTTTGGAAATTTCAGAAAATGAAATTTTCTCTGAACTACTGAATGAAATAGACTTGGCAGAAGACTTTTGTCAGCACAGAGAAGTCACAGGCCCTTTGGTCTTAGTTTTTCCTCCAGAACTGTCCCTACAAGCATCTAGCTGTGGATGCTCGTAAGGACACTTCAGGTCCTAGGCTGGGCACCCTGGTGGCACTGCCATTTTGGTGTTTCTTTGTGTGCACCTTTATTTTAACTTGCTGGATAATGGTATTAACACTCAGGGAAGCTCCAACTTAGATGACTAGAGAATGTGGCAGACCAGACTCAGGAGTAAAAGGAAAACTGAACGATTTTCTTTGTTCTTTCCTCCCTCCCTCCCTCCCTCCCTCCCTCCCTCCCTCCCTCCCTCCCTTCCTTCCTTCCTTCCTCCCTTCCTTCTATTTTGTCTTTCTTCCTTCTCTTTTTCTTTCTCCTTCCTTCCTTCCTTCCTTCTCTCTCTCTCTCTCTCTCTCTCTTCCTTTTTCTTTCCTTTCTCTAGGTGATTAGAGGATCCAGAAAATAAGTGTTGGAGTGATGCTGGTTGCTGGTGATTTATATATATATATATTTAAAGAGAGAATAGAAAAAGAGGGAGGGGGAAGGGGGGGAGGAGGGAGAGAAGAGAGGAGAGAGAGAGGCATCAATTTGTTGTTCTACTTATTTATGCATTCATTGGTAGATTCCTGGATGTTCCCTGACTGGGATAGAACCTGTAAACTTGGCATGTGAGGATGGCACTCTAACCAACGGAGCTACCCAGCCAGGGCTGGTGATATTTTAATTCATGGGTAACCTTCCCTTTTGGGAGATCACAGTAGGGTTGCCACTAAGTGCAATAAATTTCAAGTGCTTCTGAGCAAAGAAAAAATTTGAACCTTGTCAGGAGCTCAAAAGTAGCCTCTCACTGTTTTTAAGAGAGGGGTCAGAACACCTGGGTGGCTTGTACACTGTACCATGTGCGGTCAGTGCTGGTGTGGTGCTGGGGAGAAAGGAAGCCTGATTTTCCATTCACATGCCTCTCACTTGTGTGCGTAAGGAGGCTGTGCTGCTTGAATGTCTTGATTTGTCAACATCATGTGCCAGGAATTTTAAAATGAAGGCACCAGAAAGGACAGAATCTGATTACTGTTCTAGGTTAAAATGATCGGGTTTGAAGCACGGAAGTCTCAAGCGCCTTAGACCGATGCAATCACTGAGGCTGAGAGCAAAGCAAGTTTGAACATCTATGTCAGACTGAGCTCAGCTGTCTAGTCTTGTGTTCTTTTAGGCATGAGATGGAGCTGGTGTAACAAATGTGGTCGCGCTCCTGACTGCGATCACTTGGGTGGCCAAACAGAGTGGGTGTGCATATGCTCTTCTGCAACAGTGGCTCTCCTAAGACAGCTAGAGTGAAGCTCCTGATGGACATTGTGGAACTGATGACCCCCATGACATGTGTACTGTTTCCCTGAGACTTTGTCCATTGAGAAATAATCCTACCTGCCTGTGCTTCAGTTTCATCTGTAAATGGGAATAATAACAATAATGAAGTCTCCTTTATAGGGTACTTCCAAAGTTCGAATGGACATGAAATACTTAGAAGTAAGCCTGATAATAGACATGCAATGGACATTAGCAATTGTTATTATAACAGAAAGTTACAAAACTGTCTGATATAATCATAGGCTTACAATTTTAAGCTAACAACTAACACTGACATACTTATGCATGCACTCACAAGAGAAGATTATAAAGCAAAATTTGGATATCTTGCTGGAAGGTACTGCTGTGGGTATATGTACAACAAAGATAACAGTGCAGGTACAGACAGCTGACTGTTGTCAACGTGAAGCATGGTCAGGTAGAGGCCAAAGGGCTGTAACACATCAGCCTACGCTCAACAGATACTCCAGATGCTGTCGCTATGCTACTCATTTCTGGATCCACTGCTGCTGTGATGATTACTACTTCTGCTTATAATAATAAAGACAATGGTGAGTGAGCAGTGCCCCAGAATAAAAGCTTTTTGTATCTCAGCAAGCAGGTCCAAAGTAAAGAACTCACAAATGCAATCGCTTGCTTGAGTCAAGGTTAACAAAGTTTGCAAAAATAGTGCATCAAAATAAGTCAGAATTTACGCATTTTGTAAGTCAGGAGAGGGGTGAATGCATGGCATTTCATCATGTTTTATAATGTGCAAGATTTCAAGTTTTAAAACATCTCTGAAACTGTGATGTCTTTGATAGCATGTAGATTATTTGTATTTTTTCTTTCTCAGAGGATCATAAACTACTAGCATATTTATAATAATAACATTTTAGTTTTAATTAAATATAGTAGTGTATTCAATAGCCATTGAATATTGAAAAAACATTTACATAGAGCTTGGTGATAAAATAATAATAATTTAGTTAATACTTTCTGTTTTATCCATATTGAATATTCTCACATATGCAATACATATGCATATAGTTAGCTATATCATATACCCATGCATTAACATAAATGACAACAAAAAACTGGCTATTTAAGATCAAGGGTTAAATATCATAAAACACGGTTTCTAATTGCTATTCAGTTATCCCATGACAAAAATAAGAAGGGCTGACGCCCTTCTCTGACTCTGTCACAGAAAGTATTCTTTCTGTGATTCTGTCGCTTGCCCCTGCTTGAGGTCCTCACCACCCACTTAGACTGGCCCTTGTGGCCTTTCTGACCACGTCCCTTCCCTCTGTGCTTCCTCTCCATTCCGGCCTCCTTGGGCTTCCCTTGTCTCTCCAAGCACCCAACACGTGACACATGTCCCTGCCCCATATACTTAGTCTAAACTGTTGTCCCCTACAATCAATTTTTCCTCCCCATACTTCCAATCACCAACACCCTCCATTGCTGAACTTTCCCACTTAGCATGTGTTGCTTTTCTGGAACATTATAGTACTTTGCTCATCAGTAACCACTCTTAAATGAGGGCTCAAACAAAAGCAAGACATTGTGAATATTTTGTTCCTGCTACGTCCCTGAAACCTGGGACTGTACCTGCCACACAGTGGAAATTCAGTGAAGACTTGTTGGATTAGTTCACTGGTGACGAAGGCGCTGATTCTCTGGCTGCTTATAATGTGGAGAAAGGAAAGGAGAAAGAGGAAATGGTGTGAAAATGTCTGCTCTGGCAAAGGCCTCAGACAAGAATTTCACTTTGGGGTGACTTTGGAAAGAAAGATGTTTTCTAGTTCAGTGTTGGTGGGGGCTTTGCCCAAGCGTCAATGACATATGTGCCGGTGTGTCCATTCCAAAAATGAGGGTCCTTTCAGTGGTCTCAGCTATTTTACAAGCTAATGAGTTCAGTACCATTCAAGTTAATATAATGTCGTAAGAGTAATATCTCCAATGCCGACTGGGCCAATTGACTTTTATTGCCATTAGATTCCACTTTGGAGACAACGCAGACACTAAGTTTCATATTTTGAAAGAACAAAGGTAGATGCATGGCTTTTCTGGACCTGTTTGAAACCTTTATTTTTTAAGGTTAAAAAATTAGTAAGTAAAGTGGTCATAGAAAATGGAGATAGGCATCTAATTTATTTTTAATGAACTTGCAAGTTTCCTCATTTGACCTTATTTGATAGCTGGCTTTTATTTGGTTTAGTTTCTAATTCTACTGACCATGCACCCTGACAATGCACAGGGTGTCTCTTCAAACACGCATATACATGTGCACAAATACACCTACTGAGGTGTGGTTTCCAAGGTTCTATCATGTTTAGCAAATATTTCAGATGAAATGTTCATCCATTACACTGATTGTCGAGATTACAGCATGACAACCAACATTGTCTGAGGAATAGAAGGTAAAATTGCAGCCCCGTCTGCCGTCCTTAGTCACAAACTAATGCCTGTTAATTTCTGCAGCTGATGTCCATTACTTGGAGCTGAGGACTCGGAGGGAATTAGCATCACAGCCGCCAGTGGGGGAGAGGGCGGGGTGGTCTGTGGTACAGACTGCCAAGCCGGTGGCTGCCGAAAAAGCCACATGCCCTCAGCACCCTTGACTAACAAGGCTGCTATAACTCACAGGCAAGGGAAGCTGCGGACATCAGGTGAGATGGTAGCAACACGAAGGTTTTTTTTTTCTTCCTGTGAAAGGCACACGTAAAGCAGTAACAGAGGAAGGTTTTTGCTCCAGATATATAGTGCTATTCACTTTTTAATGAATAATGTGTGGAGGCCAGCTCATATTTCTGGCAAAAAAAATCAATTGAAATTTAAAGGTTCTCTTATAACCATATGTAAAAGAAATTTCTTGTAAGCACATAAAAAAGAAATTTATGGTTAGTTTCAAATTTTGAGTTGCCCAATTTTTTTAATATTTTATTTATTTATCTTTAGAGGGGAAGGGAAGGAGAGAGGGAGAGAAATATCAATGTATGGTTGCCTCTGCCGAGGACACACAATGTATCGTGTGTCCCCTGCCGGGAACTGGCCTGCAACCCAGGCATGTGCCCTGATTGGGAATCGAACTGCGATCCTCTGGTTCGCAGGCCCATGCTCAATCCACTGAGCTACACCAGCCAGGGCTTGAGTTGCCCAATTTTGGCCCAAAGTAGGCAGCTGTTTAGAAGACAGTTTATTGAATGCAATTAATTTTTGAAAATTGTGAGTGGAAGTTTCTTATGAAGGCTAAAGTCGCATACTGGCAGCAGGTGAGCAGTGGACTTCTTCAAAATGATGTCAGTTTTCTATCAGTGTTGCAATGCAGCACTACAAATTCAGAGGCTTAAAACAACTCAACGCAAGTTATCTTACAGTGCTGGAGGTCAGACACCTGACATGGGGGTCACTTGGCTAGAATCAGGGAGTTGGTGGGACTGTGTTCCTTTCCCGAGTTCCAGAAGAGAATCCATTTCCCTGTCTTCTCCAGCTTCCAGAGGTCACTGGCATTCCTTGGCTCATGGTCCCTTCCTCCAGTTTCACAGCAACATCCTTCATCTCTCTGGCCCCACCTCAGTCTCACATGGATTTCTCTGACCACAGCTGAGAATGCTTCTCTGCCTATGAATAAACTGGGCACAGTGGAGAATCCAGGATAATCTCTCCATATTTCCATCCTTAACTTAATCATGTCTACAAAATCAGTTTTGTCATGTAAATAAATGCATGCACATGTTCTGGGAATTAGGATGTGGACATGTTTGGGGACATTCTGCCCACCAAAATTCTGCCCACTCACAAAGTGTTAAGTGAAAACTGACTCCCATTAATTTTAGAGTTTACTCATTCATAAAGAGTTAGCAGACCTTAGTCATTACAGGCATAGGCTTGGGAATCAGGCAGGTGTAGATTCAAAACTTGCCTGCCTTGTTCATTCATTCATTAACTCATTCATTCAACACATAATTACTAAATTTCTGCTAAGTGATAGCATTGTTTTCTGGTTACTGGGTATATGGAAATAAATAAGACAAACTTGGTTCCCAGGAGACATATTTTAGTAGAGAAGGCAGGTAGCACTCAAATAAAGAAATATGTCATGTAATATTAGATAGTAATAAATACTATAAAGATAGATGGTAGTAGAGGCTTATGATATTCATGTATAGAAATCATTCAGTGGCTGTAGCCATATGTCTGATCATTCATTCATTCATTCGCTTATTATTTTATTCATTCATGTCACCGTTAAACTTGTCCTGGGGACACAGTATGCATAGTACCTTTTTATCATCACCATAGGCCTATTTGGTTGAGATATTTGGTTGTCTTCTGACTTTGTTGATGAGAACATTGAGGCTCAAATATTTTTAATGACCTTTAATGGGACTTTTATTATGTGGTAGAGCAATAAAATGGATTTAGAGTTTTGCATTGTCATTATTTTAAGTTTTTTTGTTTGTTTTGTTTTTATGTCTCTTTATTCTCTACCGAAGCAAGTAGTGACCTGTTTGCAGATTGTAAAGGGGAGAAAAAAGCCTGGGCTGCAGTTTAAAATGCTTTATTTTCCTCCAAACCTGAGATAATATAATTTTTCTGCACTTTGTCTAATTTTCTTTTGATCATTTTGAGACTATTCTATCTTTGATCAATCATTTAAATCTGTGTTTACATAGGCTAGGCAAAGGTAAGAGTTAGACAATTACCCATGCCTTGGAACTAATTTAAACAGCTTATTCAGGGCTCTAGATCATTTTCCATTATTTCATTCTCTCTGCTCAGATAGAGCTGGTGAGGATACACAGATTGGGTGGAATGGAGGAGAAGAGAGAGATCAGAGAATCTCTGTGAAAATGACTCTTTCGATGGGGTGTTTTGTTTTTTGTCATTGGTGGTGGTGGCGGGTGTGCTTTGGGGGATGTTGTTTCTATTGTGATTAATTCAGTGTACCTCATTGGCAAGATATAGTTATTACTTAAATGTATTTGCCATAAAATATTTTGAAAATAATTTAGATATAAATACATTCTCAACCTCTATTTTACAGAGTAAAATAGTGTATAGAGTTTAGTGTATGAATCTCCCTGGGATAGCTCTCTCCTACAATACAATCTAATAATATATGATAAGATATAATATGATATGATGTGATATGTTATGATATAATGTAATATATGTACGTACTCTTGAACTTTCTGTCTTTATCACTTTGGACAGAAGCCACTTTGCCAGGTCAGGTCCTAAGCACAGTGCAGGTTCTGTGGCAGGGATTTAATGGACCCACCGCACTGAGAGGTGCATGTCACGTCATGGCTACTCCTGGGCCACTACTGCTCAAACTCCTGCCCAGTTCGTGGTGGAGGAGCACTGTGATGTTCCTCTCACAACTGTTCAGCTGTAATACCACCCTCACTTCTACCATTGCAATGTGTCTGTGCCTGAATAATTTCTCTAATGCCCTGGTTGCTCCAGAACTGGGCCAGTAACTGGCCCAGTTGCTCCCAGACACTGGACAGAACTGGCAGAACTGTTGCTCCCAGACACTAGACCCCAGTCTCATGGTTTTGACCTGCCTATCTGCTGTCAGGCTACATCTCAAATCTTGTCTTAGCAACTGGAAATGTCTCTTTATGGACACCTTTGAATCACACTGTAAAAGAAACAAACCACAAAATCATGCCCTGTCTTCTTCCCTCTCCTATAGCTGTGTTTGCTCCAAACATTTCATGCACTATCCCTGAATTTACTTTCTGAGACTGGCTGGGCCTTTTGCTTTCAGAATCCTAAGACCCCACCACCAACAGGCAGTGTTCTTGCTTAAAACCTTCAGAAAGTCTGGGCCAGATTCTCTGTGGCTCCCACACACTGAAGGAAAAGCACTATATTATACCACAAAAGAACTGAAATGTGCCCTTCCTCCTTTCCTCTGGTGTTGCATCTCTCCCTCCCAGGGAACCACACTTCCTTCCCCATGTCTTCCCCTGGAAGAGCTGTGAGGAAAATTCCAGTAAGTGCAAAGATTATCAATTAATAATCCACAGCAATACTTCAAAATAATCTTTTTTTTCTTAAAATGTGAGCATGAGAAAATAAAGCTGAAAGGGGGAAGGTGACAGAACAGCACTTTAAGCACAATATTCTACTAAATGACACGCAGAAGGAGTTGGAACTTTGTAATACCTTTTATATTGCTGCCTGCCATCTGCCTGGCAATTGTGAAGCCTAAAATATTCAGGTAAGCTCTATTTTCTCAAATAATGCAATGCTGTGGGGATTCCAGCAGACACTTGTCTTTTAAAATATCATTTATTTTACTGTTTTCTGGAACAAAGCAAACTATGTCAGCAGGATATTTGCATAACACGCACCGAGTGAACATAGTGGGCAGAGCAGGGCAGGAACTTGGCACTGACAGGTCTGGAGGATGGGAGAGGTTCTTCCTGTGTGAGCCTGGAGCTCAGGTTGAGGGTTCTCATTTGATGTGGGTTGACCCTGTCCACCTGGAGCCTGGCTGGAAACTGTCTCCTCAGGGAAGCATGACTCTTGAACACTCAGCAAGAAAGGTAGGAATGACATGAGCTCCTTTTTGTTCTGGACAACGCTGGGTGGCAGAGTATGGAACCCTAAGCAAAGCATTTTCTGAGTTAAAAAAAATCTAAGGATGTTTATTTGAATGTTTTACCATTCTCTTGGAAGTGTTAGGGGAATAAAGAGATCAGATATAACTTGATATCATACCATTATGTATAATTTGTCTTCAGGTATCAATTACATAAAACTTTAACCTGGGGGGAAATGCCTTCCAAATAAAACCCGAGAGACAGAGATGATGAAATCACAGAATGAAATATGTTTGAAGTGAGATTTAAATGTCTATGTAATCCTGGTCTTCAAGCAGAGGGATTCATTTTTCTTCCATTCATTTATGCAAACATATGTTCAATACACATTTGCAGGCACATGTTATTTGCCAGCCACACTACTAAGTAGTGAGAACACAGAAATGAATAAGACATATCCCCTGTTCCACAAAAATTTGTAAAATAAGGTTAATGGGAACAAGAGTTAAATTTGAATTTCCTTTTTTTTTTATCATTCATGCTTTTTCTCTACAATTCTATCCATTCTCATGCCTCTTACAAACTTCCGGATGCTGACTACTTCAGAATTTATATTTCCAATTCATCTCTTTCTCTTAGACTCTAGACACATTCATCAAACTGCCTAATTTGCGTGTCCATCTGGATGTCCTGGAATCACCTCAAATGCAGCACATGCTAAAATAACGTCCTCATTGCTGCTCCCCCGCCAGACCCAGCCCTCACCTGATTTCCTGCATTGGCAAACGTCACTCATCCCTGAGTTGGCCTTCTCCTGACCTCTCCATCTCCCGTATTAATGGTCTTGTAGATCCAGCTGCCCTTCTTCTATACGTTTCCTGTTCTACTGTCTACAGTTTTGCTTAACTTGACTTTTTGAATTAAATTTAGACTTAGAACTTTAAAAGGGTCCCAAATACCCTTCACCTGGTTTTCCCTCATGTCAACATCCTCTAAAATCATAGGACCATTATTAAAACATTAACTTTGGGTGATCCTGTTACCTAATACCCAAAACATATTCAGATTTTACCAGTTTTTCCAGCAATGTCGTTTTTCTGTTCCAGGATCCTGTGTTGCCTTTGGCTGTCATGTCTTTCATAGTATGCTCTATTCTGTGACAGTTACTCAGTGCTTCTTTGTCTTTTGTAACCTTGACACCTTCAAAAAACGCTCTTCATGATTTTGTACAATTTCCCACAAATTAGGTTTTACTGATGCTTCCTCATAATTAACATACAATTACGCATCACTGGGAAAGATGCCACACAAAGTGTCTGCTGCCCAGAGTTCACGGTGTCAGCAGGTAGACGATACCGACATGAGTCACATTCCAGCGATATTGTCCCTGGAGAGGAAGGTGGTACCTGCCAGAAATCTACACTGTTAAGTGAATTGTTTTCACTTTGTAAATATTCGGAGGGAGAAACATACCCCCTTTCTCCTTAAAATTTTGTCCATTAAGTTTAACATCAATTGATGGTTCTCGTGGAAGAAAGTATTACTATAGGCTGCTACTGATGACTTTCTTTTTCTCATTTTTTGTGTAAATTTTTAAAAACTGGAATTTTTCTGAAAGGAACAGTGGTCTCCTCCTCCAATTTGCCTGCATTTAGTTATTTATTGATATCGATATGTGACTGTGACTATTCATTTTAATCTTTGTTATTTATTTCATTTCTCAGGTTGTTCCAACTTTAGTCATTGGTAGCCCTTTCACATTGTCCCCTATGACTTCTAATATGGACACATACTCCTGTCTCTTTTTAAACACTTTCTTTCTTTCTGGTGCCAGAAAATGCTACAGACTCCTATTTTATTTTTCTTTTCCCCACTCTGATCTCTAGCAGTTCTCTAAGGAGCCCTATAATTTTTTTTATTGGAGAAAAATTAAAATTTTTTAAATTTATAAACTAAGGTCTTAGTACTAGGTGTACTTGTTGCTACTGTTGGGTGACTGTATCTAGTCCCTCCTAGTAGTCAGGCCTAGGAAATATAGGAATGTATATGAACTCACAAATAAGTACAGCTCACTCTATCTATCTATCTATCTATCTACCTACCTACCTACCTACCTACCTACCTATGGGAGAGCTTTGTACAGCAGAGCCCCCCTGCCTGTCACAGATGAGAATAAGTTTACCAAGACATGATCTGCTTGGGGAGGAAAGGTAGCCAATCTCTCAAAGCAGAAGGGCCTTTAGCCTGTTATTGGGCTTTTATTAGGTTAATTTGCATAGGAATAGGGGTAAAGCTCATCAATCATTGTCAGGTGGTAATGATCAAACAAAAGATAACATTCAAAGAACTATGAGGGCTTATTCTGAGTCAGAGTCAGATAGCCAAAGGGCCATAAAACTTTGGGAAACTAACTCATTTTATGGTTGGACCTTTATCATTTAAATTTAGGGTATTCTTAGCAAAGCAGGTTTCATAGAATTTTATGCATTCTTTTCTTAAGCCTGATTGCCCTAGAAATCTGCCCTTTCCAGCACAGGGTCACACCCACCTTTGTCATTATTTCAGACTTAAGTCAGGTAGGGGATGGGAGCAGCCAAGAGATTAGGAGACTTCTTAAAGATAGAATGAGGACTCAGGCTATGTCAAATCCATGGGGTGAGGGTCCATCACCCTCTTTTTCTGTAGTCCTCCAAGTCCTTCCCTTATGGCCCCTTTACAACCATCCCTCCCTTGAGGAATCTTACCTGTCATCGGCTAACCAGCAATCCTCTAGGGGCCTAGCAGGGAGAAGTGAAGGGGGCAGAGGCTGTATGCCCTGGCTGGGAGGATAAGTTCTATCTCCTCAGTGGCTTATGGTCCCAAGGTCTCTTCACTCAGCCTTAACTATGGGAGGTAACAGTTTCTGAAACCAGGCAGGGTGGTTCCCAACATCTCTCTCTCTCTCTCTCTTTCTAGAGACATTGAGAGATAGATACACACAAAGTCTGTCTGGAAAAAGTCCAGCTATTATTAATATAATGAGAATGGTTTACATGGCATCAGTGTACCCCAGCAGCTGAGAAAAGTAGACTTGGATGAGCATGTGTGAACAATGATGACTTCACTCTATTAGTCAGTGGGAGCAGTAGATGCCGTTGAGTGAGCATGTGTACTGTGTGGCCAACATATTCAAAATAATTGAGCAAGTAGAGCAAGGAATCTGTATCAGATTATGCATTAAGCTTGATTTGATTATTTCTCTGTGGAAACTATTGGGATGATTCAAAAGGCTTTCATGGATGGTGCAATGGAAGTTGCTTGTTTCTCCATGCCTGGAGAAGGCATGTCAAAGTTGCCATAAGATAAAGACCATGTTAACTGTGTTTTTGATTGAGAAGGTGTTGTCCATCATGAGTACACTCCTCCAGGCCAAATAGTTAATAAAGAGTACAACTTCAATGTTCTTTGTTGATTGAGAGATACAATACTATGAAAATGGCCACGCCTATTGGCAACTGGTGCTTGGCAGCTTCATCATGACAATGTGCCTGTTCATGCATCAGGTCTCATGCAGAGGTTTCTGGTGAAACATCAGCTCACTGAGATGACTCAATGCTCCCATAGCCCATATTTGGCATCCTGAGACTTCAGACTTTTCCCAAAACTAAAACCACCTTTAAAAGGGAAGAGATTTCAGACTGTCAATGAGATTCAGGAAAACATGATGGGGAAGCTGATGCTGATCCCAATAAAGTATTTTTCAGAGTGTTTTAAACAGTGGAAGAGACACGGGAAACTGTGTGAGTTCCCAACATGCCTACTTTGAAGGGGACGGAGGCGTCACTGTTTTATGCACAATGTGTCTTATATCTCATATCTCTTCAATAAATATCTCTATTTTTCATGTTATATGGATGCATACTTTATGGGTAGGCCTTGGGTAGCTATATAGACATATATATCTGTAAATATACTTAAAAATCCATGAGTCCATGTTGATACCTCTGAAGTTAGTTAGCATGACAAGGTTTATTCTAGTCTCCCCCATTAACCCTAACATGCAAATAAATTGTTTCAAAATTTCTAATTTATCCCACTTTAAGAAAATAAAAAAACAAAAAGAAAACAAAACAAAAAAGCAAACAAACTATGGTACAATGTTTGGGCATAGTTTCTTCATTTTTGTTCATCTCATAGCCTTCTGTCTAAATTAAGCCTTCCTCATTTTTCTGTGGCTAGACATCTGAAACTGGAGTTTCTAGTGACTATTTTCCACATCCGATCCATTTTTTCACATGCCAGTCAGATAGATTTAGCTAAAATAAAAATCAGATTATATTACTCTGCTGCTTAAAATTCTCCAATATCTCCCTTTAGCCCATAAGATAAAAGCTCAGATTTTTGGTATTGCATATAAAGTGCTTCCCAATATGGCTCTTATCTCATCACTGGTTATTAGTTCTCCAGCTTCTTGTACTGAACCCAATTTGGAATTTCACATAATGTTCATTGATTTTTAAAAAATGTATAAAGTCTTTTGTCCAATAAAAATGCTCTGAGAGCAATATGTCCATGATATTTTGCCTAGGATGTAATATAGAAAAGGGAGCTTGGACAGAAGAAAAATAAGAAATATGATTGGTTGAGTGTCTACTGTAGGCCAGCAGTTCCAGCCTCCTGGTCACTCTGAATGTAGCACCATCAGGGGTGCAGACCTGGGCTCAGTCCCAGTTTGCCACTTGCTAACTGCACTTGAAACCAAAGTGGGTGCTATAGAGCTTACACCATGCTCCTTTCCTCAGACAGGGTTAGGATGGAAGGTCGGAAGAAGTGACATTTGACCCGAATCAGGGAGGACAACAAAGCATTCACCCTAGGTGTGTGGGCATGCAAAATCAGTGCTCAGAAATGAACAAGTGATTCCCTGAGAAACAAACTGCCTATTGTAGTCTTTTCCCTGGCTATGCATTTATATATATGTTACGTACATATATACTGTGTAGAAGAGACTTTGCAATGTAAGGTAGCAGAAGGACATAGAAATCAAAGTGGAAAGTTTTAGTCTAGTCTTGGCTATATAATCTTGATCATGCCATTTCATTTCCTTGAATCTCATGCTTTTCCAATAAAAAACCCAGGAGTTGGATGTGATGATCTCTCACACCCCTTTCTTCTCTTTGCTTTTTGCATATTACTAACTTTCCCTAGCATTAACTAACATTATGTGTCTTATTTTTTCTGCCTCTGATGCTCATTTATTTTTATCTTCAAAATGGACTTAGAGATGCTATGGGATGCTTTACTCATGAAATTCCAAGTTGGAGGAGGTAAAGGGTGGCGGTGTGAGATAGAGGAGCGGAGAGCTGTGGCTACCAGGTGACCCTGACCAACTGCCCCCAACTTCAAGTCTGCCTCATCACCAAGTCACAGACGGCTGTTAAGGATATCCCAGCTTATCTATTGTTCAAGTGCTGAGGAGTTATCCACTAACCGGGCAACTGCCCTGAATTTGACCAGTTTCCAATTATAGGACTACCAGTTGTCCGGTTGTCTGTATTGCTATTACAGATAAAACATGAAGACACAGAATCAGTTGGTAGTAGAAAAAAATTACGGTAACTCTCAGGAGAAACCGATGGAATGTGGATCATGGACCTGGGTCACATCATAGAATGACTTTCCCTTTCATCATTTAATTGAACTGGTAGGAGGTAAAATGGACTGCATCACCCCTGGAAGGCCTGTTATCACATTTCATTGTATCATATTTTCCTGCAATTATGCAATAGTTCCATTTTGCTATTGTATGTTAATAAAAACTGTTGTAAAATGTTCACAGAAACTGGGGACTACAGATCACTACTGCCTCCGTTAAGCTGTTCTGTATACTCAAAACTCACATCACATAGCAATTCTCGACAGGAGTGTTCCCTTGTAAAATGAGGGCAAATTAACTTTGGACTAATGGGATCAAATCGTCATTCATGCTCAAGCAACACTGTCATTTTCTTACGTTTAGTTCTGAACTTGTCATTGTTTTAAATATCTGGCATTTTTTTCTATTTCATTTAGATCCACAAAGCTTCTAAGTTACTTTGTGGTGGTACTTTTAGCTTGCCTAGTATACTTGGATATACAGACGCCTGTTTCATTAACTTATAACACACCCTGCAAAACTAATGCAGACAAGCTTTCAGGAGCAAGCGCAGTCCCCTATGGGTCATTCTTTTGCTATGTGTGCCAGTCAAGGCTGTGAATGGTTACAGTATTCTGCTGCCAATCCCATTCTATTACAATATTTAAGAGAGTTGAAAATACTTATAATGTGAAACACTTTAAAGCGCCTTTTCAGCTCTAAAAGGCTCTTCAGGCAATGCCTTGATGCTCTTTCTGTTGAAATGGAGATGCGAAGGTCCTTATTATTTAAGACTTCTAAATAAGCCATATTTACCAATGTCAAATTACTGGCACATTGTTTGACCCTGTATTTATTTCTAATTTCCACAAGCTGTTGGTAAGAGCTGCTGTAAATCAGGTTGCCATTGATTTTGGCTCCAGTTCATGTAATTCTAAGATGAACTGCTATGATCAACAGAAATGGACTGCTGCTCCAAGGAGAACGCCTGTAGCAGGAGTTCCCAGCATGTCCTACAACATGCACGGGTATTAATTATTCAGGGAACTGGAGAGTCAGACACCTGTATCCTATGTGGGGTGGAGCAAGACCACGCAGCAAATCTATACATTGGGAAATCCACTGCCGAGAGTAGTGAAATTTGGCCTCAGAGGGGAGATTAGGAAGAATAATAAGCATGGCCTTAAGAAACAACCCCTTCACACGATGGATTTAATTAAAAATAACTGCATATTCATATTCAGGACATGGACATGATTCTCACCGTCAGACTCCTATACTTTCTGTTGTTTCTGAGTTCCCTGCTTTTTAGCAGAAGGGAAGTCTCTTCCATCCACACAGGGCTTAACATATTTCCAGATGCAGTGAAAGTATTCCTGAGACAGTCATCCTCCTCAAAAGTTGGCATCCTCGTGTTCTTGTGGTCCTCCTTGGAGGGGGTGTGGGGGGGAGCCCATAGGTCTGGACAACAATATAATGGTAACTAGCCTCCTAAGACAGTCACTGTGCATTCTGCGTCCTGTCTCTTACCTTATTTAATCCTCACAATACTTCTGTGAGATATGTATCAGGAGGAAGGAGATTACTCCCCTTCCACAGGGACAGGGGAAAGAGAGAATAATTGTGATACAGGTGACCTGAGCTAGGAAGTAGACTCTGCTATGACTCTCTGTGTGAAAAGCTGCGGGGTGCAGAGGTGGCCGACTCGACCTGAGCTACAGGGCCTTGAGGCGGGGCCTCTTTGTCAATTCGTAGCCCATATCTTGCTTTAGGTGGGTTTCTTTACACATAAGACAAAGTTCACAAAATGGTTATAAAGCGAATTGCCATAAATAACCCCATTTTCCTATGAATTTCCCATTATATAATTTGAGATTCATTTTTAGTAGGAAAAGTTTAGAGGTGTTTCTGATGTGGAAGGAATTAAGTGATGGTAAAGGTCTATGCTTCAGGAAGTTAGACATCCACTCACCATGGCAACATTTGTGGCTCTTTGTCAATCACCATCCAATTCAGGGATTCAATGCAACCTTTCCTTATCTCAGCCCACATGTTTGAAGAATCCCCTATGTTCACACATTTGTTTTCAAGAAAGCCTTGGCATTCAATGGCTAAGTGAATGGTTCTGCAGCCCAAGTGCAAGTTCTGAAACAGAATTATATATTCTCTCTGGGCATTGCTCCTGCATCTGGAAAATGGAAACATACCACTCCCCACTTCGTGGTCTGTTGTGAAGTGTTCAACATAGTGTCTACTGGTTGCTGACTTTATTTCATTAATTTGGTGGCTTGTCAGGTCTTTGGTATTCTTCCAAAGATAACGGCAGAAATCCAAGTTCCATAAGTGCCACTGGTTATTATTGAGGTATTTTGTCCTCCTCTACTTGTTACCTTCATGACTAAGGGGTTATATTAGAGTAAACGTGAGCTCCATTTCACAACAGATATTTACTGCTCTTATGAGTCCATCTATGTTATATCTGGGGGCTGCAGAATCATACCTCACTTGTGGACTGAACCATCCAGCATGCTGTGCTTTCTCAGGTGAACATCTCCAATTTTCAAAGAGTTCTGTAAAATAAAAAGGATAGTACTCAGATTTATCATATGTATTGGTTAGAAATTTTATACGTAAACCTAACCCGTTCTGGTAATTATTAAAGTCCACATCCACATCCAAGAACCAGGGTAATAGCAATAAAGTTTTCAGTCTTCAGATGCTCATTTTGATCCTGTGGGTAGCACAAAGAAGCTTGCTGTAAGCAGTTTGCCCTTTGGCGACCCTATTCTGCAACTTCTGTTCTACTCAACAGTGTCCTCTTCCTATTTTTGATTCTGCATACTTTCTAGAGTTCTCCTCTCCCCCATGTTTCATCTGCTCTCTGGCTGATAAATTTATACTAGATTTTAAATGACCAATATCAGCTTATGGATAACATGATATCAATAACCGATCAAGGTCAATCACAGAACAAAAATTGTAGCATATCTTCTAAAAGTCTCATTCAACCCAACACAGGATTTAAATATCCATTAGGGTGCAAGCTATTAATCGAATCCAGGTGTTCATTGTTTTCTTGCTAGACTTTCTAGCCATTATGTAATTTAACACTAGCTATTATATAATGAAACACTAGCTATAATGTAGGGAAACACTGAAGAACCAACAGACCAACTGCAATGAGTAACAGACTCAGCAATCAGCAATCATGAAACCCTCCAGCTTGCCATTTGCATTCTGTGATACAGTAGGTAGTTGTAGGTGGAGACTATGTGATGAGGCGCATTTTTGTTAGTTTTCTCTTCTGCTGCCATATGTATGATTGCCTCCTGGTAACAAAATTGGTTCTACATGCTTAAATACTTTCCAAGTGCCACTTTCCCCTTATGCCAACTTCCATTTCTGTTTCTTAATTGTCCTTCCTGTGCACTGGAGGGCCTCACATTTTCCCTATTTTGTTCCAACTTCATTATCCAAAAACAGACGTCAGTGTATTTACACTTGGGTTCTTTCTTCCTTTCTTTCCTTCTTTCTCTCTCTCCTCCCTCCCTTCCTTCTTTCCTTCCTTCCTTCCTTCCTTTCAAATACTTATTTACTTGTGAATTTTTAAACCAAGATCAGAGCAGGTCATCCAGTGTTTAGGTTTCTTGAACAGTAATTAACATCCAAACACTTCTTTCATTCAAAGGAAGAGCTGGAAATTCTAGTACAATGCCAGATTATCTAATCATTTTTTAAGCTGCTTATAGTTCTGTAGTATTAGAGAGAGGAAGAGCTTTGGGTATACTTCCCTAATTAAATTTATTTAAATAAATTTTCATTGCTGTACCCCAATGTGTAACATTATATCCCTTTAACTTGTGTGAATCTCTTCTAATCAACTTGGTTCACAAGTATTTAAATTCAAGTTGAAATTTTCATAAGAGCCCAAGGGCTAGAGAATAAGGAGCTCTAAGTTTTGTGGGATTTAAACCAAATTTAGCAGTTAATACTAAATAAGGCAAAGGTGACATGGAATATGCCCTTTCACATGACATGGATATTCCTATCATATACTGTTCACCTGGATTAACCTTGCACCTTTTCCCATCCTGCCCCTTTTAATACCGATATGAATCCTGTACTATGCTCACTCTCTAGCTCAGAGCACATCTCTTAAGGAAGCTGTTAATAATCATCTTAGCTCACAATGGATTTGTCCCCTCTCCTGATGTTTCCGGCGCTTATAGTCCATAGCATGTAATTTGGTGCAACAAAGTCTTGCATTGTCTTTTGATTGGATACGGTCTTCCAATCTTGAAATATTAAATATTAAACTACTCCAAGCTTGAAGTAACAGAAATGTATTCCCTTACAGTTCCAGAGGTCGGGATTCCAAGATCAGTACTAGTGGGTCAAGACCCCTGTGGGGGGAGACCACAGACTCTCAGAGACCACAGGGAAGTTCTATTTCTGGCCTCTTCCAGCTTCTGTGACTGCTGGCCTTTCTGGGCTTGTGGCTGCAACACCCTAAGCTCTGCCTCTACGGTCACACAACCTCCTTGTCTTTCATCTTCATGAAATCTCCTCTGCTTCTCTCTTGCCTGGAAATTTGTGAGGGCAGTTAAGGCTCAAGAAGATAATCCAAGATAATTGCTCCATCTCAAAATCCTCAATTTAATCACATTTTATATGGAGTGATATTTACAAATTCCAGGGAATAGGACCTGATATCTTTGAAGCCACTATTCTGCCCCCCCACCCCACCCCCCATCCTTGATGTTTTCATAGTACCACTGAAAGCACACATGCAAGAAAGTAGAGACCACAGCTGAAAGCGTGCACAACTCAGTGCCACATGAGTGGCATGACCAGTACTGCGTGTACGAGGAACAGGAGTCACTTGAACTTGGGGCAGCCTTAACCTTAAAAAATAGACATAACTTGGAAAGCTGTGGGAGAATACATTGCAGACAGATACAGGCTGCATGAAAACTTGGGAGAGGGGTGAGCAGAGATGGCAGGAGATACGAGGGAGACCCCTCTACCCTAAAAACAGGATTTGCAATGAGAGCCGCAAGAATATCTTTGAAAGTCAGGCTTACATCTTTTCTAATGCTAACCCTCCCACATTCTCCTACTTTACTATGTTCAAATTCATTCTTTCTGTCTCTCAGTCAGCCCGTCTCTTGAAATCTGTATTCATCATCTATCTTCATTTGTGAAGTTTTCTGACTTCGCTTCTGCATCCTTTTGGAGTTGCCTGTATGTTCCTGCTGGGCCAGGATGATCTTTATACCCCTGCACTACCGTCCATGCTACTTTGCTTTGCACATCTTTGGTATCAGATTGGGAGCTCTTTGAAAGAAAGGGCTGTGACATGTGTGTGATAGTCTCCCCAGTTCTTAATTGGCACAGGCAGCAATTTAAAAGAGGTACTCAGTGAGTGTTTTTTTGAGTGACTGGATGGATAGATGTTTACCAAGGACTGAGATCCCATCCAACCTCCTTAGCAACTCCAGTAGTTGTGGAGGTGTTTGGGTTTTGTCAGGTAGTGATGCCTTGTTTTTAATCACAAATAAATTTGGAATTCCTTAGGCACCACCAGGGTGAACCTAATAATTTTACCCCTTTTTTTATACTGAAAAATACTGAAGGAGCAAATACTGAAATTATTCTTATTAGCAGCTACATATACAGTATACCCTTTCTAAAGATATTCAGAAGTGGTATATATATATATATATATATATATATATATATATGAATATGAATGATTCTTCTCTGCCAACTTCCAGCATGTTTTATCTCACTCCTGCTTTACATTAACCACTCACATAATCTGCCCATTTCCTCTTGCTCTGCCTTCAGGCAGTTGGGGACTAAGCAATTGGCTCTTGCTCTTCATGGCCTGCAAATGATATTGGTTTCTGGTTGCTGTAATTAAAGGTGACTTAAGTGGAAGAAATTAGGCACCTGTCCATTAATAAGCAAGGTGATGTCTATAAGCTGCTTTTCGACCATAGGCCCCCAGATCCCACCCCAAGAGCTTCCCATTAAAGCAGGGGATTAACTATTGGTGCAGTACAGTGGAAGGGAATAGAAGGGCAGCTCCTTGGGTCCAAACAACAAATTACTTCTAAATCAAACCTCTGATTAATAGTTCAGAGTTGCCTCTCTGCTTTGCATAATTAAGTTTCATGGAGTGTTACAATTAACAGCCTTGCCATCAGCCAGGTAGAAGCAGCCACCATTTATCTGGCCAGCCTTGTCAGAAAGTGCTGGGTGGTGAACAAGACGCATTTATGAGGGGATTAGATGCACTCTGGGTCATAATTGAATAAGGCTGTAATTCCCTTCCCATAAAAAGCAACGAATATGATGATCCCATGATACCACCCAAAGTCTCTTTTTGTGTTTTCCTGCTGCTGTGGGTCTGAGAACTCCTGTCCCTACTCAGATAACAGCTACGGCACTGAAAAACTTTTAGATGCACATGAGCATTGACAGCTTCCTCTCTCTAATACTTCATGGTCTTTTTGAACTTCCAAAGCATAGCTTGTTGTGTACGATTTATTATGATTGCATTTGTTATCAGACAAGTAGTCCAGCATGCAATGCAGATGTCCAGGAAGCTGCAGACTCTTGGAACCACCTGGGAAGAAAGCCAGGACGGCATTAGTAGTGCTGAGATAGGACACAATGCCAAGCTCTTTGTTGGTGGTGAGCAGGCCAGGAATCAGCCATCCTCAAAGCCAGGGGAGTAAAACCTGACCAGGAAATATTTCTTTTAGAGTCTTTTTTTAAAGATTTTATTTATTTATCTTTAGAGAGGAAGGGAAGGAGAGAAGGAGAGAAGTATCAATGTATGGTTGCCTCTCGTGGGTCCCCTGCTGGGAACTGGCCTGCAACCCAGGCATGTGCCCAGACTGGGAATCGAACCGAGATTGTGTGGTTTGCAGGCCTGAGCTCGGTCCACTGAGCTATACCAGCCAGGGCTTAGAGTCTTTTTTTCTTTTGCAAAATGTTGTTTCTCTGACACAGTTACTTTGTTAACCAATATTATTTAGCTATTAAGGCAGCTGAAGCAACAGAAGCCATCATAGGGACGAAGTCCTGGGCTCTAGCCAAATTTCCCTTGGATCCACAGGCACAGAGAAGTGAATAACAGTAACTGCTTTTATGGAGTTTACCACGTGTCAGCTATCTTTTGGTGCTCTTCACTTGAACAATAATATTTAACAAAGAACTCTCTACAGAGTGCTTCATTAGCTCTTTTCTGCCTTTTGACTTCCTTATTGCTTTTATCATCTCTCTCTTTCTCAATTTGCTCATTTCTTCCATTCTCTCTCCTTTTGCTTTCTTTCTCTATGTTTCTTCTTAGAGAACATTGTAGTATGTCTGAGATTTGATTGAGAGTGAACAGTTAAGAAATGGGACAACTGATCTCAAATCCTGGAATTGTCATTCTCCATGAGACCATTTTGGTACACGCTGATTCATTAGATTGGGCCTCAGGTTGCTTACATTTTAAAGAGGAAGGAAAAGGAGAAGAAGGAAGGAGAGGAGGAGATAAAGGGAGAAGAGGAGATAAAGGGAGAGGAGGAGGTGAGGTAAGATGGGAAGAAGGAGGAGGGGCAGAAGAGAGGAGGAAAGGGGAGGTAAGAATACCTGTCCTGCCTGCAGGAAAATGTTACCGTGAGCATCAAAAGAGACATTGTCTGCGAAAGCCCTGTGCACGTGGTATAGGACTCTACAAATTGCACTTGTTTTTGCTAACTTCCAAATACATATTTTCAGAAATGTTTCTGGCTCTAGGATTTAGAGCCAGACATACTTGAAAGAAACAAAGAGACCATCCTGCAGACAAATTGGATGCCTTGTTATGCACTTACCAGGAGGAAAATGCTGCCATTCCTTGCTAAAAACCCATTTGTCTCGTAAATTTCTATAATGAACAGATTTTTGGAATAAATACCATGTAATCTGTGATGACAGTTCTCTCATTTCTTTTTTATTAGTTCAATCTTCTCAGCATCTGAATCACACAGCTATAGAACCTCCATAATCATTAAGGCAAGCTGGGTCATGTGCGTTTTCCCCCCTTTTGGCACAAATCAGAGCCCCCAGCCAGTCTCTCCTTACAAGGCCCATGCTCGGGTTGCTAACTGCACCTACCTGAGAACGCCAGCTCGGAAAAGGAAACGAACAGTGAGCTGCCCAGCCATTGCAACAACATGCCATTTTCCTCGCTGACCTTTACCTGGATATATTTAAAATTTGAGTTTTTCTTGGAGCTGGTGGAGAACTTGAACTGCATTAAATATTCTTTTGCTTAAAATAGATCCTCTGTATGAAGCCTAAGGTAGTTATTCAACTCTTAACTCTTTTTTTTCTTGTTTGCTTCTCCCTTTTGTCTTTCCCTAGGTAAGTGGTATTTGATTATTGTTTTGAGCATCTTCAAGAAACAGTTCTGAGGCCTACTCAGTGCTCAGTGTCTTTGGAAGGAAGTCTTTGACCAGTCACTGTTCATGCTGTCCCCGTGGTTCCGTCGCACCTCTTGGCTCCAGCAGCAGGGCAGGGAGCACGGAGGTATGGCTGTTGACTGCTCATGCGTTTGCATCCGGTAGTGGTACAAGGAATGTGGGTGTTGGGTCAGTGTCGATGATAACGTTAAAAGAAATTCCTGGGAACTGAATGGCAAAAGACAGTCATGTTACCTCTGCATGTCAACTCGTTATATGGGTCCTCATTAATTCTATGTTAATCTGTTTGCTAAAAATGAAGTGCATCAAATAGCTTAGTGAATCATAATAATTTCATTTTAACTGGCAACTTCATAAATAGTTTTTGGCTTTTAAAAAAACTAAAAAGGAGCTTTAAATATATTTTGTTTATATATGAGTTAGATAAGTGAATGGGTTTGGGAAAAATCAATTAGTACCTTATTCCCATATGACAGAGTTTGGCATGCTTAAACAAATAGTTGAAATCATTTTATAAAACTTGAGAAAAAAGAAAGTACTGCATGGGGAAAAATTAGGTTTATAATCATTCAGATGTAAAATAATGCAATAATTAATAAATAATATAAAATAATTTACATGTTTTGTGTACCCATGAACAACTGTAAACCCACCTTTGCTCCATCCTGGAGGGGCAATGGATAATGAAATTCTGAGGAGTACAATTGTACATGTTTCTTGCATCTGTAACTTTTGGCACAGTGAATTGTCGTACCATAAAGTTCACTGCAGAGTTGTCCTACCAACTTTAGGGTCAGAATACATAGTGGAACTGTCAAGGGCACCACCAGATTCGTGAAGCTCACCCCTACAGGCCCCGAAGGGGGACTTCCAAGTCAGGTGGTTGCGAAGGTCAAACATGAGCTAGATGATGCTGACTGAAGCCATATTGGGAGCAAACTATGGCATTATGATAAATGGTTACCTGCAGGCTTCAGAGTATATAAAATGCCGATATGACAATAATGTACTTTGAGTATTTCTACTAGAAATTCCCATTGTTTGCTAAACTGATGGAAACTTTAACGGGGTATGGCTAACAGAAATTTCTCCCTCTGATTCAAGAAGACGATATACTCTTACTTCATCATCCTAGTTCTCTGTATTGACTGATCCTTTTGTTTGCATTCCATAAGTGTATGTTATTTCCTTTATTAGGCTAAATATATGGAGCATCCTTGTTAAAAGATAACTTTTGAAAAGGTAAAATGATGATTTACACAGAGATAAAAATGAACAATGTTTTATTTAACTCATCATTAATGAGAATTTATATATATATATATATATATATATATATATATATTTCAAAGGAGAAGTCAAAGAAGTACAAATGTAATTTAGAATAGAGGAATATTAAAATCAATTTGCAGATGAATCTGGCTTTTTCCATGGAGAAAGAGAAGTCAAATGAACCTGCACCAGCCAGAATTTATTTCCATGTTTACATTATTTTCTGTTCAATAGAGAATTATTTTTGTATTGCTATCAATTATCTATATTTTACAGAGTTGTAAAATAGCTGAAAGACAGTAAAAGCTCGAATGAGATAACCTGGTAGGAGTGCTTTTAAAAATGCATTGCTTTTCATTACAGACAGCCAGTAATCTCTTCTCTTATTTGTAATTCTCCGACATACTCCGGAGTATAGATTGAAAGTAGGCAGTCCCTGTGCGTCATGCATTCTACTCTCTCTGTGTTTGTGTTTATTAAAGTTCAGCTTTGTGCAAAGTCTGGAAGTGTGGGAGGTGCAGTCTTCCCTTGGTTTTGGAAACACGCCGGCCTTAGTTTCCTGTGACTTCCCTGGAATGCCTGGTTTTATAACAGATACCAAAGAAGTTTTTAGTATTTCTCTGAGAAGTATAGATTCATAAGAAATATTTGTTCAATGAGTAAGTTCTTTAAACCTGTACATTAATGAGATGTTCTTCATTTATTTATTAAGTAACATTGTCGAAGTATCCCTCCAGGGAAAGAAGTTAAATTAGAAACTTTCTGCTTGCTGTACCTTTGTCCTTGAAATATATGTCATCCACTTAATTTACCTTCCTAAGTAGAGTGACATTCCACTAACTCCCACCTGGTTCATGTCAGGGGCGGATGATATGGCCATGGCACAATGTCTCAGCTATTTGATGGATTATTTCCAAATGTGGATGTGCAATATGGTGCCTCATTCACCAATTTAGGGTCACCTCCCCAAATAAGGAGGGACTAGAGGGAAAAGAGGTGGCTCCAGCTGAAAGAGAGGAAAAGGTAGGTATCACCCAGGTGTGGCAGGACGCACTTTGATGCAGGACCATGCCTGCAGCCCCTGGTGAGGGTCAGGAGCATCAGGCTGCCTGCTGAGCCATTCCAGTGTGTGCTGTGATTGTCCCCAGCAGATGTGTGGCCTTATCTCTGTGTGCTCACTGGCCTCTGCAGAGCTCTGCCTTGTGCTGTTGTCCCTGATGAAAATCCCTTCGGTGGGCTGACACTATGGGACCATATGGGCCCACATGATAACTTTCTTGAGAGAGAGAGTGATGCTTTCCACAACTTCCCAGAAAATCATATTATTTTCACTGCTAGCAGCTCTCACTGAGATTTCCCTAACTCCTCTCACAAAGAAAACCCAGCTGTGCTACTGAGCGAAGTTTGAAAAGGAAAGACTCGCTCCAACATTTTTCTTCCTCATAAACCATCTTCGTGCTTTTTTTCCTTTCTGAGATGTTTTTTCAAGGTATAAGGAAGAAGCTGTCATAGAGAGCAGGTTCCCCAGACAACACTTCCCACTGACTTGACCAAACTCTGGTGAGTTTTGGTGTAGGTTGCTAGGTAGGTTTCTGTTCGAGTTTTCAAGATCAGTGTCATGAAACATATCTCCTTCACCTTGAACTCTTTGTCTTCAAGGTCAGTTGAAACGAGGAGGCTTCAGCTGATTTTACTAAGACTAGAAGGATAATCACTGGTGTGACTTAGTCCAGAACTCTGCTCTGTTCACTCTTTGCTATTTCCCTGTTTGATTATTCTTGACACATTTGGTGTAAAGGATAGACCCTACACATTTAATGATTCATCGTTTAGGTGCTGACTTTTAGTGCCAATTGCATGAAAGACCCGTGGGTTTCTGATTGTTATACCAACTGGGCATAGCCTAAGGATGAATACTTGTCAGCCTGAAATCAATTCACTTTTCCTAAGGGTTTCTGGAGTTCTAAAATGATCAACTTTCTGGCTTCAAATTAAAAAAAAAGTGTTCTGTAAATAAGAATATGACTGAGATGCTACTTTCTCTCTCCCCCAGGCACCCACCCAGGTCAGAGAGGGTATGCATGTCTCTGGAACGGCAGGAGAGAGAGAGAGAGGTTGAAAACGGGGGTGAGGGGGAGTCAGAGCGTGCGGTGCTGTGTCTGTCCCTTGGGCACGTTTGCCGGGCCTTCTCAGTTGTACATACCCTTCCTTACCCAGATCTAATCATGAGTAAGATTTCATAAGGACTTCTCCCATCATGAGATACAGGATTATCAGGTGGCTGTGGCCCATTAAGCTGCGTGTAGCTGTATTCTCAGACCTCTTTATGAAACAAATACTCACTGGAGAGCACGTCTGAGTGGACCAGCTGCCCCACGCACCCCCACCCACCCCCCACTCGCCATCGCTTCCCTGACTTTCTGCTGTGCTCCGAGCAGCACATCCTATTTCCTTTTGCCAAGCCCACAGTCCAAAGAAGAACGTTTCCATGTGTGAATTTAGGTTGAAGATTGATTTCCAGAATCATGAGAAACCACAAGCAGAGTGTCAGGTGGTGGGGAGTGTAATTTAGCTCCCGTATGTAACCCTCTGCAGCTCAGTCACTGACTGTCACTTTTCCCTGCGTCCACATATTATCTCACTTGAGCAGATGCAATAAGGTAGAAACACAGGGTGTTTGAAATGCAGTTTATTAAGTTATATTTCGGGGCCAGTTGGAGGGACACTGGCTGGAAAAGTTAATCACAGCAACCAGCAGCATATTGACCTGCTTCCTCTTCTCTCTGCCTTCGGGAATTGGAGCATGGATAGGGTTGTTATCATTCTAATCCAGGGTATGATTATGGTTGTGATTATTATTTCCTGTCTGGTATATGTATCAAAGTGTATCTTTTTATTTACTGGAAAAATGACAAAATAATACTGAGGGGCTCACAGCGTAGGCACTGTGCCGGGATTCCTGGAGGGAGGGAAGGGACAGTTTTGAACCTCTAGGAGATTGTCTGGGTGTTGGGAAAAGGAAACTGAGAAGCCACGATGGAAAAAAAGCATATTGCATCTGTATTGCAATGAGATTTTTCTAGGGGCTGAAAATGGCATTATTACTCTTAGAGAAAAGAGTTCTCTTCCTTTTCGCCTTCTTTTTGATTTAGACTTCTGTGAGCCAAAGTGTCCCGGTGTTTTAATGGCCTGTTTTAAAGATGGAAAGGGCCCTTATGTGTCAGAACACAAGCCTGTCCCAGCCAGCACGGGGCTTTGTTTGATTATGAAGCTTGTTTGGGATAGATGATATTTTTATAGCTTTCGCTTTGCTCCACTGATGGCCATATTGATGTAGCTCTCCAGGACGGGACTAATAAATAGTTTATAAAACCGCGAGGCCATTCTCTTGGGTAATCTACCACTGTGCCTTCACAGACAGCAAAACCGCACATCCGGAGTGAGCCTGCCCCTCACACACAGCTGGCCACAGATGGGGGAGGGGCTGAAAGGACAGATGTGTGTGTGCATGTGTGTGCACCTCTGAAACCACTGCCTGAACTTTCCCAGGAGCCTTTGAGCAGAACAGTGGAGAGGGAGAGGGAAATGTTGAGATCTGGTATCTCGTTAATGTTGCTCAATCTGATGTTGTGGCTGCTGGGAGAACTGAGGCTCAGAAGAGCCATGGAAAACCCTCCCAAAGCGGTTTTGGCCTCTGTGATCTCACCATGTTCCAGAAAATGAAGAGGGAACTAAACAGTGGTGGAAAGAGGGTGACTTGCCCTTGCTGCTACCTCAGGGCAGAGACGGTGAGAGGTGACAAAAGACACAGCCTTGTTCACACAGCAGGTGAGACTTGCAATTCCTTTCAGATGATGTTTCACAAAAGAGAGTAGGTGCTGGCTTTCTGGAAAAGGACAGGGGCTGTGCCCACTCGGGACACCCTGCAGCCGCACCCTGACAGCAGGGGACTGGGTGGGAGGCTTGCTAGGGGGGACGCGGTGGGCTGGTCTGGACTGAATGCCAGCTCAGCCCGACTTTAATAAGCGTCTGCACTAGGATATCATGCGAACAGCTCTACTCGCATCATCCAGATGATTGAATGGTCACAGATTACCATGATTCCAGAGATAAGGAGGTAACTTCACAGAGGTTTCTAGAACAAACACACAGAAACACGAAGAACCACAATGACAATGACACCAAACACACTTGCTTTCTCTTTCTGGTTCACCTCATAGGCAGCAGAGCCAGAACGGAACCCACATTTTTGTCTGATTACACAGCCTTGCACATTGAATAGATATGAACCAAGTAATGTCTGTGTTATCTGCAAGCTAAGTAGACAAGTATTTCTGAGATGCAGTTTTAAAATCTTGGGGAAACGCCCTTGCCCAGAAATTCCCACTGCTCCAAGTACTTGAGCATTTCAGATCGATCGTCTGGAAATGCAGCTCTGGTACGAGGGTTGGAGACATTAATGTTCAAGTGACACTCACAGTGTAAGCGGCTATTTGTGTTTAAAACTCCATTCCTCTGGCCTCACAGGCGCAGGGCTTAATATAGTCACAATTGGTCCAAACAAGTTTGCTCCAGCTCTGCCTCTGCCACTCAGTGAGAATGGAAACCCTTCCAGATGCTCAGGGAACCAAGATAACTCGCAGTCTACCCATCAGGTCAGCTTCTGGGCTTCTCGTGGGCTTTTCTAGTCCTTGTTTCTGGCTGTCCCTCCTCTTCATGTGGTTACAGCTCCTGGCAGCCCCAGGCGCCCAGCCACATGGTCTGTGCTGGTGCTGCTGCCTGGCAGAGCTGGAGCCTGCTATGGACAGGTCCTGTGTGCACCCTGTGTGCCTCCTGCCTCATGCTCACCTCCTGTCACACAACCCCCAACCATCCCCTATAAACAGCCGAGAGGCTAACTTCTTCGTCCTGGTGGCCCATATATAGCAGAGTGACCTAGGCCTTTTACTTCATGTTTGTTCATTTGTTACAGTCAAAATCATCCTAAGGCTGAGATTCAGGCCGGCCTGTGACCCAAGTCACAGGCACAGTTGTCTGTCAAGATTGCCAGTGGAATCTTGCCCTGGCCCACCCTCACAGCACTTAGCTGTGCAGCTCTCCGCATGCCTGATTAGATGCCCGAGCGCTGGGTCGGAGCAGTGCAGCTGCGAAGGCAGACCTTCCTGACACTGCAGTCACCACATCTTCCTGAGCGCTCCTGTGTGCAGGGCCCATGCAGGGCCCCCTCGTTCCAGTGCAGTGAGTGGAGACACTGAGAGCAGGTTGCCTTAGTGAGCTAGGAGGGGAGGCTTTGGAAGCAAGGGTACCAGGGAGGAGGCTCTCTGTGTCTGTCTCCAGTCCCATCACCTGCCTAGGTGCCTTGCATACCACAGTGATGGGCTGACCCACTCAGAATGGCACAGCAAGAGCGGGTGGTGACCCCAGGAGCCTGTGAACACCCAGCATTCGGTACAGTTGTCTTTTCAGGGGCAGAATAATTAGCAGGCTTCTGTGGACCCTAGTATTTGGGAATGGCCGTGAAATAGGAGATAAGAGTATAAAGTCTTGTTCAGGCTTATATGTCAACTGTGTGGCCTCAGGCAAGTCAGTTCAGCATAACTATCTCAGGTTCGCTTTCTTTTTTAACTGTGACTAAAGAATAGCTATATTGACCCTACTTTCTAAGAACTGATGGTAAAATATATCAAGAACTATTACCATTTAAAACTAAATTAAATTGCCATCAAAATATAAAGGATAAAAACCTGGAACCATAGGTAGCTCTCTCATCTCTCATGTGAAAGTTTTCTAATCAGTGTTCATCATCTAGAACAAACAAACAATATCAACCTAATCCACAATTTGTGTACATACTTCATTTCAACAAAGGCAAACAACCCCCGCTTACAATAATCCTGGTTCCCAATTTTTCTTATCCAAATTACCTCTGCAGTGTCCTACCCCATTCCTAGTGCTTTTGATGCATAATCCACATATCTGTGATAATTTTCTTTTTAAGAGTCCAACAACAGCAAGTGAACTATGACAGGCCCAGCACTGTGTCAGCTGTGGGGTGGTGTTCAGCTGAGTCCTCTAAGTTCAGGGCGTCCAAAGGGTATCCTACCTTACCTTTTATCATCCACATCAAATTTCCCAAGAGAAATAGCACAAGGGGCAAGGTCAGGCAACTGCACACTCTTTATTTCCATGAGTCTTTGACCTAAACCCCAAAGCAATCTGTCTCCTGGGAGCTCGACTGAGTGTACAGCAGAGGTCTCCACTCTGACTGCTTACGAAACCCCCCTGAGAGATTGGAAAAATCAAAAACAAGCAAACAGAAACAGTGGCTCTCGGGCTCTTTATGAAAGGGTTCTAATTGAGTTGGTCTAGTGTGGCGCCTCCGCCTGTTTTAGAAGTTCCCAGATGGTTTCCATATGCTGCCAGGGTTGAGAGCCATGGGTGCAGGTTCTGCTTGCATGGGCTATAGCCCAGTGCAATCCCAAAGAGCCTTTATTTCCCTTGTCTCAGGCCCACAGTTGACTCCACTTTCACCTTTCTTACTTTACAGTTGAGTCTGCCGTCATCATCGTTGTCGTTGTTGTCTTCTTCTCCCCCCACCTTCCTCCTCTTTCTCCTTCTCTCTCTCTCAATCTCAATCTCTCTCTCTCTCTTTCTCAATCTCTGTAGCCCTTGAGAGGAAATAACCACTTAGGTAAAATAAATGCAGAGCAATTTGAAGTCTCATTGCCTGCTTAGGAATTTGTTCAGTCCACTTGACCTTGGGCCCTGTCGTGGTGGGACAGTTCCCAGCAGGACTATTTTAAGGTCAGCAGAACTTCTCCAGTCTCCAGGAAACAAGCATCTGCAGTGGGACAGAGAGCAAGGAGATGGGGTAGGTGCCTGCCTGATACATTTTCAGAGCTCTTTTTTGTACACCAAGCTTAGCCTGTGAAAGAATGGGGTTTAAAGAGAGTAGCTAAAGGAGTTCACATCTTTAACCCCTTCACTTACTGCAGGAAACTGCACTTTTATTCTGATGCCCAATGCAATGCCCAGAATTTACCCAAGGGAGAGCCCTAAGCTGAAAAAGATCACAAGGCTCTCTTTCCCCAGAAGTCAGCCAGGACATAAAGACTGCAAACTAGGTCTGTCCTCAGGGAGACAGTAACTTAATGATGGAGGCCAGAGCCACCAGGATCATGGGCCTCTGGCTCCCCATTGGCTTCCCACACAGAATGCAATCCAATTTCCAGAGCCTGACAAAAGAGCCCCTCAGGATTCGAGGTTTCTCTCTTCTCCCTCTGGCCACCCCCACACACCCCTGAATGATTCTCTGCTCTACTACTTCCTGCTTGTGTCTTATGCTGATCCTCTGACTTCCCCTTGTTTCCCGTGGCTACATCCTCCATCCTGTAAGCATCTGTCTTGTGTATCTTTTTCTTGAAAAACCTTTCCTAATGCCACAGTTTGCTAAAATTTTCTTTTCTCTGTTCCCATAGCATACTCTGCATACCTCTTCCCTAGAAAATTTCACACCCAATTTTGTTCATTTATTTGTTGGTATTTTTACTCAACATTCTGACAAAAACAACTAGTCAATATTTATAGCTGTTCTGTCAAGTATGGTGGTCACCAGCCTCATGTGGCTTTTGGGCACTTGGAATGCAGCCAGCACATGTGTTGAAATAACGCTATTTTAAATATATTGAATTAAATATATTAAAGTAATTTTACTATTTATCTTTTGGGCTTTTTACTTTTTACAATGTGGCTTCATTTAAAATTACTTTTCTGGCAAAAAATGTATATTTGTGGCTCCAATTACATCACTATTGGATCTACAGTATGAAATACAAGGTTAGATATTGCTCTTCACATTGTTTCTCTTTTTATCTTTCCTTCTTTCATCCTCATCACCAACCTCCTTCTTCCAGACAGAGATTTGGAGATTAAAGAGATAAGTAAGGCATTGGCCTTGCCCTTTAGTTCTCATTAAGATGTATTTTACTGTTTGTGAATCCTCTGAACTTCTCTGTGTGGTGCCTACAGTAGAGTAGCTCTTCAACAAATCATCATTGGCTGGTTCATTCATAGAGTTATTATTAATCCAGAATTATCCAGTATGGTTTTATGTACCTCATTTAAAATTGAAATTGTCCCTTTCTTTAATGGTGTTTAGAGTACTTCATGTTCATTTTGTTTATAAATGTATTTATCACCTCAATCCCCTTGGGGTGACTGAAAAGGTAGCTAGTCAGGCTCCAATGTTATTGACAGGTGAGTGAATCATACCAGGAAAAAATTAGCAGCAAAGGTAGGATCAGCCATACATCTTCACATTAAAACACATTTCCTCCTACTGTTTGTAGGCAAAATATGTAATATTCAGAAACTAATAAGCAAGAAGTCAAATGAAGTTGAGTTTGCCTTGGGTATTGTATGTGGTCCATTTTCAGCTGTTACACTTTTTTGAGAGTATTTGGGGAGATGGATTTAGGAAACAGGGTGGGGGACAGGCAGAGGGAAGCTCTACTCTCCAAGTAGCTGAATGTAGCTGCCCTTTTCCATGGTTTCCCTCTCAAGAAAGATTACTCTTTCTGTTTCTCTTGTTCCTTTCCCCCTCCTCAAGTATGAGTTCTCATTGAGCTTTGTAATATGGTTATTTGGCTCATCTATGTTTTCTGCACCATTTGTTCTAGTTTGAGTTGTCAATTATCCTTTGCACCGGTCCCTACAGGACTCCTTCGTGAGTTAGTGAACTCCTGTGCTGTAGGACCATATGGTATACTAGGTGATGCTTTGTACAGTACGCTTATATAACAAAGTTAAAACTCAACATGGTCATGCACTTAAATTCATTATGAGAGATCTCAGAAAATAGCAAAATTTCATAGGCCTTTAAAAGAAAATTATTGATTGATGTTTAGAAAGAGAGAGGGGGAAAGAGAGGGATATCATTTGATGTTCTACTGATTTATGGAATCATTGGTTTATTATTGTGTGCATCCTGACAAGTGATCGAACCCGTAACCTTGGCGTATTGGGATGGTGCTCTAGCCAACTGAGCTACCTGGTCAGGGCCTTCATGTACCTTCTGTAAGGAGTCATATCATATCATTTGAAGGTTGTTTTACAATGTTTACAAATTGTTTCAAAATAATTAGGTGAACATAGCTATGTTAATAAAAATGATATTATAAATGGATCAGGTTTGAGTAAAACCAATGCCCTTTCCTGTAGTTGGCTCCCTTGATCAGCAGAAGACTCTTCCTTTGCTCTGATTGCTCCTCTCTGTTCTCACTGTCACTGTCCCTTCCTCAATTCTTGCATAATTCTAAATGCAGCCTTATAAAAAAGTATAACAGATAAAACACCCCGTGTGGCAAGGATCCCAGGTACCTGAGTCTCCCAAGCTCTTCCTCCAGCCTGGCCCTCACTTACATTTTATTCTCCAAACAACCAGCTGAATAATGTGTTGGAAGTCACTCCAAGGTTGTGGACCTTCATCCCCTGTGGGAGAGAGTGTCCAGGTCACTGAAATCTGCATTGGCCTGTGTGTCTCTCTCTCTGCTTGTGCCTGCTCCCCATAGACCCTTTGCTCAGCCATAAACATTGGGCAAACACTCTCGCTTGACTTGCCTCTCAAATGTCACACATACTCGTTCAAGTCCTGGATCCCCACTTGGAACTCTGTCCTTGTTTCTCTTCCTCATGAAGTTTCTCATCCTCTGGGCAGAGTTAATTACCCCTCTCCATGTGTTCTGATCCTCTTCCTTATGGATCTGTTAGCACACGGAGCAGTAAGTGGTTGTCCTCCCGTCTCCCCGCAGACTCCAAGCTCTCCTCAAGCAGGGACTGGTCTCCTAGCATCACTTGGGTGACTGCCTGCTTGCGGCAGGCATTTTACTTGGAATATCTCGTTTAAACCTTAAACTGTTTTACTGGGCCATATTACTATTTTTAGTTTTGATACGTTGAAACTGAAGAGCTGAGATTTTTGTCATTTCACAAACTAACAATGAAAACCACAATTTGAATCCACTAACATTCTGTTCTATAGCCAATGGTGGCCTTTCCTGGCAATATGTTCTTTTTCCAGATTCCAATGTATGTCTCCTATGCCTGTACAATTCCTTGTACAGAACTGGTAGTAAACAAAACACAGTGAAATGAGTGGAACCAGAATGAGTGAAAAGCGGTCTGACTTTTTTCTGAGCTCTGCCCTTCTCTGTCCGATTTCCCTCTTTTAAATAATTTCCGTCTTGATAATCGTATGAGCTGATTTTCCAGGAAGTTTCTTGTTTGTTTTGTTTATACTGCAAACATCACAATGCCACCCCCTCCTCAGTGACATCTCCCAAGCACCCCTTCTGCTTTCTGACATTTTCAGCGTCTGCTGCCAAGACCTGCTGTGATCCTTGTGACATGTAGCTCTGTGCGTGAGCGGGAGGCAGTCAGAGGGCCTCTGACGAGACGAGCTATATCACTGAGCCTGTCAGGACACTGGGGCATAATGAGCTTGCCATTTGAAGACCTGTACTACAGGTTTTGTTGGGGTTCCTCCTCCCTCCTTGCGCCCCCCCAGCCATCTGATGCAGATTGGCACCGACCAGGTTTTTCCCAGCGTAAGAACATACAGACAAGAATATTCTCAGAACAGGAAAAGGGCATGCAGCTGGATGTATTGACCTCTTTTGTTAATGTTTCCAGTGCTTTTCCATTTTGATAGAAGAACTTTGCTGATTACTGAGAGAAGAAGGTGACCAAGTGAGGACGTTCTTTGGATTCAACTTTCGGATGTTAGAAAATAGAAGGGGTCTGTGGGAGTCTCTGACCCAGCCCCTCATTCTGGAGATGAATTTTTGAAAAAGTCTCTGCGGAGCTGCCAAGTTTCCCCAGGCACTCAGATAGTTAGCACTGAGCTCAGATCAGAAGATGGTCACCTGAAGGTGTAGTGTTCACACACTATTGTGAAAAACTGACAAAGCACAGGGAACCCCATGTGTAGGATAGTTCATTTTCCCAACTCCTATTTTAGAAGTTGTTGGGTGAAGTCGCCTTGCCGTCTGGCACTCAGACCCTCCTTTGACCTGTGCTAAAGGACAAAGCCATCTGGTCCAAGAACAGTGGGGATGCTGGCTGGGACGGTGCTCCCATGAAGTACATCTGCGGCTGTCTGTCCACGAAGGGCTCCACACATTCCAAGCTCTCTGCAAGGTGCCTGGACATAGGAGTGAGCCCAGCAAAGGACGGAGTCACAGGACAGGTCAGCCCCCAGTCAGCACAGTCTTGTTCAGACACTTGCTCTAGTGCACCTGCAGAAACTCTTCAGCTGTGAGGCTGGACTAATCAACAGACGGAAACAATCCTCAAGGTGTTTAGGAACTGAGTGGAATTTCCAGGGGCAGATCCTGACCACTGCTCCCTCCTTGCTCTTGGTGAAAACCTGCCCCCTTACAGACACCACTCTGACTACTAGCTGATCCAGAGTTGCAAGAACGTCCTATTTTCCTGAAACATTTACCACTCTCATCACCACATCTCTGGCGGATAGTGTGAATCACAAATGATTTAAGAGGCTTCATTGTTCTCTGCAACTAAGGTAACAACTTTCGCCAACAAACCAATCTTCCTCACCCAGTGCCATCCTTATTGCTCCCCTCCCCACTTCCTGAGATGCCATGGGTCACCTACAAAATGCAAAATACGGACAATACAGTTACTCCAACTTGGAACCTCAAACAATTGTTGGTCAACAGAGCAAATGTTAACTGTTGCTCTCTCTCTATGTCTCAGTGTTAGGGGGTTGATTTTGTCTTGAATGCAGTGGGAGGTGGGAAGCAAAGTAGACTTTGTTAATGAAGTGCCCCTCCAGAGCCATCTGGTGACTGATGTTTTGGCTGAGGTGGCAGGGCGTCTGCTGGTTCACTGGAACCACTTCCTCCTTGCCCGCGGGTGAAGAAGGTTCAGACCAGTTCCTGCTCAACATCTTTTCTACCCCAGCAGCAGAGGATGTTGATAATTCTCAAATCCCTGACGTGGGGGCTTCTAAGATTACGCAATGTTCCAAACATGTTATTTTTAAGGAGAGAAAAGGGCAGGTTGGTGAAAAGATGAAGTTTATCCCCAAGGCTAATTAAAAAAATGAAAAGAGACAACAAAACATATATGGTGGTTTCATGGGCGAGTGCAGGGAGCTGCTGCACTTCTGTCGGAAGAGCAGAAGCTCATTGGAAACAGAGCCGTATCTGTCTTCACCCTGCACCCCCAATAGCGATGCACAGTTCAGTTGTTAAGGTTCAATAAATATTTATGCCCTATCAGCACCCACTTCTTATCCTCATCTCTCCCTGCTAGTCTTGCTTCTTTATTTTTATCTGGATTGAGGGATAGCCAGAGAGGTGGGCAAAGAGAGGCACAGATAATGCCCACATGACTATTTTCTCCAAAATAAGCAATTAGCTCCTTGTGTACCAGTATTTACACAAATACCTTCAGCTTCTCTACTAAGTTTTGAGAGAAAATTAAATGTAAAAAAGAAATCCACATTTTAAAACATTCTTTATGAGCAGAGTTGTTTTTTATTTATTTGCTTGAGAAAGGGAAATAATTGAAATGGGGGGAAAGTATTATTTTTCTGCCTGCTGCAGAAGGATGTTTTTCTATAACGATTGCGCTTTTCCGAAGCGTGCGGCCAGGCTGGCAGCGGCAGCGGCAGAAAGCTGCTGCAGCTGGAACAGAAATAGGGGTGATGGGGAGAGAGGGAGATGCTTGCATTTGAAATCCAGTCCAGGGCAATCCTTAGTTCTGGGCAACAACAGCTGGAGGGAAGAACTCTGGCAGGGAGGAACAAAGTAGCGTTTGCTAGGACTGGAGCCTGCTTCTCCTCCGGCTGTTCAGCCAGACAACGGCTTATCAGGTGCCCTCAGACGGGGAGACAGGAAATTAATGCTGGATTGCAGCGCTAGTTGTGCTAAGCTGCCTGTGGTTGCTTGGGAGAGCTCGTCGGGGCTGAGCTTGGCCACACCTCAGTGCCTGGAGAGACCAGCACCGGGCATTCTGTAGCAAGAATTGGACCTGAAAGAGGAGTGACCTGTTTTGCGTGGGCCAGAGCATTGGAAAATTTTAGCTGTAACATGATGCCTGCTTTAGACATGGAGAGATTCATCACCTGTAAAATCCTGGATGTGAACGGATTTAAGGAGGGAGATTGTTGCCTACTTCTTCATTGTCACGTGATCCGGGCTTAGGTTGGGAATGGCTGGGGTTCTTCCTTCAGCTCCTCCAATCAACCTGGGCTACCAGTGACAAAGTGAGGAAAATAAGACCTAGATTCTGCAATGTTATCTGGNGGGCATTCTGTAGCAAGAATTGGACCTGAAAGAGGAGTGACCTGTTCTGCGTGGGCCAGAGCATTGGAAAATTTTAGCTGTAACATGATGCCTGCTTTAGACATGGAGAGATTCATCACCTGTAAAATCCTCGATGTGAACGGATTTAAGGAGGGAGATTGTTGCCTACTTCTTCATTGTCACGTGATCCGGGCTTAGGTTGGGAATGGCTGGGGTTCTTCCTTCAGCTCCTCCAATCAACCTGGGCTACCAGTGACAAAGTGAGGAAAATAAGACCTAGATTCTGCAATGTTATCTGGGGTCATGCATCAGCAGTAAAATGAAGATAATATAGACTTAATCTAATTCCTATGAGCATTGCTCTTGGGACATTTCAGCTAACACACCCCTTCATTCCTCAACATTGAATTTGAAGTCAATGGAGTCAAACAAAACAAAGCATTAAAAACAACAAAAAAAACAGGTTGTCGCACATTTTCTTCTTTTTTCCTGTCCTTGGGTTGGTTTTCACAGGGACCCAAAGCGGAAGTGGATGTGCACAGGTTCAGTCTCTTCAGTGATGGCATCTGGGTCTTCTGTGCTGAGAGATCTCCGCTGGTAGTCAAACAGGCTTCAAAGGGCTGATCGTGGTAGAAGCTGGACATAGACTACCATGGGGCAGTGACTGTGAAGGCTGAGATATTTTGGGCTCACTCTCCAACCTGTAAAATCACGCTTACAGAACCACAGAGTTTGAAATGGCTGCTGTGGCATTCCAAAAATAACCTTAACTTTATTGTTAAGATACACGATTGAATCCCATCTCTACTATGTACTCGCCAAGTGACTTAGTCACTTCATCTGTCTTAACCTTCTTTCCCTCCTATAAAATGGGGACCTCTCTTATAAAGCTCTTGATAAAATCAAATAAAGTAATTATATTGAAAGTCTTGACAAGTAGAGGTGCTCAGATGCTGAGTTTGAAAGGAACACATACAGCAAGGCATGACCCAGTTTGCTCTCCACCTTTCTACCCCCACCGTGTCCCACATAACCACAATTCTCTGACCCCACATAACTTCAATGAGAAGGATCTGAGGGAATTATAAAATAGGTCATTTTCCAAGCTCATATGGCTAGTCAGCAACATTTATGTTGTAGTATCTTTTTTTGCATGCTACTACAACTTTTTCTAGAAGTGACCTAAATGCCTAAATTAATGTGAAAAGTAATGACTACATAAAAGATTTGTTTTCTCCTTTTATATCAGAAAAAAAGACTGATGATTTGTTTGCTATAAAATATGACACATAAGTCCTCTTGTTGACCAATCAGCACATTTATTTTTTCCAAGAAAACAAACTGTTAGGAAAACAAGAACTTTTGAACAGAGGATCAAGTCGATTATATTTGACCAGGCCTAGCTAAGGAGTTAGCAATAAGTTAAAGCTGATGACTAGACTTGGTAAGTATCTGAAGGTGAGAAGTCGATCAAGGGTAGGGGGGAGTCACAGGTGAATTATGCACTAAGTTTGTGAGTCTATGTGTGTTTAAGTGTTTAAGTTTTTGAGTTTTTAAGTTTTGGTCTAGAGAGGAAGAGGAGGGCTCTCAAATGTATTACAATAAAATTAAAGATGTTAAGAAATAGAATTTGTTGCTAAAATAAGAGTAGATAAATTTAAAATGCTTTAGGACATCAGTAGATAGTAGATAGATGATAGGTAGGTGATAGACAGAAATAAACAATTGGAAATACACCTGAAGCCTGAGAAAGACTTGGAGGTCTTCTGCAGGAACTAAATGAAACCATTGAAATGGATGACATCACTCAAAGATCTTGGATAATAGCTAAAATTACTGAAGGAGCGTAGAGGTGAATAAGAGAGAAACCTGTTGAAGCAGATTTAAAAAATTTAAAAATATATTTTTGGTGATCAAATGCCTTGATATCGTGGCATAAGAGAAGTTGGAAAAAATGAAATGATCAACAGTATCAGACACTGTTAATATTAAGAAAAATGGGAAGAATACACAATCTATAGATTTGATAATTAGGAAGTCCTCATGGAGTTAGAATACTTTGATATGCCAATGTGGTAAGGATTAACAAGTGGACAGACTAAGAAGATGGAATAAACATGTGGAAACAAGAGGCTGTGCACTTCTGTGTGTGTATGTATGTTTATATATATATACATATATATATATGAATATGCATGAGAGCATATTTACAGGTAGAAGTAAAGAAGGGTGGAAGAGACTGAAGAGCTACAAGTGGGAAAGGGCCTGAAGGATCTGGAATGTTGGGCAAAAATGAGGGAGGAGATAGGAGAGGCAAAGAGAGGCAGGAATGAAAAAAGCTCACCTCAGATGAGGAAAGGGTGCAAGGTGAGATCTTCAACAGGTATGTGGGGAACACAGTAGGAAGTTTCTAAGAACATTAAAGGGAATTCAAACAGGGGAAGCACCACTGACACCAGAACACAGCCAGCATTACTACCAGTTCTTTTCTCATTTTACTCTGGTTTTTATTTTACTTGTATGCCATGTTAGACTTGCCAAGATCAGAGTGTGTTTTTCAGTGTTTATTTTGTGTTATATAAGGGGCCAAGTATAGGTTATGAATAACTAAATTCCTAATCATGTTGATATTTCTGGGTGAGTTTTCTAATATAGTAATAAAAATATCTGTAACAAAAGATATGTTTTTGATTAGATGCTTTGTGTTTTTCTAAAAACGTTTTCTGATTTTTGCTGAATCATTTCTTATACTGAAGTTGAAATTAATTTTATTTTTGATGCTTTGGCCACACTTTACTCTTTAACAATCCCTATTATTATTTGTTTACTATTTGGTCATCCTTTAGTGGGTATGTAGACAACATAAACATCCCAGAAATATATATATGTGCCTGAGGGTTAAAAAAATAATTTCAGTAGTTTATGACATGGATGTCAAGAAAAGAGGTGGTAAAAGAGTCAGGAATTATTTGTATGATTCCCTTTCTCCTTTCATCAACAAATATTTATTAAAGGTGTTACTGGTGGAAGTGGGGCTCTGTGGTATCTGAACGAAAATAACTTCCTGGGACTTGCTCGGGAGGATGGGGCTCTTGGTGGTTTATTGATGACGTACAATTAAGGGGGTTCCCCTCTTGACTTCCCAGTGTCCCACCTCCATCCACCCTGCCCTGGAAAAAGTCCAGTCTTGTCTTCAGGACTGCCCAGAGTTTATGCTCCACATGAAGGTCCGGCCCAGGCCGGCATCGGCCGGTTTCGCGTGTGCTTCCAGCCACAGTCCGTTGCTGTGCTGCAGTGGTCAGGCTCCCTCCTGGAGCCCATGGGCCATGTGGCTGCTGGGGCCAGATGGAGAGAACAGGAGGCTGCACCCCGGGAGTACAGGTCATGAGCAAGAGAGATGGAGCTTCTTTGTTCCCCTGGGGTTGTAACCAGGAGCTTGGGTTGCTTTCTCAAAAGAACAAATCAGCTTTCAGAACTTTACAAGACATTAGCTAAGTCCACACTCCTTAGTTAGAGTGAGAGCCTCTACAGTTCAGCATCTCCCCTGCGCCTCACTCCCAACAATTCTCTACAGGAAGCAGGGAAGGGAGGGATGTTAATTCCTGTGGTGGAGCACGATGTTGCAGTCCCCTGGGGTGGCTTCCAGGTTGAGCAAGCAGGATTTTGCTTCCCAGTTTGATAAACCCGATGTCTTTCCTTTGCTCTCTTTCCTTCATCAATGTCTAGTTAAACACCAATGGTAACAAAAGCTCGAGTGCTGGAGCTTAGCTTGGTGTGAGGAATACTCGGTGAATAAACAGATCTTGAGGTCCCGATGCGCTTAGTGTTCATAGAAAGAGGGAGTATTTTCAGCGGTGGCAGATTAATCTCAGAGTGTCATTCTCCTGGTGGGGGCTGGAGCTCATATCCGTGTTTATGAAGACAGCAAGATGGATAGGGATACATTCTCGAGGTCAGTGGTGTCTAAATGCTGATCCATAGACCGCTGCTGGTCTGTGATGAAGACCCCAGGCTGCAGAAGGAAAGAAAAACCAGGAGACTGGAGTCAGTGCAGTGCTACCCACAACCTGTCATGCCAACAGCCAGCTGTCTTTCGAGCTGCGATTTCGGAGTTCCTGCTCTGTGAAATAAAAATGTCCCTTTATATTTAGGCTTAACGATGAGAGAAAATAGACATTTTACTTAGCAAAGTAAAAGGCCACCACCTAATTTCTGTCTTTCTTATTTTCTTTTAAATTTTTTCTGGTCTATAAAATTCAAAGCCTGGGAAGTTTCATTCAGAATGATCCAGTTGTGCAAGAAAGACATATTTTTTTTTTGAGAAAAACAATTTCTCAGTTGCCAAAATCCAGGTAGGCTGTTGACAGTTGATCCAATGTTGCCTTTATTTTCCAGCCTCTTGCTTCCCTTTGCCTGCACAGAGTGTGGATTCTGCCAGGCAGGCTCACCAGGGAGCTGGTGGGGCCCCCTCAGTCAGTAGATTTAATTGCTAATGTGGCCAGACACAGAAATGTCCTTAAAGCATCTAAAATCAGAGAGGTCTGCCTCTCTGATCCTGAGGGCAGAAGAGGTATGCTCGAAAAGCAAAATCTAAGTGAGGTGTCCCAAGGCAGATGGAAACAAATGACACCCAGAGTTTCTGCATAAGGGAAGGTCTGGAGCTATGAGTTATTCACCCTTGATCTCCCTGGCTCTTTGTCTTTTGCAGTATTTAAAGGAAAAATTCTAAGGGGAAACTGAGAGTGGGGGTAAAACTTGAGTAATTAATGTTTTAAAAATCTTTATGACTCCCCATGGGGTTTGGGGGCCACTGTCAACTGGACACTGAGCTGCTGGAAGCTGAGGGTCGATTGTGTCCCCCATGTTCCCTCCCCAAACCTGGCATTCCAGTGCCGAGTTGGCTTATTAGTGCTGCTGTAAGAAAGTGCCACAAACTGGGCAGCTTAGAACCACAGCAACTGGTCATCTCATGTTTCCGGAGCCTGCAAGTGCAAAATCAAGGAGCCTGCGGGGCCCTGCTGCTGCGGCTGGCACCTGTGGAGGAGGCAGTTCTTTGCTTGCTCTGTCCCAGCTTCTATCATTTTCCGTAAAACCCTGGATATCCTTGGCTTGCAGGTACAGCCCTTCGATCACTGTCTGCTTTGTCACATGGCCTTCTCCCCTCATATGACTCCGTGTCTGGCTCTTTTCTTCTTCTATGGGCACCAGGCACACTGGATTAAGAACCCACCCACTCCAATATGATCTCATCTTAACTAATTACTAACTACAATGGCCACAAACCTGTGGCCAAATAAGGTTGTATTCTGAAGTACTGGGGGTTAGGGCTTCAAAAATATCTGTTAGGTGGAGATAATTCTAGCCATAAAATGTACTCCACGATGAACATATGAGTAACTGATGTTTTGAACTCCCACCAGTTAGGATTTGGGCTGTGAACATGACAGTGTGAACAGAGAAGTGTGTGCTTTCCTCAGCACTGAATGCAGGTATGTGGGGGTGGTAAATACATTTTTATATATTTATGTATCACTTAACATACAATAGCTCAAATTGCATTACATTTTAAAGGGCGTGCTTTTGAAAGATCTATCACATGGATTTCAAAGTAGTAGCAATTAAACTTGCACATAGTGAAGATTTTGCCCTTGATCTTACAATTTCTCACACTCATGAGATTTTTTCTTAATGAAAGATCCCATTTACACTGGAGGAAATCAGCCTGCATGGGACCATTTCCTCCTAAAACAATCCAGGCTTTCTGAGGCGAGAGGGCCTCCTCATAGCTAAGAGTTTCTTTTTTAGGAAACAGGGATTATTCTGCCTTCAAAGAAAAGACCATCTCTCTTTGGCTTCTGTCTCAGCAGCTCCCTTGAGAGATTAGTTAAAGCCCAATAAAAATTTTTACTGTATAAGATTTTTAAAATCTTTGCAAAAAAAACCCCAACTCCTGAACTCCATTTCTGCAAGAGAAAGAACATGAAGTCCTCACAGCATTACAATCTTGACCTTTCAAGGAGCCACTTAATGAGACAGAGAAAAACCTGTTGAGACGGGTGTGTGTCTGGGTGGAGGGTGCAGCTCTCAACTCCTCAGGATGCTGCGTGTCTAGAGTGTGGGTTTGGTTTTGGCTTGCAGCTGGGGATGCTTGTCCTGGGTCCCCCAGCCTTGTGCACTCACTCTTGTGTGCACACTTGTTCACACTAAGTACTTGTCACTTCCCAAGTCTTCCCAGAACTCAGAAGCTTGCTACTGTTTGTGGCTTGCTCATAGGAGCATCTTGCTTCCCTTTTAACCCCTCTCCACTCTTCTCGCTTTTCTATGTGCCTGAGAGAAGGCGCTAGTCTGTGGTTTCACATATCAGCAAGCTTTCAATTTCCTTGTGCGGCAACACCTGCTTCCAGTTGTCCACCCTGTCCCTTGCTTTGCCTAGCTCTCCTCGCACCCTCTGACAGCCTTCTGAGATTAAATGCAGAGCTCTTGAATAATCTAAACCCAGTGATAAATCACTATCTCAGCAGCTGGCTGAGTGTTCTAGACTGTCATCTTATTAAGAGCAAAGGGAAATTTTGATTTAAAGGAGGGCCCTTAATATTCCAGCAAGGAAAGAAAGTGATAACATTTCTTCCACCCCCTGCTGACTCACCACTTTAGAGAAACTTGGCTTTTCCACGACCTGTTCATTCCTTTGTGCTTCGGTATTTTGTCAAAGGCTTTCACAAAGAGACGTTCTTTAGCAAGAACTGTATTAAATCTGTGGAAGAGAACAAATTGGTTTATATTTGTCACTTTTGTAAAATAAGAAAAATGTGTTCTCAGCATGTGATCGTGCATGTTCAGACCTGGCTCACCCGCCATCCCTCCTGGTCATTCCCACCCCTCGTCTTTTTTTCTCTTGACTTACACTGTACACAGAGCGTCCACGAGTGGGCTGATGGGAACATTCCTCGTGACCACATGAAAACGCTGGCTCAGAAGTACAAATGCAATCCCATGACGAGGAGTGCTGTTTAAAGTAGCATTCTGTAGTGGGAAATCTATATCCTGATGTGTGCCCCATAAATATAATGCTTTGTTGATCTAATTTCAACACATTTTACAATATGCAGTCAATAATGCTAAACAACAGTGCTTGATAATAAGTAACTACAATTTGCATGATGTTCTGGGCTATTAGATCTCTTCTAGCTTTTCTGCTTAGCAGATTGCATGTATCTTTCACCCTTTTTCAGTTCAAATATCCTATAACTGCTTCAATATAGACAGTTTAACTTGCCATCTATCACTGATCCTAAATATCCCAGCAAGCCGTATAAGAGCTAAGAAGCAGGAGCCTCTAATGAGAGTCTAATCATTGAACTGGGCACTGCTGCGATGAAGGTGGTGACTCGATAGGAAGCACCTGTCTCCCCTCAGGAGTGGCTCCTGAACTTAGAGAGCCTGTACCTGGATGAACACCTGCAGTTCTGAACACAGAAGGGGACTGAATGAGTGTCCGACCCAAACATGTTGCGTCGTTTTACCAGGTTTGCCTCTCTGGGGCTACCTAAGCAGCTTAGATGGAGGGACTGTATGCTTTCATCTTCATAGTCCTTGCATTTAGCACACTGCCTGGTGCATAATGAGTGCTAATAATGAGAATTTCTCTGCCCACAGACGAATGGAGGAGGAAGTCATTCCTGATTCGGTACAGCATAGCAATGCATAGCTCACTCAGGTATAGGCTGCAATTCTGGGGGCAATTTTATGTTTGTGCTGGTTCCTGGGGCACTGCCATGGAATGGAAGTAGTGTGTAAGGGCAAGCATATCAGTTCTAGAGATTATAGTTTCTAAGCCTCGGTTTCTTCCTCTGTAAAATGGAAGCCACAATGCCGCTCTTCCATAGTGTTGTATGTATTCAGTGAAATACACGTAGGTCTTTAGGATAGAGCCACACAGACAGCAAGTGAGTGCTGCTCAAATGGAGGCTAATTGGTGTCAAAATTGTTATTAATGGGTATGGTGATATCGTCTCCTCTTTTCATTTCATTCTCTTAAAGTTTTTAATCTCTAAATTTGTTTAGGACCCATTTACCTTTGCAGTTTTGGTTTAGGTTCAGGCAACATCTATCAACGTCAGACAAAGATACAAGCTGTAACAATGGAAGAGACTGTTGTGTGTGTGTGTGCGTGTGTGTGTCTGTTATCCCTTAATCCTTTGAGAACATCTAGAGAGGAATATTTATTAGATGCTTTTTTTACTTTAGGCTCTGGGATAGCAAGGTACTTCAGATAGGCTATCCTCTTTAATCTCTATCAAAATATTTGAGGTAGGTAATCATATTCTCTTTTTCTAGATTAGAAAATTTAGGCCCAGAAAATATATACAACTCATTTAAAATCTTAAATTAAGAGTGTCAAGTTGGTACATGTACGTCAAGAGGCAGGCCAGAATCGAATGCACAGACCTTAACTACGATGCAGTGGAACAGATTCTGAGGCCTGAGTCTTCCTGCTGGACTAGGCAGTGAACTGTCTGGGCATCTCTCCGGGCCTGCTGTGGTTTTTCTGTGAAGTTGGTTGTACAAGAAAAACTGTATCAGGTGGGCTCGGGATGTCCTTTGCTCTATCTCATACCTTTGACTCCTGACTTGGGATGGGTCACACCTGTGCCAAGATTAAATAACTATGAACCATTTAATTGGAGGGAAATTTTCTCTTTTCTTTTCCTGGTCATCTGAGACTCTCTGAGCCCCTACATGGTTCAAATATAAATGACTAAAACCAGATGTTTAGAGTGTTTTTCAATCTTTTGGCCAGGGAACTCCATTTTGAATTCCACAAGAAAAGCACATTTCTGAGAGAACAAGCAGGTATCTGAATATCTTTTTTAAATGGAAGCCAAAATTATGTTATTGGTGCTTAGTATTTGTCTCCTAACATGTTCCTTAAACTAGGTCTCCAAGAATCAGAGGAATAGAATTTCATACCCTCTCCATTTCCAGATGAGCAAAAAAGCTCTTTTTCCCCCAACTATGTAATATTTTTAAATTTCCTAGCGAGGTAATCTTTCCTCTACCTAATGCTCATGGTGTGAGGCTACATGGAAATAATGCTGAGAATATCTCACATTCCACAGTATTCTGAATTGGTCTAAACATCAGGTTTGCTCTTTATTTTCCTTCAGTTAATCTATCAGTCAGTTAATCAATGCACCACCACCAACAACAAAGTAAATAAACTAACAAAATAAATGAATGAAATGCTAAACTACACACAGACATTAAAAGTGGAGTAAAAAGTGGTCTATTCTTGGTGCATTGGCTGTAATTCTTAGCACCTCTACAGGGAAAGGACTGTGAGCTAAAACGTGAGCATTAGATTAAACCGTCACATCCAGGAGCTCCTAAGTACCATCTTTTATTTAAGCTCCCCTGTCTGATTAAATTGTACCTTGTAGTGATCTAGCTATAAAAATAATGTGGATAAAGCCACGTTTTAGAGGTGGTTTCCTTTTATTCTTTCCTTTCATCATTGTGAAGAACTTTTCAGCAGGGGTGCAGAGACTGGCCCAAACCCTTGCACAACGCTCTCTTCTTTGGTAAATGGTAGGGTATTCTTGCTCTTCCAAGAAAGTAATCTTACCAACACTGATTCTCTAGTTAGAGAGGTGGTTTCAGCTCTTAGTGCATGTTAATAATTCTCCACTTTGACATGGAATTGGGCCCACTGTGCTCCTTTGTTCAGCCTGTTAATGTTAGTTTTTGTCATTGCCTTAAAGGAGCAGCAGGTGGCTTTAAATGAAATTCACAGTGTTCTTTAATCTTTTCGTTTCCACCATTTAAAAATATAGTACAGAGAATCCAGTCCATAACAATGTAAACTCTGGACTGGCTGTTGGGAAGTCAATGTCAGGATGTCACTAAGCAAGAAGGCCATGGAATCCCCAACCAGCTGTCCTGTCTTCCTGGGGGAGGAAGTCCATTGTTGCTTTTAGTTTCTTTGAGGAAAGCCCCTCCTCCCTGTTGGGAGTCACATACAACCGCCCTTTGCAAATTGTGTGTTTCCCAGTTATTCCTTTTTCACCCCCAGGGAATTTTTGATTTGGATTTGATCAACTCCCATGTTTGGTGTATCACTGAAAATGCTATGAACAAGGAACATTTATTGCTTGAGATGTCTTTCTTCCCAGACAAACGAGCCATCACTCTTAGATATAGAAAGGGTTGCCAAACTAAAGAACCATAGGTCTTTTTTGGGCCTCAGGCATGCCTCTGAGCCTATACATCCTACTGTCTCTCTAAACAGGCAGGCTATTGTTGGCTTCAGGGCCACCAGCTGTCCTGGAGCACACACTGAGAGATGACATTTACATATAAGAGTATATGTGGTGCCCTGCATTGAATGCAAGCCATTGGGACCCAAATTTTCACCTATGAATTCTAAACAGCACGGTGGGCAGAGCCTGCCTTCAAGAACTGCTGCATCACTTTGCAGTTTTATTCCATTCCATGCCCGAGGAGACATTATCTGCCCATATCAGATAGCAAGCTCTGCTACCTCTGTTCATGCCAAGTTATTATGTTTGCAATCTACATATTGTTTCATAAAATGGCGAATTTCACCTGCTCAATGCTAATCATAGTTTTGGAAACACAGTTTTTAATAGACGCATTACCTAAAAATTGTTAATCTGTTGTTTTGCACTTTTCCCTGTCAATCTATAATTAAACCATATGAAAACACACTGATTTTATATCAGTGTAATAAAGGTGTATTCTGGTATCTCTGATGACTGTGGCTTCCTCATATTCATTATTCAGGTGCTAGACGTTTGACTATCAGCTCACAGGGTGTTATCTAAATTAATTGTAAACTTTAATATACTTGTATCTAAAAAGGAAATCAGCTGTCTCCTCCATAAAGAAGGTTCAGAAAGCTGAATAGACCAATTTTATGTTAACAGCCTAATATCCTCTTATAGTTAGGAACAAAATCTGAATGTTGAGGGGAATGCCCCTTTCAGAGTACGAGAGCTTCTAAATTGTGGCACTATTCTCTCAGTTGAGTGAGGAGAGAAGTGTATTATTCAACTGTTTGGTAATTGTATTTCCAAGTTAATTTCAAGACTGCAAAGTCAGTGGGCTATAAGCACTTTTCTTAAATATGGTCTGCATATCCAGGGCTCTCCAGTCTGGCCTAAAGAGGTTGCTGAAAATCTGTGGCTGGGGCTAGAGAAGAGAGAGAGGAGGGGGTGTAATCAAAGGATGTAATCACTCATTACCATATCAATGGGTGAAGAAGCGCAAATCATACAAAAGGAAATACAGCCATTGAATCAACTACACAGGGTGATACAAATTAAGAAACAGAAAACAGTTACATTCTACTATGGAGCAGGGCAAAAAAAAAAAAAGAAAGTCTTATAACAATCAATACAAAAATAAATGATAAAGATTTCTATTTGTTGAATGTCTGTTGCAGTGCCAATTTAAGAAATGTATATACGTATCTTGTTTAATCCTTACGTTATGTATGCAAAGAGGACTTTATAGATGAGAAACTGAGGCTTAAAGTGATTAGCAAACTCGCTCTGTAGCACACAGCTCAAAAGTGATAGAAATAGGGTATGGAAACTTTTTATTCCATTGATGAAGATTTTTGAGGCCAAGCCTGCAATATAATATTAACCTCTACAACTCTATAGCGATGCTAAGAATAGGGCTCAAGGAAACTGTCCAAGTCACACTGCTAGTAAATTACAGAGCTGGGATAGGAGCCAAGGTCATTTTAATTCCAGAACTTATGCTCTTTTCAACACATCTCATTCGACCGCCTACAAAGTCCTTTCTGTTAAACTAAAGGGCTTCTACGGGGAAACAAACAATTACTTGTCTGCCCAATGTACAGAATCACAGCTCTGCCTTTAAAATAGACAACAGAGTAGATAGATCTCAAAGGTCCATATCTGTCCAAAATTGACAACCAGGTTTCAGACGGAGATTGAAAAGGGACTCTCTATTCTGCCCTGAGACCCAGGGAAGCTTTCCAGCATGAAATATCTGCTGGGATGGGGTTCTAATGGACAGCGGTAGCATATGCCACAGCAGTAACTAGAATGCTCAGGATAGGAACATTAAAGCTTGCTAGTTCTAGTCTTACTTTATGGTAAGCATTTCTTCATTCCCTATGGTTGAACCAACTAGACATGGGTCCTGGCTTGCTCGCTTTAGTGGGAGATACCCACAGGCTGTGACAACAACGTGGTGTGATAAGGACTGGGAAGGGAAAGAACAGTGTGTTGTGGGAATACATACAACCTAGATTCAAAGGTCAAGGGAAGATTCTTGAGGACATATCTAGGAGAAACCCAAAAGGATAGGCTCAAATCAGGCATGAAAATTTGGGGGTCGTGGAGGCTGGTGAAGGCACACGCCTGAAGAAACAATATGTTTGAGGAGTAGAAGTGAGTAAGAGGATGAGGTATTTCGATAATGGAAAGCTCAGTGTATGGATCCCAGAGGGCTTGGTGGCAGAGCTGGGCTGAAGGAGGGGTATACTGGGAGCAAACTTGGTGCTTGGTACCCTCTCCAAGTCCTGTGGGACTTGCATAATATGAAGATTCATATACATGTACATTTGTTTTGTTTGTTTTTTAAAGGCTTGAGATCAATTACTTCAACTTCAGATTTCATATGTACTTTGTTATCAAATAGTTTTTTTATCCTTGGCCAGGTTGCCTCATTTTGCTAGACTTTCTACAATTTTGTAGATAGCGATCTATTAATACTTTATTCACAGTTAAGTCATTGGGACTAATTATCTGATACCAGCAAAGCCATGTGAGATGATTGGCTGAGAAATATGCCATGAGGTCTCATTGCTTCTCAAAAGCCCTGATTGGTTCCGGCATATTTTCCCCTTTCTGGTTCTTACAGGACTGCCACAGCAACATATGACAGTGACTGTTTTCACAGGCTATCACTCAGAAGCCACCTGACACCTGGGAGGAAGGGGTGCTGGTCACATCTGGTGTTCATCCTGATTCCATCAGCCAGATTTTCACTCACAAATGGGAGGAGGGAGGCCAGTCCAATTCCATCACCAAGGGGACACAGTCCCACCTTTGGACTCTTGTGTAAGAACCGAATCAACTTCTCTACTCCTTATCCCTGGCTTGCTGGTCTTATTTCAAAATAATCAAAACTTGCTTTTTCTAGCTCTCTGAGATATTCCATCCTTCAACCCTTGTCAGAAAAAATTAATGGTGAGTTTCTCCCCTCCTGTTTTCAGAAGAGAAAGGAGTAGTAAATAGCCAGACCCCTCTCCTGATGCTTCATTTTCTAGAAAGACAGAAAACAGAAAGTGGCAGTGTCAGATATAGCAGCTGCCTATCCGACTTTCAAGATACATTTCACTCAGTGATGTAGAGTGGGAAATTCCAGTGCAAATAGCAGCAACAGAAGATGCCCCAGGAACGGGGCTGAGAGGAAAGGAAGCCCCTTTTCCCCCCACTTACGGCCCACCCTCTCTATCAGTTGGTCACAGAATTACCCTGTGTTTCTCATCTCTCTCAGAAAGTCCTCTTGAGTTGTGTCCTTCAACCATCACTCTCCACACCCACAATTTACTTCTTACAACAGATGGATTGCAAGGAAAGACCTGACTCAAACCTTGGATTGCCTGATGTCTCTCCATAGGACCCTGACCATCTGAAAACCTCTGAACTTCATTTCACTCAACCCGCAAGGTGGTAGAAGAATCTCACAGGCATCTGACTTCAAGGGTCCATTACATGCAGCAAATATTAGACTCTTACTCCCTCAAAGTGCTTAGTTTAAAGAATGTTTTATTCACTGTTTATAATGAACTATGATATATCAATGAACTATGATATATTAATGTGTGTAACTGCACACATTTTTATAAAGAGGTATTGCATATTTTTTTCCTGTTGATTTACAAGAAGCCCTGTGAATTAGGTAAAGAAGGTATCATTATCACCCTGATTTTAGAGTTGAGGAGTCTGAGGCTTTCACTCGTTTCTAAGGGTCCATTTGTGCTCACCCTATGTGCCGTAGTTTGTGGCTAGCCCCAGCGTTTCAGTTCGCCCATGGTGCCCAGGAAGTCGCATGTGTCCTGGCCGTGTGGTGCTTCCTGGGTTAGACTGGACAGGGCCCACTTGGGAGTCCGCCAGTCTGTGTTGGATGCACAGGGATGGGTAGGTGTGCTCAGGTTAGCCTCGCTTGTGAGACAGAACAAAATCTTTTGAACACCTCCCTCTTGAGAATTCACTAAGAATGGCTTTGATTGTGTTTGTCAGCTCATCAAGTCCAGGAGATGAGAACATGCTTTTTGCTCTTGAAGCGATAGTATCCTGCAGTGTATGTGATAATTTGCCGCACGGTGTGTCCATCACTTGAAAGGAGTCATTTTTCCCCAGCGTCAGTGACTACGTTGGGTCTTCTTTTCCTTCAGGTACTGGTTTGCCTTGGTCTTTACCTTTATTCTCATTTCTCCTATTTCTCTGACTTTCCATCCCCCCACCTTTTTTTCTTAACAACTCAAATGGTGGGGTTTTATTTCTATTTTTCAGTAGGAAAACATTAATTTTCAGTAGAATTTTTATTGCTGTTGTCTTCCAGAGTCTGGGAGGGAAACCAAGATGAAACAATATCTCTTCTCTGTTTCATTTTGCACATGATACAGGGAGTGCTAGGAACAAGCCTAAACGATAGAAACAGTGCTGCGTCCTCCCAAACTGAATTGTGTGAAACTTTTACTGAATGACTCCAAGTGCGGCTTGGCAGGCACCAGGTCTAAGGTCTATGGTCATCTCTTTTGTATCTGTGTGAGAAATACAAGGAAATGAGTACTATTATGTACTTCTGAGTTCTGGTTTCTCTTCCTGGGTAGATCTTGTGCCTCAGGAAGGTCTGAAAGTCTGTATTCTATCATGAAACCATGTCCTCGACCAGTTGCGCATCAGCAACGGAACCCTCATAGGTGGTTAAGTACACCTATGCCACCCACCTGCCCTCCAGCTAGTGAAGACCCAGTGCAACAGTAACTACTGGAGTGTTGGTGGCTTTATTTAAATAGTTTAATTTACTGCTGCAAAAATCTCTGTCAAGTCATAACATTATCTCACATCATCTCCACTTTAAAAAAGAAAAAAAGATCAGAGAAATGTAGTAGTTTGTGTGGGGTCGCCTAAGTGGTAAGTTTCTGAGCTAAGACCCAGCGATGTCCTTTTTATTTCAGATTCCATACAGTTTCTACAAGAAAGTGTATACTTTTCTACCACTTCTCTGATTGGCTTATTGGTTTGGGGACAACTTTAAAATGGGCACCCCCTGTTTCATCCCTAAAAATCTCCGGGAAAATTCCACTCCAGTTCCTTGTTGGTCATTTCTCCTAGGCTGCATTGACAGAGGAATGCTCAGTGGGGGCAGAATATCTCCAAGTCCTTTTCTGCTGCCGGACTTTTTCCTTTGAGGCAAATCCTCCTACACACCTGCCACACTGTTCTCAGGGAGTCCACAGTGAGTGTCCTTTGTCTGGGATGACCTCTGGTACTCCGTAGTCCAGCTATCCTGACATAATTCTCCACTGGAAGGACATCAGGGGAGCATTCTGTTCCCACAGACAAGGAGAAGAGGATGGTGAACAAAACAGTGAGAGCCCAGCTATCCCAGAGGTCACATTTGGCGGGCAGGACTTGTCCCTAGAGCCTTCCAATGACCTAAAGCCTGGTGTGGCCCTGCTGTACGCTCCAAAACTCTTTGCTGGGGTGGTAGCCTGAGCATAGGTGAGGAGCCCGCAGTTCTGTTTAGTATGCAGCCACTGAAATGATACAGAAATTGGGCACGATGACTAAACTCACAAGGCTGAAGAGAAAGGAAAGCCTCAGACCTCCCAAACCCTACAGTGAGGGAGGCCTATAGAAAAAATCAATTGTCCAATGTCCCAGACAGAGTACCTGAGGAATGGGAAAAGACAGTTCTCATCCGGAGTGCCAACAAGGGCTCAGATGTTTATTTACACAGCCCTGGGCCTCGGTCCCATACCCCAAGGCTTTCTGCACATTTAGCAATAGCTGTAACCTGAACTTCTCTTAAGTGACTTGTTTGAGCCCCTGTTTTGGTACCCAAAGCAAGTTAGAGGGACAAAAGAATTGAATTCACAAGTCAGTGGAACTGGGCAGCCAGGCCGGCTGTAGTTGGGCCCAAGTTGTGTAAGAATAAGAAATCAGTGTTGCAGGAAGTCCTCTGGCATTTGAGCCCATCTTTTTTGTTTATCTCCTTAGTCTGCTTTGGAAAAGATTATGCAATGAAGCACAGAAGAGGGAAGTAAATTTTCACACTTGCAGATCAGGTCAGCCTGGGAGAGCTGAGTATCCCCTACCAGACATGGCCATGAGACTGAAATCTGGGGTGCAGCCACAGGCTCAGGTGTCTTGACTCCTTACTCACTCTCTGAGACCCCCATCTGTCCCTGTACAGTCCAGCAGCAAACTCGAGTGGTTCTACTTTCAAAACCTTCCCAGCACAGAATCCCTTCTCATTGCCCATGTGATGACCACTGTGGTTCAAGCCTCTTCTTCCTGGTGCCTGCGACAGCCCTTCCTTAGTTCCCAGTCTCAGCCCAGTCTCCATTCTAGTCTGACCTTCATACCGAAGCTAGAGGGAGCTCTTCCAAATGCAAAACAGGCCATCCCTTGTGCCCACACTCTCTTAAGAGTTTCCAGTTTCAGAGTAAAAGCGAGAATCTTTGAGACTGCCTCCAGAACTCTACTTGATCTACCTCCCTGTGACTTTTCTGACTTTGCTTCTTACTCCTTTCACCTTCACTCATAGGGCACCAGCTTCACCACCTCCCTGATTTTTTTTAAAGCTGCCAAATGTGCTTCCATTTCCAGCCCTTTGCAGTTGCTCTTCCCTCTTCTGGAACTCTGCCTGCCTCAGATGGCCACAGGCTCACCGGGTCTCTGCCCATGCATCTAACTAAAATCACAATCTCCATCCCCACCTTATTTGTGTTGCTTTATCATTGTTCAATGAAGATTATGTAATGAAGCACAGAAGCCATATATGCCATATATTCTAAATTATTTCTTTATTTGCTTGTTATCTAGTGTCTTTTTTAAACCTCTGTGAAGGTGAGGACTTTATGTTCACTACTGTATTTGCAAAACTGAAAAGGCCCTTAGTAAGTAATAAATGGGTTAATAAATAAATTAAATAATAAATGAATTACTATTTATTCAATGAATAAATACGAAGAAGTTTCCTGAGACATAATGAGATGATTCGGCCTCTTCATCTCACCTTAGTCCTGACAGCTTTATATTTTGGTTTTCTCTCAGGCAAGGTACATTTTGTTTAATAATTAACACTGTGATTTTTAAAATGTAATTCTCTTTTTAAAATGAATGTTTCTCTATTACTTTCCTCCTGTTACTTCTGCATCAAAGATGGAGGGGAATTAGCTTATTCCTATTCAATCGATGGGGACCCACGCTTAGATGGAAATGCATTGGGTATTTGCTGCATTCAGTGCTCCCCCATCTCCATTTCAGGGATGAGCTTCCCTGTGAGTGGCAGAGTGTTACAGGGAGAAGTTCTGTGTTCGGGATGGCAGCCTGGCCGTGCCGAAACGCATCACCTCACTGCTGGGATTGCAGTCCCAGTCTGGCCAGTTACAGGCTGTGGGACCTTAAGCAAATCACTAACCCTCTCCATGCGTCCAGTTCTACTTCCGGAAACCAGGGAAGATGATGACTGTATTAATTATATAGCCCCGTAAATCTGTATTGAAAATAAAATATATGAACAGTGGAAATGTATTTAGAACTAACCCTAGCATATAAAAACTTAAAAATAAAAATCGCAGGACACTTCCTCTTCCTATTTCCGGGCCGTTGCTGTCACTGGGCCTCAAGTCCCATATCTGTAAAATAGAGGGGACAGGAAAGATTGGATTATTTCTAATTGTGATATTATCCTCTCTGACGTTCAAAATCTGAGGTGAGTTTGTGTCAGAGCTAGGAAGACAGATTGTGTACATTTGTTTTAATTTAATTTTTGTATTACTTCTGCCCAGGCCTTGAGGTTTCAAGTAGATTATCCAATTTTCTAATCCAAAGCCTGCCAGGCCCTTCTGTTTCCTGTGCAATTTATTTTTATTTTTATTTTATTTTTGTTATTTTTTAACCTGAAATTCAGCAGAGATATTGCCCAGTATCTTAGAAGCCCCCGAGGAGTGTGGGCTGGGCTGGCGGAGGGTGGGGGGCCTGGGTCTCACAGCAGCTGGTCCCATTCAGTTACTTGGGCCCCTGGCATTTCTCAGGGCGCCAGAATGAGATGTGAGGGAAGGCGAGCCAAGGATTAGAGGGTGATGTGCCTCAGCAGGACTTTGCAAAAGTCTTAGCCAGAAGTTCCCAGTAACTTTCTCTTACAAATTCCCAGGACTGGGACAGGAAAACTTAACCCCTAAATGGTGCCATTGGAGAACTGAACCCAAAGTTCCATGACCACTGGGTTTCACTTACTGCCTGAAGAAAACCTTCTGCATAAACCAGATCACTGTAACACATGGTGGGCCTCCTTGTTCAACGTGACAAGGACTTAACTGTCCACGCCCTACAGTGATGGAAAGGGAGCTGTCCCTGTAACCCATATACCCATAGGAATTAACTTAATTCCCTACCCTCACTCACTGGAGACCACTAGTTCTCAAATTCTCTCCATACAGCCTTTCTTCCCTACACATATAATTTGCTTGCTCACTCCCTCCATGTCCCATTCACAAAAATAGAAGGATCTTTGTCATTCTATACTGACTGATGTATGTGGCCTTCCTTTCAAAGCTGCATGTTGTTCAAATGGCAGGGCCTGGGGCCAGGTGGTTATGTCAGGCTTTCCTCAGCTTTGTTCTCAGTGCCAGTGACCCAGCCTGAGTGAGCTAAGGCACGAGGACCTGGGGAGCTTTTCCAGAAAACATCCTATTCGTGCCTGTCACGGAAGAAAGGGAACAGAGGGACTGTGGGCCAGTGCTGGATCACGTGAAATGTCTAGCTGACTAGGATGGAGTTCTTAAATCATCCCTAGATGTAATCCTCAAGCAAATCTAAAGGCCAATGAGATTAGCCAGTGACTGGTAGGTTTAATTGTCCTGACTTTGTCTTTTCCAGAAGTTATTCCAGAGGTGTTCAGCTAGATTGACTTCCCTGAAGGAAAAAAGAAAAAAGGAAACATTGAGGTAAGGAGAGAAGGAAGAAGGCTGTAAGTGTAGGGCACCTGCTGTAGAATAGGTGCTCAGTAAGGGATTCTTTATTGGCAGGTGCAAGAATGTTTCTAAATCGGTGGGACCAGTTTAGACACCTTCAGGCAACAAAGTAGGGTAAATCAGCCACATGTTGTACCAAATGAAAGCAGCACTGAGGATTAGACACCTGGGTTCTGATAGCTGTCTGCTGCTATCTGATGGGGTGTGGCCTCTGGAAAAATCACTAACTGCGTGTGAGTCCAGGTCTCTCACCTGTCATGTTAGGGAGTCAAACAAGAGGGTTTCTCAAACCCTGTGAATTCTACTCCTCACACATTTGTTGGGCACACGCAGCCTCTAGACCCTGGGAATAGAAAAGGGAAGACGCTGAGGCATTGAAGGAGCTCCCAGCCACGTGGATAGGGTGTCATGGCTTAGGGTGTCGTGGCTTAGGGTGTAAGGGCTCTAATGGCACAAACTCCAGGGACCCAAGGTACGGAGAGGATTACACATCTGTAAGTGTATCTCACACACCTGGCGTGTGTACCAGGTACAAAGCAACTGGCTACAATGCACACCATTTGTGTCATTAGGGAGATATGTTCCCATGAAACCATAGCTTTGTGTCACAGTGCAGTAAAATGGAAATCATCACACGAAGTGACCTTTTTTCAGAGTATCACCCTTTAATTTAAGAACTATTCACCTGTTCCTAAACACTTAGACTTCTATTCAGGACTAACCATTTCTTGCACATTTTAAAAATGTAGATCATTGATATGGAAATACAACTTACACATTCAGAATTCAGAATGCTGTGTTCATACCTGGTTTTGTCCATTTTAGGTACCAAAACCCTGACTTTAACAGTTAAGTAGGATGATGGTATTCTGGAGCTGACTCATTGGTATGTAAGGGGCTGATTGTTAAATATTCAGGAAACTTTTTAGGTTGGTTTAAATTGTTGGTAACTTCAAATTGGCCCTGATAGGAGTATTTACCTCACGGAAATTGGCAAACAGTACAAATTAAGAATTTCTTTCTTACTACAGTCCTTCCTTCCTGCGTGCCTGCCTGCTTGCCTCCCCTTTTTCCCCGTTTTTTTCAGAGAGCTGGTTTAGCAGGCCAGCACTAGATAAAACTCACTGGTGTAGGTACTAGTTAATACCCAGACGAATTTTTCACAGCAAATATAAGGAGAAGAATGGAAACAATACATGACAATAGTACAGAGTATTAGAGTCTCAAAATAAACTCATGCCTATATGGTCAACTAATATTTAACAAGAGAGCCAAGAATATTCAGTGAAGAAAATACAGTCTTTTCATAAATGGTGCTGGGAAAATTGGATATTTACATGTAAAAGAATAAAACTATCTTGTTAACCCTTCAGATAAAATTAATTCAAAATGTATTAAAGACTTAAGTGTAGAAATAAAAAGGCTAAAACTCCTAGAAGAAAGCATAGGGGGAGGGGAAAGTCCTTGACATTGGTCTTGGCAATGTTTTGTTATTTATTTACTTATTTATGGATAAGACATCTAAAGCATGAGCAACAAAATAAAAAATCAACAAGTGAGACATCAAACTAAAAATATTGTGTACAGCGAAGGAAAGACTACCTGCTGAATGGGAAAAATTGCAAACCATTTAGCCGATAAAAAATTAATATCTAAAATATGTTAAGAACCCATTCTCACATTGCTTCAATGGTAAACAAACAAACAAGTAATCCAATTTAAAATGGACAAATGACCTAAATGGACATTCTTCCAAAAAAAGATACACACCCACAGGTGCACAAAAAGGTGCTAATCATTACTAGTCATAAAGGAAATGCAAATCAAAACCACAATGAGATATAACCTTCTACTTCTGAGAATGACTGTTGTCAAGAAGACAAGAGACAACTAGTGTTGGTGAGGATGTGGAGAAAAGAAAACCTTGTGTACCATTAGTGGAAATATAAATTGGTACAGCCACTAAGGAAAGCAGTGTGGAGATTCCTGTAGAAATTCAAAAGAGAACCGCCACATTTAGCAATTTCATTTCTGGGAATATATTCAAAGGAAGCAGAAACACAATGTAAAAGTGCTCTCTACATCCCTATGTTCATCACAGCATCATTTTCAATAGGTAAGACATGAAAGCAACCTAAGTGTCCATCAATACTAGAAGAATGAATGAAGAAGTTGTGAACATCTATAAATGGGTCTTACACATACCTGGAATATGTAACAGGTACAAAAGTAGGTTAATAGTTGTGAGTATGCAAAATACAGTTTGTTCTTGTATTATTATTTATTAATTATTGTACATATTCTATATGAACAACTATACATTTACTTTTGCCCCACATTGCATATAATATATGGATATATATTGGAATATAATGGTATATATAATAAAATATTATCCAGCCATAAAAAATCCTGCCATTTACAATGACATGGATGGAACTTGAGGGAATTATGCTAAATGAAATGAGCCTAACGGAGAGAGAATGATACTGTTTCACCTCACTTATATATGCAATACAAAAATAATAAAGTCAAAGAAAAAGATATTAGGTTTGTGGTTACCAGAGGTGTGGAGGGAGAGCAGGGTGAATTGGATGAGGGTGTAAACCTCCAGCTGTAAGAGAAGTAAGCACAGGGGGTGTTATGCACCACACAATGAGCATAGTTGGCACTGGTGAACGGAATATTTGCAAGTCATTTAGAGAATGGGTCCTAAGAAGTCTCATCACAAGGGAAGCAACCTTTTCTCTTTTTTTCTTTTTTTGTATCTACATGACATGATGAATGTTAACTAAACTCATCGAGGAAATCATTTCACAATATATTTAATCCATATGTTGTACACTTTGAACTTATGTCAATTCCATCTCAAATACACTGGGAAAATATATGCTAAACATATAGAATACCAATCGTTTTCAAACTTTAGTCACTTCCAAGCTTTATAATTTTTGCTATCTTTGTGTATAACTATATCAGCATACTTATTTCTAATTTAAAGCTACCATGCTTTTATTTAAATTTATTTTAAAGGAATTTATATGACTACTGTAAATGGGTAAAACAGTTTCTCGATGCAATACATTTTAATATGTGAATAACACAAAAATAATCTCATTTGCATACCACCTAAAATCATCCCACATACTGTATCCAATGAGCAATGAAGACTCTGATGTGAGTTTTTATGATCATCCTCAGTGGCTTTTCTCCGAGGAATAATGATCACAAGGGTTATGGTACATTTGCTAGAAGGAGATGTCACTATATTGCCTACACATTTTGTACATGTAATTGCATACACAAGTATGTTAGGTATATATAGTGATATTTAATCATTGTAAAACCTTACCCGGAAGTATTATCATGTTCCAATTTCATGAAGAAAGCAACTGAAGAAAAGAGTTTCGATGCCTTACCCAAGGTTTGTGGCAAAGCAAGGATGAGGTGGGGGCAACTGTGCTCCTGACGGCGTGCTCCGTGTGACTCACTACACTTCACGGCTGTCCTCGGCAACGCCTGCTAACACTAAAAGTACACACACACAATACTCGGGTTGCTCCAGTGATCTTAAGCCTTGGACGACCTTGAAAATGATCCCATAGAAATCAAAAGCCATAGAAATAAGACTCTATATTTCTGATGATGTTATTGAAGATTTGATGCGAAAAAAACAGTGAATGTCTGTTAATAGGTAGAATAAATTAGGTTATACGTACACCATGAGATTATGTACTCTTCTTAGAGAATAAATAAATGCAAATTAGAAGAGGTAATTTCAAGGATTTCCTTGAAAGGAAATGGGATATTGATGGGTAAGGAAAGGAAGACACAGACAAAAAACCATGTAGTCATCCCGTTGTAAAACACACGTGGAAAGCATCCTTGCATCTGCCGGCCGTGGTGCGAGCAGCCTGGAAGGGCCCAGCCCCTGCTGGTGTGAAGCCATGGTGTATTTCCCCATTACTGCTGAGTGTGAACACTACTTCATGTCAGCTCGCCACGAGTGTTTGTTCAAAGAGTCCTTTGCAAATTTTCACTGTTTATTAATCACCTCTCTTCAATGTGCAAGAGCCCTTTTACATTTTCCCCCCACAGATCTATTTGTCTTTTGGCTTTGTTACAAATTTGTTATGTAGTCAGATATGTGTATCTTCTTTTTAAAAAGCTTCTGTTTTTTTCAGACTCGGGTCAAAAGTGAGGAAAATAAAACACTGGAGGAAAGGAGGCTTTTCTTCCTAAGGAGACTCAGAACCTAAAATAATTTCCCATTCGAGCCCAGGTCTGACTCTCCCTGCACAGCGCCCTTAACACCCCTCCCCGACAGTGGCGGCTGAGCACAGTACTCCTTAGGTGTCTTGGGCTCCAGTTGTGCGGTTCCACGTCCCTCCCAGTCCACCAACCGCCTGTGCCGTCGCTGCAGCAGCTTCCAGTGGTGTGTGAGAAAAGAAGGTGGCAGAGTTGAGTTACATTAGCATACTGATGGCGCAGCAACGCCTTGCATTTTATTATCCTAATTAGATGGGTATTAGGTTATATTTAAAGCTTAAATCTTCATTATATCCTATTACTTCTATGGATTTTTAAAAATCCAACATGCATTTGAATCAAGCTAGATTTTTAATTTGACTTTCTGCCTATTATTTAGTCTGTTGCTGGATTCTTTCTTTTTTTTAAAACTTGATGCTGTATTTAATGGCTTGTCAAACATGTAGTCAATGTACCGCTTCTTGCAGAGATTCCCTGGGGTGTCATGAAGAAGCAGAAAGATATCTGGTTCTCGGGCTCCCCTCCATGTAGGCCCATCTCTAGTACACTCTGTGCAAACTTGCCTCTCTCCAGCTGTCCCCAGACCCCCTGATGCCTGAGCTTGAGCCATCAATGCACCTTTGACCGCTCTCTCTCACTTCAGCACAACTGCAGCATCAAATCCAGTCTCAGGAGACATCTGGTGCCTACCTCCTCTCCCCATCTGCTTTTTCCAGGTTTTCTAGGTCTCATCCTCTTCCGCTAGGGCTATTATGACAGTGTCAAGGCTCAGTACAGTCTCCACTTCCCTCTCTTTCTGCTGCCAAAATTGTCTTTTTCAGAGACTACATATTTTGCCATGACCTTTGGAAGAATCTCCAGTGCTTGGAGGATAAAACCCAAACCCCTTGGTGTGGCACACACATGCCTTGGTTTCTGACCCCAACTCACTTATGCACTTTTAACCTCATTGACTCTTCCATTGACAACTAGAAATACCCTAGTGTGATGAGTGCTGGTAAAGGTGCAAAATGAAGCAAACTCGCACACTGATCTCTACTCATCAGGATTTTTAAAATAGGACTGCTCTTGCCCTTCTTGCTGTCTGAAAAGTCCTTTGCCTCTCTCTGAAGCTAAATGCTAATAGTTAAAAAACAATTTGTGTCGCCTCCTCTCTGAAGCTTTCTTAATATTAGTGAAATTTAATTTCCCTCCTTTGAAGTTCCTTAGTATTTTGTTATACCCTAATTCAAGTATTTGCATGGTATCTTAGTGAATTCGTGTTTTCCTTTCCTTTGAGTGATTGTACGTCCCAAGGCAGAGCCAACATCACTGCCATCTTTATAACTTTTGCCCACAGCACATTGAAGGCGGGTTTTTCTAATACAATTTTGTAGAAAGAGGGAAGGAAGGGGAGAAAGACAAAGAGGGCAAAGGTGGTGAGAAGAGGTAGAAAATATGTTATGGCCTTAAAAGAGTGTCACAATGGGCTACACACTTGTTTCTTTGCTTCTTGCTTTGTTTTACTTGTTTACTTTCTTGGTTACTAAAATGACATAATAGGCACTTTTAAACTAATTGAGGAACTTAACTTACACATTTTGCTTATCCTAAGAATTTAGAAAGTGACTTGCATTGTATCAAACATATAGTAGACAGCCCAGAAGATCACCTATAATAATTTTCATCTTAATTTCATTTCTATTTTTGTTAATACTGGTTCTGATTACAATGCATACTGAGTATAAGAGAAAAGATGGACTCTTTCTGGAAACCTAAGGTTAACATGTAGTCCGTGTTTCTTTTGCTGTGCTTCATTATGAAACTGATCATAAGCCTCCCATCTGCTCCCCAACTCAGAAAAACAAGGGCTAAGGGGAGACAGGAAGGCTGAGATACTGGTGAGCTTAAACTAGGAGTGCGGGGGGACAGGCAGAAACCAGAGTGGAAGTTTTAGGGACCAAAGCTCATATTAGTAATGATATATTATATAGATTTTAACATATATAATTATAAATGCATATTATACATTAGTGTTAATGTATAATGTGAACAAGATTTCTGAGAGACGATATCCAGGACTGAAAGTATTTGGTGCCACTCTGAGAACCAGCTAAGCTAACCGAGCTCATCAGAAATGGGGCCCCTAGAAGTTTGCCCATCCTGTGTGAAGCATTATAGCCCCTGAGCAGGTGGCTTTGCTTGGTGATGAGTGACAGCTTAATTTGTAAGAATGCTGAGAAATAGCACATTTGAAAACTAACCAAATATACACTTCATAAGCAAAAGGAAATGTGATTCTGAACTCCATTGCAAAGCTTCCCTGCAGCTTCACCAACTCCATAATTAGATGATACCTAAACTGGATGAAGCGTTAATATTAAATATTATGAGGAATTTACTGGAGATTGTGCCATACCTGCTATTTATATTTCTGGTCCAACTTGTCAGTTTGATTTTAATAGAGAATATGTATGCATGCATGCATACATGTACTTTAGAAAGTTCCATTAGGAATTAATTCTGATGTCTTAATAGATTAACCTTGCTGGCACCTAATATAATTTATTTTAAACAATGAAACTTTTACTACTGCAAAGATTTTAATGAGTAGGCTCTCTCGTTATTGCTCCAGAAATAGCCATCCCTGAGACTGTGGTTTTCCTAATAGCCCACTCTCTGCTGATTTCCGTAGGAAGCTTACCTGCACAACAGCTGTGAAATCGGACCAGTGAAGCCGACCCTTGAACAGCATGGGTTTGAACTGTGGTGGTCCACTTACACACTATTTTTTTCAGTAAATATCCAGTAAGTCCTCTGTATTCTCATGTTTCGCATCTGCAGCTTCTACCATCCTTGGGTGCAGAGGGCCAACTGTAGGCATTATTCCATGCCATGCTTTCTAAGGGAGTTGAGGGTTCATGGATTTGGGGATCTGCATGGGGTCCTGGAAACAATCCTCCTTGGATACTGAGGGGCTACACATACATTTTGGAGGAGTCAGAGTTATATGTGAATTTTCATGTGTGTGGGGCCAGCACCCCTAAACCCTGTGTTGTTCAAGGGTCAACTGTATATTTCAGTAGAATCTCTGTTAGACAAAGAATGAGACTTGCGTCTGCCTGAGCAGTTTGCTCATTCAGAATTAACTTAGTTTTTCAGTATTATCAGTCTCTGTGCACCTGTTTTACCCACATTCCCTGGGCAACCAAGAGGAATTTCATTCTTCAGGAAGACAGACAAACATCAGTTGCCATGTTGGAGATGGTTCAAAGGACCAGGAACTTAGGGCCACCTGATGCATAGTACATGTAGGTTCTCTGAAATGTAGTATCAGCAAACTCTTTCATATTGACTTTTCTGAAAAAATGTGATGCTAGTCATTGCTTAGCCTCCATTACACAAACCATCTAAAGCAAATTGGCCATAGTTTTCAAGAATACAAAAGTGGGTCTGGTTCTTGTGGGCTCATGAAGAGCAGAGTGTGAAGGAAGACAGTCAAGGCCAGGAGCTCTTCACCTGGGTCTGTCACACCCCATCTGGCGGAGAGGGGGCACGTTTCCTTTTATGTCACGTGGATTGTCTGGGTGTCTGCTAACCAATTCAGAAAGGCCATAGCCCTCTGCATACTTCTCCTGAGTGCCAGGAGAGAATGGATGGCCAGCATTTCATGTCATCTAATGTCAAGAGTGCTCACCCTTTTGGTACACAGGTACCAGTGAAACCTCATCTGTATGGGGGACCAAGGCTTCTGCTCTGTCCTCCTCCTGCCTTACAACCCTTTTTTTCTGTTCTGTAAGATGGTTCATGTTTAAATTCAGAGTGTCTTAAACAGTGCCTGCCAAGAGTCTTTTGTTGTAGCCCAAGTTCTAGAAACATGTTTTATTGAGCATCCTTGAGGGTTCCTTCCTTTTCATGTGAAATTTCCTTTTTCAGTCATCTTTCTAGCAATAAACATTTGAGTATAGAGTTCCCTATATTAATCTGATGGGACTATTAGGGTTTCAAAGACAAAGGCTTCTGTTATTCCCAACAAACATCTTTTCCCCAAAGGCCCGCAAGGGCCCTTTAGCTCTGGTAGGCGTGTTGCGGGGAGCCGGGCCCCCTCCTGCTCTGGGTGGGACTGCCTTGGCAGGGGCAGCAGACAGCAGCAGTGTAAAGGCAGGACTTCGGGACTGGCCATTGTCTTCAATTCTAGAGGTCCATTGCTAATGACAGTTACAGTAATTAAATCAAAGAAGAGCTGTCAACTTCGGTTCTTTCTTTGCTCTTAAAAAAAAAAAGTTTTCTATCCCTTCAGTTGCCCTTTGTGTGAGCTTGATGAAGTCCTAAATAAGGAAATCTCTCCTGATTTTTTTCCTTAGTAAACACTGTATTTTTTTTTTCAGTCCAACAGAACTAAGATTAGGGTGATTGTTTTTTCTTATTCTCTTTACTGCTACAACGACTGTGTTAAAAATTGTGTTTTTAAAGACTTTTTGTTTGATTTTCTTGTTTTTCATTTCTTCTTTTCATATTTTGTTTCTTGCTTTTCTTGTTTCCTTTAGTCTTTCCTGTGTCCATTGAGTATAGCTTTGTTTATTTCACCCAAACTCTACATGGATGCTTTGGATGATGCAGAATTATGGGTGATTGTCCAAAACACTGAAAATGTCTCTTTTTTGTAAACTTAATTTTTAATTAATTCTAACATAAATACACAAATTATTGTATATTTTTGTGTCCTCAGAAGAGGACACAAATTATAAATGTAAAGCTTAAGGAATTTTCTGAAAGAGAAACATACCTATATAGCCAAAGAGCAGCTTGGGGTTTCATGGTTGTGTTTATTATGTTTTTGAGCCTTTTATAGACAGAAAAAAGATGTGCAATATGAGGGTGCTATTTAGGCTGATGATTTGATTCTCTCATTGCCCCTCATCAGGGCAGTTGGATCCCTGGTGGTGGTTTAATGCATCCCCCAAGTTCAGGGTTGGTAGCCTGAATCAAGTTGCCTCTTCTTGGATAATCCCTGATCTAGCTTCTTCCCATAGCCCATTTTTTCTTCATCACACTTTTGACAAGTACTGCTCAGAGTGTTGGACTGCTTCCTGCCATTGTTATGTGGAAAATTAATGAGCACGGTCATAAAGTGCTTTGACATTCTAAAGTGCTACGGAACTGCTTGATGATGATGGAAGTATTGAGGGGCTGTCTGGACCCAGTCGAATCTTCAGAGGGAGTCTAGATGGACTTGGCAGCTGTGGTAGGTGCAGTTTAAAACATACCAACTGTTAAAAAGATCAGAAATGGGTGACGACCTTGTCAGCTTACCCATCATTGCCTTGTGTAGGTTGCCTACGCATGTTGTAACATATCTCTTCTGGAGCAGGGTGTGTGTCAGAAAGCCCTGTCTGCTCAAGGGCTGGGTGAGGGTGGCCAGTGCCATTTGGTCATGGTTTTGACTGCACAGCCTCCACGTGATTTCACAAAAGGAATGAGAAGAAATAGTTCATTTATATGACTGAACATCTCTGTAGCATTAGCTGATGAGATCCCATCATTTTCTAAGATACATAAACGGGGTAAAAAAGGTGAAGGGGTTAAGGAGTACAGAAAGGTAGTTACAAAATTGTCACAGGGATATGAAGTACAGCAGAGAAAATATAGTCAATAATACTGTAATAACTATGTATGGTGTCAGCGGAGTACTGGAAAAATAGGGAGGGACACTTTGTAAGTATGTGATTATCTAACCACTGTGCCTGACACTAATAGAAAATAATACTGAGCATAAATGGTAATTGGAAAAAAAGATATTCACATCCATATGGAAGACACAAATAACACTTTAATAATTTCTTCTGAAAGCCAAACATCTTTATCTTTACTCAACTTCAGTAGTGCATACTTCTGGCCACATCCTGGAACTGGAAATTACTTGGAACTTCTGTAACCTTAAACTCCATTTTCTGATACTTCTTTCTGTGGTCCTTGATATTCTATCCTATTTAAATTTCCGGTGAGCTAGTTATTCTCTCTGTAAGTCTCCTCTTGGCTTTACGTGGACCCTTGTCATTTGGCCACAAATGCCTTGAAAAACCTCACCACTAGCTCCAACATCAGCATGTTTTATTTGTATCTAGGATTCTGAGCACTGCTGCAGGCAAATTATTTAACTATTTAAACTAGTATTTTTCTAAAGCTATGACTTTATGCTTAAGTCATGTAGTATTTCTTGGTATTTCTATACTTGGACTGTTTTGACTTTTTATCATTCCCTTCAAGGGAATGATATCTTTTTTCATCTCAACAGATGGCCTTGTCCCAAGTTCAGAGATGAAATAGTCAGGTATAAATTCTCTCAAGTTTTGTAACTACCTCTCACTTACAACTGTATCTGCATTCTTAGCCGCCTTGCTCCCTTGCTTTCCACCTCAACCAAGGCGGTGCCCCTCACTCTGCTGTTTCATGTGAACTTCACTCCATTATTTAACCCATATGTTCTGTTTTATTTTCAAAATCACATCGTTTGTCATTTTCTTCCAAAAAAAGGGAATATGCTTTAGTCTCTCCCATCTTTGCAAAAATCTGTTTCCTCAACAGATTTTTATTTATTTAATTTATTTTTTTATTCCTCATCAGAATAAAATAGTGATCTGCACTCCTCTTTCTCAGGCACTCCTCCAGCCACAGCAATGCGACTTCTTTATGTCCTTGTCAACTCGCATTCCTTTCACTAAAACTAGAACGGGCTTCCAGTGCGCTCTCCGGCGCTCCTCTGATTGGCTCCCTCTGGAATGTATGGCATCGACTCTTCTTCCCTTATTGCTTCAAATTGCCAAAGTCTCCATCACACTCTTTGCCAAAAATAAAATAATCAATAAATGTATGCAACTATTTGATAAATATTCATCTCCCCAAATGTACTGTATATTCAGTAGAGGAAGAAATCATGTCTACTTACTAAACAGTTTAACCCTGTACCTAGAGCACATGCGAGAACAGCAATGCAGATTTCATGGATAAATGAGTGCTTTCACGGAGAAAGGAGCACCATTGCGTCTCCTCGTACCTCTCCTCGTGTTTCTCTTACTTTTCTGGGACCTCCTTTTCAGTGTTCTTCCCGGCTCACCCTTCGTACGTTGTTGTTGTTCAAGGCATCGTATGGCCTCGCTTTTCCCTATGTTAGTAACAGGCTTCTGTAATCTGTCCCATGGCTGTGGTTCCAGGGGCTAACGCTCTCCTAAGCTTCAGACGTATTTAATCAGCTTTACACAGGTTTTCTTTTGAGTTTCCGTATACATCGTAAATTTATCTCTACCAAAGCTGTTGCTGTCCTCTCTCTCTCTCTGTTTTCATTCTAGTCCTATCTTCGAGTCTAGATCACGGCCGTTGGCACGCTGCGCAGTGCCAGCGCCCCAGAGGTCTCTCTGTCACTTTCGGTTCCTGCCTCTTCTCGTCCTCCGCACCACTGCCGCTGCTGCGACCCCCGGCGGTTCTTCCCGCGTGACAGGTTTTTCATTTGTCCTTTCCTGGCCATCCCCAGTGGTGCTATCATTATAATTTCTTGCTTGAAAAATAGTCTTCGATTGTTCTCTCTTCCTCTGATTTATTTCCTTATCATGCCATCAAATGTTTTTTTTCTGTAACAAAATTATAATTATATAACTTCTTGCTTTGAAACCTTGAGAAGAAAAGCACATTGAAAGGTTTCTAAGTACTTTCTGTAAGACATAGAAAACACTTGATGGATTAAAGCCCAGCCCTCATTAGCCCTGTCTGTCCCTGCCCTCCATTCCCTGCCCTCACTTTGCCCTGGACAACCAGCCACAGCCCCTCCAGCATTCTCATGCTTCCCTTCTTTGCACAGACTGTTTTTTTTTTTTTAGCCTAAAATGTGTCCACTATTGCCCCCACCCACCTTTCCTCCTAAAAAAAAAAAAAGCCTCTTGCTTCATCGTTTGGTTCATGCATCATCAGCTCAGGAAGGGCTTTTCCAACCTACTGAGTGTTACGTCCCCTCCTTTGCACTTTCTCTAACTGTATTTGCTTCTCTGCCCGTCAGCCAGACTATGAACATATTAAAGAGTGAGATTACATATCCCTAATGCCTAATACAGAGGGCATTCATCATGTTACAGGAACCTAATAAATGTACAGTAAATGGATTTTGAACTTTTCATATTACTATTTCCAGTATGAAGTAACTGGGCCATTTTCTCATCAAGCCTCTTCACTTGGGAAAAAATAATTTTTAAAAAATTGCAGTTGTTTGGGCTAAAAGAATGAATGCACAGCCTACTGCTGTTGAGTTGCGGGAAGGGTATGCTGGACATTCCGCCACAGTGGCCTCAGGAGGGTCTCCAGGACTCATCTTTCCCGAGTCCTACATGCTTCATTAGATGTTCACATGGTTTTATTCTACATCAGTGGCAGAGCTGAACTCCCAGATGGCTCCCGGCTCTGCCCTGCCTTCTCCAACTGCCAGTTGGTGTGTGCTTAGAAAATATAGACCCATTTTAATACTGGCCTGAGGCAACCTGCTGTGCCTAAAAGTCCCTGAAGACTAACTATAAAGAATTCTGAATTATCCAAATGTTTGTACGTCTCCATGTCTGATCTTTTCCAGCAGTGCACAGTTAAGAACCGGCTATGACTGAAGCTACACATAGTTTTATCCGGCCACACATTGAAGAACTAGAGGAGGTTGTGTCCTGAAGATGCGGCTCTAGCTTTTCAGTAGTCACCTTTTATGCAATAGTAGACTCACTTTGGGACCAACCAAGTAAAATTGTGAAGAAGAGAGGCATTTGAGGAAGTTCCCCAAACCCTCATGAATTACTGCAAACATGGAGTGCCCAGGCCAGGGGACCCTGCCCACCCATTGCCTAACAGGCTGAGTGGTCTTGGGGCAGCTTTCAGACCCTCGCAGACTAGATTTGCTTCAGAACTATGTGTTCGAGCCCCAGAACTATGTGTTCGAGCCCCGCACATTCAGAAACACACTCTTTGCCGCCTTATTACGTTAACTTATTGGCCTCGAATGTTAGTGGTTAACAATGCTGATAACAACGTTTATTGAGTGTTTGGCAAATACTCAGAGAATCTCATGGATGATCTCATTCAGTTCTTTCAGGCATTATCTCAGCCCTTTCAAGCAGGGACCCGCAATGTTATTTCTATCTTTTCAAATGAAGAAATTGAGATAGAAAAGATTAAGTCACTTGGCTAATTTCCTCTCCTAAATGGCAGTGCTAGAATTTCAAGCCCCGAGGTCTGATTCCAAAGCCTTCAAGTAGCCTCCAGACTATAAGGAGATGCCAGATGCTGGGCACACCCCTCCCACATCCAATCCTAATTGCAAGCACCTGGGTGTCTCTACCTAAAGGTGGAGGCCACTGTCTTACCCCTGGAACCCACTCTGTTCCCAGGGGGCAGGTCGGAGGGCCCATGGCCTCCCAGAGCAGGCCCCACTGATGACTACAGCAATCGGTGTGCACACACCACTGTAGTTCTGTCCTGTCTGCAGTGGCTCAGCAGAGGTTTGTGTTTTCCACCGGCTCAACAAGTTTCCCAAGTGCAAGGAAGTCCCACAGGCCTGCCGTGGTCACCTTCCTGTCCTGTCTCAAGGCTTTGTTCCCTGACAGGTATTTTTCTTCACCTTCCCAACAAATGACATGTCCCATATCCTCATTTTGGTGTCCCCTCCTTTGAAAATCCAAGCTAAAGCAAATGGTATGTGTGTTGCCATCCCCAGGTCCCCTGCAAGGACGTTCAGTGCCCTAAAGAGAGCAAAGCAGAGACTGATGGGGACCTCTGAAACCTGAGGGCACTTCTGGCTTCTCTGTCTACTCAGTGCTGGCCTTGCCTTTCCCTGCCTCTCTACATCCCCTGCTGTTCTCCCTTTCCCAAGGCAGATGTCTGGGCCCTCCACAGGGCCTCCTTACCTTGCTGAGAACATGTGCAATAAGCCCCTGCACCTCACTCCATGGTACCTGGAAGACTAAATGGTTCTCCCCTCTTCTCCCCTGGATCAAATTATTTAGCAGCTGGTTATTTGGTTATTGCAACAAAAATAACTGCAGGTGAAGGTGGCCAATCAGCCTGGCTCTGTTTAGTGTGGCTCTCCAGGAAGCCCAGCCCACACGTTTCCAGGAAAGGCTCTCATCATCCCCACAGCAAAAGCCCTGCTCAGGTTGGCTCATGTAGCACATTAGTGAGCACCCTTTGGGTTTTGAAACTGTACTAGATGCTCTCCCTACTTTGTAACCAGTGATGGGAAGCAGTTACTCTCAAGATCACGCATTTGCTCTGAGCCGTGTACTCCTGCCTCATTAGGTTCCAAAGATTCACACAAATGCCCCTTCTCCAAGCAATTGCCTGCAGCAAACATGTGATGAGCATCCCACTCCCTTACCCAGAAGTCCAGGGAAAGAAAAAGAAAAAAAAAAAGCAAAGGCCATGGTGTGAAATTTATTTTGTATTGACAGATTTGACTTTATTTTAATGTATTCTTTTTTCTTTTGAGTCCTGAACTTGGCAAGAGTTCAAATGTTTGCTGTCACTTTAAAATTGGGTAAGAACATTAAACAAACAAATAACAAAAATAATGCAATCACAAAAACATGTAGCATTCCCTCTCCAAAATTAATAGGTCAGCCTCTTAACCACACTCAGCTGATTTTTTAAAATATTTTATTTCTTTATTTCTAGACAGAGGGGAAGGGAAGGAGAAATAGAGGGAAACATCACTGTGTGGTTGCCTCTCACATGCCCCCTACTTGGGGACCTGGCCTGCAACCCAGGCATGTGCCCTGACCGGGAATGGAACCAGTGACCCTTTGGTTCATAGGTCAGTGCTCAATCCACACCAGCCAGGGCACTCAACTGGTATTTGTTGTGTATACAGAACAATTATGCGCAAATTGTAGTACGAATGCTGTTATTGTGACATCGGAGCTGCTAAGAAATCACAAGAAGACAGTGAGTGAATAGCAAAGCATGGGGCTTATTGAAAGAGGGGTCTCTCGGGAGCATGATACGGGAAGCAGTGGAGCTGAGAGCAGTTCCCACCCAGGTGGTTCTGTGCAGGGTTTTTGAAGGGAAAAAAATGCACTATGGGGAAGGAGTCTTGTAATTGGTTATGTTGGGACTGCTCTACTCTCTTCCTTCTCTTATTGGGTGTTTCTATCCGGTGCCTCTCTAGTTCCTGGAACTATCCTCTCTCTGATGGGTTACTTGGGTGCTGTCTCTCCCTGCTGTTTGTTCCGATATCCTGTTTTGCTGGCTTGGGTACCTCTGTGCAAGGCCAGACCTGGCTGGCCCCAAAAGTCGAATATTCCAGCCCTAGCCTCCAGCACTTCAGAATGTGGCTTATTTGGATATAGATCCTTTGAAGGGGTAAGTAAAGTAAACTGAGGTCTTCAGGGTGGGCCCTCATCCAGTCTGGCTGATGTCCTTGTGAGAGGAGGAGGCACACCAGGCACAGAGAGGAGAGACCAGGGGAGGATGTGAGAAGGCAGCCACCTGTGAGATCAGGACAGAGGCCTTGGGAGGAACCAAACCTGCCCACCCCCTGATCTTGGACTTCCGGCCCCCAGCACTCTGAGAAGCTAAATCTCTGATGTGTAATCCACTCAGCCCATTGTATTTTGTTATGGCAGCCTAGCAAACCCATGTAAGTACCTGGTTTGGAATCACAGCTCTGTAATTTAATTTATTCTTTGATCTTTAGAGCATCACTTTGTCTTTCAGAAGCCCAGTTTTCCTGTGTGGTAATGATGTCATTCTCCAAACCCTGTTAAAAGGACATATTTGCAAAATGTGCCTGAAGCTGCCCAGCCTGCACGGTTTTCACATGGGCACTTCATACATGTTTAGTGATTTGTTTTCTGGATGTGAGAGAAGATAGGATACATTTTTTTTACTAGTTGCTGCCAGAGAAGTCTCAAACATTTATGAGAGCTAATTAAAAATATATGACTCTAAGTGTGAAAGTGGTAACAAACAGCACTAACAAGGCTGCAGGAAAAGACGCCAGTCCGTCATGTTCTCTGAGATGCTGGGAAAACACCTCTCTGAAGTTAGGCCCAAGACAGACGCTGCCAGTGAGGCAGGGTCAGAAGAGGGGACAGACTGAGGCGTGTGTGCTTGGAACCACCCGAATCAGTGGCAGTAGGGAGTCCCGCAGCTCGGAGGAGGACCAGGTTGGTCCCACAGGAAATGAAGGTGTGTGCTGGAAGGCCAATGGGCAGTGCCAAATTCTTCTCTTTCAATTTTGGGGAAGGTGTGCCCCAGAAGCGATGCCTACATTGAGAAGGAAGTGTACAGCATTACCTGAGATGTCTTTCAACTCTAAGATTCCCTAACATGGTTAAAAAGAGAGTGAGGGCTAGCTTAGTGTGTTAAAAGGTCTAGACTTTATCCATTGCATAATTGAAAACAAGTGAAAACTTTATTTGTTTGTTTGTTTATTTGTCTATGAGACATGATAAAACATGCTTGAAAATGATTGATCTGACAGCACACTGGAAGCATCTGTGAAGGAGACTAGTCAGGAACCCAGTAGAAAGAGGAGCTTAGCTCTCGTCTCTGGCTCCGCCCCTTACTAGCTGTGGCACCTCACAAACACGATTCCATTTATTTGTCTGTGGGTATGCGTTCATTCACTGGAGAATGACTTAGTGTGTGCTTCCTATCTTCCAGGCACACTATAGAGTGGTGTGAAAATGGTGTTAGTCTGTGATTTTGGTTATCTAACAGCCTAGCATTTAATGATGGAGAAATTAGTGAATAATGCAGAGGTTAAAGGAGGCACACAACTAGTCTTTGGGGTTCAGGGAAGCCTTCCTTGGGAAATGATATCAAGGCTTCCCAGAGTAAAAGATGTCAAATGTGCACCTAAGCATGAGCCCTTGTTTCTCCATCTATTGAAAATAAAAGGGCATTTTCCCTGCCCACTTCATCAGTATTCTCTGAGTCCAAATGAGATGAATGTATGGGACATGTTTGAACGTCCTAAATATAGAATATGATACTTTGCTAGAGCTTAGGGACCAACTGGATATGGAAGGATGGTGAAGAGATAAGTAAGAACAGTCTTTAATTTTCAACCTGGATACATGGAAGATTGTGGCACCTTCAAGTTCTTTGTCATTAAGCCTAATGGTGTGTTGGGTGAGGAGGAGGGCCCCGTGGGAAGCGCGATGTAGGGGGTGTTAACTTCAGAGGCGATCTGTGAATATATGATGGAGGAATTGAAAACCCAGGCCTGAGAGGCGGAGTTTAGCTACAGAAAGAGGGATGATCAGGATAAAAGTGAAACTTAGAGCAACATTAGTGTTTAGATAAAGACATGCAAATGAGCTTCCCTTACTTTATTTTTTAAAAAGAATGTTAAAATGCTGAAGTTTTATATTCCCAATTCCAGTCATGCTGGGTTGGCTGCTGGCTCCTTTGGTCTGTGATGGGGGTACTTCGAAGCTGCAGAATTAAGGTCAGGTGGGGAATAGACAGACCATAACACTAGGGCCTGCCTCAGCCAGCCAGCGGGTAAAGATATGTGAGCTACTAGCTGAGGAATGGTGGGTGAGAAGAAGAAAGCGATTGATTGAGCCTTGGTGGGCAGGAATTAAAAATAGTTGAGGGATGTTGAATAAAACATTACAGATAGACATCCTTAGCGGGAGACAGAGGTGGAAGTCTGGGTTACGAACTTCCCTAAGTCAAAGAGTGTGAGTATTCAATCCACTCTGAAAAAAAAAAACGCATTTACTGAGAGGAAGAACGTAAGACAGAGGTTTTGGAGAAAAAGGCAGGGTCCTCAGGGGGCCTCGCAGTGTGCTTTTGTTGAAGCCATTTGCGATTATTTAATGTTTGAATCTAATCATTTCCTTGATTTAGCAAATCAAAGGCATTTTTCTCCTCAAGGGCAAAATACCTTCATTTTATTTTCTTCTCCATAATTAAGTAATTTCTTAATTAGTAATGTTGAACTTATCCAGTCTGAAATGACACATTTTATTCCTTTTTGTAAAGGCGTGCAAGGGCACACACCCGGCCCCTCCCTGTGGTGCATACTTGTCACTCCCCGCTCCTTTGTGTTCCTGAGCTCTCTCTCTCCCCTTCTCTCCCTTCCTCGCTTGGAGACAGATTAGGCATCTCCAGCTGCTCTTCCTGAGCAGTGGGGAATCCAGCTGTGTCATCTCGCACTGTCTGCCTTCCTGGTGGATTTAATTAGCATAAAGGAATTTCTCCTCAGAGGGGATGTCACACTGTGGCTTTGCACCTGGTGGGCAACCCTACTTCTTGGTCTTTCACACTTGGCAGGCAGGAGGTGGGGCATCTGCTAAAGAGGGCTTCCTAAGTGGGCCTTTGCTGTGGCATTCCCCAAGGCCCCAAGCACTTTGCACCCGAGGCTGGGGCTGGGGCTATGGCCAGGCTGCTGACAGCACAGTGCCTAGCATGCCCCTTTCTGTTCCTGTGGGCTCTTCCTCTACTTGATTAAGCACAGCACCAGCTGACACTTTGTGCTGCAGGATGCAGGGAGCTATAGGGGCCCAAGTGAGGGCTGGGCTGGGCTGGGCTGGGCTGACCGAGCACAACATTTAAGCTCTGTGACCGTTCCTCTCTCAGACTGCCGTCCACCACCAAGGCTGACAATTAATGACTGACACCTTCTCCATCAGAGAGCTTAGCCAACTAGTTAGGATTCACTGTGTGATCAGTACATGCTTAGCTCTGAGAGAACTCCACAGGAAAGCAGGGAACCCCAAAGAGGGTATTGTTTAGTGGGATTTTTCAGAGGTGCTCTGGTACGATGGCCCTTCCATGGATGTATGTGAGTCCCGCTTCTGAGTTTTTTCTACCTGAAATCTGGGCTGAGTGCAAAGAGTGGAGTTCTTCTCTGACCACAGGCCACCTGCCACTCTCTCACTCTTTAGCCTGGTAGCAAGAATAATAACGGTTCAGCACCCCAATGAGGCACAATTAATGTGAAAGTAATAGAACAATAATGCCTGCCTGTGACGGAAACTTTGATAGCTCCAGATAAAAGGCCCACAGAAGGACAGCCTGCTCTTACTAGCATTTATATAACACATTTCATCTTCAAAGCACTTTGCAGATATTGACTAATGAACACAGAATCCTGTATTTTTCCCCTGCAGGCCTGGGAGGGGTAGTCCCTGATTAGTCTCCACTTACATGGAAACGTTGTTGTGGAGGCCGGGGACAACCTTGCTCAGCAGCCCTCTTCCCTCTCCTTAAGGAGGGCTGCTCTGACCACCCATGGAAGGAAACCACAAGCCCACACCTTCCTGATGGGTGGATAGGAAATCAGCGAACCTGTTAGACCAGGGCTGTCCAATTGAAGTATAATGGAAGCCACACATGTAATTCCAACTTTCTCAGAGCCGTACTTTTTAAGAAAGTAGGTTGAAATTAGGTTAAATAATTAACCCGATATATTTTAGATATTATACTTTCAACAAGTAATCAGTGCAAGTTTGACTCAGCTTTTTTACTGTTGCACTAAGCAAGTCTTTGGAATTACCATGTGTTTTACGGTGAGTATGCGTCTCCCTGTACAGGACAGCACAGATCTGGACTGGTTTTGAGAAGGAAAGCCCAGAATGCCCAGCGGTATCTTCCAGGGCCATCGGTCACATGGCAGAATGGGATGTGGTCCAGTGGGGTCTGTAGCCTGCAGACATAAAGTCAAGTCCTGATTCAGAAACTTTCTAGCAGTGTGACATTGGACCTGTTACTTGTCTATTTGTGCTTCAGTTTCCTTGACTAGAACATAGGCATGCTACTAGGTCCACCATTTTTACGAGGAGCAACTGAGACTATTTTTCTGAACACTTAGTGCCTAGCATGTGGTAATAAAGCAACAGGGAGCAGTTATCATCATATGAGCAGGGTGAGCTCCTATCGAAGGGCTCTGACTCTGTCCTGTTCTCCACTAGCATCAGATGCATCCTAGCGCTGACTGCATCTGGTTGGGTTTGGGCAGTAGGCTTCATAAATGCTCCCCCTCAGCCTCAACCCACGTGTGATCTGTGTTCTCCACATGGGTGTGTGCACACAGTTCTATATGGCCCAGGCAAGGAAGCTTTGTTGGGTCACATGATTTGAAGAGAGGAGAGATGAGGGGGATCTGGAATATGGTGGTTATTTCTGCAAGTGCCTTGGCCCCTTTGAATTCTTTATCTTGTCTATTCTTTAAAAACAAACACTGGGCCCCCCCACAAGTCTTGCCCACCTTTAGCCTACCTCCAATGATATAGCCCCCAAACACATCAGGATGCCTGGCATCTCCATGCTTTGTTCACCCCATTCCTTCTACCTAGAATTCTGCACTATGACCTTAACCCACAGAGCCTGTGTTAACTTTATCTTGGTGCTTGGAACATCTCATTTCACTTACTCATCCATGGTAGAGCAGTTGAAACAAATGCTCACAAAATCTGTACCAAGTCTCAGAAGAGGGAGCAGTGGTAGGGAGACAGCTTCCAGTGTTGCTGGTGAAGTAGGACTCTTCCACATCACCACTAGGAAAGCATTCCAGGCCCATGCATGAGAGGGTAAAGTGTGGTGATAAGGTTAATCGGAGTAGAATATAAGACTGCCCCCCTCATTTTCATCTGTCCTGCTGTGGAAGAAGTCCAGCCTTGTCTTCATCAAACCCAAAAGAAGGGGCCGGGTCCAGAAATTCCATGCTGTGAGTTCAGTCCAGTCCAGTCCCTGTCCCAATCCAACTAGAGTAGACTCTGTTCTTGGCTACACTCTGGCTGGCAGTATGTAGCCAGGCCCAGGCCAATGCTTGGACCTGTGCTTAGGGTCCTTGCAACTGCCAGGCCACATGGCTATGGGCCTGTGTGGCTGCTTCAAATAAAGAATATGTGAATGAAGGGCAAATGAATGTGTGCTACTGAGAGAGGACTTTGTTAAGCTTTGATTACATTACCTTGAGCTTGAGAAGGATCAGGTGCTCTTTCAAACTAACCAGTCTCTTCCCCAATTCTCCCCAGGCTTGTGCTGGGCCCTCCCCCCGCCAATCCATTTCCTAGATCTCCAGGGTTCTGAGTACCTTATCCAACTCAATCTTTTCCCCAGGTTAGACTGATGGGCCTTGTGTTCACTATTTTGGCTCCTACTGCCCATGCCTCATAATAGAAGAACCTCTCCCTGCATCATCTTGGTTTCTATTGCATGTGCACCCAGCAGAGGAAGTTCCCCCCTTCTCCCCTTGAAAATTTTGGTACCAGGCTGGCTGTTCCCCAGGGAGAGTTTTCCTGTCCAGGAATTAAGTCCCAAGCACAGAGGATGCAACAGTACTCCAGGAGCCTATAAATGCTACGGCTTCCTAGTAAATTAGATGTAGTGTCTGATTGGTTTTTTTTTTTTTTTTAGATTTTATTTATTTATCTTTAAAGGGAAGGGAAGGAGAGAGGGAGAGAAATCTCAATATATGGTTGCCTCTCATGCATTCCCTGCTAGGAACTGGCCTGCAACCCAGGCATGTGCCCTGACTGGGAATCGAACCGCGATCGTTTGGTTCGCAGGCCCATACTTGATCCACTGAGCTATGCTACCCAGGGCTGTAGTATCTGCTTTTAATATCTGTTTCAGCTTCCTAGTTTATCAGGCTTAACGTCTGATTTCCTCTGCTCCCTATTTTATTAATAACTAGCTAACTACCAGGGGCTCGTGTACCAAACCCACCCCCAGGGCATGCATGTCCTAGGTGCTGGGCACCCTCTCATCCTGAAGCTGGTTTCCAAATGTTATTGATACCAACTGTAATAGTATAATCAATAAAATATATTAAAATAATAAATAAATAAATAAATAACTACAGAGATGAACTCCCACCAGCATTAACCTGGGGAGGGGCGAGGTCCCCAGATAGACACTCCCTGGCTACAAGAATACAAGTGAAGCACTTCTCTTCAAACTATTTTAAAACAAGAAGTAACAATGGAAATATAAGCCGTTCTATGTTTAAATGTATCAGTTCTGGAGACATGTTTTTTGGCAAGAAACTTTCCTTCAGACATATTATAGAGTATTTCTTAAAGCTTCTCAACTTAAAAAGTGGGCTTCTTACTTGTAAGCATACACATTCTAATACAGAAGGTGCCATAAGTGAAAGTTTTGTCCAATCTTCCCTTTTTACAAATGAGGAGAGATGGTACCCGATTTTAGAACTGACTCCCGACTCACCGGCTGTTTGTAGATGCTGTCTGAATCAGAACACCAAAAACGACATGGCCAGAACACCCAGTCATCAGTGCAGAAGGAAGTCCTTCCTGGATTCCTCCGGAGTCTTCGTTTGTTTAGGGCTGCAAGGAGTGATATTGCAGGGGGCTGCTGAGCAGGTTCAGTTCCATTACAACATTATCTCTCCCAGCACCAGCAGGCAGCTGCGTGCAATGTGTTCTGACGTTTGCCACATCTTGTAAAGCAGCTTGGGTGCTGGTGCTGACACAAGCATTTCTTGTTCTCTTTGAGTTAAATATGTTTGATTCCTTCCTAGTTGTTTTTTCCTTCCCCTTTTTCTCCTTTGTTTCTCACGTTTTATTTCCCTGCATTTGGTCTCATTTTTCCTCCCTCCATGTAAACGTCCGATGAAAATCAACTGCCTCTAAAGAAGAGGAAATGAACACGTAGGAATTGAGTTTCCTGAGACCCACTGGCCCAAGAGGGTCTCTTTCCAAACATTCCTTGCCTCCAGGAATTTCCTTAGGGGGACCCTTCAGAGAAAACCACACAAACCCAAAATGCACTGACCAATTGTACAGAACTGTTGGTGGGGAAAGATAGCGTGGTTGGGTGGGGAAAGGAATTCTTTGTGACCCCTGAGGTGGCTGCTACAGCGGCGGAGCCCCTGAAGCACGAAATTTGATTACCCTTATCTTGGTACACAGCTCCTGATAACTGCTGTCGGTCATTCAATTACCCAGCAACCTCTACACACTTGACAGCGGCAGTTAAAGCGGCTGCTGTGTTAGGGCGTAAGAGTGCACCTCCCTGTGCGCATCTCTGAAATGGCTGCGGACCATCCACGTTGTGGAAATGGGCACAGACAGCAGGGACAATTCGGAGCTTTGATCATTGCTCCTAAGCATTTCTAGCAAATAGCGGAGTGCTTCGCTCTACCCTTAAATTTTTGTTGATTCCCTCCTCAGATCAGACATTTAAGAATGACTTGGGGAGATTCCAAGGAGTTTGGAGAGAAAAGCTTTCAAAGAAAGGCTAAAGAACCAGCATGAGGTCGGAGGAGGGAGATGGAGGTGATTTAATTGCTATTTTCAAACATGCGGAAAGGTTTCTGAGGGGCAGACAGTCAGAGGCTCTGGCTGTACCCCAAAGTCAAATAAGAGGGCTGTTTCAGCTCCGCAGAGCGCGGCAGACAGAAGCTGGGCTGGGCATCCCCGGGAGACCTCGTCCTGCTCCTGGCCCTCCCAATAAGCGTGCGGCCCTGGGCGGGTCCCTTAGCTTTCTGGGCTTCACACCAGATGTCCTGCTCCACTCTCTGCGTTTCATTCCGTGGACCACTGGGTTAGTTAAAGTGGTGGTTGCACTGAAAGACAGCAAGTTTTCCCTGGCTGGTCTGGCTCTGCCTAGACACACAAGAGTCTGATAATTCTCCAAAGGGTTTTTCAAGTGATTTCCAGAAATTTTTGTTAGTCACAAAAACTACAAAGTAAAGTATTATCTTTAAGGTAACTAAAAAGCTGAACTCTTTCAAAGAAGAGTTGGACAAAAGTGAGCAAAATGCCACCGATTCTAATATTGTCCCTCATGACAATATTTTCCTTGTATTCTTGTAGCCAGGGAGTGTCTATCTGGGGACCTTGCCCCTCCCCAGGTTAATGCTGGTGGCAGTTCATCTCTGTAGTTATTTAAATTATCCAGTATGAAGTTGGAACTGGAGAGCAGGAGAACTCAGCTGTGGGGCTGCTCTGGGACTTGTCTGAGGGGAGCGTGCTGGTGGCCCAGGTGGCGGCATGCCCCTGACCTCCAGTCCTTACCTGCAGGGAGAAAAGGTATTTCTTCCACCCTCTTCAGCTCTGTAACTGGGGCCTAGAAATTCAGCTGACAAGAGACAGACTGACAGGAGACAGGCATGCACATTTTATTTGATGCAAACATTTTTAGGTGACATGGGGGACTTCACAGAAAGAAGGGAAACCCCCAAGACGTGGTTTGCCTTGGGGACTTATGCACCATTTTAACAAAGAATGATGAATGGTGGAGACGTGGTATGACGAAGTAGACAGGGGTGGCTGGGGACTGAGATGGTGGATTATGTGGAACTGACTGGGAAGTACAGTGGGAAACCAAGGGGAGATTGTGGCAATTTGGGTACATCTGTTTACATGGGTCCATTTCAGTGCCGACTCCCTGTCGGTAATAAGAATGTTCTCTTCCTGGTACAGGGAGGGAAACTTTATGAGGAAATTTCATCTCCTCTCTTAGCCAGAAAGTAGGAGGGCAGAGAACTCTTCCTGTGCCCTCTGTTTCTCAACTGTCAAAGGTGCACATTTGTGGCAGTGGGTTCTGATGCCCTTCATGTTCTTCCTACGAAGGATGGTCCAGCAGCTGGGAAGTGCAGCTGTATCTTCCACTCTGCCTGGCCCTTCTCCCCAGGCCAAAGGGATTTCAGCACCTCTTTTGCTTCACAACTTCTCTGGATGTATTTCCACAAGAGTTGCTGTTGGTCTTTGTAAAAGAAGCTCAGCTACTATACAGACCAAGGTGGCGTTGCCCATGGTTACCTGTAAGACCAGGTCTGGGGGAGACCTGAGGAATGGCCCAAGCACCCAGGTGTTGTGACAGTGGAAGGAGGTATTATTTAGCAGGAGTCAATGGCACCCTGGTGCTATCCCAACTCCAGGGGCAGTATATCCTAATTAACTGCATGCAATGCCTTGCCAGTAAAGCTGCCAGCACTGGACTCTGTTTAATAATGCATTTGATTAGAAGGTAATTTTACTCACTTGGTAGTAGGCAGACTTGTTTGGTGAGGGTCTCCTTCCCCACTTTTCTCTCCTTTTGGAAACATTTATAAAGTTGTGATGCCAAGAACTGTCTAATAAATAAATACTTAAATCTATGAAGCAATGTCACAATTTCTCCTCAAACCCACTCCATACACATTCTCTCTCTCTCTCTCTCTCTCTCTCTCTCTCTCTCTCATCATGGGATAAAGTGAAGAGTGGAGTTTTTCTTGTTTTTCATAGGGAACTGCATCTGGAGTCTTTTCTTTCATAACCTAATATTCATGCAATCCAAACCCTAACAATTGACATGACTTCCTAGTGCCTCACATCTTGCAAATCAATTCCATGCCTTTTATGTCATTTATGTATCATAATAAACCTGTGACATAGTTGTAATGAAGAAACAGAAACTTAGAGATTATATCACCCATTCCAGGGACGCAGTCAGTACAGCAGGAACTTGAAGCTGAAGCCCAGTCCACACCCTGCACTTTCTCTACCACACCATATGCTTCCCTTCAAAAAGTAGTCTTATCCTTTCTCTTTGAAAACCAAGCATGGGGCTGAAGAGCCCTGGGAATCTGTCCTTGCTTGTGAACATCAGGGACCAGCTGCTGCTGGGGAACAGCCCAGTTTCTGGACCTCCTGAGCCACATCTTTGCAGTGGAAGCATAAGGTGATGCTCAAGGTAATGAAAGGCTGAGACTTCTTGGTAAATCCAGGTCCCACATGAATAGTGGTTCACCTTTCCCCCTCTTCCCTTGGCTCTGCATCATTCTTCATGATGGTGCCGAAAGGTGTCCACAAAACACCTTCATGTATTGATTCCACTCCCTTCTCCCTACTTTCCTCTTCCTTCTCTGCCTTGAATGATAACAGTAGCTGATATTCATTCATGGCTTAGTCCTTAGATTTTTTTCTATATATCATCCCATTTAATCTATGTGTGATGTTGTCAGAATCCTACTCCTGAAGGGAGCTGTGGTCCCAGCCAGCTTTGCACCTTGCCGAAGAGGGCTGCCAGTCTGACTTCAGAGCCAAAGTCTCTGCCCCATCTCTGAGTGCGTTCATCAGCACATGGCTAGTAGGTATCTGCTTGCTTAACACTGAGCTCTGTGCTGTGAGAGGTGACAGGAGAAATAAAAGTGCTAGTCGCTTTTAACTGGGGGTCCTGAAGGAGAATCCTCTAAATTACAATTTAACGTTTGTATGTCAAATACAGCATGTTTCCACCTTGGAATCTCGAAACACTGTGGCCGGAGTGTGGAGAGTTCATGCTGCCAACTTTAATACTCTCCTTTTCAATGTGGCTCAGAAAGGCCAGGCGGCTTGATTTGTTGGGTTCGGCTGGTGTCAATGAGGGCATTGAATCCTAGGTTTCAGGGCCCAGGAGTCAACCCTCTTCACTTTCCTGCACTTCCTGTCTGGGTTCATCCAGGGGCAAAAGGGGAGAGCAACTGGCTATGTCCAGGTCCTTGGAGATTTGCTCTGATTCCGGAATGTTTCAGCCCTAGATGCTCTTCAGCAGGTTGATTCTACTAGGAAATCTCCATTTGAAGGACAGCTGCACCGTGTTAGAATGGTGGAGAGTAGAGCCCGTGGCCTTGCCTTGCTTTGTACTTCGCTGCCTTCCCTGGCGTTCACCTGCGCAGCCAGCAGGTGTGTGATACCTGGAGGTGGCAGCCCCTTACTGCTAACTGTTTGCAACTGCAGGGACCAGTGCCCCGCATGCCTACCCTCTGTAGGAGTGGTGCTGGATTGTGGATATGCAGCCCAGGCTCCTGGAAGCACATTGGCTTTTCGGCTACTTTTCCTGAGCTCAGGAACATTTGAGAAAGAGCAGCAGTCACGATGCCGGATCATCAGAGCCATGAGCAGTGTCCTGCTGCCTGGTGACACACCACTGTGAAGAAGTGGACAGCTCACTGACATGGGCTCACCCTTTGGTGAGATGGGCTCTGCCTCTCCCGGGTGTGCTGACTGCGTGTGCCCCATGGGCTTCGGGATGCCTTTATCAGTACAGAATTAATAACTGGGGTATGATTGACAATCGTTCTAAAACCGCAAAGTGCTGGGTAAGAGCTCGTCACAAGTAATCATCATTAACTAAGCAGCTTTAAGTGTGGTGGGTGCCCAGAGAAGCCTCTTGGGACAGCCTGTGCCCCAGTTACGGCTCAAAGCCTGGTTGGGTTCCTTAGGTGAGCACTGCTCCCTCTGAGTCTGCAAGGAGGTTGAGAGAGGGAGAGGAAGGGACCAAAATGAGGGAAGGCAGCTGCTGGCTGCAGAGTGGGAGTGGGAGTGTCTTTTCTGCAGTGTAAATCGAAGGCGGGTGCCCCTGAGCGTTTACACGTCTGCCACAAGAGTCCCACCTCCCCCACGCCACCACAGCACCAAGATGAGCAGAGTGCTTTCCTTCCCACTTAATTTGGAAGGTGGTGTCTTCATACTTCTGGTGAAATTCATTCACTTTTTCATTCAACAGATCTCTCCAAGCAGCTGACTGTGCTTAGCACTGTGTGTGGTCCCAGGAACATGGTGAACTGATTTGCATATCAGATGCATTAGGGAGATGTTATTCTTGTGATCCCAGGAACTGATCATTTTTTCCCATTCTGGATAAAAATCTTAGCAGGGTGAAATATCTAGGATAGTCAAGGCACTGCCTTAGACACTCAAGTGAGAGTACATGATATAGCAGGGCTTATTAGGTGAGAAATTTGTATATTCACACCAATAAAACTGACAAAGCAGCAATGTACATTAACTACACTGCAGAAAGGGCTTTGGGACTTATTAAAGGGATTAAGTGCTCTAGATAGGCTGGTCTGGGAAGGCTTCCTGGAGGAAGTGAGAACAAGGTAGTGCCTTGAAGTGGGCTAAATACTTGTATTCAACATCTTCTAGGCTTCAGGTTTATAACTGTCCTCTAATAATGAAATACATTTTAATTGACTGCTGAGCATCCTATCCTTGCCCCAGGCAATCTGGTAAGAACAACTTTTAACAAAAGAAAAGTAGTGAAAGGCCCTGTTGGCTTCCCAGGGTGTCTTTGCTGCCCCTTTAATGCCCTGGGCAGGCTTCTGTGCTGACGTGCTCCAAGCTCAGCCCCTAGAGGAAGCTTCTTCCTAGCTTTCTGGATTTTTTTTTCTCATAAGAAGAAATCTGAGAATGATGTGCAAAAACTTACTGAGAATTATGGGGTGCCATTGGGGCACTTCGGTTTTAAATTGAGACCTCAGAACATATATAGTCTGCCACAAACGCCAAGGTTTGGCTTCAGAAATTAAAAGCTGTCACTTTAAACTGATTTCCTCTTCTGGGCTCTGCTCTCCTGGTCCCAGCCTAAGGCAGAGGAGAAGGGATATTTTAAAGCGACAGGTTTAAACATCCTCTGTGTGTGGTGCAATCATTTTTCATGTGAAGCCCCCTGGGCTCATGCTTAGGGGCCCTGCAGGATCCAATCTCCCTCCATAAATTTGTGGGAAGCCCCATGCTGTCTGGCAGCTAGAGCTGGCAGGAGGGGCGATCCGAGGCAGGGAAAGGGAGGCCCCCCAGGGCACTGCACCCTGGGCCTCCATGTGCACCTTGCTGGCGCTGCAGGCCACTGATGGGCAGCTTGGGGCTGGCCTATTGCAGGTACGGAGCAGAGTCTGTGAAAGATTTTGGAAGTCATGTCTGAAGTTCTATTTCCATGAGGTATAGTCAAAATAACAGTAGGTCTTTGGTGGAAAGCAGCAGGAGACTTGGGAGTCCTATCTTGTGTGGCCCTCACCACGTTTCACCTGCTTCGCCCCCAGGGGATGATTCCTGCCTGACCCACCACCCAGTGTCCTGGGGGAACCCCTGAGCAGTCAGTCTGTAAGCATTCTACAAGAGGCAGTCCCTCGCAGATAAATGGCATTCAGCATCACTGCAGCCACGACTATAGGGCTGGAAGCCAGTGATTGGGAAGTAGTTCCCTAACTTGCTGTTTTCATCAGGAAACACTAGTCTCCCCTTCGCACTGGTTCCGGGCTGTCACCCTAATTAACAAATGGAGCACCTCCCATCCCAAGGGCAAAGGTCTCCTCGTAAAGATGAGAGGTCAGCTCAGAAGCTGAGGAACCCCAGCTCTCTGGGCAAGTCCCCAGGGTCCTGGCCCCATCATTGTCCTCTGGGCAGGCCATGGACACAGGACACGTCACACTCTAGGTCGGAACCCAACCTGGCTTCCCTGTGCATCTGGCCACAGGCCCAGCCACCGCATCTCAGAGGGTCTGAGGTGCAGAGCGCAAGCCCCATTCTTCTTTGCCTGGACCTCAGCAGAGCTGTACCTGCTGCTCCTTGTGAGGAGAAGAAAGCTGTCCAGGAGACGCAGGTGGCTTCTAGGCTGCTGTGTGTCTTTGTCCTCATGATGTCCTTTATGCTGGTGGGCTGCAGCGTTTCCAGACAGAGCCACAGGGAACCCAGCCCGGGGTGGGGGTGGAGGTCAGAGTTGGGGGTGAGCTGCCTTTTTTTTCTCCCCTAGCTTTAAAACCCTCTGATTTCCCCAGCAATTCATAGCTTGCTGGTGAAGCTTCACAGCCACTGATAGGTTTAAACTTTCGGTATTAAAGATCTCAGCAGCCTCTCAGGAAAAATTACCTCCCCAGTTCAACTGAGCCAGGTGCCCTCTCGAGATGTGTGGGGTTCCCGTCCCCAGCAAAAGCTGCTCTCTTTGCAAACCAGGAGGTGGCAGCCCATGTGCCTGTTCCTGGAAATAGACATGTTTATGAATTCGAACACCCTCTTAGCGGTGATGATCTGACAAAATCACGAGAGCTGAGGTATTTGGGTGTGCAGCTGACAGGTGCGTTGTGCGCTGAGATGTCATGAGGATGAGGACTGTGTCTCTGAAAATCCCGGGAGGAGCTGCCTGTGGGGTAACTCAGGGGTCCCATCCACATGACCCAGGCTGCCTCCAAGTTCATGAGGACCCAATGGCCTAGAGAGGGGGAAGGTTCTTGGGGCGGGGGGGGGGGGTGGCTGGTGAGGGCAGCGTTCTTTACACGCCCCAGGCTTCTTGAAACAGGTTTGAACCCACTAGGCAGATCGGCCGACATACCTTTCTTTTCCTCAGATGTAATAATTTAACTTGAATTGATGATGTGAGTGTATTTTGGAATCACTATCCATGCCAGTGAAATTGGATTGTGACCAGAATATACTGAGCTACAAGGGTCTATATGTAGTCACCAAGGGATTCTCTTAGGTGCCCACTGGACGTGGGCCCTGCTGTGTTTAGTCACCTGATTTGGGCTCCTAGGGCCTAGGTTGACTGTTTATCCAACCCCTCTTCCTCTTCCTCTATTCCCCGCATCCCACCCCCCCAGCAGATCTAGCTCTTCATTGGCTTCTACCGCCCTCTCAAGTTACACCCACAAGAAAAAATAAATGGTCCCATTAACTTGATTTTAGTAGCCATGGAGGGCAATGGGCTCCAGGGCTGCTTGTCATCAAATTTTGATGGTAAAATACTGCATGACTGACCCAGATGCATCACTGCCACGGCCACGGAGTACTGGGAGTGCACCAGAGGGTCCCGGTGGCCACTGTGTCCCTACCTGTGGAGTATCTGGTTAACTAAGGGAAGTTGGCCACAAAATTGAGGCGGAATTCCCCTGGGACACAAGAAGGCCGCCGGGAAGAGCGTTTGCCACAACTGACTTTTTTGGGGGGGAAGCCTCAACTGACATATCTGAGTGTATAAAAATGAAGGAGTTTGTCCTGGTTGGAATGGAGCAAACTGCCCCCTGAGTGTGTACACTCATTCACACACACACACACACACACACACACACACACACATGCGCACACTCTAGCATTGTAGAGATACAGACCATAGCTCCATGAGTGGACGAACATGCCTTCCAGGTTCACTGCCAGACCCTCAGAGTCTGTCTCAGTGTCTGATAGGTATGGGGGGTGTTTGGGCTGAAGGCAGTATAGGATGAGATTTGGGAAGTATTTGTTGAAGGGGTCATAGAGTTGGAAGGGAATTTGGGGTACATCTGATCTATCTATGTGGAGACCCCCCAAATGGAATTATCTTCTGGAGGGCGGGCCCCTTGTAGTACAGGCTTCCCTACTAGGTGAGTGTTCTAGGAACCCATCTGTATCAGTGTACCAGCTGGCATTGTTGTGAGAGGCTGTGTTTGGCTTCAGTGAAATTTTTTTGAAGACTCTTTCAACGTGTTTGCCCATTTCGAGATGGGTGATTTACAAGTGCACCTGCCCACACCTCCCTGAGTGGTCCGCAGTTTTTGATCAAGAACAGCAAGAACTCTTCCTATTTGCCTAATCTCACCCAGAGCAACTTTTTTTTGTTGTTTCCCTGGATGAAAAAAAAGTCCTTAAAGGGAAACATTTTGTCCATGTGGAAGAGGTGAAAAAAATGGCAGAAATGCTAAAAGTCATCAAAATCGATGAGTTCAAAACTGTTTAGAACAGTGGAAAAAACATCTAGATAGGTGTATCATATCAAATGGCGAGTACTTGGAGGATGACTGAAGTTTAAAGAGGTAAGAACACAATTTTTTATAAGGAAATTCTGGGGCTTGGGGGGTCCCCCTGGTATTACTCAGGATTCTCCTGATCATGGAGGGCTCTGCTACTGCCCAGAAAGTTTCAAATGCCACTTTTGATGCCTTGCTGCTTGCTGTGCAACCTAGTGCAAGGAATTAACTTCTCAGTGCAGTTTCCTCAACTGTAGAGGGTCAACCCTAACGATACATAGTCTGTCAGGCTGTTTGTGGATTCAATGACTTGTGTCATGAAAAGCTCTTTGAAGGGCATTTAGTATCTATTATAAAAGCTTAAGTGTTCATTGCCATTATTATGACATGGTGCTTCCATCTGGCTATTTATTCATCTGTCCTTGTGCCTAAGTAAGATGTGAAATTCTACCTTGAAAGAATTCTCCTCTATTTTGCTATAACTTAAGACTTTTTCTTACATTGAACTTACAGACTAAAACAAATCCTCTGTCAAAACTACCAGTTGCCCACAGGTGGGCCCCCGTCCTCAGTGGGCCTCAGTTTTAGTTGGTTTTGTGTGATGTGGATGCCGAGCTGGATGACCCCTAGAGGCCTCGTTCTGCCCCAAGGCAGCACCTGGGGCCACACGAGCGAGCAGCAGTCACACTTACAGAACTTACAGAGCGTGTTATGTTGCTAGGCACTGTTTTAACTGCTTTGCTTATGTTAACACATTTAATTCCTACACTGATCCAGTTGAGGGCATGAACGTTAACACCTCCATCCTGAAGTGGAGGGAGCTGAGGCACACCCAGCCAGTAGCCGAAGGAGCCAGTGTTTGGGCCTTTGAGGGCGTCCATGAGCCCGTGGAGAAGACTCTGTGCCTCTCTGGCTTCCTGTTACTATGGTTTTGCAAATCTTCCTGAACTCAGGGTGAATCTGGAATCAGAGTATCTGTCCTCTATTGGCTTTATACAATAACCCGACCTTGGAAGCAAAAAGTATTTTCCATCCATAAACAGCAAAGTGCATGATTGCCAAATAAATGAAGGCATATTTGCTACTGTGAAAATGCCCCAACAAGCTGAGTTATTATTACTATGTCACAATTATAACAAGAATAATGTGCATTTGTGGAACTCTTTATGTCCCCCGAGTACTGCATGGCCATTTTAATTAGGCAGCCTGTCGACACATTCCTGGGAGATGATGGCAAACGTTTATCTCAATGCTTCAGTGCCAAGAAACTCACAGTCCCCCTCAGCTTGGGATGGAGGGTCAGGAACGAGATATGGGAAAGCCAGCAAGGCTGAGCCTGGAGGGATGGCTGAAGAAGGATCAGCCCCTAATATGTTACAAAGACAATACTCGATTCAATTCTCATTGGACCGTGTAAATCAAAAGTTAATTACTGGGAGGACCCCATTTGTATTTTCATTGCTCTATTTACACTTTATGAAACCATCTGGTATCATTAATATGCTCAAAGTCAGCTTAGTTTTACTTGTAATTTTACAGCAAAAGAAAAAGCTTATTCTTCTCACCTGGGAGAAACCATAGGCCTGGGAGAGGGAGGTGGCGGGCGTAGGTGTGCCCTCACTGGGGCAATGCCCAGGGGACCCGCCCCTCGGGCTCTGTGCAGGTGGAATCCAGCAGGCTCCGGGGGTTCGGCAGCTTTTGGCAGGCTGAGTCTCTGAGAGGGAGGCTAGGTCCTGACTGAGGGATAATCTGCATTTCTGGGTTGCAGATAACTTGTTAAGATCTGTGTGGTGACAGGTTGAAGAACAGTAGGACACGCCCGCCAGATGCCCTTTCCAGGCACCCAGCTACAGTGAGCCAGTCCAAGGTATCATGGGCTCCAACCAGGCCCATCTGCGGGGTGTCCCAGGGCCACGCGCATGGATGGAACCTATAAGCCATCTTGCTTTTATTCTCTTGTTTGGCTTCCCCAGGACACAGACGAGTGCCCCCTTGGAGGTGGCTTAGGGAGATGAGACACCACCTCCGGCCACTCTTGGCTCAGGGACAAAAGGCAAAACACGGCTTTTCAATCTTGACCGAAAGCGAGCAGCTGCTAGAGGATTACAAAGCATTGGACCTTCTCGTTTTAATTCTAAATGTTATCTTAGCTGGCCAGTTCTTGTAAATGAGCTCTTCAGCCTCCCCTTCCTCCCCAGTTTCCCTCACTGCTACCCTGGTACACTCAACCCAAATGTGCTCAGGCCAAAACCAGGACCTACAAGTGGTGCACATGAACTGAATCGCAGCTTACTGGCCCCGTTGGTGGCGTTCCCAGGCTGGGTTCCTCTGGCTTAACACTTGGATGCTAATGACGGGAGCTGGTGGGTCAGACGTGGCAGAGGGACAGCTTTCAAAATGGGAATGGCAAGAGCGAGTGTCACACAGCTTCAGTTTGAGGCTAGTTCGTGGATCCATAAGAAAGATGCGGTAGGGATGAATTTAAAAACACACAATGAAAACAGCTCTTTTCTGCAATAGAAAAACTTGTACTTAATAACTGTCTGCAATCGTACCCTGAAGGTTTCAGAAACACAAAACAAAACCTTTTATTGATTCTCCTGAAAAATAAGCGTTGCTTCTTTCTCTAAGCGCTCCCCAGGTTCTGTTTCTTCCCGGTGACCCCTGTCTCCATAGTTCCCTTGCCTCTGCACCCTCCCCCTACCCAGTTTTTTTTCTATAAGATATGAATGGAGGGAGAGGATCAGAGGCTTTGAACAGAAAAAAAGGAACAACTAAGAAAAACAGAACAAAATCACAGTGCCTGCTTAATCATGGCTACGGAATACTATGATTGCTTGGGGCACAGAAAGCATGCGGTGTCCCTCCTTCCCCACCCCCAGCCCTATCCCTTTTTGCTTCTCCCCCTCAGGACCCCAGCAGCACCCCCAGACTAGTTACAATGACTCTTCTGCACAAAGCAGACTTACACTGGGAGACATTTCCACACCTGAAACTAAACGTGCCCCACAGGCCCTGGAGAGTTGAGAACTTCCTTCTGGAGTCAGGGCCTGATCTGGTGCTTGATGAGGACAGGAGCGGGATGCAGTCTGGCCCCCACACCCCCAAGGAGGCGCCTCTGCTCCTGCTTGAGCCAGCACTGGCCAGGCTGCGCCCCCTCCTGGCAGGATGCTGCCCTTGGAGCTGTTGTTTATAGTTTCAAAGGGCGTGGAGGGCTTGGCATTCCACAAACTCCAAACGCCCCATGTGCAGGAGGCTGAGGCCTGGGGAGGGCTACTGAGGTGGTCTTGTAATTCCAAGTGCTTCCCAGCCTGCCCTTTTGTCTCCTCCTGTCACTGCACAGCCACGGGTGATAAATGATGGGACCTCGGTTTCCTAATGTTGCCCCTCCCTCTCTCACCCCTCCATGCGTGCACGCATGTCCATTTTAATTCTCTCCTCCTTCTTTTGGCATCTGGTTTATTTTGTATATAAACTGTCGATGCAAATGTCCAAAATAAATTATGCTGAATAATAGATGAAGACAGCTACATAATTTATAATGCTAGAGGCCGGCCAGAGCTGCACGGGCTGCATTCAGGCCCATGGCCCCTCCTCCGTGGCCCACCACTGCCTGCCTGCTGGTATTTACAGCCCTACTACTCAAAAACCAAGAGGGCCCGTGTTTGTGGCTCAGATGTTCTTCCCTAAGGCGTATGTCTGCCCCTAGCGTGGACCCTGATGTCCCCGTCCAAGCAGAAGCCCATCAGCGACACGCCGTCACAGAAACGTCACAGCGACTGCACTGCCCCTGCTCAGGGGTGCCCAGAACCTGGCTCTTTCAACACCCCTGCCTTCCACCCACCAGCACCGCCCTGTACCCCAACCACCACCCACACCTCTGGAGTCCTTTGCCTTTTCCCTTTGATACCTGGGCTCTGTGCCCTTTCAGGCCTCAGCCCTCCCCATCTGGGCACTTGGGCTCTGCTCACCCACCATCCAAGAGCCACCTCCGCTTGCTGGTACTATTGGGCCTGAGATACTGTGGCCTACATACTGGGCGAGTCTGATGTCTCATCGACGTGGCCCTGACCTTGGGGAGCTGCAGGTCGGGAAGAAGCCGACAGAGATGGTGTTGACAAATGGGAGGGAAAGCCAGTTCTCCCCACAGAAGACACAGTCATAAGAGGAGAGTACGCATTAACTTTCCTCTGTCCGTGGTGTCTGCTTGATGATGGAGAATTGAGAAATGGCTGAGATCACAGCATCCGTCTGATTGGCTAACAGGAAATGCGGGCTGTGTAATGATGAGACCGAATTCACACGGGTCAAAACTCATTAGCCAAAGTGTAAAAACAGTGTTCTGCACTAACACATCGTTCTCTGTGTAGTCAGCATGTGCAGCCGAAGCTCCTTTTCGCCTTAGAGCAGCCTGGCGGCAGACTTGCCTCTGCCTGTGCAGAGGGGCGCTGTGCACGTGGGTGTCTCAGCCCGTAGGGCTGTGCACCTGGGCTGCCATCCGAAGAGATTCTGTTTCCTGGTTGCGCATTGTGGACGCGGTACGGTGGTGCTACCTGAATGTTACCTAGTTCACACTTTTCACTCTGGGACCTGGTGATACTCTGAACTCTAGAAAAGAAACGGAGTCTCAGACCAGGCAACTTGGCCCAAGTCAGACAGCTGGCCTGGGAAGGAGAGGGAGGATTTAGGATGCTGTAGAAAGGATTAGAGAGCATGAGGCTGAGTTATCTTCCGGGACCGGCTTTCCTGATAGGCACCAGCTGGCTCCAGCTCAGCGTTCTGCAAACAGGACCACATTTCCTCCTAAGAGCTGGTCACTTCCTCCCTGTGCCCTCCTGCACCGTCCCCTGTGGCCATCCTGAGCTCTGAGGGGCAGTGGATGGAGTATTACCAGTCAAAGGCTCGAAAGTGGTAAATAGCCAAACCCTCGCTGTGTCACACAGACCAGTGTGACCGGGACAGCAGCCGCCATTGAGTGTCCTTCTGAGCGTTATGAAGTGTTTGGGGAATCTAAAAAAGGAAAGCAGGTTCAGGCCATAACCATAGCTGCTGAATGGTTTCAGATTCTCATTTCCGACAAAAGACGAAAAGGGCAATGTAACCTTGAGATTAGTTCCGTTCACTTTCACTTCCAGGGGGGCAGTGACTCACCGGGGGCGCCTAAGGGATCTTGCTCTGCGAAGCAGGGAAACCAGATGCAAACAGTTCAGTCAACGGGAGTGGGGAACCTCTAGAGGCGCCTGGAGTTTGGAGCTTAAAAATGAAGAGGGTGATTTGGGAGTGGGACTTTGCTGTCTGAGACTTTGGGGCAAGAGTATAGCAGCGGTTGAGGTGGGCTATCTGAGTGACTTTAAGAGCAGGAGTCAGAAGAGCCCCCAGCAGGCAGAGACCATGGTGAGTTTGCTCCCCTTGAGCACCCTGACAACAACTGGCCTCTTGTGCCTGCTTCATGTCTGGGAGTCACACGGACATTCAAGGACATCCTCCGTGTTCTGACTGCTGACTCCTCAGGACTCTAAGAAACATCACCACCTCTTCCAGAGGGTCCTATCCAACAGCTTCAAAGCCCTAGGAGAACACGGGCAACTGTGGGGTGCACCCAGGCAGTGCTGAAGGAACTGCTCTTTAGAGGAATGGCAGGAACTCTGGCATTTCTGTGCTCTTACCTCCTATTCTATTTCCCAATGCACTTCTCAGGTTAATGCCTCCCCCACAGCTCCTGATGGCCAAGCTGCATGCATTCACACACAAAAGTTAGATACCCAGGGTACTGGTCCTTTTGGAGAAAAACTAGGAGACCTTTGCAGATGCTGTTTGCCCCTCTTGCCTGGCATGCTTCTCATTTGTCTAGTGAGTTCCTCCTCTGGACCCCCGTGGGGTGCTCACTTGCCACCTCCCACTGTGAAGCCAAGGGGAAATATGCCTCACATGCCAAGCTCCAGTGCCAGCATCCACCTTCCCAGTTTGGAGCAGGCTGAGGTTTGAAGGAATGGATTGGTACTACAATATGAATTATGATGTGAATGTAGCATAAAAGAAATAATGACACAGCCTATCAAGGATACAGCTGACATGGAATAGAAATGATGTTGCTATAACCGCCGCTGTAGCCAGAGTCGACTGGCACGAGCAGTTAGCAGTTAGCAAGCACCATTGACATTTAAGGCTACGAGACTCCTTGTTGTGTGTGTGTGTGTGTGTGGGGCGGGGGGGGCTGTCCCACCCATAGAATAGTTAGCAGCATCCCTGCTCTCTGCTAAGAAGGGGTCTGTAACAATCCCAGACCCCCCAGTTTTATGACCCAGAATGTCTCCAGACATTATCACATGTCCTACAGGAGGCAGAGGTGTCCTGAGTTGCTAACCGCTGAGCTCAGTCACCTCAGCCTCTCCATCAGCCACTTAAAGTGAGTTCCGTGACCACACAGCTGTGTGTCATCCAGGAGCTAGTTAGAGCTGCACATTTTTACGTTACACCCAGACCTCTTAGCCAGAACTCATGGCTGCAGGGGTCCTCCAGGCGATTCTCACCTGTGCTGAAGCTTGAGAAGCCCTGCTACACAGTAGGCGTTTGCCACTGTGGCTATGAAATCTTTAGAATTGAGTTAAGCAAAACTAAAATGTCAGCTTCTTAGTTGCTCTGGCCACATTTCAAGTGCCACATGTAACGGGTGGCTACCAACACTGGGCCAAACAGTTGGAGAACATTTTCATCACTGCAGGAAGTTCCATTGCGCTGGCTGTCTGCTTTCTACCACAACGTGCTGCTGCCAGAGCATGGATGCCTCCAGGAACCACCACTGCTGCCCTCGCTGCCAGTCACGTCTGAGGGAGCGCACACTGGCCACCTTGTGGGATTATGCAGACAGCTATGGAAGCAAATGGAGGGAAGCCACATTTGTTCCTCTATTATATTTGCTTATAAGATGAATTATAAAAGCACTTACCTTCCCAGACCTTATCTATGGTATTAACCCCCAAATAAAAGGCCTGTCAAAGTAAGAGGCAACAAGCATTTAGTTGAGATCAGTAACACACACACACACACACACACACACACACACAAAAGGAATAACTATTTGGGACAGTGATTCAGGCAGAAGCCCAAACAGTCTTTCAGTTAGAAAACAAATGCAGTGAGTATGTATGACAAGGGGAAGGGGACTAATTATTTCAGTAGAATGAAGGCATTTGTGCAGATGACAGAGGGGTGTTAATTCCACAATTTCCTGTTAATTTGTAGTCCGGCAGGCATAAGTAGAGTAGTCATATTAACTGCTTTCTTGTTATACTTGCACATAGCTCTTTGGGACACAGTGTGGTTTCGAGCTCTGTCCGGGCTGAGGAGCAAGGCCTGCAGGGCACTCCCTCTGGCTGGGCAGCTCTGGTTCTGTTTCAAAGTGGCTTCATTCATATCATTTTCACAATGACAATGGTCAAGGCAACTGGAGAGAAAAACAAAGTTGGGGGCAAAATACATAATATAGAACAAGCTGATGTTCTAGTATAAAGCAGTGCTTTTGGGTAGGGGAATAAAAACAAGCACAAAACTGACCACTACTGCACAAGTAACAAAAGGATGTGAGCACATGGTACTAGGCAGTGCGCAGGGCGCTGGCTTCACGCTGGGTTGATGGGAACCAGCCGTGCTAATGCCTCTACCAAGGGCTCTGGGAAAAGCGATGCACTCAGATGAGGGCCAGTCCCTAAGACATCTGAGAACCCTCTGTAAGGTTCTTACTGCAGCAAACCCCTGAACACAGTTTACCAGCTCCAGGGGAACATATAATACCCTGGTGGCACCAACCTTCCAGAAGTCCCCAGAGTCAGACAGGCCACTGCATGCACGCCACCCTTCTCCATGCCATGCCAGCTGCTGGCATCCCTGGTCAATCAGTCCACTCTTTCCCTCGGACGCTGGATGCAGCCAGTACTGACTGGTCCATTCAAGTTTACATGCACAGGACACCTGCTCACTGTCTTTGTCTTAAAACTGAGATTCTCTTGCTTGCCTCAGTTTCTTTCTGGAAAATCCAAATACAATTTTCCAGTACCAGAAGATGCTCTACACCATTTATGTCCTAGTGAGCTGAAGGGATTTATTTTTGGTTTCCAAAAGGTGATCACTGGATGCTGACCGTCCTCATTGTTTCTGTATCAGCAAACCCCTCTTCAGCACAAGCTGTAACTCACCCTCGCACACCAAGTTCCTGGGTTTGGGGAGTTACACCCACACAATTCCACATCAAAAGTACTCTGGACTAGCTTTTAACTGCTGTTTCTTAACTTGATTCCAGTGTGGATTTACCCAGCCTGGAATTCTCTATGATTTCTTCTCAGCTGAAAATAAAGTGAAATAAAACATAAAACATGCACAGGACCTCCCAAGCGCAGCCTGTGGTGGTTCCGGCAGGACCCGCTCGGCAGGAACCCAGTCTTGAGTGAAATCAGCCCAGGGAAGGGAAGCTTTTAAACCTCTGCTGGAAAGGCCAGTGGGTTTGGTGAGATTTGTCTCTGGCCTCGCTCATCTCCTTGGAGAGAGGCTTGGAGAGGGCTCTACTGAACAGGAAAATGTAACAGGCACCCATCCCCTCATTCTGACCACAGCAGCCAGCTGGCCCGAGCAACCACTGCCCAGGCCGATGGTGCCTCTTGTGCTGTCACCTCTCAGGCTGGGCTGGAGAAGGTGGCCCAGCTGACTCGTTCCTCTGTTCCTCCCTCCCTCCGTGTCCTTTCCTGGGTGCCCACACTGGGCTTAATTAGAAGTATTTTAAAGCACAGGAACAGGCAGTGAGCATCTGGTATTCTCATTTTTAGGCAGGGTCTACAGGCTGGCATAAGATAGTGGGCCCCCAATCCTACCCATGGAAAGTAGAGGGAAGGAGGAGTAATTTAAACAATGAGTCTTCGCCAACAGGTGATTTATTTGTGAGGGAGTTCAGGGGCCAGGGGGCAGCTGGGTGGCTGGGAGCAATAGACTGGGGTGCCAAGGTAGCCTAGAAACTAGAGGGGCAGGTGGGTGTGGTGGAAGTGGGCTATAGACCTTACAGTAAGGGGCTGTCCCTGTTCTCTGAGAAAATGACCAAGTTCCTGTGAAGAGGAGAGTCGTGTATAGTAGCTGACTTGAATGAAACTCTTGGGCTTCAACCATCATCTTTAGATTAAATGAAGATGAACCCAGGCCCTGCTTGGCTCTAATACACGTATATACACACAGTATTTACTTCTGGTGCTCTCTCTCTCTCTCTCTCTCTATATATATATATATATATATATATATATAGATATAGATATAGATATAGTTTGTATAGTGTATACTTGTACACAGATTGCATAGGTTTATTTGTGTATAAATTACTTATATGCACATAGATATACATATAAACACATTTATTTGTATATAAACACATGCACATTTATATATATGCCCTCTAATAAAAAGGTTTGACTATAAAAAATACACACCTGTTTGTAGCTATAAATGAAAACATCTACAAATTACTAAATGGTAATCAAAAAGGCGCGTCTTTGCATCCTGTAGTTTCCAGTGCATGTCCCAGTCCCGTCACTGAGAGAAAGGGTTCCCTTTGGTGGGTGTTTTGATGGAGCCTTAATTTCCTTTTCTGAAAGCAGGCATAATGATGTGTATAAATTTCATACAGATGTAATGAGGAATAAGATGATGAATACAATGCACAGAGTAGGCAGTCAGTGGCAGACACAGCTATTAATGTTCCTGCTGTTTCTGCCACCACGACCAGTTGCAGAGCGAGCCTTCCCTCCTCCCGGGTGGGCATTGGAGATGAGGGCAGAGACAGTGGCATTTCTGTCTGAGGTTTTCCAAACAAATCCGTCCATCGTGTACCATCCAGAGGGCTCACAAGGGGTTCCTTTAAAAACTAAAAAATAAAACAAGTTGCCTCTATTGCAAGAATGACACATTTATATTTCATAACTGGGGGATTTATGGGGAAAAGTCCCCACTGCAGTTCATAAAAAGCAGGTGACAGCATGTAAAGCCAGTTTGGGGAGGGAAATGCCATCCCATGCTAAGAGAACTCAGGGAGCAAGTTGTCTCTGGAGGGAGTGACTTCCTTGCGGTGTGACCCGCTCCAGCAGAGGCAGGATGACCTCGTGGGGCATGGAAATGTCAGGTGGGGCCCTGCTGCATATTTCCCGACATCCCCTTGCAACAGGCCCGTCACAGATTCCAGGGCCTTTTCAGAGAGTGCCTTCTGAATGTGGCGTGCTGTGACTCCTGTAGTACTTCCCCACATCCTCTCCGCCCCCATCCCTGTGGCCACTATTCATCAGTCACAAGGCCTTGAAGAAATCCAATAGTGAGGAGGTGAGATTACATTCTGAGGAAATGGGTAAACTGAAATGGGGCTGGGATTGAACTCAACTGGGCAGCTGGCTTCATTTGGCAGCACGTGTGGAGTCTTATTAGGAAAATGCAGTGGTCCAGAACACTGGCTCTGGCTGCTCCCTGGTGGCAGAGGGGGCATAGGGGGCAGAGGGGGCAGAGGGGTGGGGCCAGCACAGGGCAGTGGGAGCGCAGCCCTCTGGGCTCCCTGGCTTTGCTCCCTCCAGCCATCAAAGTAGACATTCTGATGCAGCTGGGCCCTGCCTGCCCTGCCTGCTCTCCTCCAGCTTTCCTCCAGATGAATTGCTTCCCTGGCCTCCCCGTGTTCCCCAGGACATTTCTGATATTTATTTTTCTTCACCAGTCTGGAGATGTGTAAACATGTCACAGTGGAGCCTGGGAATAAAACATGGAGCACTTTGAGCATAGAGACCAGAACTAGCAGTAGTAAAGGGAATCAGGGAAACGACAGACAAAGTGCATTTGAAACATCCACGAAGACAGTATCTGCTGCCTGTGAGGACAGGCAGGGAATAAATAAGGATGGTGGTAACAGCACAAGCAGCAGCTTGGGTTTATCTTGCCAAAGACAGTGACTAGAATTTGTAAAATTCCAACCCCAGCTTTTAGTAACCTCACAGTTCTAAAGAGATGGTGTTTGTGCAATTTTAAACCCTCAAGCCCTCCTCTCTCGCTTTACCTCTCAGGCCCTGTCTCTCTACCCGCCCTGGTATCTCTGCCTCTTTATCTCTCTGTCCCCCACACGCTCACGCTCCAAGTATGACCTTTGCTTAAACTCCTTTGTGCTTCAGAAGACCAGAAGCCCGGAGGAGGGACCTGCAGCTGCCTGGTTTATAGCGGCTTTGGCCTTTCCCATCTGTAAAAAGGTATAAGCACGTAGAGCTTTAACTAGGTATTTTTGTTTCTATGGCAAGTTTAAAGATAAATGCTTATGCCATTCTAAAAGAAGCCTTGCAATTTTCAGATGAAAAATGTCATAGAAGTTTGAGGTTTTGTAATGGTCTATTTATACGCTCTGGATTCCCAGTGAAGAGCCCACAGATTGCCTTGTGCGCTGGCTGCAGAACTGTTCATAAGTAAGTATAATGTGACACACGGCCTATATTGGTTCACAGGGATGGGAAAATTAGTTATGTCACATCTGAAAGCTGCTTCACATTCATAGGTCATAAGCCTAGGCAAAAAATAACCAAAAGTTTCGGTATTCAATTTGTTTACTCTGAGCAAAATGCAGCCTCTTCAGCTGATGAGAAGAGGGTGCAAGAGACGGAAAAGGCTTTTAGGAGCTCACTTTAAAAGCTCAAAAGGTGTCTGGGACACTAAATAGCTGTTAAAAGCTCTAGCTGTATAATTTAAGTGTAAATGAGTATGAACTATATGGGTTAAATTTGCCCTAAAATAGTAGTCTGAAAAAATCAAGGAAGACTATTGGAGACAAACACAGTTTGACATTTTTCAAAACCTAAACATTTGGAAAAAATAATTTCAGAGTCTCGGTGAAAGCTAAATGCAGTCGTATTTAAATGTCCCTAATGATCTTCCCATTAAAAGCTACAATTCAGTAATAATTATGCCCACATTAAAATAAGTACATGTGTTTATACACATACCACATAAAGTATACAGATTTAGTCTAAGCTTTTAAAACCTTCCTGTTGTAAATGGACAAACACGCACAGCCTGTGAATCTAAAAATGTGAATTAGGAAAACGTTACAATCATTTGGTCCTTTGGGATGTTGTCTTTTATTTTTATTATTATTAAAAATGGAATAGTATTATTACAGCACATTTTACTCCTTATTTTATAAATGAATGTGTAAAGAATGCCTGTGCTTCCTTCTGAAGATAGTCCCATTTTAAATAATTTTACCCTAAAATATTCAGTCTTCAACTTTAAGGGTGACCTGCAGAGCTGCTTTTTCTATTGTGTTGATTACACAATAAGGCTACATGTGAAAAAGCACCTTTAAAATTATTCATCGTTATTAGTATCAGTATTGCTTTGTTGAGGCAGTACTTTTGCTTGATTTTCATTAGAATTGAAAAATACCCAGTTTCTGTATTTGATGTGCTCACTGACTCATTACATCCTGGTAGTAACCTAGGTCTTGTCTATCTCTTAGCTTTTGCTGTGTAACAGATTACCCTTGAGCTCAGTGGTTGTGAACAGCAAATGCTTATTATTTCTCAAGGAGTCTGTGAGTGGGCTGAGTAGTGCTTCTAGTCTGGGCCAGCCTAGCTCATCTCTGCCGCTGATCGAAGGCCCAGCTGGCCTGCCTGCTCTCACTCCTGTCTGGCCGTGGGCTTGATGTCAGCCAGGATAATGCGGAGACCTGGCCTTAGGTCTTTCTTCAACCCACAGGATAGCAGGGGCTTGTTCCCATGAGGGAAGTTGCAACTTTTCCAAAAGCAGTAAGAAGACAAGTCCCAATGAACAAATATTACAGAGCATCTCTAAGCCATAAGTTAGCTAATGTTTCACTGGCCACAGCAAGTCACGTGGACAAACCCAGTTTCTACAAATGAAGAAATAGACTCCACCATTTAATGGGAATGTCAGCAAAGTCTTGTTAGCAAATTGCTTACGTATAGGGATGTGAGACATTTGTGACTAATTTGCACTAACACATTGTATTACTACATAACGTATCTTTTAACACACTGGAGAATAAATCAGTACAAGGATCTAAAAAAGGAATCGTACTTTATGTATTAAAGAAGACTTTGTAGAGTATATGACCTGTGCATAAGATTTCAGAGGACAAATGGAAGTTTTCTGAGTACAAGAGATCTGATTAGCAGAGCAGGAGCCAGAAGGACAGACACGGAGGGGAGAGTCACGGAGCAGAGGAACCCTCAGGCTGGGCTGCACTCCTAGAGGGTAAGGCTGGGTTGCACTCATGATTCTGGTCTAGACTAGACTGTTCTTATCACCACTAATTTTATTATTATGGAGTTATCTTCTTAATTTTAGATTTTCTCTCAAGCAACTAAAAACTAAATGTTTTTCTAATGTAACTATATTTTGTAAGGCTTTTTTTGCAAGTCATCCTTTGAAAATTAATTGTGAACATTAAGCTTACTTTTTTTTAGTTATGCTCTAAACTACAAATTCTCAGAACCTAATTTTCCCAAGCTCCTTTTAATCATCAGTTTCCATTTACCAAAACATTTAAATGTTCTCTCAGCCACAACTTCATATTTACTTTAAGTTGCAGCTGGATTTTTGAGTTTATCATTTAGATCCCTGAGTGTTTCAAAAATAGGTTAGACAAGATTTCTTAGTTCAATCACTTATTCAAAAAGTATTCTAGACACATGGATGAAATACACACAGAGCCCTATGGTAACAGGGCTTCTGGACTAGCAGGGGACAGACAGTAACAACATTAATATTTAGGACGTTAATCATAGAGACGGTTAGAAGAAGACAAGTGTTTGGAAAAACTCAACAAGTAGGACAGGGTAAGAGGGATCAAGAGCACAGTGGGGTGGGGAAGATGGGTTGTAATTTCAGTAGTGTGTTTCTGGGAAAGGAGACAACTGAGCAAATATTGGAAGAAGGTGAGAGCTTGGCCAAACATAAGGAAAGCTTTTGAGGAATAAGGCTGCAGGGCTGTGAAGCTCTTGATGCATAAACATATCTGAACTATTCGATGAGCATCAGAACAGTCAGGGTGGCTAGGGAGGCAGGAGTAATGGGGGCCATGACAGGAAGTAGAAGCTGAGATGTAATGGAAAGGGCAGGAGGCTGATTATATCCAGCCTCATGGACTGTTGGAAGAATTTTGCATTGCTTCTGATCTCAAGGTGGGAAAGAACAAGAAAGCTCTGTTTTAGTGTTGTTATCATTGCTGGTATTTGTGATCACATTTCTTAGAATCAGATAACATTGGTTTCAATTCTATATTCTTTTACTCCCTAAGGAGGTGAGTTTCAGTCAGATTCTTACACTCTTTAAGCCTTCACTTTGTCTACCTTATAGGCTCCTTTTTATGTGAGACCTAAAAGAGATATTGTTTAGAAAATGTGATGCGCCGATGTGGATTTAATACACATATTTATTTTGCTACAGTTGAAATGTCCCTGTTTTGGGATGACTTCTGATGTGAGAGTCACTGTTTCAGGTACAGGGAATGGCCTCTGAGTCCCTCAGCTTCCTCCTGGAAAACTACTTCCTGACTATTGATGCAAAACCAGAATGTTTGAGAGGGTTCACAGTTTTCACAGCCCCCAACACACACATATACTCACATCTCTCCTGGCTTATATTCAGACTGTGTTTGAAAAAACTGTTTCTGAAAGTTCAAGGTCGATTATTGACAGTGTTTTGTTTTAGTGTGAGGAAAATGTCTATCACAAGTGTAAAGCTTTGAAGTCCGTCGTTCCAGGTGTGTGTGAGAGAGGACTCAAGACTTCCAAGGGCTCAGTCACTGAAGAAATTGACCAAACACGATGTTTGGAGAGTGGATTTTCAGACAGAGGGTGCTGTGATCCCACCTAGAGGCCCTAGAAACAATAAATAACCACCCTAGGCCCCAGAAAACCGCCACTATAAAGCAGAACCTGAGGGATTCTTTACCAGACTTTCAGAACTTACAGAAATATTTCGCCCCTTCTGAGAGACTTACTAATCAGGTGATGATTAGGTTGGACGATGCTGAGGTTGCAGAGGGCACGCCTCCATTGGGACTGCTGCTCTGTTTCATCTCTATTGCTAGGTGGTTGTCGTTCATAGACAGAGTACCCTGGACATCTGGTTTATATTTGTTTTTAAGTAGATCTCTCCTCTTACGAGGATAAGGAAATTCCAGCAGTGATTAAAAGTTTGGGGCAGGGACGGGGTACCAGGAGGCACTAACAGGGGTAAAAAGATCCAGATTCTGCTTGCCATGCACCGGCTCTGTGCCAGGCCTGTCAATGGAGCCCCGATAGTCCCATAAGAGTTGTATATTAAGGAAGGCAGTTTCAGAGAAATTAGCTAAAGTTCCAAGATTATTCATCTATTAGGAAGTATAAGTGGAATTTGAATCCTGGTCTTTTTCTGAGTTAGGGTCCAGGTTTATTTTCACAAGAAAACAGCTGTATTGCACCGTCATCATTGCTGCCAAAGAAAAAGAAATAGAGATACATGTAGGAACCCCCAACCCCTATAAAACCAGTTCCTTGATTGCTTCCACTCTGGTGGAAGTGGGGATGAAGAAGGCGACAAAAGAGAAATGTCCCTTTGAGCTCAGTTTCCATGGCTCTGCTAATCAAAATGAAAAAAGGTTAAGTCAAGGCAGTCATCACGCAGGAGCTCCCAAAACAAAAAGCTCAACAGGAAGTCCATGCAGGACAGCACGCAGGCGGCAGAGGGAAACTGGTCCACGGCTCTCTGCTGTGCCACTGGCAATAGAGCTTCAGGACCCTGCAGCAGGGCAACCCCAGAAAGAGGCAGAGGATAGGAGGGGCTGGTGGGAGAAGGAAGACGGGGGGGCGGGGGGGGGGAGAGTGGGGGATAGCCACATCATCTTCTTTATTATCCTGTCCATTGGCCTTCATTTTTCTGATGTTCTGTCCATCAATTGCTAACACCTAATTCTTAAAAAATAAACACAACTTGAGAAATTTAACTGAAAAGACTTTGGAGAGCCCAATTGCTCTGTGCTCCCCCGTTGCTTGGAAATGAACTTCATTTCCCCATAATGTACAAATTGGTGAGTGACAGCTTTGGCTGAATGAGGTGCATTCCAGCTCTAGCTTCATCTGTCAGGCACATGCGGGAAGAGAAAGGCTCTGTGGACTGTCACTGCAGCACATGCCAGTGTGTATGCGTGTGTGTGTGTGTCCACACATACTTAAACTGAATTGGAAGGCACCTGCTCTCGAGAGAGCTGCTGTTTTTTCTTCCCAATTCATCACAGCAGTTGCTTCCTCTTAAAAACCTAGTAGGTTTCTGAGAAGAGTCATGTTTATTATGGAAGTCATTTATTAATAATAAATAGAGGTGAAACTCAGTTAGAAACATACATATTTTGTTTCCCCCAAACTCAATGTGGAGGCATTAATTGGTAACTTACTTCTGCCTTACAATCTGGGCTCATTGTTTTTAGCTTTCTTTTTAGCTATCTTTGGTTCATTCACCCATTCAATCATTCATTCCAGAAAGATTTCATTGATGTCTATTATTTTCTGCTATGCACTATAGTAGGTGCAGAGTGGTGGCAAAGCTGGTGAGCAATATTTTGCTACAAAAACTCTTTATCTGGTGGGGAAGAGGGAAACATCAAAAGCAAAATGCCCAGAATATAATATTATATATTCTACTAGCACATTCTGTTTAAAAAATGATATCATGTCTTTCAAATTCAAATTGATAGTATTTACCCTTACACATTTATTTTGATAAGTGTGCTATTTATGAAAATGTATCTGAGTATACACAAGTGCATTTCTATTTTCCAACCTAAAATATGGCATTAGGGCAGCTGACAAGTGTACCTTTTCTTATATGTGATGTGAACCTTTCATTCTTAATCCTCTCAACACTAAAAAAATTGTATCATTTCATAATCATTCACTCAACAGATAATTGCAAGGCATCTCATGTATTCCATGTATGCTGGGATTCTAGGGGTAAACATGGCCCACACAGTCCTTACCCCCATATAGTTTTTAATCTATTAAGGGAAAATAATTATCACCAGTAAGTACTAGATTGCAGTGTAATTAAGTGATGTCATAAAGAAAAGAGCACTGTGCTTTAGGAATGCTAATAAGGATCTGACTTTGTCTGGGGGAAGGGAGGGAAGGGAGGAAGAGTTTTATTATTTTTGATAAGTGATATTTATAATAGGAGGTGGTCAGATGGAGAGGACTTGGAATAGTTTCTCAGGTAAACTTTTATTTATTGATTTTGTTCCCACATAAGTACGTCATTTTCCAAGAGTGAGTAGGTTCGGTTCTTAGACACCAATGGGGCATATTAAGGAAGGGCTGCTGTATGAGCAGGTAGGACAGGTAGCTGTGAGGAGACAGCGTGACTTATAGAGAGAGCCCAGCTCCGAACCCTGAACTATCACCTGCTCCAGCCCTTAATATATTCCTTTGGTCCTAGAGAAGGCCATTGCCTAGATACCTTTTTGCCATCTCATAGCATCCTTTATTCTCATGGGAATTCTTTTGGGAGAGCCAGCACTTGTAGGTTCCTGCTGTAGAGGAATACACCAAGGTACATGGGGCTTCACACAGAAAGAGAGGGTAAATAGAAGATGAGACAGGTGTCCAATGTGTATCAAGACCACCTAGTTCTGTTCATGTTCATTAGTACAGACACATGGAGGGCCAGCACTGATGTCATATTTATGATGCCCTACCCACCTACTCCTTTTAACTTTACCATTCCAGTCCATTCATGCAAAAACTGAGTGGTTAAGAGAGGTTTAATGCATTACTCTGTGCCCTATCCTATGCCAAGCTGATCCAGAGAAGTTCAAAGATCTTACTTATTTCCTTTTCTACTATGGTCCAGTTGCCCCTCTATATTGTATAGATGTCTTGCTTACGTGAATGCACCTAGTCCTATATTTATATTCTATATTGCAACACAGCACAACACAATGCAAAACCACACAATACAACACAACAGTGCTTATTAAGTACCTCCTCTGTGTTGAGCAATGTGTGATGCACTGGGGAGACAGGGTTAGTAAAGTGGACGGGGTCCCTTTTCCAGTGAAGTTTACAATTAAGTTAGGAAGAGCAACAGCTGAAGGGACCACTTCAATACAGGGTGATCAGTGCTCTTAATAAAGAGAGTGTAAGATGCCATGGGAGCTCAGAGTGGGCTGTTCCTTCTTGCCCCTAGTAGTTGATGCAGTTTGCAGTATCAACTGCATGGCTAGGAGGTACTGAGTAGTCCGGTACAGAAGGGAAGGAAATGTTTTCCAAGGCAAAGAACAGCATGAGTGCAGAACCATGGCTGGCAGAACGGAGCGAATTGCAGGCTGTAACACGGCTGCAGCAGCTGTAGCAGAGTGGGAGAAGGAGAGTGACAATAGGCAAGGACATGATGAGAAATATCTGGTTTTCTCATATTAAAAGATAATGGTGGTGACAGTGATGCATCCAGAAGCCTGGGCCTGAAAATTGCCTTTGACAGCCTGCCTTCCTCTGTGGAGACGCCTTCCAGGGACACCGCAGACCTACGGTGCCTCTTCCCCGCAGCCAATAGCTTTCTGAGGCATCGTCTTCTTTGAATGAACATGTGATTAGAATCAGCCCTTGAAGGAATCTCAGAAGTCACCCAGTTTTACTAACCCTACTCAACCTCTGCCATTTTACAGATGAAAAAACCAGTGTCTAGGGAGAGACAGGGAATTGTCTGAGGTCACAGAAATAGAGGCAGATCAGAATCAGGACCACATGGTCCAGAGCCTTTAAACTGGATCATCCTTATCAGGAGGAGCATCTAAAACTCTGCCTGGCATTCTGTGGCAAATAGTCTGACTTTAAATCTGTTCATTTGTTTAGTGCCAGAGCCATTGATTTCAACTGAAACTTTTCTGTGGGTTGCCTCTGGAGGATCAAGTGATGTCGTGCCTGGGACACCTTGGCCTGTCAGTCTAAGGCTTTACCCAGCATGTCTGTACTCCCCTGACCTCCCCGGCCTGGACACTGCCAGCAGGCCACTGCAGCCACGTGCACATATGCCGGAGCAGGAATGGCCAAATGTGTGTGCTTCTTTCAATCACAGCTTTGCTGACGAGAAGCATATTCTGAGTTCGTGCAAATCTTCTTCCCGTCTTGCCTGGGGATAACAGCAAGAAATGAGCAGACCTGCAACATGGGGACAGAAGGTGCATAAAGAGGTTACAACCCTCCATCAGCCCAGTGACCACTCAGGGGAACATGGATACTTGTTTATTGGGCTAGCCTATCGATGGCCTTCCAAACCCACTGGGCTTTATTTAATTAATGGTGTAGGGTTGTAAATGTTTCTGGGAGCACCGGATGTTCCAGAGCAAGCGATAGAGAAATACACTCTCTGTTCCCTTCCTCATTTAACACACCCTACATACTTTAAAGAATCAGAATCCAGCAGTTTCACAGCTAAAATTGTCTTTAATTATCTAATTATTGTATTTGATAGTTTAGGAAACCCAGGACTTTAGAAGTTATGCAATTTCTTAAAAGTTCCACAGCTTTTTAATAGTAGGCATAGAACTGAGTGTATCAATGCATCAAAGAAGGGGGGTGCAGACAGATATACTCATCAGCCTGGCAAGTTTACTCATGGCCTTTAATTACTCTGATCTTTGAAAGCAATGACCCCCTATCCATTGGTCATTAATGTTATGCCAGGCACTCTGTGAAGCATCTTTTGGGCACTGTCTCTTTCAAGCCTTAAATCAGCATTACAAAGTATAGCTCGTATTATCATCTTCCCTGTTGCACAGAGTAAGGGACCAATTATTAAATGCTCATCGTGGGCATCAGATACTGTTTGAAACCCCTTGTGTGCGTTAACTCTTGTGTCCCTCACAACACCGCCGCTATCTCGATTTCACAGACCAGAAATGGAAGCCAAGCAAAACTGTACAGCCTGTCTGAGGTTTTAAAGCTGGAGAGTGTTTCGAGGCAGGATCTGTACTAGAGTATACACCTCCTCTCACCTGACACAGTTGTATCTTTGTGAGTCAGGATTTAGATTCAGGTCTGTCAGAGTCTCACGTGTTTTACTCTCACTAAGTTTATAAAGACAAAATGGCATCTTCTTGGGATTCTCAGTCATAAGGAAAAATACCAGGAGTGATATTTCTTCATCCTAAACTAAGTTAAGGTCAGCATCAACTGATGAGCTCTGATTTACACACTTCTCAGGAACAGGAACTGAAGGCAACCAAGCACCCTCTCTGGTGCCTGAGCGGCTCCCTTCCTGCCGTTTGGGAAGCTCAGATGGCTGCTGTGCCTGGGGAGGTGTCAGGGGTCCTGAAGAACCAGGGAACTAATTGCGGCCGACCCTTGAAAACATGACATTGTCTCTACCTTGCTTCATTGTATGAATACAGTATATAATACAGATAACATACAAAATGTGAGTTTATCAACTTTTTATGTTATCGGCAAGGTTTCCAGTCAATTGTGGCCATTAGTACTTAAGTTCACAAGGAGTCAAATGTTACAGACAGATTTTTTACTGTTTTCAAAGTTGGGAAGTTGATGTCCCCAGTGGCACATTGTCCAAGGGTCACCTGCATATTATTGCATTCCCAAGGCATCCAATATCCTCCCTACAAAAATATATGTGCAAGAAACTTACATTTTTTAGGTCTGCTGTGTTTATGTGATTTTGCAGATGCTCGGCAAAGGCCATGATACATGGTGCAGACCACGCTACAGGGGAATGATGAGGGGTCAGACCACCGACCATCTGTGTGTCTTTCGTTATGCCCAGATACCATAATATCATTCTTTACAAATATGCTGTGCATCATAGAATTTAAAAGTCATATAATCTAGTTCTTTTTTTATATATAAAATAACAGAGAAGTGAGGATAGGCTTACAAAGTCAGGAAAAAAACTACCTGCTCAGGTGAATATCAAAATAGAAATTTCAAATTTGAGTTTACAGACAATTTTCATGGTAAGTCAAACAATCAGTTTATTATTTTTATTTTTTCATCAGACATTCAGATAATAGCCTTGCCTTAATTCTGTCTTGTTCTTTTATTTTCAGAATATATATTTTGGCATAGTTTAAATACTTCCTAATTGAGGATGCCAGTTCTCTGGAAAGGTGAAAGAAGTTCACTTTTCTATTGCATCTTTAAAAACTGCAATGAATAGAAATTATGCTATTTAAAACACAGCATAATCTGACAGATAGCTCTAGTAATGCCTCATTAACTTGGCCTCCACAAATGTGGAATTTTATAATTCATAGATAGGTCTGGGCAGAGATTGCAGATTATTTACCCTTCCTAATAATTCATCTCCTAGTTCTATGTCTTTACACAAATAATTTACAAATCCCTATTGGCTGAATTTTGAGATAGAAAAGTCCTGTGTAGAGAGCCTCTGAGCTGAGCATGGAGGTCCTTCTTCCTTCCCAGCCTCCCAGGGCCCTTGTGACTTTCACTTGGAAGGCAAGGGTGCTCATTTTTGTCCAAGAAGACACTTCAGAGCTGTGGCTGAGGGAGGAGACCACAGAAAAGGAGGCTCACACCCTTCCTATTAGAACAAGTTTAAGATCGTGGAGATCTGTGCTAATGCTCTGTGCATTTTGTCCTCACAGTGCTGCAAGTTATTCTTGTGCTATTTTATAGATGAATAAGCTTGAGGTCCAAAGAGATTGAGTACCTTGCTCAGAAGGTGTGTACCTGGAGGTGCGAGGTTTGGTGTTAGACCTGAACTTGCATTCTAGCATTCTAGGTCTACTATCAGTTACCACCTAGCTTTGTTGTATTGAGCAAGTTGTTGATCATTTTCTTCTCTAGCCTCAGTTGCTGCATTTGTAACATGGTGACATAAGAGCACCTCCTATGTAATAGTAGAACCTCATGATGTTCCTGGGGTAAAACATAAATAAATTCAGGCTACGTGCTCAGCACTGACACAGAGGCAGAGCTAAATAATGGTAGCCATTTTTAATTATCGTTCAAGATTGTACTGCTAGTAAAGAAGGTATGAGGATGGAAGTCTGGGGTGGAAGCTCCAAAACCTGTATCTTTCTCTGCTCCCACTCCCTTCTACATACTCACTCCCAGCATCTAAGATTTCCTGGTGAAATGAAGTGCTGCGCAGTGATATTGGGTCCTGACAGGGTCTCCTGTCAGGGAGTCCCGCACGGATGATAGTGCTCTTACTCAGAGGACTGGGCAGGTGGTTATTGGAAGAAGTTCCTCTGTTAGGAGCATCACCTTGAGATCATCAGAGAGGATGGGGCTGCTGGACAATTGTTCTGTGTCTCAGGCACTTGGGCAAGATCAAGGATGACAGAGACCCTTAGGCCTGTTGCTGCTGCCATCTTCTTTTTATGTTAGAAAGGGACATAAGAAGGAATATATTGCAAAGACAGTGAGATCACTGGCTAATACTCTCTTTTTTTGAAAAAATATGACACTATGGATTATTGTTATTGCTGAAAGGACTGAAGAAGCTACTAATTTAAGTTCTTATGCAGATGATGAAAACAAGACACAGAGAATATAAATAACCCCCCAGGCATATATAGTTTATGGTGGCAGAGAGGGAAGACTGCAGGTTGGTTCCACTGACCTGCTGAAGGCACACAAATTCCAGCCATCATTCCATTCCTTCTGCCAGATCCAGGAGCAGGGGCTTCTGCCAGCCACCAGCAGGGCTGACCTTGTCACTGCCTTCAGATCTCTGGGCAAGTGTCACTTCCTCAGACGAGGCTTCCTTCATTATTCTACCTAAATTGTTCTCATGTTTTTTCTATTTCTTTATAATCCTTTCTGTTATAGCAGTCACCAGCAGGTGACAGTGGATTATATATTGCATTCTGAATATATTATCTAACTATTTTATTGGATTGAAAATTCGTTTACATAGGGGCTTTGTTTTGACAACAGCTATTATTCCCAACGCATAGAACATCATCAGTAGCACAATAATTAGTAAACAGTCAACAATGTTTCTTGAATCAGTAAATGGTATAAAATGTGCACTCAAGAGATAGATAAATGTGCACAGGTAGATACTGGGAGGTGAGTTTGGAGAGGCAGTGAGGAGAGTGGAGACTTCCATCCTTGTCCCCTGGTGTAATGGTTTTAGAGAGCATTGCTTTTCCGAGCCGCAGGCACAGCACAAGGTCTGAGTCTTCCCGGTCACTCACGTGCTGCCACTGCAGCCGCAGCTTTCTGGAAATCCAGAATGCCCTGTGTTTCCTGACTTTCTTCATTAAATCCCTCTCCTTTTGCCTTTCTTGCACTTTGCTCTTGGTTTAGAACTGCAAATCTTCCCAATGACCTATCTTCTTGATTATCAACATTCAGCTCACATGCTACTTACCCATTTGCCTGTGATTAACTAAAATAAGAATATGTTCACCTGATTTAACTGAGGGAAAGCTTAGAGTACATGGAGAGAAAATATTCATCAAAATGTTTGACTCCCTGGAATTGTAGGTAGGACCTGGTCATTTACTAGGTGTAAAGCAATGTGCTAAATCCCAGGAATGCAAAGTAGATTGAATTGCATGAATTATACATCCATGTTGTGGAATCCTATTCAACTGAAGAAAATATACGTTGCCTTCTATACATACTGGCATAATATAGATACCCAGGACATATTGTTAAGTGGAAAAACAAGTTGTAATTTGGTATGCATATATTAAAAATTTGTCTTTAAAATACCACTGTGTATCTCTATCCATATCTCATGTCCACGTGCATGTTCAGAGCCAGAGATTTTTTGAGTAATTGTATACACAGAAAAATACCTCTTGAAGAGCACAACAATCAGATATAAGTGACCACCTCTAAAGGAACAAAACTGGTGAGGGTAAAGAATTTGCTTTATCTACTTTGGCATTTTGGCAATCTTTCTAGGTAATGAGAAAAACATTTATGCTTAAAAAATAAGAGATAATAGCAACAAAAAGATGATTGTACAGGAGTGCCTATAAAATTGTGTCTCTTGTCTCTTCCAATAAGCCACAGCCCCCTTCTCGAGGGAGACATCACACGTAATAACATCTGCAAACCACTGCATGTGTGACAGGCACAGGGCTGTTTGGAATTCCCGAGGAGGAAGGGCTCCTTCTTACAGCAGTCATGGCCGATTTCTGAGAGCAGATCCTTGAGCTGATTTTGAAAATCAATAGGAGTTAAGCAGGCACATAAGCTTTCCACACAGATAGGGGCATGCAGTTGGGGATGAGGGGCAAGGGGAGCTTGTCTGAGCAATGATGGATGGAAGGCAGGGTGTGTTTGGGGCCAGAGCATGGGAAGGCTGAAAGGGTAGGCTGGTCCAGACTGTTCCAAACTTCTCCGTTCAGAGAGCTCTCTGGAGTCAGTGCAGAGATTAATTCACTTTATTCTTTCATTTCAGGAATATGTTTGGGGTGTCTACTGGGTGTTAGGTATTTTACTAAAGTGGAGATTAATGATAAACAAGAAATACATGAACTTTGCTTTCTTGGATACTTCTCTAGTAGACTTAGAGATAATTTTATCTCAAAAAAGGTAAGAGATAAAGTACAATATGATTTTTTTGGGCAGCTAGCATTGATTAAAAAGTAGAGCTTTTAGGAGAAATCAAGGTGTTGCTAAAGTACTAATGATTCAAATCTACAATTAAGAGCAGCTTGGGCACTTCACACTTTGTGAATACTTGGGAAAAAGGAAAATGTGTAGGTAGAGCCAAGATTTCTTGGAATCAACATTGAAATAGTTGTGGCATTTATTCTTCTTTCGGTTGTCTTGAGAGGAAAAGAGTTAATTTGTTTAGCTCATCTACTGAGCTGGCCACTTCCCTCTCCTCTGCATTATCGGGTTTCCATCACCAGGTGCCTGGAGAGTTCTCAGTCTGCATTAGAGTAGTGAACAGTGAGCCTTATTTTTTTTTAAAAAAGAATCATCTTAAAACTAAAATATATATAATTTATTTTTATATCTTGTAGAACAATAATGCAAGTAAAGATAATTTCCAAAGGCAACAAATAGAAATATGACATTTTTCTCCCCCCCCCAGAGCAAATCTTAAGTGAGAAACTGTTTTCAAGTCCTTGAAAGATCTCTGCCTAAATCTCTCTGTTGCCCCCTGTCCCCCCACTTCCTTCATAAGGTCACATGATTCTCATTATTTTCCTGAATTTCTCCCGCCCTGGAAGACTTGCGTGTGCCCAAAACTCTGTAAACTACAGCCTCTTGTTCCTTTCAATTAGCCTACTTACGTAAGATTTTTCCTCTTCTCCTTTTTCACATGCATTATTTTTTTCTCTGAGAAAGAAATCTTGCTGTTCTCTTATCCATCATGTTGTTTATACTTTGCATATGGGGGAGTAAGTTATTTATTTAAATATCTTGAGTTATGTATCTCCCCATACAAACTATTCTAAGATACAAAGAGATGGAGTTTGAAGGTGCATACAGTGTCATTATGAGGATAAAACTTATGGCTCATCTTTCGATGTGTTCCCAATCTAATACGCGCATCCTTTATGACCTTTCATCGTGTGCTCAAATGGCCCCAAAACAAACTGAAGACATCCCTGCTACTTACCATTCATGCTTCTCTACATAGCTATGGTGTTTGGAATGCACCTCCTTCCACTGTAATTCCATGGTCTCCCAGGAAAGGCTACCCCCTAATATGAGTTCCTCCTCAGGGGCTATACAGAACAAATGTAATTTCACTTTGACACAATAGCTCTTCACTTATTCAAAGGCAACTATGTCGTCTCTGTCGGCATTGCTCCTCTTCCTGTCCATGTGGAGCCACAAGGTTGAGGCCATGCTTCACCTGGCTGTTCTCTGCCCCTTATCTGGGTTTGCATGGGTCTCTAGAGCTTTCTTTTCCCAAACAGAGTTTGACCAGAGTGGAATGGGAGTCTTATTTCTTTTGTTGTTATACTTGTTTACATACCTGCTGTGTAAACTAAGTGAAAGCTATAATCAAGCTTGCATTTCAATCAGTTATTTCATTTTCTTAACTCAGGGCTCTGAGAATGCTTATAAAGCTCTTGGTGACTTTTCATGTGTATTGCTATTAAAACACACCCTCCATTGAGTTTTTAAGTTAGTGTCCAAAAACCTACAGTACAGCGGAATGGGGTTTTAAACAGTACATTCTATCCATCAGTATGCAAATCACTGAATGAAACAAAAATATTTTGGATTCATTTTGGAAGGATAGTTAAGTGATTTTTTTGTTCATTCCAAGAAAGTTGAAAAATGCCAATTTCATTTCATTTCCTACTAGTATAAAATGTGTGGCTATATGGGAGAGGGAACCACTTAAAAGAGGCCATCTGTCTGGACTGATCTTTCCGAGTTGCAGGCAGGCCTGGCAGCTCTGCGGTGAAGGAAATTTTAGTGTCTGATTCCCCTCTTCTTTTAGGCTATGCCACAGGCCAAAATTCCCAGAAAAGATACCTGTTTTCTACCTGGCCTATCTGCTCTCTGACTAAAAGCTGATTTGGGCGCCATCCCACTCAGGTCACGCTTGCCCCATTATACGAGGGATCGGTAAAGTCGATCACACACAGGCACTTGACGAAGAGCTGATGACTCAGAAGCTGGATCTCAAGCTCCTGCTAAATCAATCTCCACTGCAGCAGTGTGGCTATTGACTCAAGTTCATTGCCATAAACACCGTTTGTCATCCTTCCAGAGAGAAGAGTTCCATAACCAGCCTAAGGACTGGCTCACTTCTGCAATTAGTCATTCCCAGTTAATTGCAGTGAATGGCTCATTATCTTGGCCTTCCCAGACCTTCGTCACTCCTGAGAAGCATCGAAGTGTGGAAATGAGGCCACAGTAGCAGGCTCAGTATTATGATAGCTCTTTTATTGTCACATTTATTAGGCAGGTGCCATGTGCTGAATTTGGTGCAGAACTTTGAAACGGCATGGATTCTGCCCTTAACGAGTGAACACATTAAGGTTTAATACTCTTTTACCAAAGAGCTGACTCTTTCCTAGCTAAAGGACAATATGTTACTCAGAAGTAAATTATACTTTATTTATACCTCTCCAACTCTTTCAGATTTCATAGAGCAAGATTTGAAGGATCCATTATACCCTGATGGTATCACTTAGGATGCTAATAGGAAAAGAGGTAGTCCAGTGGAGGAAAATCCTTCTGCTATATTATCTGTATGCTGTACATGCTTTATTATTTGTAACAAGTATAAAGTATCATGTTGATGATGGATTCCATCCTTCAGTGTGTGAAAAACCTAACTCACTTTAATTAAGACAGCACATTTCTAGCAGCATGCTGGTTTGGATCAAGAAGGCACACTCAAAAGACAAGTCTCTGCCAGTTGACTGGCTTCCCTGGCTGTGTGGTCCCTGCACCCTGTGCTTATTGGAGAGGGTGAGGTCCCTTACCTTTGAGTAATGTCAAGTTGCATCCAGAATCACGCCTGCTTCCAGGAAGGCTGTGGGGTCACTGAAGTTACAGGAATAGGTCCTCATGCCTCAGTCATGTGAATAAATAGCCCTTTAATCTTTCACAGGCTCATCAGTTACAAGTGCTCCACCCCTGAGTACTTGACGATGCATCTTGGCTCACAAACTGTTTTTTTTAATTCTACCTCTAGTAGGGCCCCAGTTGTTTCTTAATCTCCTCAATAACACAGCCCTTTTCTCTCATTACTTTATTCTGGCCTTTGCTTAAAAGGGGAGGAATAATATTTGATTGTCAGTAAATCTTATAGTGGGCAGAGTTATTCATGTGCAACACATTTTTACTTGAAAGTCTTGTTCCAGAGAATGGAGATGCTTAAGAGTTGGTTAGACTGCCAAGGTAGCCCTCTGGTGTCAAGAAATAGCTTGCCTGGTGAAGAAGTTAGAAGATAGCATTCATGAAGGAGCTTAGATGTAGTTTTGCCATCTTTGCCAAGATTAATATGGCTGAGAGTCTCCCAAAAGCCTCAGGAAGAATTGCTGGGTAGAGGGGAGAAGCCCCGTCCTCAGAGTCCCCATGGAGAAAAAAAATAAGGAGCCAAAATGAAAAGCTGCTGAAATGGATGCATTAGCTGACATTAAAATCACCAAGGTGGCTGAGAAATCCACTAATAGCACTGAGCAAGGCTCAGGGGGGGAACAGATTTAGGGAGTTCAGGAAATCCTGCACCTGGCTGGCTGCAGTAAACTCTATGGTCATTATGAAGAAGTAGTTAAGGCCCCTTGTTCCTCATACATTTATTTTCCTTGATCCTATTTAGTTCTTTCTTCAATTTGCTAAGACACAGGTGTACAGTAATCTCAGCAGCCCATGAATATTTGAAAACTAAACTTTCTTTCAAGGACATTTATACTCCCAAATCACTGCCTTAAATTTGTATTGTCTGATCAGTGAAGCTCAAGAAAGTCTTTAGCATTGCTTCAACTTAGAGAATAAAGGTAGAAGTATTCTGGTCTATAGTTATGCTACCCCTAGGAGCCATTGCTGATTTAGTATGGTAATATGCTTAATTCATGTAACAAATATTTATTGAGCATATAATATGTACCAAGACTCCACTTAGTGCTGAAGAATATGACTGTTGAGGACAAATGCAGCCCCTGTCCTCATAGAGTTTATATTCTAATGTCAGGATAAAAACACACAGGAAGGATTTTAGTATATGACAGCAAATGTGATCCTTCTGACAATAAGGACCATTTTCATGATAACTTTAAACCCCGTACTTCTGTCTCCCATACTAATGAAATCCTACACAGATATCATGAAGATGTTTCATTAACTGTGTGATTGATGACAAAAATATAATCATTGATTTTTTTGTCAGTGGTACTTGATTAGGTGCCATAATGAATCCTGGAAATAGAATACAAAAGAACATCAACTATCAGAGATATGTTTGTGAAAGTGAGGATGTGGTTTAGCAAGGAAAGGCTAGGACTTCACAGAAAGGCATAGCTTGTACTTACTGAGGTTATGGACACATTTTCCCATGGGCTAATCCTCTGTTGATGATGAACTTTCAATGAGCATTTATTGAACACCTAATATATGCCATGCACAAGATATGAGGAAACTTCTATATTAGAGAAATAGTTGTCAATTTAGGATAAAATTCAATAAGGACATGGTCTGGATTTTACTAACAGGCATAAATTATAAAAATTCAAGATATTAGTATTTTTGCCCATGGATGTGCTTCCAACTGTACCAATAGATTCAATATACATAAAACAGTCACTACATGTTAAACTTATATAATGTGGGATCTTACAACCTACTAGGTTAGAATTGTGTATACATTTAATTTTATGCAAGGAAGAATGAAATAAATGTTATCAAAGTGCTACAATTATGATTCCACTGGATTACAAGGGAATTAAAGAAACTATAAAAGGCTACATGAAAAAGTTGGTGTTTGAGCTGCACAATAAAAAAGAATCTCTTCAAGTAGTGAAGTGAATTTCATGTGGGAATCAGCTTGAGCAAAGCCAGGACACTAGGTAAGTGCACTGAGTGTGAGGGTCACTGCGAGTTTACAGGTGGAACAAGATTCGGGAGAGAAATGTGTTGGAACGCAAAGCTGAAAAGCAAAGGCAGGAACTGACCATCAGTACAGACTTTGAATTTCACTCCATAGGCAATATGCAGTCATTGAAGAATCTCAACAAGGAGACCTTTTGTGTTTTGTGAGGCCCTTGTGGAGTGAAACAAAGGATGAGCTGGATGTAGAAGAGTATGGGTGTAGGAAGTAGTGCTCGGGTTATTGTAACTCACTAGAACCTCATCATTCTGAGAAAATGTTTCCTGAAGTAAAGTTAGGCAGCCATTATGAATAACTGAAGCAGTAGGCATTGGCTCCAGCTGGTTCAGGAAGACAGAGGTTTGGATGCACAGTGAAAGGTGGATAGAGATACATTAGCATCTTTCTCAACCTGAGAAAGACAAGCTACCTCCTCAACCAGAAAACAAATGTAGACATTTATATCTCAGATGGATCTTGTTTCTGAATCCAGTAAATTTTTAGATTTTATTTATTTGTTTCTGGAGAGAGAGGAAGGGAGTAGAAGGAGAGGGAAAGAAACAGCAATGTGTGACTGAAACATTGATTGGTTGCCTCTTGCATGCATCCAACCAAGGACCCGGCCCACAACCCAGGCATGCGCCCTGACTAGGAATCAAACTGATGACCTTTAGGTTTGCAGGACAATGCCCAACCCACTGAAACACACCAGTTACTGGCAGGTCCAGTTCCTGGCAGGATCCAGTAATTTAAAAGTGCTCATGAAATTTTCCTTTTTTTCTAAAGTAATAACTTGTCTTATTCTGGATATCACTTTCTTTTCTTCCTTTCTTCTTTACTTCCTTCCTTCCTTATATATATTGTGGGCCATTTTGGACATTGACTCTTGTTATAATTATTGCAATTCTTAAAATTACGTTTTATTTGAATTATAAATGAATGGATTATCTTCACTCAAGGCATGCCTTCAGTTTAAAGAGACAGATCAATTTTTAAAGAAGAATATGCCACTGAAGGCTTTTTATCCTTTTGAAGATGTTTGGATTATGATTATTATTATCATTATTTATTATTTATTGAGTGCTGCCAGTTACCTCAGCAGTATACAAATATAAATGGATAAACATCATCATTTAATCTGTTTTCAAAAGGAGCAGGGGTTTATCATGAAAACATTTGAATTACTAAAATAATGACCATTAGCTGTTTCCATTTCCTGGAAAATATTGTCTCTGTGGTCATTCAACACTTGTGGCATTTCAAGTGAATAAATAAGGGCAATCTCTTATTTCTGGCTTGTTTCCAAGTTGGGAATTACCTTCTGTTTTTTGAAAGTAATTCTTGATTTCAGTGGATCAGCTCTGGCTTGGTATCTTCTAAGATATCCTACTCTTTAGTGACTTAAAGCCCAATTCATCAGGGGCGAAGTCTGCATTTATCTTTTGGGTTTCTGTCATTGGCCAGCAAAAAGGGAGTCAGCCCATTCAGGAGCTGGTTTCTTTTTGCCATTTATAACAGTTGAGCACAAGAAGGATTATAGCTTGGAAAATTCAGGAACAGAATTTTCTGGTTTCATCAACTATGAGTTAGAAAGAGACAAGTTCTATCATGTACAGTCCAGAGGCATGCTGTAGTATGACCTCTGGATTGTTTATGACCCCATTTATGTTGCCACTATCAACAAAAATCATTCTTCTTCATTCTCTTAGGTCAGGTTTAAGCAATATCTGTGTACCCACAGAGCCAACTTTCCTTCAAATTCCCCTATGTTCTGTGTTAGCAGAAAATAGACACAAGGCCAAAAAAATCAGTTGTTTATCTCCAAATTTTATTTCAGTTATTTGTTACAACTCTTATCAAATGTCATATTAGTAAGAGCTATAGAGGAAAAGAGAAGGAGGAGGAGACAGAGAAGGCGAAGGTGAAGAAGAAGAAGAAGAAGAAGAAGAAGAAGAAGAAGAAGAAGAAGAAGAAGAAGGAGAAGAAGAAGGAGAAGAAAAGAGGAAATAACAAGGAGAAACTAATGAGTTGATTTGAGGTTACCAAAAAATTTTAGGAACCACAACTAATATTTGTTTTGAGTTTAGCATTTTGCAAAGTGTTCTCCCTTATTATCTCAATTGTTATTCACAACAATCCTGAAAAGAAGGGTTAAAGCACATTTAACTTCTTGAATCTATGGAAGAGGAAACTGAGACTTAGAGAGGTTAAGTGACTTGCCTATAATTAAACAGCTAATATGTTGTAGAAATTAAAGTCCTGTCCCTTTTTATTACTTACAATTGAATATGACCAAAAAAAAATCAGGCAATCAGTAAGAGAGACAAAGAAAATGTGTAGAATATGGTTAATTGTTAGATCATAAATATTAATAGCTAACAGCAAGGGCAATGGAATTGCTGAATGAGTGAGCTTAACAACCTTCTTGATCTGATAATTACATATGGCTTAGAACTGTTTATCTTCTTAGAACTAGATAAACCATCTCATGTATATATTATGACCTATGTTGGGAGATGAACCCATTTGTAGATAGGGCTATCAATCTGCAAATGTGTTTCTCTCCCTGTACAAATTCAGAAAAACATTTGGGACTCTCAAGACAAAAGTATTATTGGCTCCGGCTTCAGAAGATCAGCAACTCTCTGACCAAGAAGGAAATAACTCTACCTCTTCATCTGCTTTTCTAAATGAACAGAGCCAAGCACTTAAAACATAATGCCTCACAAAGCCCAGATGTGCATTGTATTTCTTCAGCCAACAGTTGATGAGCACTTACTATGAGCAATAATGTTTCACTGTCCTTTTATACTGTACCAATCTCAAATAATTATAGCTTCAAACATGCCTCAGGACTAAATAGTGGACAATTCAGGTTGGTTCTATAAATTTCCTCTAATGTTTTCTACACTTTGGATTAAGTGGACAACTCACCCAAAGTCTTGCTTGTTTACTAACATAAGCAATGACCACATGGGTTGCAATCTATAATGTGCATATGCACACGTCAATGAAAATCTGTGAGATTGTAGAAGATCAGAGAGTTATACAGAGATACTTCTATTCTTTGGTATAAATTAGAATTTATTTCTATGCTGTAAAATATACATTTAACTTTCTAAATTGCCATCTAAAATCATACAAGAAAGCAACAAAGAAATAACTCTTACAACTCACTAATAAAGAGACAAGTAACCTAATTTTAAAAGAACTAAAGAATCTAAGTTGATGTTGCTTCCAAGAAGATGTGCAAATGGACAATAAGCACAGGAAAAGGTGCTCAGCATCACTAATCACTAGGGAAATACAAATCAAAATGACATGAGATGTTACTTCACACCCATAAGGGTGGCTATAATAAAAAAGAGAGATGATAACATGTTGGAAAGGAAGTGGAGAAATTGAAACCTTCATATAAATGGGAATGTAAAATAGAGCAGCTGCTTTCAGAAAAATCTGGCAGTTCCTCAAAAGATTAGACACAGTTACTGTATAACCCAGCAATTCTACTCTTTATGAATATACTCAAGAGAAATTAAAACATATCTCCTCATGAAAACTTATACATTAATGTACACCTGATTAATTAATCTATGGCTATACAAACAAATGAATAATGGTATATCCCTGCAATGGAATATTATCCAGCAATAAAAAGGAAATGAGGTGCTGATACATGTTACAATGTGGTTAAATTTTGAAAATATTATGTTAAATAGAAGAAGCTAGTTATAAAAGACCACATGTTGTATGGTTTTATTTATATAAGATGTCCAGAATAGGCATATCTAGAAAGAAGTAGATTAGTGATTACCTAGAATAGGAGAGGGAGAGAGTGGAGGAGTTTGGGAGATGCCTGTTAAAGGGACATGGTTTCTTGTGGGAAGTGATTAAAATGTTCTAAAGTTGATTATAGTGACAGCTGTACAACTTGGTGAATGTGCTAACATGCATTGAATCATACACTTTAAATGGATGAAAACGTTATGTGAATTGTATCTCAATAAAGTTGTTTAAAAAAAGAAGCCACAGGAATCCATGGGCAATGGCCATTCCAAAATATCACTGAAACATCTGTGATGCACACTGATTTCCTATCTCCTGCCTGTTCTTCAGTCCCTTAGAATGGCTATGGAAAAAAGCAGCAGTTATGTTTGTACACACTGCCTTGCAAGATGGAGCCAACCTTCCATACAGTTTTTACATCTTTTGTCTCCATGGGGAGATTATAGGTATTGGGGACTTGTGGTAGTTTAGAGCAAATCCCAGCTGGCCACAGCATGTTTGGACTCTGGCTCTCAGGGTTGGAATTCAGCGGGAACCTTGATGTTTGTTGCTGTCTGCAGGATTGTATCTTTGTTTCCCGTATCTGTTTGTGCCCAGACAGATATAAGATGAACTACGTGGAAATAATGAAGCTCTTTGGAATGGAAATTCAGAATCTGGTGAAAATATAACCAGATTCCATTAGGGAGGGGTGAAGCATTTTTTGTGGAGTGTGTTCAATATGAGACAGCAACCTCACCTTGTTTTCTCGGTTCAGTTAGAAGAACATTTAATTACCCCAGCTGCAAGCAGCCCCCAAGGATAGGTACAGAGTAATTATGACTTTTCCCCAATTACTCAGACAACTGCTTCATTTTAGAATCAACCACAAATTGATTGTAGTCCCACCAGGTGAATATCATCTAATTTATATTAAAAAGTCAATAATATGTTATATAATTAACTGAAAAAAGAATATAATGGGTGAGGAAAGGGAATGAGACATGGAATTTTAAACACAGCATGGCCTCATGGTAGACTAGACCACAGATATGCTGGGATATTCTGAAAGAGCCTTGCTTATAAGCAAGAAAAGGACCACATAATTTGTCAGTATTCCAATATTTATAATGAGGGGTACTGTACTTATTTATGAGGTAGGATTTGGCTAGAATTATGTATATAGTACTTCTCAATTAAGAAGCCACTTTTCAGTTAAGCCCTGAAATATAAAAGGTGAATACTGAGAGAAATATTCTATGCCAGAGGTTGGCAGTCTATATACAGCAGGAAGCTTTCTTCCTTGACCTCCAGTTTTCCTTGACCACCTATTTTTTAATAGGTGTATTAAAAAATAAGAATGTGCCCTGGCTGGTGTAGCTCAGTGGATTGAGCGTGGGCCTGCAAGCCACACGATCACGGTTCGATTCCCAGTCAGGGCACATGCCTGGGTTGCAGGCCAGGTCCCACCAGGGGACTCATGAGAGGCAACCATACATTGATATTTCTCTTCTTCTCTCCTTCCCTTCCTCTCTAAAGATAAATAAATAAAATCTTTAAAAAAATAAGAATGTAAGCCAGCTAATCATTAAGGTAAGCTGCATACCTAATATTCAGAAGTTATGTGTCTATGAAAAGCCATAGTATTTTCTATTTCTTTATTTAGGTGTTCATTTATTCATTTAGCAATGCATGAGAAGCACTTAATGTATGTTGCTCACAGTGCCAAGAACTAGGAATACAGAGGTAAAAACGATAGAGAAACTCCCTGCCCTCATGGAATTTTCATTATCCTCATTGAATAGACACTAGGGAATAAGCAAGCAAACAAATAAACAAGCTGTTGTGGAGTCTGATGAATACACCAAAAGGAGTAAAGAGAATGATGTGACAGCCTGGAGCAAAGGTGTAGATTAAGCTTTCCTTTAGGATGGGTGACAAGGGAAGGCCTCTCTGAGGAGATGATATCTGAGTCAACATTGATGAAGTTGAACAAGCCAGTTAAAGCTTTAAGGGACCCAGGATGCAGGAGGAAAGCAAGTTTACAGACCTTGAGGTGGAAGTGAGGTTCAAGAATCAGCAAGACATGGGGCAAGAGTCTAGTCACCAAGTGAGAGAGGAGCAGTGATTGGGATGGAAGCAGTAATTACATCGTGGAAGGCCTTGGAAACCATGGTAGGCAGATGGACTTTTCTTTCAGGAAGGTAGCTTAAACTGACTGACATTACATACTTAAACTGTATTTCATTTAAGAATGACCAGTGTAGCTATCTCATGGGAAATGAATTTGGGAGGTAGGACTGGAAGCAGAGAGACCAGCCAGGATGTGATAGCCTCAGTCAAGGTGAGAGAGGATGGTGGCTTGAACGGTGGTGGTGCTGGCAAAACTGAAGAGGAGAAGGCAGATCTGAAAAGCCTATCAAAAAGACAGATGTGGTGATGGAAAGTCAGGGGTGAGGGAGAAGTAGGAAACAAGGATGAACACTTGACTTGGACTGCTGGGTGGAAGGCAATGGCATTTAACCAGATGGAAACAAATGGGGAGAAGCCTGTCAGGAGGGCAGTCAGTGGTGGGGGACAAATGCCAAGAGCTGTTTTGGATGTCCTGAGTTTGTGCTGAGGTACAATTAGACATAAAAGTGGAGCTAGCACATGGGTTGTTTTATATGCAATCCCATTGTTCAAATGGCTTTCTCCTGATGTCAAAGTGCAGAAATCAGGCCTGGGTAAGGAATGTGAGGGGGAACGGTAAGGTATTCAGGATAAGTACACTGTATCACATGTAAATGCAGCAGAACCTCACTAATGGGGAGAATTAGGGGACTTTTATAATTTTGAGGAAAGTGAAGCACCTGTAGTTAAAAATGGAAAGCAGATAGGAAGATGCTTATTGCTTCTCATATATTAAACTTCTCTTTCAAACTCTGGATGCTCAATCTTCTATACTTAAAACTTTTTGACAAGCACATTGTAAAACAATAAACATTTTTTCTGTCCCCTGGATCTGCAACATTTTTCTCTTTCACTTAGGTTAAATCTCAAACTATTTTTTTAAAATTCCATCTTCTATTGTTTATGGACAAGAAATAAAGATTTACCCCCTTATTTGTCTTCCTTTTGAATTACTCTTATGGCAATAAGGATAGTCATAGACTTGGTAATAGGAAGGCAAACTTGAACCTCTTTCCTCACTGTTCCTAACAGTCAATAATGTATCATTGCTTTGTCCTGAACAGTGACTTTACTGTACAAGTGAATGGTAAAGACACAAGTGAAGAGGGTCTTTCCCAAAGACAAGTTCAAATGTTTATCCTTGGATGTAGGGAAGGCCCCAGAGTTACCCCAGTGTATGACAGTGCCCAGACTAGGACTCAGTACATTCTCAATGATCATTTTGATGACAGTTTCTGGGGAGATGACTTCATTCTTTGTCATTCAGTTAATTCTGACCATAAATAAACCTTTCCTTTGTTGGCCAGTGTCATTTCCTCTTGAGAACAAAAGAGTGATACGATTTAGACATTAGAAGCTAAGTAACCTATTCTTGGATCTTCAGTTGGGACAGAAGGCCTTAACATCTCTTTTCTGTGGGAATGTAGAGCTGATCTAGGTTCAGGATCATTGTGCACCAGGGGGAAATGGCTTGGAACTGTGGCTTGACTTCATCACTCGTTGGTTGTGTGGTTTGGGACAGTTTATTCATCCTTCTCACCTCCAGTTTTTCTCTTTATATGTTTGGAAAAGTATTTTTTTAAAAAAAACCCTATGACAGTCCCATATCTATGATTTACTCCACAGGGATATTATAAAGATCATGTGAGTTAAAGAATATAATTACCCTTCAAAATTGTTGTACACAATATGTACTAGTATTATATTTAGCACTTGGAAGGAGATGCACTTCCAAGTTTTGTAAACACAGTAGCTATAGTAGAGTACGTGGCATAGCTGCCATTGGCCCACTTTCTGAAAGAGCTAAAAGTCACAACTTCCTTTAACACTCTTTGCTGTTTTTGACACCTGCCTACATCCCTCTCTTAGTGGAGTAGAAGGAGTTATGTGGTTTGGGGGAGAAGCTGAGTAGGTGTAAAAAGTCATACCAGGAAAAACAAGAGACTGTGTGGGTGTCTAAGCTTAGGGCAGACAGCTGACTAGTTCAGCACCTGACAGCTAGAAATCTCAATAGAAACCATCAGGGCTGAAGCCAACAGACTGCACAGCTGGTTCAGAAGCTCGATTCTAGCTACTATCATAACAAATTCCCACCGTACATCCAAGAAGATGCAACCTTGAAGACATCTAATCCTGAGTGGAAAGATGAGAGGGATATCTTTTAGGTGAGGATGTGGGCACCAGTGTGTTTAGGTACAGGCCAGAATGCAGTATCCAATCACCACTGCCCACCTCCAGAACCAGCAGGTGGGCATGTGTCAGTGTGAGTATGTCCTGACCGGCCCCTGGCTTCTAACTGTGTCCCCTACAATCTGTTCCCCAGATAGCACCCTTTACAATATAGGTCAGATCCTGTCACTCCTCTGCTTGGAATGCTGCAATGGCTCTCCACCCCATTCGGAGTAAATACCCAGATCTTAAAGGGGTCCATCCACATCATCAGGAATCTCCCTTTCCCCACCACACAGACTCTGTCCCTTATCACACACCACCACCACCACTGATTCCCTTTGCCTTTCTTTACTATTCTACCCATTTCTTCACTGTTCCAGCTACCCAGACTGCCTTGCTAGTCTGTGGATGCTTTAGGCCTACTTGGCTTCAGGGCATTTGGTGGGATTTTTCTAGGATATTTTCCCTGAGATATTCACATGGGTGGCTCACTGACCTGCTTCACATCTTTGCTTGCCACCTTCTTAATAAAGCCTACCCTGATAATCATATTGAAAATTGTAGAATTCCCACCAGCTCTAGTCCCCTTATCTTTCTCTATTAGAAAAATTTTCTACAACATTTAGCACCATCTAAAAAGCTATATAATTGGCTTATTTATTGTTATTGATTATTGCTTGCCTGCACTGTCTAATATAAAATGTATAAGGAAAGGATCTTTATCCATATTTTTCACATATGTAACTCAGATTCTAGAACACCTGGACATTGTGGACACAATACCTGTGTGTGAAATACCTAAGACTGGAGGTCACAAAGACACCAGAGAATCTGGGAGTGAGATTAGATAACCAGGATGCCCATCTGCATTTCCCTATTTCCTCTTCTCCCTTTTTTCTGGTCTCTCTGCATCCTATTTCACCACATCTGGTCTAAGCGTCCACTTGAGATGCTAGGTCAGGCAGGCCATGGGTTTGAACTCAAATAAATATTCACTATTAGGTCATAGAAGTGATATTTACAAATAAAAAGCATCCCAAATTGACACAAGCAAATTAGTTACTTTAAAATCTGCAAGAGGAGAGACCAAATACTTCCTCTCCATCATGTCTATTCCTCCTTATTGTATCCCATTGAGAAAACTTTTTTTTTTGGAGTTACATACAGAGCTTAAAGCCCATTCTTTCGCTTGTTCTCAGAGGAACAAGCAACAAATTAACACATCTGACTTCCCTGAGAGTAGAAGCACTTTTGAGAAACAATTAAATGTTCTAGAAGGTCAAGTTTGATGATCTGGCTAAATGAGCAAGCTTGATAACATTTGTTTGGATTAGAACCAAAATAACTACAAAGGCTTGAGGCTAGAGTTCTGGATTTAAACCTGAACTGGCAATGTTCAAAGATACACTAAAAATGCCTGGAACTGCGGCCCTGCCATCATTGGACTAATACACAGTTTTGCAAGTGATCGCTTTGGAAAATAGTACTCAGGTGAATCTCCTGAGAATTTAATGTAAAGTTCTTTTATTCTGTCATTAGACCTTTTCTTTCACTTTTGTTAAATTCACAAGCCATCTGTATTTCAGTCTTGCATTGGTGGAACAGGAAGATTGTGTTCTTTCCAGGTCATGCTGGCAAAGGCGGGTACAGAAAGGGAAGGCGTGAACTGATCAGAGTTCCTATAAGGAAAGGCATCATATCAGCCATGAACTGGTGTTTTTTATCCTGAAATAAAATAGTAATCAGAGCCAGAACACCAAAGTGCATGATTTTTCTTGCTTTTGATTCCCCCTGACCATCCCCTGCCCCTTCCTTTCTCATTGAGTTTTCTTAGTAGGTTTAACCTTCTGGATTATTCTTTATGGACTTAATTGTCCTCTCTTCCCTTTCACCCCCTAGTGTCTGCACTGTGCCACCCTTTGTCCTTCCTGTTGGGCCCATTGCTCCCAGCTGCCTGCCCTCCCTGCACCCAGCTGAAGCCTGCGGCAGCCCTCAGAGGGGCCCGCTGACACAGTGAAATGAAGTCAGAAAGCTGTGCTAATTCCAGTGCCTTTTCTTCACATTCAGCACCGCTATGACGGTGTTGATGGTTGGTAAGAAGAGGCCTTTTACTGTGGGAGATCAAATAATCTTATACAAACAAAAATGAGTCTGGACAGTGGTTATCCTAATGTAATTGGAGAGAAACTCTGATTATAGGTGTCAGTTCCTGCTTTTCTTAAGGTGTTGGAGGGCTGAACTAGCAAGTGATGGATTGACACTTAATCTTCATAAGGTATGTGGTTTATCATGAATGTGCTTCGTTCTTACATTTGGCTTTTCTCTACCCAAGACTTCCTTGAGATATGAGGTTTGAAAGCTTTGTAGTATTAGTTTTGTAAGAGTTTCCAGAAATTTTCTGCAATAAAATATAATAGGGTCACAATTGGCAAAAAATCAAGCTAGTCATCAAACAACATTTTTATATGCAAGGTGCATATGTCATTCACTCAGGCTCCCAAGAAAAATGAAGGAGACCACACTTAAGAAGGAAAGATTTAGAATGAGACAGGATGTTTTGTGGGAAACAATTTTCTATTTGTCAATAGGCAATAATTTACCTGCCTGGGAAAAGATTTCCATTTATCCCAAAAAAGGCCATTGCTTTGTGTTAAATAACATATGGTAAAGAACATATTCATTGAGATTTAATAACCCTGCAATCAATGTCTTCTACAAATACTGCCTACTTTATAACCAAGATCTGGTGTCCTACCAAACTGAAGTTCCCTGTCTTAATTACTTTAACTAGATAGTTAATTTAACAGACTTGAGTTTTGTAGATATGCCAATGGTGATTTTTATGTGTACAAAATGGAGGGCCAGCAGAGCATCCTTCTGTCTAAGGGACAAACATTGCTGCCATGCCTATCATGCCTTTTCTCACCTTCTTACCTCCTCACAGAAAGCCCTCTCTCTTTTGGGGTACCCCTTCCCCATTCCTTCCAGACTGTATATCCAGACTTACCACCCCCTCTTCCTTTAAAAATGAGTCTGGACAGTGGTTATCCTAATGTAATTGGAGAGTAAACTCTGAAAACCCAAGGCCACCTTGTCCACCAAGCCTCATTGGATCTCCCTAAGAGGTCAACTCCTCTCATGAACTTTCACATCATATTCCCTTTCCCTATTATAGTTATTATCAGTTTTTCCATTTTGCATCATATTCATCATTGTATCTCCCCCCAAATTTAGTCATATCTTATTATAAAGTTGGCACTCAATGAAGCCTGAATGAGAGAGCAAATAGCTTGATGTGTGAATCTCAGACACTAGACTCTGGTTGTTCTTGATCTGAAGCATCTGTCTTTGTAACCCTCTTTTCTGCTCCAGGGTTCAGGTCAATAGCTGAGTCCATACTGCCTCTCTGTATTTGTTCAAACTCAGGTTATCTTTGCTGAGCTAGATAACTAGATTAAATTTTATCAGTCATGGCAGTGGATTTGTGCCATATAAATAAGTGGGCATTTGATGGGAACCAGTAAATCATTCTCAATGTGAATGAGAAATAGACTTGAGCATAATTGAAAACCAGGGTATTCATTTAAAGCGTGGGTGTGCAGGGAGTGTGGTGTAGATCCTTGGAGATTTTTAAGAGTCTACTTTCTCATAGGGTATGGGTTTCTACTGGATTCATGAGCTGCATAGCTCATTTGGACAGTAACTCACATACTGCCTTTTACTTTTATTTGTGTATTTTTTAAATTTTTTTTTTTAAGATTTTATTTATTTGTCTTTAGAGAAGAAGGGAAGGAGAGAAACATCAATGTATGGTTGCCTCTCGTGAGTCCCCTGCTGGGAACTGGCCTGCAACCCAGGCATGTGGCCTGACTGGGAATCGAACTGTGATCATGTGGTTCACAGGCCCACACTCAATCCACTGAGCTATACCAGCCAGGCCTATTTGTGTATTTTGAATTATTTTCTCCAAATATATTTGAGTACCTTGAAGGCAAAAACTCAAACCTTACAATTTTTTGTACCTCTTAAAAAAACATGACCATGGTCTCATATACAATATATTCCCATAAGTTTAGATAGGATTTTGCCAGTGTAGTAGATCCTTAATATGTGAGTGGAAGATTGAGGGTGTGAAGTGATTTTTTAAAATGACAATGATAGTTATTTCACAGTAGTTAGAAAAAAATGTCTCACAGTCATGAGACTACAATTCTGACACAGCCGTACATCTCAGCTCAGAACACCACCACCAACCAGGATGTGTTTTCTTTAGGAAATTCTACAGGTTTACTGACTCCCTTGTGTGGTGCACAAGTTGTCCTGGATGGTGAGATGTGGCTTTGTGGAACGAAATGAGATTTAGAACATGGTTTGAGATCATTTAAAATGTTCCCTCTCTCTGCTTTATCCAACAGACACTGTAAGGCAGCACACACTCTGTTTACTTTTGTCAGACTCCAGAATGTTTCAGCTCAAATAAATTTTATTACTTAGAGTTTTGTATCTACCTACAATTCCCATGAAACTGGGATTCATGAAGTTTTCTTTTCAATACATACTTATAATCAGTGATATGCCCCCAAAGATAGTTATTGTAATGAGATTCCATTTTGAACTAAAAATGGAAGAGACACCATATGGTCTCTTTACCCACCTCACATGGTGTTGACAAAATCATCACCTTTTCATTTTCTTTGACACCTGTGGGTCCTCACCTGGCTGGTTATGGTCCAGAGCTGCAGACAGCAAATTGATCAGGGCATGCTGCTTCATGGGGCTCTAGGAAGAGAGAGTTTGTTCTTCTTTGAGAAACCAGGGATTTAGGACAGCTCCCCATGTGCATCACACACAATATTTTGCTTCAATTCCATCAAGTTTCTTGACATTCTTGTTATGCAAGCCCTACCAGCCACTTATTTTATACCCACTTAGTTAAAAATTTGTTTCTCGATCTTTCTGACCATGGGCCACCCTTGGGCATCTTGGCTCCAGCTTTCTTGCATCCAGACAGGTGGCCTTGACACTCAACAGTACTGGGGAATTCCCAGCTCCCACCCTTCTTGCTGGAGGTTTATGGTACCCTGTGTATAGAAGGAGGCAGCATTCTCCTAAGATGAACATCCAGTTGGCAGCCTTCCTCAGACAGAGGATGGGCTCTTCCTTTCCTTTCTACTCTGTCATCCTTGGAGGGCATGACTGGCAATGGTGCTGACCTTGGGTTGGTGCTAGTGAGAAGGAATAAGAGATCTGTTCAGCTTAGATAGCCATGCAAATTGCATTTCTGCATCTTTTCTTTACATTGTAAAAAGGCTAAGGTGTTTTTCTAGTACCAAAATAATAAGAAATCAAGGGAATGGCTAATCTTTTGGTCCCGCTTTGCATGGATTTCAGCTTTAGGGGATTAGCTGTTTCTTGGAAGATTAACATCTTGCAGAGGAAGCTTCCTTTTCCCCCTGCTAAATGGACTTTCTTTTGTGAGACACTGACAAAGTGACAGCAGCTGAGAGCAGTGAAATAATTTAGAAGTAGGGGTGGCATCACATCTTGTCTTGAAAATCCTAGAGAGTTAAACACCTGAAGGGAAGAAACAGAAGAGCAATAACAGAGAGTGTCATTAGGGGCTTCTCCACTGGGAGAACTTGCTTCTTTGTGCCAGGTCTAATGAGGGTAGATTGAAGGAGAATCCAAGCCAGGAGGAGGACACAGTAAGAGAGCGAGCAGTGACAGTGATGAAGGGGCCCCTCGGTGTCAGGGCTGCCCCGCAATTACTTTGTTGAGGGATCAGGATGAAGCTGCTGCTCTTTGAAAATGAGGCTTTGAGAAAGTGGCCAGGAAGACAGTGTGAAATATGTCTAATTTATGTAAATCCTCACCACACATGTGAGCATGTGAATCAGTAATTTGTCTGATGGCAGCCTTTCCTGATCTTATCCTTTTGGCAGACTGAGGACTCTGGCACACTGACCACCTCCGAGGGGGATGGGTCCATGTGCAGTGTCAATAACTAATATGTAGTCCAGAGCAAAGAGTTACTTCTGGAGAAGATCCCCCTAGAGCCTAGTTCTGTGACTCATGACTTAGGGCGCAGATGAACATTGCCTCTCCAGAACAATTGAATAATTGATGAGAAGGCTTATGTTGTTTTTTCCTCCTGTGTCATTTTTATTAAGCTTTTTTCTTTGTTTTGAGTTAACTATACATTTACATGAAGTTCTGGGAAATAATACAGAGAGATTCTATGTACCCTTTGCTCGGTTTCCCCGGTGGTAACATCTTGCAAAATGCCAGTACAGTATCCCAGTCAGGATACTGGCATCCTCACAGTCCATGGATCTTACTCAGATTGCCCAGTTTTACTTGCACATAATTGTGTGTGTATTTTGTTCTATGTAGTTTTATTGCATATACATTGCTCTATCCTCTACCACAATCCAGACACTGAACAGTTCCAACACCGTAAGGACCCCTCACGTTGCCCTTTCCTGACCACATTCAGCTTCTTCCTGTCCTCTAACCCACCCCCACTGTAACCCCACCCCACCCCTGGTAACCCTGAATGTATTCTCCGTGTCCATTAATTTGTCATGTTCAAATGTTACACAGATGAAATCATACAGCACATAAACTTGGAAATGGCTTTTTTTCACAGTGTAATTTCTTAGACATTCCTCTAGGTTACTGTGTATCAATAGTCTATCCTGTTCTGTAGTACACCAAGGCATAAATGCTTGTGTTTGTTTAATCACCTACAAAAGGACGTTTAGGTTATTTCATTTGGGGGCAATTATGAAGAAAGCTCATATAAACATTTGTGCGCAGGTGGTGTGGACATTATAACCTCTGGGAAGAAAGGGTTTTTAAATTCTACTTTCCTTCACATAGTTTAGTTCTCTGACTACTCCATCCCCACAGACACACACTCCCAGATTAGGTTTGATGTGTTAACGATGGAGTCTTCAAAATGTTCCTGTAGTAATGAAGGAGCGCAAGGTCATTTTTATGTCATAAGTAGAAAACTAAACAGGGGGTACGTCGTGCTCAAATGCTTTGCTGTGGACCGCTGTCCTGTCATCTAGCTTCATCTTCATCTTCCTCAGAAGACCCCACCCTCCTTTCAGGGTCCCTCTCATTTCCCTGCCCAGCAGAGAGAGCAGAGGGATTGTGGTTTTCATGTCCTCGTGATGACCTTGCCCCTCTTGCAAGCAATTTACATGATGCCCACATCAGTTCTGATTTTAATTAAATTGACACTGAGCAGAGACACACAGTGGTGAAAGGGAGGGAAGTTCTGGGAAGGAGCAAGAGCAGTTCTTTGATTGCTGTGCATTTGTAATCAACTTCTGAGGCTACAAGCTCACCCTCACATGGTAGAAACTATCATTTCTCATTCACACCAACAGCCAAGAAACATTTTACTCAGTGGTGGGCAGCCCAGGTGCTTATGAAGACCCAGCCAGGCAGAGGGTAAGATGACTCTGGCTCTGGCCTCCTGGTTAATCTGAGCTTTTCTCACTGAAGGCGGCAGGAAGGTAAGTGAATTGTGTGTGGTGGGTATGCTTAGTACACTTCTTTGATGGGCATGGAGTTAGGTTCTCATCACTACTGACCCAGTCTTCTAGTTCCTTCTATTCTTGCTGCCACTCCTAAGCAGACACATGGATTACATTTTGGTCTTTTAGTTACTTTATGTGGGCTTTTAGTTGCCTAAAACCAATGTTGTCTTGCTCAAGGTCCTTCATCACCTTCACCTTCCACCCTTCTCACTGCCTCCCCTCTGCTGCTACCACCAGGCACCTGTTCTCCTGCAGCCAAGCCAGCTACACTGACCTCCCCACATCTTGCTCATTCTCTTCCTGGAGCGGCTTTTCCTCTGCTTTTCCCAGCAAAGGTCTAATTTCCCTTTCAGGCAAAGTCCCAGCACGCCATGTCTTGACCTGATTATGCACTTTGCTCTGGTGTGCATCAGGGGTCACAGTCGTCCTGTGGTCTATATCCTAGTGGACTGTGAGGTCTTTCACAAGCAAACCATACTTGCCTGTGCCCGGACAGCATGTGGTATTTTGTGGGCACCTAGCCCATGTCTGGTGCATGAGGAGAAAGTGAGCATGACCTGACTGGTGACTCACTCCCCAGACTCGAGGAGACAAGCCCCCTTTGCTCCCTGTTTCCCTCCTCTGTACAGCAGCAGGGAGTCCCCTTCCCCTAAAGTCACATGCCATGTCTTCGGGCATCAGCATGGAGAAGAGGCTCTGCCCCACCCACAGGGTTCAATTCACTGGTGCCTGCCAATGCCCTGGAATGCCAACCAAGCTCCGGAGTGTTTGTTATCATTTTTATTATTAGTGCAGTGACTTCCCTTCTGAAGAAGGCCCCTATGGAGAGTTACTTTACCTTCTCCCTTATTCATTACTAAATTATCTTATTTGTTAATTATCTTAGCCTTGATTTCTATCCTTCAGGTGCCTAGGTATTTCCCAAGCACATTCCCAAGCCAACACCATATGAACAAAAATTAGACATCTCCTCCAAGGTTTCTGCTTATGTGAGAGACAGAGGCGGCTTAAGTCTAATCACTTTCAGGACACTAAATGAAATGGCAGTGCCCAGAGGAAAGGAGGCAGAACTAAATTGGACAGTCATTTAGAAAAATGCCTTTTCGTAATCGGAATTAAGTCAAAGTTCCCCACTCCCCCTCTCTTCAGAAGCAATTTAAAAATGCAAAACAGAAATACTTTTTCTTTGAAACATCTGTGTCACTGTACATGTGTTTGGGTAAGCCGCGCATGCTTAAATTAGTCTCCTTGTCTCCGAATTTGAGGAATAATTATATCAATTATGCTTATGAAACTCCCTCAAACTGTTAATTAAGGTCTGTGTGGAAAAATCCACCTTGGTTGAATATTCCTACATGTTCTCTCTTTTAAACACTTGGCCTCTTTACATGTCTCGCTCATTTGTAAATTCCGACTTTTGCTCAGAGTGCACATTGGTTGATGTTCATACAATCACGCTGAGTTGTGGTTGTCTCCATTCCAAAATAGTTTCTCTCAATTCTTTTCTTGTTTTCAGGTGAGTATGTCTGATCTCCCCTTTCTAGTACACAGTCTCTGGAAAATAGAAAACACGATTCTACTACAGGCTTTTTACCTGACAAGTAGCTAATAAACACGCATTCATGTGGAAAGAACAGCCTTCTGGAGTGCGGAAGGTCCCAGAGGCTGGGTCAAATCATTTGGGTAGGTTGCTATGAGCCAGGTGACTCAGAACGTGCAACTTGCAGCCCTCAGATGGTGAGCCAAAGGGCCACCTTCTCGAATGAGGAAGACACACCACATGCTGGCGTTCACTCTCAGAGCTCAGCCTGAGCCGAGAGCAGAGAGCTGTGCTTCCACAGAGCAGTTCCTCACGGCCGCCTGCACAGCCCAGGCTGCAAAGCCCACTTTCTGTCTGAAGCCCACAGGGCCCAGGGACACTTGAAGGGGTGTCCAAATTCATAGCCATCCTGGGCTGCACGAGGTCCGAAGTTGATAGGCTGGACACCTCTGGTATACAGCCTTAGTGAATGTCAGCATCAGGATTTATGATGGTAAGAGCTATTGACTTTAAAGTACTAATGAATTTGTTCATTTAATATCATCTGTCCTTGGAAAATAATACTGTTTGCCTTATCAAAGTGAGTCCTAAAATATGTGTACATATGAATGAAGCTGTCTTAAGTCAGACATAAACCTTGGAATTGACTTCTGGAAGCCTTTATGTGTTTTGTGTGGCTCAGAAACCAGGGGCATCTTGAAAATGGCAGGATGGCCTCATGTGTAGTCTTTCTTCCTCTATTTCTTCCCCATAAAGTAAAAGTCTGGAGTATTCGGTGCCCTTGTATCAAATTTTGAAGTCATTTCTGTGAATGTTCAATGTCCATTCCATAGAAATTCCACATTTGGTGGAACAGCTGGAAGTATCTCTGGGTGTTAGTGTTTATAAAACCATTTTTGGGATTTCAGTGGATAGTTCTGAGAAGTCCTGTTTTCCACAAGAATCACATTCAGGGAAGGTCTGGGCAGGGTCAGCAAAAGAACCAGAGTTTCATTAAAATTTCTTTTTTGCTTCCTCAATAATTAGATTCTGGAAATTCTTTTCCAGGGAAAGCTTGGCTCTGGAGCAATCTTTCATATCCAGGGAGTAGCAAGATTTTGACTTGTTGATTTATTTGCTCATTCATTTCAATAGATTACATAGGCTTAATAAAGTTCAAGCAACCTGTCCAAAGTCATAAATTAGCATTAGTGATTGAAGATTACTCATTTCCTTGGGGTTCTCCTGGAATTTACAGGCATCTTCACTTCCTTCCTTGGAACTATGGAGTCTTGAAAAGGCCTGCAGGCTCACGCAGCCTCCTTCCCCACCCTTGGTGAGCTCTCCTTAGGATAAGCTCCTCACCCCAGCTTGATCAGCGGCTCTCAAACAGGCACCCAGAGGCACCTCTGTGTTCCTTGAGCCCTTCACAGGGGGAGCTCCTAAACACTAATTAAGGAACAAACTTTATGTTTACAAAATCTTAACACATACAAGACCATGATGATGCGGGACTCTAGAAGTTGTCATGTGACCTGTTGTTGCTGAGAGGATCACAGCTTGCGAGGAGTCATACACAGGAGAACCTTAGAGGGGGTGCAAAGCTCAAGTTGCATACCTGTGCCCTGTGTACTTGACCTCAGGGAGATTCCAAGACAGGAAAACAACCAGCTAGCAGACAGCTCTGTTCATACTTTCAGCAACGGCTGAAAGGCGGCCAAGGGGTATGGGACAACAGTGGAGGCTCTTGTGGAAGGAGCAACTTACATTTAGACCACAGTGGGGATTATGAGCTAATTATTGCTCACCTGACTGATGCTGGTTTGAAGACTTGGTGCACAAATCATGCCATGAATACAAAATAACTCAGGGTCACTGCATTGCTGCCTTTTCATGATGGAGTCTCATTGCTTCATAAAGCAGCATGTTTCAGTTTGCATGGCTTTGTCTTTGTGCAGAATATATTAAAAAGTACTTGTAATACAAACCCCAAACCTGTCCCTCTACAACTTCCACCCAAGAGTTTGTGTTTTGTTTTTGAAACAGTAGCTGGTACATCAGACTTGGTGTTTATGAGAACCTGCTCTACACTGAGTCATATGGGAACCCACTTTAAAGTGTGGGCTCAGACATCCCACCTGCAGAGTGTCTGTTTAATGGGGGCCCAGGAGACCTGTATTTTTATAAAGCTTCATTGGTACTGTTGATGGACAGCCAACTGTGAGAAATGCTGCTCTCATAATCTTCAACTGGTTGTGACCTCTTTTAGGTTAATTAAACATTTTTCAATAACCCAAGGACCAGGCTCTCAATACATACATCTCATTCACTGCACATTCGCACTTGCCTCTCATATCGGTTCACAGCTCTCGTCTAAAAGGAAGACAGAATTTAGATTCTGAGCACATCCACTTACATCGCGCTTCCTGTCCTGAGTGGGTTATTCATACCTAATGCTCATCATCTAGGAAGATTTTAAATCCAGACTCTCTTAACATACACACACAGCCAGTGAGTTACAGAATCTTCTTTTAGGGCTGATCATCCTTTCTTGTTTTTTCCTTTCAATTCCAAGCTTCTTAATTAAATGTGTGAACAGAGAAACTGTGTTCTTGATAGATGTTACCTGTCATGGGTAGTAGTCCATAATGGAAAACCTAGTTGTTCTGTTTTTTTTTTAATTTTCTTCTTTCTTCCGTTATACTCATGAGCCTATACCAAAGTAAGTAAGGTATAAACATTTTTAATAACAAGAATAAATAAGCAATAGAGGAGATAACTCACTGGCTTAGAGAGAACTTGATCACCATCAGCCTGAAAATAGAATGTACTGTTATCACTCAGGACTCCAGTGGATGCTTAGCAGCTGTGTGTCCTTTCTCTTAACCACATTCTTTCTGCCATCGCCTCTTCTATTTGAATCAAGCTGTGGTCTTTTCTGTCTGCCCACATAGATCAGATAGATCAGGGTCCTGGCAAATACAACACAGTCTCCTTTTTGCATCTGCTCAGACTGACCCTATAACACCAAGTAAACCTTTGATGATGCTGGCGATCTTGCAACAAACAGACAGAAATCAACTTCCAGGATTTTGGAATTCTACTCTCCAGGCTTTAAGACTATTCTTAAAGTACTTTTTTTCTAGGGCACAAGAAACAGATATTTATTGCAAATAATTAGACCATTGAGTTTAATAGACTAAACAAAGAGAGCAATGAAAATATAGACAGACATGAATACATTTTGTTGCCAGAAAACAACAGAAACACACTACACAGTCATTTGATGTTCATTTTCTCACTAGTCAACATTTGATTAGTGTTTTTCCATATAAATAAATTACGTTCTATACAACAATACTTATTATTGCTGTATAGAAATAGCCCAGTTACTTTTACTATTGTTGGGTAGCTAGGTAGTTTCTAGTTCTTCATTATTACACACGGTTATGTTCATGAATGCCTTTGCATCTTGAGAATTAAATATTGATATATTTTTCTAACTGTAAAAAAATCGTTCTGTTTTCTACAGTTTGGATTGAGGGCTTGGTTACCTTCTTTCACTATAAAGCACAGGAAATGGTGGTGCTTTTGGGAAACTAGAAAGTGGTTGTTTCATCCAACTTGGAGCCTGGATCACTGTGAAGGACTGTTCTCTTTCTTCATCTAAGTTTAGGAGAGAATGCTGTTAATCTTGCTCAGCTCTCCAGAATCTACTCTGGTATTCCATTTCCCCTTTCTTTTGTGGTGGGGGAGAGGGGCTCTTCTGTACACTAGCAACAGTGGAGAAGGAGGGTAAGGAAAGAGCAAGGGGTTGAGCCTGACAGCCCAGAAAGTGCTGACATAAATTAATCAAACGAGGCATCTCACAGGATTGAATTAATTCCTGATTTATGATTGCAGTGCCGTGGCTGCCAGGCCATTTCTTCATGCTCATCTGTTGTTGCCCCTGATTTATGTCAGAACCTCTGTGCACTGGCTTATGAGGGACCCTTGCAGGATGGATGGAAGGGAGAGGGCTGCCCTGATACTGGCCACCCCTGGCCCAATCTTCATTCTACCCTCAGAGTGCGGGACCCTCAGAGAGACCCATCTATCAACTTCATTATTTGCCTCACACACTCAGTGTTTGCATCTTTAGGCTCTTGTTATATTGCCATGGAAGCTGGGACAGTGACAAAGAAAAAGAAATTTTTTTTGACTTACACATTCTTAGAGAATCTACACCCTGGATGGGATTAAAACCAAGTCAGTGCTGGTGTTTCATGCTACTCCTTCCAGGAAGTTGCCTACCTTTATGTTAGCCTCCTCAAGTTACTGCTAATTTTTGTAATGCGAGGCACCTGCGTGTGGAGGGAGAGTTGTAATATCATGTGGTTCAAATACTGATGGCTTCCTCCTTCAGGAACACTACTCACAACCACAACTTTTCCTTATAGGAAAAAATTATTAGAAACACCCTGCTGCTCATTCTAGAAATCTACATGTGGCTAATGGGTGTTCATTTATTTGATCATTCATTTTCTTTTCCTTTCAAGTTTTTACTGTGTGCCATGGGCTGATTCCTAAACTTCTGTTATATTCTCTACATCTTAGTCTTTAAGGATTTTATGGTCTATAGGGGGAGACTCATATAAAATATAATCAAATAAATAATCATACAATTATAGATATATAATTACAAATGATAATAATTCTTGGTAAATTCAAAATTGTCTAGAGTAACATCTTTGGACTTCATATGAAACATACATTTAGATGTATTAAGTGCAGGGTTTTTGTAAGCATAGATCTTAATAGTTAATGCTACTTAGAAAGCCTTATGATAATATGAAAATTCAAGTTCAGCAAAAATATATTTGGTTTAGAATTATCTAAATAATGTATAATTATCAAGGCATAGAACTCATTTTTATAAGCCTCTAAAATCATAATTATAGTTTTCTAATATTTATCTCAAGCAAAACAGCCAACATCTCTAAAATTCATTTTTTCTAATTTCTAAATAGCATCTACCTCATAAAGCTGTTACTAAAATGAAATGAGATATTGTATTTAATATACTTAGCACAATATCTGACATTTAGTAGGTATAAGTATTTGACAAATGTGTGTTATTATTGGATTGGTTTATTTATTTCTAATACAACTATTTCTCCTCTGTCTTTGAATCACATATTGTTCATTGGACACCACCAAATGTATATCCTGCAAATATTTCAAAACAAAATAAAAAATTTGTTCTGGCTGTCTTCTCACTCGAATCTGCCACTGCTACTGTTTGAACTGGATTGATGAGTAGCCATCACCATCTATACAGATCCATATCAGAAGCCTGGTACAATCTCCCACCCACGCCAACCCATGCATATAGGTTCTAGTCATACTGAGCATTTTCACTTTCTTTCTCCTGCCTCATGCTTCCTCCCTTGGAGTCTTTATCCATGTGGTTCCCTCTGCCTGAAATGCTCTGTCTTTCTTCAACTATTTATCTCCTATGCCCCCTTTAGGTCTTAAGTGGAAATCACTTCTTCCTAAACATTTCTTGACCATCCATAACAAGCTTATGAGCTCCTTCCACATACTCCAAAGTTGTTGTACTATTCCTAATATAGCATGTAGCATATTATATAGCAAACAACTATTTTCATACTGACCTGTGATCTCTGTAATTCAGTATCTGTCATAGTCACCATGATTTATTCCCATTGCCTTTGATAGATTGAGAAGTAGGTGCTTGGTACTGCAATACTGAATGAATGAGTCTATCTTTAAAATCAATTCCAACTGAGAAGGGTTTCAAAAATAATTTAAAGGGTATTTTAAACTAAAGGAGGTAATCTTTCAATTGAGATCAAAGCATCTATATATGCATGTTGTTTTCATACAAGGGACTTACGCCATGCATTCAATAAGTACCATAATTCATGTTTCATAGAAGGAGCAGACCAACACTAAATCAATGTCCATAAATTTTTCAATAACAATAGAACAGGCCAGTTACATTTGTAGTAACTAGATTCTTCTCCTCAGCAGTACACCTCCTTCATCTTATCTTTCCCTTGAAAAAAAGCAAAAGTTCTTCTAGCCTTCTACGCTTTGCTACTTCTTTGACTTTTTTCAAGCACTTCAGAATTAAAGAGGACTTGCAAAGTTTTGACCTCTTCTTCTTGAAGACCAGAATTTCAGAAGGATGCTCCACTAAACCTGTGGGAAAAAGTAAGCAGTCAGACTTTGCAAAAATTTTCCTACACAACCTGACATGAGACACAAGAGAAAGCAGAGTTTTTGGTTTCCTGTTGGATATTGATTTTCCCTCTCTGCTACAGCATTTTCCTCATCCTCTTTGGCACCCTCTGTAAAAATGAAACATGAGATTTGAGGAACTAAAAATACTGAGAGTGACAGGTTATTCTGGCATTATGGGTTCTGTGAGAATTCCAGTTGAGAGCAGACTGATGTAACACACTATTGCCCTTCAGGGGTCATTGAGTGGGCTTTTAGACCATGGAGAAAATTGAGGTTAAATAATAGGTATTAGGGACCACAAGATAAAAGCCTTCTGGAAAAGTGGGCCAGATGAGCATCAAGAAACAAATCCGGTGAGATAATAAAAGGGAGAGAAAATGGACCCGTAAAACAAACAGGAAATCCCTTCCTGAGTTTCTCCTATAGCAACAGAGTAGGTAACTGTGATGGGTGGAAAATGTGGCTTTGGAAGACAGATTCTTAAGTGAAACAATGAGACAAATGGATAGCTTTGTCCCCTGAAAGTCTTCTTATCAATCCAGCTATGTCCATGGGTGGCTTTGAGCTCTCCTCCTGGGGACAGCTCTAGCAGGCTAATTGACTGTGCTCAGAGACCAGCCTCGGTTCCATAGGCTACCTTAGACCTTATCATACAGAATGGAAGATTTGAGGCATTCTTCCCTAATGCTCAGAAAGCGTATTTTCAGTCTTGTTTGCTGGCTAACTGGCTTTAATTTAGCACCCACTTATAATCAACAAAGAAAATTCTTATTTCAGATATCTGTTCAGTACTAACTTGGTGTTGTAAGCTTGAAGGTATCACTTTCCTTTAGCCCCGAGTGCTGATTCAGATTCTTACTTCACAACTAAATCCCTGTATTGACAAATTTCCTAACATATTGTTCCCTCCTAGATTTTATTATGTACCTTCTGTATTGTGCATCCTTTCTACTGGTTGAAGTATTTGTATTACTTCTTGTAGTGTTATTTTCTCCAACCGCATTGTTTACAACTTGCCTAAAACAACTACTTGTTTGCTGTTTTATTCCTTAGACACTTTGTCTTTAGGTCATACTGATCTTCCAACCAGTGCCTGGTCACTCCTGTGGAAGCACTTCATCCTGGATTCCATTCTTCATCTCACTGTATTTAGATGGGTCACGCCCTGTGCCTAGACCTTTGAACCTGGTATTCTCTGACTTTCAAACTGATCATTTAGTGTAGTTGCACAGAATATATGTACATTATCTTCTTACCCGTATTTCAAACTGTTCACCAAACATCTCTACCTGAATTTACTGACAAACACCTCTGTGTTTGTCAGACTGAATGTGTCACTTCCCTTCAAAATCTGCTTTCCTCCTCTACCCTTTCTGGTTAATAAAATTACCATCAGATTACTTAACTCAAGCCAGAAACTTGGTAGTTAGTTTGGACCCTACTTTTCCCTTCACTACTTATCTCCTAGGCTCTCTGCTATCTGTCTATGCTGTCTCCATGGGTAAGTTCAGCTAATCCTACAGCTTAAAATATCATCCATATTTTGATGATATCCAAAGCACAATAAAAAGTGTGTGTGTGTGTGCATGCACATGTGTCTACTTGATACTTAATACCTGACTTGGTTATCTAACAGATGTCCCTGACTTACCATGTTTAAAACAGAACACTTGCTCTCTGACCCAACACCAGTTTGCTCCCCCCACAGTCTTCTCTCACCCTAGCAAATGGCATCACCATATTGATTAAAGCCACACTCTAATGATTAGCTTTAATTTCTCCTTTTTAAAATATACCCTTTCTTCTACATCCAACACATTGGCAAGTCCTCTTGATTCTTCCCCCAACACATGCAGAACTCTCATTCACATCCCTTCATCTCCATTGCTACAGTCCAAATCCACTACCAATATGATCTGGGCTATTTACATGGCCTCATAACTGGTATCTTTGTTTTTCTCTCTGTCACATTGCCCTATTTTATTTTCTTTGTATAATGCATTGCTGTCTGAAAAGACCTTGTTTGATTTTTCATTTGCAGATTGATAGCCTCTTTCCATTGAAATGTAGGCTCCAAGAGAACAGGGGCTTTATCATCTAGCAGAACATTGTATCCACAATGCCTAAACATGGTAGTTGAGGCTTAATACTTGTTCAGTTAATTAATTGGTTAATCAGTTCATATATCTTTGCTTGCTAAATTCTTAATACTATTTCACATTTTTCTGTAGCTAATAGTTTAACTGTGTTTACAGTTCTTGGCTTAGCTGTGTTTAGAATTCTCAGATAATGGTCTAAAAGTTTTAAGTTCTTTGTGTTTTCCACGTATCCTTTGCAACAATCCTAATGGTGGTGGAGGGTGCAGATATTTCCTGTATTCTCTGGTAACAGATGAAGACACTGAGCACAGAGATGTTAAGCTAATTGTCCAAAGTCATGTCTGCCCAGTGACTACACCAGGATTCCAACAAAGGGCATTTGCATCCAGAGTTCTGCTTTTCAACTAATCACTGCTCAGGAGATGGCTGCTTGTTGCTCTCTTGAGGGCAAGCTGCTGGCTTTAACCTCCAGGTTTTCACTGGAATCTAGCTCCTTCTAGATGTGGGGGCTTCCAGCCAAGGTTACCCCTGCCTGTTTCCACTCTTGGAGGTTTTTGGGACCGTGGCTTCCACCTCCTCTAGACTGAAAAGTAAAATACACAGCACCCTGTTAAATTTGAATGTCAGCTAGTCAGTGAACCATGTTTTTAGTGTGAGAATGTCCCATGCATTTAATCTGAAATGTAAGTTTAACTATACACCCTGTGTTTTCATTCCTACATTGGGAGTCCCTACCCCCTAGTCACTGGTGTATTTGTGTGTTCCTTTTCTCATCCACAAAGTATCTGGCTTGCTTTCAAGAGAGGCTATATTCTTTTATTCTGAGAAAAAATATTTCCTTATAAATACAATTGTATATATATTTTTTCACTTCATTCTCCAGTTCTGAGTACTGAATTGTGTGTGTGTGTGTGTGTGTGTGTGTGTGTGTGTGTGTGTGTGGTGCATATTTTTGCTGTTTTTTTAGAATAGAGGGTAGGGGTCACAGTGTACATTCATTGTACCATTTTGATTAGAAGTCTACTTTATTTTCAAAAAAGGTGTTTATCAACATTTTATAACTCTTTCTCTCCTTTGTAAACAGAGAAACTCATAAAATATTCCTTGATATTCTTTATATTCCACCAGCAAAAGTGATTTTAGTTTTAATGTTTGGTGCTAATGTAAAAATAATGTCTTTTTCCTTCCAAATATAAAATTATGATAAGGCATATTTTTCTTCAAATTACATGTCTTCTATTTTAACAAGATGAGTCCCAACCCTTTTCTTTAAACCGAATCTTAACTGTACTTTCTCCAAGAAACCACATCCAGAGCAAGAAACAATTGATTCTCCAAAGTTAGATTTTTGACTGAAAATTGGTGGATGTTAGTCCCAAACAATCACTTAATTTTGTTTCTCTTGCCTGTGCTTGTTATATCTCTTTTTTTGGAGTTTTAAAGTCAGGAAAGGAACATTTATTGCAATGTGACAGAACGATCAAGAAAGGAGCCCTGGATGCAGGCTGTGTAGTTTCGAGTCCATGCTGTCACCCCCTAGCTGCATGACTTGGGAAAGTTGCTTGATCTCTCTGTGCCTCAGTTTCTTTTTCTGTACAAATGAAGCAATAGCAAGTATTTTCTCATTGGTTTCTCGCAATAAAGAGATGAATTAATAAGCATAAGAAATTTACTACAATTATTAGAACATAATAACATGATGTACATCATTAGGGCAACTAATCATGGTCCAACTTTTTGTGTAGCATTTATTTTTATTTTAGGGAGAGCTGTTGGTTTCTGACAGCCTCTGGAAAGATGTAGCCCAAATGATCTTATGCAGGACACAATAAACAAACACTTGCTATCAACAGATTCACCATAAATTTCCTCAATTGTACCATATTTTTACTTTCTCATTTTATCATTTAAAGTGCTCTGTCTGCTTGACCTCCATTTGTGCCTCAGACTTTTAGCTCTCTCTGTTCTCAGGACAGAACTTCTGCCCACTTATTGTTGAGCAAAACTGCTTCTCCCACACACCCTTTGCTTGCATGTTGGATCACATTAAAATCTTCTTGCCTGGCTCTTCCTAGCCATCTAGTCAGCAAAAAACAATACCATACTGCCAGAATCAACTTCCCTACTTTCCTTCACACTCAATGACTCTCTTTCCATTTGTAATTTTTCTCAGTCTGACCTTTTGGAGATTATTTTTCTAACAGCTCTTTCTCCAGCTGCAAAGCCTTCTCATTCTGGAAGGACAGACATTTCTGGAATCCCTCCCTGAAACCATGGCTACTGTCGCACGGTCAGGGAGGCATTCAACTTGGCTGGCCCCAAGAACACTGAAAATGGCATGGCATGCAGGCCATAGAGCTCTCACCCACAGTCGGGTGAAGTGTCTTCCTACTGGTTTTTAAACTGGGGCAAGCCACCTAGCTGAATCGCTTCTCACTTTGTCCATGGGAATTTGCTAACAGGCCTTCTAGTTTTCATATATTCTTTTATAAACACAGAAAAAAATAAGTGAACATAGTACCCCAAAGGGAAAGCTGTTTTCTGCAGTTTCTTTGAGGAAAGGACAAGAGTAAAATGAATTAACAAGTGGATTAACAGGTGCTTCGATGTGAGGGAAAAGGATGCAAATTTCTGTTGGAGGTGACTGAGCAGACCATGTGGATGCCACCTGGGATGGTGAATCTGGGGGTCTGGGCATGAGAAATTAGTCGAGGGACGTGTTGCATTCAGTCATGGGCAGTTGCAGAAAGGTCACACTGAAACAGGTTTGAGAGTCTCCAGCCTGTGTTTGACGGGTGGTGTTTGATCACTCGAAGAGCAGAGGCAGGTTAGGCCAGAGGAGGCAGAGGACTCTGAAGTGAAGTCTAGGAAAATGCTCATATTGAACTGGGGTTTCTTTAGAATGGAAAAACATGGGCATAATTACAACCTGAGGCAGAAAAAGAAAGTTGTTGTAAGAAATTCTCAAAGACATTGATAGCTGGTGGGTAGGTCCTCCAAAGTCCACTATGGTCAGATCTTTTGACCTGAATTGGAAGGTTGCCAGGATTTAGATCTACTTGGAACTCAGTTGAATTAGGCAAGGTTGTGTTTTCCAGTAATACCTGACACAGGTCTAGTGGGTTCACTTATGTTACTTATTTTGTGTTTCTCAGCACTTCTACACCTTGGGTATAATTAACACATTATTGAAGAGGAAGAAAGCCAACAAATAAGTAAAAACTCAACGGTTGAGGACCCAAGGGTCACACCTAGCTAATGCCAGAGCAGGCTTCCAGCCCTGACCACTCAACTCCAAATCCTTTCTTTAGATTTTAAATAGAACACTACACTTTCAGCTCTTTTTAGTACCTATTCTCCGGAATAGTTCTGTGGCTGTTCTGTCTCCTTTTACCTCTTGCTTCATTGCTGATATTCTACTGTTTTGATGAGGGCTCTAGACCGATAATGAGGGGACAAGGACAATAATACCCTGGAGAGAAAAACACAAGCCTATTTGCCATTAGTCACACACTTCTCTTTCAGGTAACAGCAAACCGATGCAAAGGCAGTGATCCAAAACAATGCCAATACTCACTGAATGAAATTGCTAAGAGATTTGAATGCCCCCCCCCCAAAGAGGACAGGTCTGGTAATTACAAGTGAGATTAATCTGTTTCACATCTGAGTTATCCTGGGCTTAGTACCCAAATTGGCTTGTTCCTGGAGTCCCCTGCACATTCAGACATTCTCTTGTCGAGGGAGAAGAAGGTCTGATGAAGAACAAGGTGTGGTTAGGAGTCAGTCTGCTTATCAAGCTGGTATGTACTGCACACCCTTCCACAGAACTCAAATATGATTTTTCTAACAACATATCCCCATCTCAATTACTTCCAACAGAAGTAATTGCTCCTTCTGCTGTACTTCCACTGTATATGCTGATATTCTGACATTAACTATATAACACATAAATGACCTGGGTAGCTCATTTATTCTCTATGTTCCAGCTTCATGATTTATAATACAGGATATGAATAGTACCTACCCCATATAGTTCTTATGTAGATTGAACAAGTCAATGCATGTAAATAATATATAGCAGTTCATAGTACCTAAGGATTACTACCTAAATGTTAGTTGTTATCATTAATTTATTTAAAACACTGCTTATTACACTGAGATGTAAGGATCTTATAGGCAGTAGTCATTTCTTAATTATTTTATATTTTTCCCCAATAGCACTATCTGAAATAGAGAAGCTGCTCAGTTACTGCTGGTTGAAAGGAGAGAATGACTATCATTTGAAAGTGACTAATGCAGTGGCTTACAACTAATGGAGTGAGTGAGCGAGTGAGTGAATGACTATGAAGTGTGTGGAATAGAAGATAATGCAGAGCGGGTATTCTATACATCTTCAAGATAGCTTGTCTCCATCATCAAGGCATCTACTGCCTCTTTAGATGGGTTCCATTAAGCCTCCTAACTGCTTTTGGATAGAGTCAAAATGCAGTTGGAGTGTACTGGGTCAGAGAGTAAGGTGTTGGGTTTCAGAGCCTGGAGACAGTGTGGTCAGAGCTGTCAAAGAAACATCCTAGAGAAAAGCCTCAAGGTGAGCCTTGAGAGAGAAAGTATCAGAGAGTGTACTAGGAGAGGAGGACCTGCCGGAACATGCAGCTCCCATGCTCCTCGCTTGCTGCCATGTGGTGAAGCAAGCAAACCCAAGAAACAAAAACCTGAGAGCAGGATCTCCGTCTTCAGGGAAAAGATCCTTGCATTCATGAGAGGGGAGCTTGGAGGTCACTATTTCCACCGGCTCTTCAAAAAACAGAAGTTAAAAAACATTTTTAAGACTTGGTAAGTATGAAGCTCTAGTTCCAGAGACAAAGAAAGAATGAGTTTCACCTCAGAACCCAGGTGAGCACGAGGACTTGTGTTTGCAGGTTCAGTGAAACTAGACTGACTCTTCACGCAGGGGTGTCTCCCCCATCCTGCCCGCCAGGCTCCTGGTCCCACCTTGGATGTCCAGGCTTCTAGGGGAAAGGCAGAGGCCTCTTCTCAGCCCAGTACATGCAGGCCCTTGTGATTCAAGCAAACAGAATACCCTGCCTGGCTTCAGTGCCACAGCCTTGGGCAAGGAAAGCCATTGACCTTCAGCAACTGGAGAACAAAGCTTCTGCAGCCAAAGCTTCCAACAATCTTGCGGAGAGCTGGGCCACGTGGCTGTGTGTGGCCTGCTGGACCATGGCTCAGTGTGCTGTTAGTGTAATGGCTGTGACCCAATCACAAATGTGTTTTGCTCAGAATGTGGTCCCCTTAATTTTTAAATGTATATGTATTTCAAGGGAAATTAAATCCATAGGTTTCTAGTTCATTTACCCTTAAATTATTAAAATGCTGTTTAAGAACATTATGCATCTGAAGAGCTTTGTGGAGCCATTCTAATATGCATTTGAAAGAGTTTTCTTCTCTTAGCAATGATTTCATCAGGAGCAAATGGACATGGAGTTTTGCAGGAGGCAAGCTTGCTTTGGAATTCTGAGTCGAAGTTTCTTTGTGGGCAGGAGACCCAGGTGTGGTGAAATGCACACTATTCTCCACACAGGGATGGCATAAAAATTATTCTACCAACTGTGAGTCTCAGAGAGGGTCCTTCACTTACCCCCTGGCATTTTGAAGGAATAAACTGAACAGGAGGTGACATTTACGGAGCAATGAGCACATACCAGACCCTGGGCTCTGTGCCTTCATGTCCCTTACTCACAGCACTGCAAGGAAGAAATTGTCCCCATCCTTGGAGTGGGGCTTAGAAAAATAGATCCCATTACCTAAGATCTCAAGCAGTGGCACCGGGTCCAGCTTTCCAAAAGCACTAACAATGTGCCTAGAAATTTACCAAACAATCCACTCAATATTTATTGTTCATTTGAAAAATATGTGTTACAGGACTCAGTTCCAGACACTAAATCAACACTTTAAATAACCCTGCAAGATAGACATTGTGTTTTTTCATTTTATAAATGCATCTAGGGATAGGAAGCATGGGAAATGAGGCTCGAAGCTTTAGTTACTTGCCCAGAGCCACCTGCCTAATTGGAAAATCTTGTCACTCTGTGCCACTGCCTTTCCAAGAGAGACATGTCTCAGGCAAAGGGTTACTGGTTTTACCACACTGTGGCTGCTCTGACTTGGACCACTTTTTAGTAGCAAGTCAGTATAAAGTCACTTAATAAAGGGGCACGCCAGCTCGTACATTTGCATGGCTTCAGGGCCCTGCCCTTCCTGGAACTGGCAGAGTATTGCTGAGGAGAAGGCCTCAGCCCCTTTATTTATAGAAGAGGGGGGAGGCAGCCTTATGTAGTTCATTAACAGGAAAGAGTTTATATTATACAGACACTAAATTGAAAGCCACGTGATAGGGGTTTAATGAACGTCTGGCCGTGGGTGGCTCCTACTCATGCAAACGGGAGTTGTGATTTCTGTAATATAATTATAGCAGAGTTAAAGGAAACAGGGAAGCTTGTCTGTACTACTGAGGATAAAAAAGTGAGAGCACTCAATTTAAATTGAGTCTTCAACACCCATGCCAAAATGTTTGGAGAAAGGAAGCCACTAGAGGGTGCTGTCCAAACAGCCAAAGGGAGAGAAAGCAGTGTGTACCATCTACTGAAATTCGGCCTGTTGAGATGAAATTTATTCAAGAGGGATTGCACTCATCTGTAACCTTCAAACAAACTATTGCTCCAAAGGCACGCCTGCCTTGTAAACCTTCGCTGACATGCACCTTCAGCTCTGATAAGAGTGAGCCTTTTGTTTCTTCATAAAAGAGAAAATTTTTCACAAAGAGGGAAATGTTTCACTCCTGAGTACAGCATCATATTTCATTAGCATGTGCTCCAGGGTCAATAACTTTTGGGTTTATTACTTTTTCAGTTTACCCAAGTTTTTCCCTATAGTCATCACAGTACAAACTTAACCATGGTCATAACTCGGTGGCTTCCCAGGAATGCATACTAAGTACCTTGTGACATTTGTCCTGTGGGGTAAAATGACCCAAATTAAAGAATGTGCATGGCCTTGGGTTGGGTTGCTTACCATCTAAAATAATGAGAGTAGCAAGATGTGTAAAAGAAATAAAAACACAAGACATGTGGTAAAAACCAGCATACGGATAAATGGAATTACTGCAACATTATAGTTTCATACGTGAAGAGCAATTTTCAGAAAGTTTTCAGGTGTGTAGTTAATGTTATCATTTTATTTCCATAGCAACCTTATGATTTGGGAGAGTCTTTGTCTCCCACATGCCCATTGTATAGACCTGTGAACAAGGGTTCAGGGTAGTAGAGTGGAGAGCGTGAGGGTAGTTACTAAATTCTGATCTAAAATGCTTTCACTACTGTCAGGTGCCCCTTGGTTTTTAGTATATATCTTAGTGAAACAGATTAATTCCAGATTTTTGGTAGGGAAAGCAGCACATATGCATTATGCAAATTAAGGCCACGGCAGAACAGGAAAGCCATGCCAGGCTCTGGGACAAGGCTCTGGCTCAGCTAATAATCGGCCCTTTGCCTTTGTTCCCTTCTGGCTGCTGAGATAAATGTCATAGTGACTTAGCATCAGCTCTGGTTTGGTGCAGCCAGTAGAGAGTGAGTCCCTAAATAAGCCAGCAGTGGCAGTCCCCAGATCCTCATCCTTCCTCACAGCACTACCAGCTGTGACTAATGTGGGGAGACTCGCCGGTCCCTAAGCCATGACAAAAAGGGTTGAGACACAGGATGTTATCCTTCAGGCAAAGATGAACCAAAGTTGCTGTTTATGGGCAGCGTTCTGCTTTGTCTTCAGAGCAACAGGATCTAGTAGAAAACCCTGGAGTAGGTGGAGGGCAGTCAGCTGCCAGCTCATGACCCTCAGAGGGCTTCCTTCTGGGTCCTGCCTCTGCAGCTCCCATGGGCGCTTACGCTCTAAAATAATAGAAGTAAAAAGATAGGTAGATAGATAGATAGATAGATAGATAGATAGATAGATAGATAGATGCAATAACAATTCTCAGGGATATTGCCTGGTGTTCCTGGCAGCAGGGCTGTTGGCACATCTCGCAGTTTCCATCTGCAGCGAGGGTTCTCTCCTGCTCTCCAGCTAAGGTGTGTTGCAAGCATTTTCCTTTCTCCCTGCCCTGCCAGAGCCTCAGTGTGATTGACAGGAAGCTGACTGAAGGTCCAATTGGAAGAAGAAAAAAAAGAGCCTGGGAAATGTGGACGGTCCCGAAGGGCTTCAGCAGATCTTACTGTGCCCCTCAACATGTTAGGAAGAGATTAATCTCTGGGCAGGTAGAAAAAATGCACGTAGCACCATTTTATGCAAAAATCAGAGACTTCCCCTCCTGGGGCTAAAAATAGTCCCACTTGTCTGTCTGTTGTTTTCCCTTGTCTGGCTAGGGAAAGTGACACTGGAGGGCCACCCCCGTGCTGGGTTTTGGAATACTGTTTGAATTTTGATAGTACAGTTTTTCAGCTTTATCTCTTCTTGTGTTGAAACATTATTTATTTATGTGTTTGGTATTTGGTATGTGTGTATTGACGTCTCCTGAGTACATGGAATTGTGCTTATCGAAGGTAGGAAGTGCAGAGCAGTACAGGACCCGTGACTTCGAGGCCATCTAGTCCATTAATAAGAACCAAGTTACAACACAGCACACACATCAAGCTTCTTAGTTTATGAAACTTATGTAAGAAGCTGTTCCTGTAACGTGGTGACGCCTCAATATCAGAAAACCTTTAAGGATACTCTCTAGAATGCCTAAGCTGCCTTACCAACCTGAATTCTCACTCTGCCTGTAGCGCTGACCATCGCTGGCTCCCCTCTGCATGGCCTACTGCTCAGTGCTGTGAGTGCCTTCCTTCCTCTCTGCGGCAGTTCTCACCTTGCAGGGCTTGACTGTGCCTTCACTGGGAGGAGGGGGAAAGCTCTGTCCCTCCTCCAGTTTCCAATAACATGCATGTCATTTCACAATTCTTCTACTGAAGTCTTGAACATTTGCTTTAAAAGCCACCATTTAATTTTTTTGAAAATTTTATTTTATATCTTGTCTCCACCATTGGTCAGGATTTCTGCTTCCATTTCCTCTGTCCTGACACCACAGAGACTATGAGAAAACATAGAGAAAGTATGCCCAGGCGTGCCTGAACTTCCTCCTGGGCCCTCCCTTTAGTTAAAGTAAAAAGCTAAGGGACATGTAGGGCTGTGATATTTCTGTTAAGCTTACTACCTGCTCCTCGTTAGGCCTGCTCCTCATTAGGCCTGCTCCTTGCCCCTGGGCAGAGGCTGCTTCCAGGGCATGCCTCACAGAATGTAGCACCACCAGCCTCGTCTCCCTCCAGCATGTCCTCAGGCTTCCCAGACCCCTTCCAGGGGTGAATGCAATGCCCACTTTTCACACCCTTAGTACATCTTGCCAGGATGAGATGAAGTCTAGTCAAGCTGACCCAGCCTTGCAGGGGCCCAGGCCAAATCTGGGGGGGGGGGGTCCCTTAACAGGCTATGGGACTTTGAACACTGCACCAGGACAGGGAACTGGAGGGTTGGGAAGCAGGGGAAAAGATCCAGAAGCAGATATATGGTAAAACTACCCATCAAGTTCATGAGCCAATGAAACATGAAGTCTGGGGTCAAACCAAGAATTAGAACAGAACAGACAGAGATGAGACAAGGCAGGCTTTGCTCGNCAAATCTGGGGGGGGGGGGTCCCTTAACAGGCTATGGGTCTTTGGACACTGCACCAGGACAGGGAACTGGAGGGTTGGGAAGCAGGGGAAAAGATCCAGAAGCAGATATATGGTAAAACTACCCATCAAGTTCATGAGCCAATGAAACATGAAGTCTGGGGTCAAACCAAGAATTAGAACAGAACAGACAGAGATGAGACAAGGCAGGCTTTGCTCGAGGGAGGTCCAGGCAAAGGTGGCTGGTGGGCAGTTTGTGGCAGACTCATCCTAGTGGGCTGGGATCTGCCTGCTATTGGGGTAGGAATGGAGGCCGAATGTGAATGCCTGGCACACAGCAAGTGCACACTTACTACATCTGCGTCTTCTCGTCCTGCCCAAGGGCCTTGATGGCTGTGGTTCTGTGGACTGACTCACTCAGCTTCCTCTACTGGACTCGCCTGGGTGGGCTCAGTTTATCAAATGTTGAGACATCTGGGGACAAGGTATACCTTGTGGCTACACATTTCATGTTAAAGTTTCCTACAACTTCTTTCATGAATTCTTGAAGTAAATAAAACATAGTAGTTCACACAATCTCTTCTATCAGGTTTGCCTAACAGATAAAGTGTCAGTCAACCAGTGTCTGCTTTTTGGGAGCCTTTACTCCGCAGGCGAAGAGAGCCTTTGACAGCTGCTTCTTTCTCCATGGCTGCATCTTTTCGGCCTTTGATTCTCCACTCCCAAGACAAGGCCGGAACAACAGGGCACACAGAACAAGGCCAGGGAACACATGTTTCCCAGAAGCCGGGCACCCTGTTGATGACAGCTGGGGTGATGTGGGGTCCCAGGCTGGGACATGGGAACCGCTCAGGATAGGACACAGCCATGACCTTGTTTTGTGACTGGGTGTTGTGAGAGATTCCACAGTGATGGGGCCACTGTACATTCCACGTTTGACAGAGAACTGACCATGATTACAGGAGACTGCAACATTGTTGGCAAGTATTGGCCTTCCTTCTCTGTGAGAGAATAAATTATCGCCCTGACTGGCGTGGATCAGAAGGTTGCGTGTTGTGGGCCTGCAAAGTGAAAGGTCGCCAGTTTGATTCCCAGTCAGGGCACGTGCTTGGGTTGTGGACCAGGTCCCCAGCCAGGGCACATGGGAGAGGCAACGGTCGATGTTTCTCTCACATATCGATGTTTTGNACAGAGAACTGACCATGATTACAGGAGATTGCAACATTGTTGGCGAGTATTGGCCTTCCTTCTCTGTGAGAGAATAAATTATCGCCCTGACTGGCGTGGATCAGAAGGTTGCGTGTTGTGGGCCTGCAAAGTGAAAGGTCGCCAGTTTGATTCCCAGTCAGGGCACGTGCTTGGGTTGTGGACCAGGTCCCCAGCCAGGGCACATGGGAGAGGCAACGGTCGATGTTTCTCTCACATATCGATGTTTTGCTCCCTGCCATTCTCCTTCTCTTCCCTCTATCTAAAAATAAATAGATGAAATCTTTTTAAAAAAGAATGAGAGGGAGTCACTTCCCTGTTTAACTCAGGAATGACCACATGCCTTGCTTTAGCTAATGAAGTATAGGGAGAAGTGATGGTGTCAGTGCCAAGCAGAAATTTAAATTCACCATGCCTCTCTCTTCCTTCTCACACAAGAGGCTGCTTTGCCAGTCTTGGTCCAGAGTGAACATCCTGGAAATGGAAGATGTCTCCTCATGAGAAAAATGTGAAGAGCTGCTGGTGGCATGGAAGAGTGGAGGTAGAGGAACAGCCTGGGCAAGTGCTGGGGGCAGATGTAAGGTGCGGGGTCATTTGCCATCACGGAGTAGCTTGGCCTGTCCTGACCCATCTGACCTCCCTGCCCCGCAGAGGCACCATGCAGCACCGTGCACTTATGGAATGAGGCATCACATGTAGAGTGCTTGCTGGCACATGGAGAATGACCAAACAAAAGCCGTCCTGCTTTTGTTTTCAAGTGGTGAACTGTGTGAAGATTATTTTAAATATCCCCTGTGATGTCAGACTTCCTTGGCACCAGGCAGATACCTTCCTTTGCTTTCACTTAGCTTCTTCGGAGTGTTCTGTGGAAGCGGAGGGAAAAAAAGGTGAGGAGGACTTCCTGAATAACTGCAGAAACAAGAAAATATGCAACTATTCTTATGACAAATCTGTGCTGAATGGAACATGAGAACTGAGTGTGCTATCCTGAACCCTTCATGTGGCCTGGTGCAAATCACTGACAGGCAATGGAGTGCGGACGGCGTTCCCAGCTCTCCTAGGTCCTGGGAGAGGCCCACCTTCTGAGCAGGACTCCACCAGCACCCTCTGCCTGTGCTGCTTTGTAGGACTTCCCTGCCCTTTCTAATCAGGGGCTTCCATCCCTCTTGGAGCCTGTTATTCAGAAATGAATTTCAGACACACAGCAATACAGTATTTGTATTCTCGATACTTTCCTTATAATTATCATTTGCTGATGAGGTTATGGTTTTTGGTTTTGGCTTTTCACCTTAGCCTCTCATTTGTATTTTGCTCAGAAACACAAACCACCTTCGCGTATCAGGGAAGGCCCTCATTTCAGGACGTGAGAAGCTGCAGCATGTGGAGAGACTTGCCCCACCTTCCTGAACAGGATGTGAGAGTGGGACGGTCCAGCTCCCCAGGCTAAGTCCCCAGCTGAGGCCATGCATCCTGCCCCTGCTTGGAAATACTCGTCCTTACCTTCATTCCTCTCTAGAGACAAGTTCTGAAAGCACATGTAAGACAAAGCTGAAATGTTTGGCTTTTCCCCTGTTACTTTTTAACTTCCCATGGCTCTGCACTTCCTGCCAGCCCTCCCCGGGCACCTGAATACAGATTCTGGGGATGTTGCCTCCTGCCTCCCCAGTGGCCATGAAGCTGGTGGAATGACTTGTTTTGAGAGATGTGCTGTTTTGTTTTCTCATTTTCCTGGATCAACACACACAAGGAGGCCCCACCGGGTCTCAGGATTTGGGAAAGTAAAGTTAAATTAGCAAGTTAGGTGGACATACCAAAATTGGACAATTTAGGTCCCATTTTCCTTGGCTTGTTTAGCAGATTGATACAATTTGAGTGTGCAGATTGATCCAAAGAGGGAGTTGATTACTGGCTCTGAAATGAGGCTTCTTCACTCCCTCGTGAGCTGGCTGAGAAGATGCGTCTAGCAGCAACCAAAGGAAGCCTGCAGACGGAAAAGGGGATCGGAGGGCGGGGGGCGGGGGGAGTAGTGAGAGGAGGCAGGAAAAGGAGAGATCAAGACAAAGTGGGAAGGTTGGGGTATTTCTTAATACTGCCCAGCTCAACCTGGCTGTAAAAGTCAACTCTGTGAGGCATGCCTTGGAAATGCAAAGAGAGTCCAAAGTGGGTATGAAACAATCTCCCTTTGCTTAGAAATTGACAGCCCATGCCCCTCTGGGAGCCTGTGGGAGGCAGAGGCCAGTCAGCATTCTGGCGGGGCTGCTGCTGCAGCCTCCCAATCCCGAGGAACAGCGAGATCCTTCCTCCCTTATAGACTCAACAGGGCAGACGTTTTCACTGCAGCTTCTAATGTGTGACGTCTCATGATGCTTTTTCATAATTGTGACAGCCTACCCGTGGTGTCTGCAGTGCTCTGTACACACTCCGGCTTTTTCCTGTCCTTCAGGGAGAGCTATTTTGCTCATTAGCTTCAGTAGGAGGGAGAATTGCTGGCTCCCTCTGAAGATTCTGCCATTGGGCAACCTGATAAGCAGCATGCAAATGTGCAAACGCACCTGAAGCCGGGCCCCTGATACCCCAGTGGCTGAGAGGACACGTTGCTCTGAGTGGTTTCATAGACTCAGAGGGTGCTGGATGAAACAGACAGGCTGACCTAGGGCTGCTGACAGGGATTGGGAAACATGGGGTCTCCCATTTTTTGTTTTGTAGTTTGGGCTCTGGCATGATATATGATTTTGGGTTCTGAGTCAGGTTGCTTTTAGCAAAATTTTATAACAACAAAACCAAAACTCACTCTAGTTTGGTTTTGTGTGTGTGTGTGTGTGTGTGCATGAATTAGAAAGATTGTTTGGGGGGATTAAAATAATTTTTTACCCAAAAAACCTCATTTGGAAGAAAATAAAATTTAAAATAAATAAATACATAAATATTGGGTTTTCTTCACAATTCTTTGTAGGTAGTTCTGTGTGAATTGTTATATATTATTTATTGTTTTATAAACAGTTCAACAAACTTCTTATATCCTGTGATGTGAAAGGCACTCTACTAAAAGAAGATACGGAAATGTATTTCTTACTCCTAAGAAGCTCTCAGCCTATTGGGTAATCATGCTAAGTTGTCACAGGGAAGCAGGCTCTGGGAATTCTGGGAACATCGAGAGGGAGCATTGTAGGGAAAGTCCTTCCTGCAGACAGTGATGGGAGGGCTGACCTGTCCAGGCTGAGGAATGATTAGCTCTATAGAGGAGGGGATTGTCATAGATATACATGCCTACAGGTTGAGATGGGTGTAGTGAAGGGTTCAGGTAAGAGGAGAGCTAAGAGATGAAGATAGGCATTAGGTGGGGATCTTAGGGAAATGGAAGATCTGTCTACTAGGCTAAGGAATTAGGATATCTTCAAGATTTAAGGGAGCAAAAGAAAAAGGGACTCAGAAGTACAACTTGCCAGTTATAAAAATAGTCATGGGGATATAAAGCACAGCACGAGGAATACAGCCAATAATACTGTAATCACATCTGCGGTTCCAGGTCTGGACTATACTTGTAGTGGTGGCCACTTTGTAGATTATATAAATGTCTAGTCACCATGTTGTACATCTGAAACTAATATAATATTGTATGTCAACTGTGATTGAAAAAAAAGACCAAAGGGGTATTGTGGAGAAAATTAAACAGGGGAGCAATATGATCAGATCTGTATTTTGTAAAAATGCTTTGACAGGTGAGAAATGGACTGTTGAGAAATTAATACTGGTAGCAGAGAGTCTGCTTAATACTCGTTCTGACAGGGTAAATAAAAATGGATGGGGGCCTGACCTTGGACGAAGGTGGGTAGGACTAGAGAAGAGGAAGATTTAAGAGACAGTTGGCAAAAAGAAAGATCAGAATCTTTTAATAGTTTGGATATGAGCCATGAGAATAAAATGCAGGCAGAGCTGATCCTATGACTGAGGTTCTAGAAACTGGGTAGATAAGGAGCTGTGTCCAAAATGGGGACTGGAGTTGGAGGAAGAGCTCAGAGCAGGTGTTGAGGGAAATGTAGGCTTAAATTTGGATCTGTAAATATGTTTAGTAGGCAGCTGAATAAATTTGAGTTGAAAGAAGAATTCTTGCCTGGATATAGATATTAGATGTATAAATTAGATGTAGTAGACTGAGCAGCGTAGTTGATGCCAAGGGTGTGGGATGGACAATGAATGCTGGTGTATGAAGTGAGAAGAGGTGAGGGTAAAGCACTTCCACACAAGAAATTGTGGAAGGCCAGGAAACACTGAAGGAGGGATATGGGCAACGAATTGGAAGAAATTTTAGGAGATGATTTCATGGAAACCAAGGTAGGAAAGTGTTCCAAGAACATAGTGGTCAACATTCTCACTAAGAAGACAGGCAGTAAACATTTATTTATTTTTCAAACTACATGAACTGGAGCTTCTTGGAAATCAATATTTCAGTTGGGATGAAACCAGATGGCAACGAGATGGAATGAAGGATGAGGAAGGTATGGAAGCACAGCACTGAATGTAGACCACTTTTATGAATGTCTCTGTGGAGGGATGCAGAAAGGGTGGTGCAGTTCAGGCTGTAAAACAAACGCAATCGCAGATGGAGACAATCTAGAGTTCTGACTCTCCTAGTCTCTCCGTCTTCACTCCAACAAGGATTTCCCCATTTTTCTCCAATTCTCTACTGTGGTTATGGGAGACCTTTCCAATAGGACAAGAGGCAAATTTCCCCTCAAGTGTTTCTATTTTTTTTTTTTAGGAAGCCCTTAGCAACCTCACTAACCAAATAAGACAGATGAATTAAGATCTGAAGCATTCTTGTATCACTCTTCTGTAAAGAGACAAGAAACAATCCTGGTGCGAAGTTGCCTGAGATAAGAAAATTGCAATTCAGCCCTGGCTGGTGTGGCTCAGTGTATTGAGCTGCGGCATGTGAACCAAGGGTTGCTGGTTCAATTCCCAGTCAAAGCACATGCCTGGATTGCAGGCCAGGCCCCCAGTAGGGGGCATATGAGGGGCAACCACACATTGATCACATTGATGTTTCTCTTCCTCTCTCCCTCCCTTCCCCTCTGTCTAAAAATAAATAAATAAAATCTAAAAGAGAAAAGAAAATTGCAGTTCCAGCATTGCAAAGCCCATTCCCGGAAACACAGAATCTTTCATTTGCAAAGCTCAGCATTTTACTATGTTCTCACTATTCCTACCTTCTCAAGTTTCACACCTGCCTACTCCTTCCTTTTTGTTTTCTTCCCATTGTCCACCTTTCAATTTAGATTCATTCTCAATTCTTAATATCCCTTCAATCTGCTCACTATATTTTAATAGTATTGTTTCTCTGATGTTCTGTAGTTGTTTCCCTGATAAATAGTTTCTTTTCAATTTTTTCAGGCAGCCTTCTAATATATTTTAGTGCTGAAAATTAAAAATAACAGAGGGTGAAAGACACCTTTTCCCCTAATGAATGAAATTTCCCAAATATTTGGACAAAAAAAATTAACTAAATTTTATGTGGAGAAATAGTTACATTGTATAATCTGTTATAAAAATAAAAATTTGTAATGACATGAGAAGGTAGAGGACTAAAACCATGAAATATATACTTTTATAAGTTCAAAGAAAAAAAGAATGATTAAGAGGCATTTATCAGATCACTTACTTTGATCTCTGTTTTGCCAGATCAACCTGGCAAAAGCCTGCTTATGGCAACAGCTTTTAAAAAAATTAAAATGAACCCTATGAGGCATGAAGACATTTGTGACGATGGCAACAGTGCATCCATCTCCTTTCTGGTCTTGGTGAGCTCCACAACTGCCCTCAGGAAGATGACAAAAAGGACCTGAAGTGGTCAGCTGAGCATTGGACCTGTGGCTGATGCTCTCTCAATGAGATGTTTCTGGGCATTATCTCTGCAGGGCAATCATGGCAACTATTGGGCCTTAATCAAACCCCTGCCTCCTAAGACTTGCTTCTTCTTCCAGGTATCTGCCAACAAATAAGGAAACACTTCCATGTTTTCTACAAAGAGCAGTAGAAAGTGTCAGCTGATGAAAATGTCTCTCCGTGGCTTACCTGTAGGTGCTTCTAATTAAAGAAACTCTAACTTCTCGACACCTCTATGGGACCTACATGTGACGTTGGACCTCTGGTGGGCAGTCATCTTACTGGGGCATGAAAGGAAGAACCAGCATTCTTTCTTTTTTCTTCCTAATCTTAACCTGGATGATAAAGAGATGAAAAAAAGAGACTTAATGAGAAAGGCATCTGGGGCGGAAACTAGAAATGCTGCCATTACACAGCAGTCCCATTTCTGCTAGATCAATTCTTTGGGAAAAAGAATTGAGCCTGGTAGTCTTGGATGCTTCGAATGGAAGAGCTAGTGGCAGAAGGACCAAATCTCTAGGGAGGGGGTGACCTCTCACCCAGCAGTCTAAGATGCAGTGAGTGTTTTAGCAAACAGCAGGGAACAAGGCCCCGGGCAGTTCAGAATCCCATCTAAGCACCAAGGGGCACTGGCTTAATGTGGGAAGGCTAAATGCCCTCCGAGTCCCCAACCCTCACTTCAAGTGTAATTGCAAGAGCTGGGTCACAATGAAGCCTGCCGTTCAGGTGGCTGGGCTCCCTTCCCTCCTGCTAGAGATGACTTTCCTTGTGGAGAAGTCACCTTTCAGCAATAAGCCCTCTCTGTGGCTCATGCTGGAGTTGACCGAGGTGGCCTCTCACCTCCCCCTCCTCAGGAAATAGCTCCAAGTACCTGGTGGCCCTTGAAATTGTGTTCTTTCATGACATCTCCAGGAAACCAATCTGAGAGACCCACGTGTCAGGGTGTTGTGGCATGGTAAGGTTAGAAGGCTGCCCCTGGGTGCCCAATATCTCATCTCCATCCATCCTGCCATGGAAAAAGTCCAGCCTCATTTTTGGCAAGGCTAAAACAAAAGCCAGTGTCCAAAAGTTCCGTGTCATTTCTCCAGCTTCAGCAGTCTCAGTCCCCGCCCAGGTAGCTGAGCACTGTTCCCAGCTGTGTTGCGTTGCTGTGCTGCTGTACCCAGGCTCCCACTTGGAGTCTGTGTTTGGAGTCCACATGGTGCTGGGTGCTGGCCCTGGGGCTGCTAGGGCCACATGGTTACTGTGGAGAGAGAATGTGTGAACCAGTGGGGTGAGCATAAGACAGAGACAGAGAGAGAGAGAACTCCTTGTTCATTGGGATTATATTATTTTGGTCTTGGGAAGGACCAGACACTTTTTCAAAATAACCAATCAACTTCCCACACTTTTACAGGCTTGTGCTGGGTTTACCTTCCAACCAATCCATTCCTCAAATCTTCCGAGACTGTGTCTCTCATCCAATCCAATCCTTTCTCCAGGCTAGACAGAGAGGCTTTTGTGTTCACCATTTTGATTCCCACTGCACATGTGCTTAAACCCCTCTTTATTATTCTGCTTTACCCCAGTGATCTATGGGGAACATACTTGTTCCCCGGAGGGGAAGTGAAGCTGCAACTTCCTGGTGAAACAGTAATATCTGATTCCCTTTGCTCCCTTCCTTTATTAACATCTAGCTACCCATGCTAACAGTGGCAGGGTTGGCTTCCTCTCCTTCGCAGCCCCAGAAACTCCAGAAATTTCCACTGCTTTTCTCCAAATTGCAGTAGGATGTGGGAGGCTTGACTCAGTTCTGACTCAAATGCCAAAGCAGAACTCCCCCGGCGCCACCCACATGGCCTCCCAGGTCCCCTTCCAGTCCAGCTGCGAGGCCTCGCCTGGGAAAGGTCATCCCGCAGATGTCACAGTGCTCTGGAGATTACCCCTTGTCAGTGGTTGCTGAGGTTTTCAGGCTGTGAAATGAATATTATATTACCTAATGAAGGGGGAAAAGATTAAATTAGCAAAATGATGATAAAAAAAGGATAACCTGCTTCAACCCTTTTATTATGCTTCACACAACTAGACGGCAAATTGCATTCTGGGGCTTCGCTTAGATGGCTGTAAAGAATCTAACTTTTGCTTTCAAATTAACCTGTCAAGTCATATATTTATAAAGGAATGAAGGGAAGAAAATGAGGGGCCTAGGTAGTCCCACGCATCAATTAGAGAGAAATTAATTACAATTTACCTCCATTAGCACATTAACACTCCCAGATTACTGAAGAAATGTCTCTGTAACAGAAAAGTAGTCAAAACAGACCACTCTGTGTGGGTACTGGAAGAGGAAAGGTTACCTTAAGTCCAGAGTGGGCACGGAGGGAGTTGGCAGGAGTGGGGGTTGCTGGAAATGGCAATCAGATGGTCTTTCCACCATATTGTTGATGCAGAAGCCTCTAGTGAATGACATATTTTGATGAAGCAACCTCAAAAAGAGCCTTCACACTGTGAAATAATGAAGGGGGCACTCACATACAGTGAACCACAAGGCTTCAGATAATGCTGGAATCTCTCTTCTTATCAGGAAGGGTCCAAAACAAAAGGCAAACGTTCTTTCTGTATTGGTTTGGTGTATTGACACATACAGAAATCACAGTAGGAGCAGAGACAGTAAGAAAGGACATTGTAACAGGCACCTGACCCTTTATCCAGGTAGTTCTTCAATTTCAGGGATGGCATTAGATTCTAAAGGACGTTGAACATCAGATAGCTTTGGACCCCTGAATGCCAAGGTAGAAATATCTCATTAAAAAACAACAACAATCAACTAGTTAGCAGATTATAATTTAAATCTTTGCCTGTGTTTCTCTTACTGGTGAACAAGGGTGCATTTTTATTCACACTAAATTTCGAAGCTTGCTGGAAGGCCACCACTTAGGAACAAGCTGTTCTGTGGAGGCCACACCAAGGTGTGATAAGAAAGTCCCTCTCCCTGGGGGCTGGGATGAAAGGTGGGTGGTATCTATGGCTCTGGGCTTCTTTTTTACCTCTGGGAATCTCAGTTGCGATTTGTGCTGAAATCCACAGGACTCTAGACCAGGGTCCCCATCTTGGCCTCCCAGTTGTTCTCTCTAGCATCTCCTGATGCCCTAGATCTCTTGAGATGGAGCGAATGCCAGAACCCCGAGGGGTGTCTGCTGGCATGAACAGACCTGCTGGACTAAGGTGCAGAGCACCAGCATTTGGGTGGTTGGCAAATCCTTAAGCTTGAAGAGTCAGTTCCTCATCTGAAATATTAGGTTAATTATAATGCACTATACTCATTCAATGTTTCTTAAGGATCAAATGTATCTATGAAATCTTTTTATAAACTCTAAAAAGCTGTAGATTTAAGGTCTCATTGCTATAGGCTGCTTTCATTCTAGAAGGTGTGCTTTTATCAAGCAAACATGTCCTTTTTCTTCCCCCCTTTCTTCTCCCCATCTTCCTATACTCCAGCAGCTGAATATGAAAACAATCTTTGTCAATTGTGTGGGTGTCTCTGAGGCCCATTAGATCTTTGTTTTCCTCTTTTTAATTTTTATCCCCTCTGGGGCTGATGAATTATTAATACCTTTGAAATAATTCCAGAAGCCAGTCTCTCAGGAGAACAGGGGACCATGTGGCTTCCTGGTGAACTCCCACCCCTTCCCACAGCCCCCCCAGCCCAGCAACTCCACCCTCTTGCCCAGCCCTGTGGCCATCACACAGGTCTGCGGGCTGCCGCAATGCTTCTCATGGACGTGCCAGTTTCATCTGCGCAGAGAGGACCTCAGGACCATTAGAGGACCCTGCAGCCATGGAAGAACTGAGGAGAGAAAAGAGAAGGGACAGAGCTTTTATAAGAAGCCTGTACATCTTTGCAGGGACTTGCAGAATGGGTGCTGGGGGAGGGTGGGAACAGAATAGTGTAATTGGCTGGATCCTGAGCCAGAGAGCTGCTGAGACTGTCAGGTGAGAGCAAGGTGGCAGCCCGTCAGATGGTTTTACTTTGAAAGGCAATGCAATAGAGCAGTGCAAAGCACGTCATGTGACAGCTTGAAGAGGAAAGAATCTGAAGACTGTGGACCTGGGTTCAAATTCCTGCAGCCCTGATGTTCGCTGATGTGGCAACCAACAGCACAGGCTCTAGAGTCCTGGTTCAAACCTCAGCACCACTTTGTAGCTGTGTTGACTTGGGCAAGTCACATGAATTACCTGTGTGAACGTGGGCTTCTTCTTTGGTGCACTGAAGAGGGTGACAGGCCCCTCGGTGCACCAAAGAAGACCAAGTGGGGTTATCCACATGGAGGGTCTGCACAGTGCCTGGCAGAGAGGAAGGGTCCAACCCAGGGAGCTGTTGTCCCTACTAGCCTGGGCCTCCAACACGTTACTTGATATATCTGGTAGCTGGCCTTTCCTTATTTGTCAAGTGGGAACGAGGGTGGTAAAAATGCCTATGATCCTATTCCAAAGGCCACTGTTTAAAGTTTAAATGAGATAAGAGAAGGAGACGGCTTGCTCACTGGGCCAGGCCCCGAGAGGAAGGCCAGAATGCTTACTTCCTAGAGCACAGGGGGCACACACAAAGCCACAGGCTGAATCTGGCCCTCCACCTTGTTTTATCCGACCTGGCACCTTGTTTCTACCCAGCAGCAGTGCTGAGCTCCTTGCCCCTAGTTAAGGAGTAGTTACATTTATACAGTCCTAAAATTACATTTGGCCCTTTGAAGGCAACAGTGAGGCTGATGTAGCCCCTGGTGAAAATGAGTTCGATACCCCTGGGACCTAGAGGGACTGGCTTTGGCTCTACAGGAGGATGCTCTGCTATAGGCAGGGATGGATTCTCTTAGAAAATAAGCTCTAGATAGTGAGTTTGCCCAGCGCTGTGTAGCAGAGCTTCGGTTGACTTCAGCATTGCGGTTACATAGGCTCAGTGGCTTCTTCTCTCCGGGCATGACCACCCTCACTGCCCCCAGGTGGTTCTACTTTGTTCTCCCCAGACAAGCCTCCTCTGAGCGGTCTGGTTTGTAATCCAGATGGCATGTCTGCCAAGGATTACCAAGCCGATGGGATGTGCCCATGGCAGCCTCAAAGGTCACCTGTCCAGTCACAGGAGAAGCAGGCAGGGGCTTTGGAAACAAATATTATCACCCACACCTGCAAGATACTCTAATAACTAAATGAACAAGGTACCCAGACCTCATTATTAAACTGAAAACTGGTCTTTATTCCCTCCGTGATAGCAACAAAAGTGGGGATGAGGACTCGGCATTTGGAAGGGCAATTGGCCTATCAGTAACAAATTGAAAAACTGAGAGGGTGAAAAAGAGGAGACAAGTTTTACATCATTTTTGTGAGTAAATGAACATTGCTGTGCTTGAAGTAGAAAAGACAGGACTTGCCTGGGGCCTGCCTTCACCTTGGCTCAAAGAGGTGGGCTGGGAAGAGTAGAAAATGAAATTTGTAGGGGAAAATATTAGTTTTATGCTGCAATGTCAAAATAGGAGATTTTTATATATGCAAATTGGGGTTCATCTGAGTTTCCTGTAGCATCTGCTCCAAATGTTATCATGATCAATTCTTAATTTATGTTGCCCCGTTTGCACATATCATAATGCATAGCAGAGTTAAGATGAACAAACCACAAAACCTACGCAGCAGATCTTCAGAGGAGAAGAGCCATTCGTTCAGATGTTTAAAATGCAAAATAGAATTCTGGTGGCATCTGGTTGCACTGATTTTTCTAGTTCAGAGAGCAGGTGAATCGTGGTCATCAGGGACAGAAGGGAATAGCACGGCTGGTGGTGGATGAGGGGTTTTTTCTTCTTTCCTCCCCCACCTCACCTCCTACTCTCTCTTAGTCTCAGGACCAAAGGCACCAGGTTGCTCAGTTAATCAGGATCCTAACTGCTGAATCTTGGAGGCTGCCTCTGCTGCACCATCCTGAAAAGCCTCCCGTTTCTGTCCCCACTGTCATTCTCTGCAGTTCCCTGGCTGCTGGGCTGCTCCCATACTTTGAGTCAGAAGCTGAGTTGTGTTCTTGTCAAAGCCAGTGCTTACTGCCTGTCTGACCTTGGACAAGTCCTTTAAACTCTGCACCTTGGCTCTGCCTTTGTGAGTCTAGGACAGCAGACCTGCCTCCCATTTCCACCTCTAAAGTGTCATGGGGACAGAATGAGGACTTACGGTCTCCTTGTCCCAAGATATTTGAGTCTTTGCCTCATTACCTCTCTCGCCTCTAGGCCTGGAGACAAGATCTCTTTGAGAGATAGGCAGAGCTTCCAAACCAGTGCCCAGGGCTGTGAAATAGGCAACAACCTGCAGTAAATCCCCCCTCCTCACTGGTGATGGTGGGTGGAGTGAAGTCACCCTTTCTATTTACTGCAGGAGTGGAGATGAAAGGGGTCCACAGGGCTTCACTTGCAGCTCCTTGCCTCCAGCTAAGCATTCTCTTTATCTTATTAGTTATGAGGTCAATGTTGAGGGGAGGGGCTCTTAGCTGGCTGAGCAGGAGATGGAATTGAAATGCCCAGTGAATCTCTTAAAGAAAAGAGGGAAGTTGGACCCCTAGTTCTTAACATTTTGAGTAGTCTACTTAATTTATTCCTAAAAGACAGTTACTTTGGGAATGGACCATGGCGAAGCTGGCAACTTGGTTCTCTGATGCTCACAGTGTGGGGTTCTCAGCTTTAACACTATCTGTCCTCCCCACCTGCTGTATGCCCACCACACAGGTAACTCGAGGGGGGAGCAGGAGACAGAAAAGAAGAAAGCATTTGCCAAGTGACTACTGTGGGACAGGAGGGGAGCTGGCTGATTTTGATTTAAAAGTGATCATCATTCCATTTTTGCAGAAGAAAGAGTGGATGGTTATAAACTAGCGGAGTATGCACAACTGATAAATAATGGGGCGTTAGACTGTGAATTCCTCAAGGGAAGGCGTTTTATACTGTTTTGTAAAGCCAGTACCTGCCTGCTATGAAGCCTGGCACTTTGTAGGCACTCACTGATTTAAAAAGAAAGGAAGGAAGGAAGGAAGGAAGGAAGGAAGGAAGGAAGGAAGGAAGGGAGGGAGGGAGGGAGGGAGGGAGGGGGGAGGGAGGAGAAATAGTGAGTTGGCATTACACTAATTACATTAGCATTAGTTGAACCCCTAGGAAGTGTCAGACAAACCACCTGATCAGCTAAACATGGTCCCTTATTTAACTCCCATAAACCATCCCACGTGAGCATTATCATCCCTGTTTTACAAACAGGGATGCCCACACTTAAGAGCAAGTATCTAAGTAAATGCCTTTTACAATTACGTTTGACCTTTATCCAGCTCAAGTGATGGGCTCTTCATCTTTTAAAGCAGGTGGGCACTTCTCATCTACCTGTGCACTTCAAGTTACCCCCTTTTTCCAGGTGCTAACTTGGCCAGTTATTGCTCTGCCTAGATTTAGTCTCATCTAAACCTCGTCCTCTAGCACAGGTGGACAACTGAGGATGGTCTGATAACTCTTCAATGTCCTACGACCTGCTACTGCTGCCATGGCCTTCTGTCGCCTGCCTCTCTCCCTTCTCAATAATCTTCAGGCTCTTTTCCCTCTGTGCTTTGTTAGAGGTTCGGAAGCCAGAATCCACCTATGTAAATGGCACAGTGAGTCAGGAATAAGGGTTGTAACCTCAGACACAAAAACATCCCTCCAACAAGCTATTTTGAAGTTCAAATGGGAGAGTAGCTGGGAAGCCTTGACACTCAGGGTTTGGGACTCATGCCCTATTGCTGACTGAGAGAGTTCTGTTCTTTTAATATTTGATGGGGCTGCCTTGGAGACGTTTATTTAAGTATGCCCTGTTCATTGAGCTCCTACCAAGGAGAAACATGCTGGGGGAGGCACTGCTGTCTCTCAGCACTCAGCAGAGGTCAGGAGGGGAATGGCTGACAAATTGGACAGCTCTTTTTAGAAATTTAACCTCAAATGTGATTTTTTTTCACCCCCTGTCTGTACTGAATTCTGGCTCTAGCCCAGTTACATTACAAGGGAGTCCTCTGGTTTTGTAGGAGACAGACAAGAGAGCAAGATAAAGCAATGGGGTGAAAATCTTGTTGCTGTAATTGACCATGGCTTCTCCTTCCTGGAACTCTCCGCATCTTATCTAGAGGTCAGCTCATTCATCATCCCTGTGGCCTTATCAAGCAGGCCATTATTGGGTATCTTGCCCTGTTTTTCTGTCCTGCAGCCAGAACCCAGAAAAGCTGAGTGACTGGTCTGGCTGTGTACAGCCCGTGAACAGTAAGACTGTAGTAAAGCTCTCAGCTCAGAGAATGTTAGTCCACTGTGTCAATCATGGATCCATACCAGCATTTCTTTTTTTTTTTAAATATAATTTTTATTTAATTCTTGTTCAAGTACAGGTTTCTGTCTTATATTCCCAACCCTGCCCGCCCCCCACCCCATGCTCCCCGCCTCCCTCCCCTTTCCACCCCCCACCCTTAGTTATTGTCCATGTGTCTTTTATACTTGTTCATGAGTCCATTCCCTTTAATGGGACCGATAAAACAGCCTCACAGTGCTCCTATCATTAGAATTGCACATACACATCTTAATCATTTGTAAGGCATTTACTAATGTTACATGGTCTTGTTCTTTTTTATACAGAAACCTTTACCTTCTTGGGGTCTAGGAGAACCAACACATTGACATTTGTAATGGTCAGAAAATTAAGGTGTTGAACTCAGTATTGATTCCTTTCATTGTTTTCATTCACCTGTATTCTAAACCTAACTCTTTATAAATTGCAATAAGTTACATGGGAAGCCGTTAAATCTGGTGGTGGGGCACCCAATAAGACTGTGCTCCTGTTCCAGTTGGTCAGTCTACCAAAGATGAGCTATGATGCGTAGGGATGCTAGAGGAGACAGTGTATCCCCTGGAATCAACAATCTCTGTGGAAGGACAGCCTGCTCCTGGTAGAGTACCAGCCAATCATCGGAAGGAAGGTCCACCAACCAGGGTAGGTCACTATCTGTTAGTAGCATTCAAACTTAGTCTACTCTCTAGGGAAGAAAAAAACCAAACCTATGTTGTTTTTTCTTTTCTAATTAATTCCATAATAGCTCCTTCAAAATTTTGCCACTTATTGAAACTCCCAAATCTATTTCTCTCCCTCTATTTTCAGCCAAAACTCCTGCAGGAAAAAAAATCAACCCAAATAATATGAATTCAGTCTCCTTGTTCCCCCCCTTTTTTAATGGTATCTTTCTCCTCTTTGTCACTGTGGTTCCAACCCGTAGAATCTTTATACACTTTCCCTCCTTCACCTCCATATCCAGTCAGCCACACAGCCTGCCCATCTCTCAGCTCAGACCCCTCTCTCAGTCTCCGGCCAAGAGCATGGTCCTAGTTCTGAGCCTCATCTTCTAACCAATCTTCCTATGTCCAGGCCCTTCCTTAGGCAACGGGTCTTGTGCATTGTCTTCAGAGTTAGCTTTTTAAAATATAGAGGTTTTTTGCTTGTTTGTTTGTTTGTTTTCCCCAAATGCTCACCAGCTTTCAATGGCACTTCATTGCATTCACAACAAAACATAAACGCTTAAACCTCACATTTAAAACCCTCAACAACATGACCCCACCAAACTTTTTGGCCTTCTTTCCAGCGAAAGTTTTCTCCACTTCTATACCTATTTTTTCTGCTGATCAACTTAATAGTTACCTTTCTCTGGTTTGTGATTACATTTTGCTGTAAACTCTTTTCCTAGCTCCTCCTTCCGTAATCACCAGTCAACATTATATGTAACTTATACAGCTTAAGTAAATCCCATCTCTCTTAAATGTCCTATCATATATACCGTCACCCCTTACCCTGACAAAGAATGTCTTTCCCTTGCATTCCCATAGCACTGTGTAATTCTAGTGTTCCATTCATCATTAGTCATCGTCAGCCTTTAACTAACTAGTAATAGATATCCCTGTGTCTCCTATTTCTTTCACAGATATTGATGAAAAAAGTTCTGATCACTCTTTGTTTTCCACAAAGAATTAGGCAAGCATATTTTAGGAGTCCCAGATATATTTGTTAAAATGAATTCTCACTTGGTCTCACCTTTAATTCCTGCTAATTCCCATAGGCTACCCAAGGACTTCATTTCCATCTGATTCCCAGTTGTTGCTGACAGCTCAGGATTCTTCTTCCCTAGATACCCAAGAAGCAGCTGTTTTTTGCTTCCCAGAAACTTGAATTAATTCACTACTTTGTTTTCTAACTCCTCTGTCTCTCCTCTAGATCTCTTTGTATTGTTTTTGATTTATTGCTTCAATTTGAACTCAGAGCTCCTATTATTTTTATTAGAAAATGGTAGAAGCTTCTCTTATTTACCTGTTAGGTAAGAGTTACCTTTCTCTGGTTTACAATTAAGATATTACATGTAAAATTTAGTTGCAGTTGTTAGAATATCAATACTTGACTCTTTGTCGCAGTGCATTTGAAATAAGGTGTGATATCAATGGATATGTACACATCCATCAAAAGGAAGACCACAGTCAGATCAACCAGTAAAATTTTCCTTCAGTGAGTGTGTATCGAGCTGTGCTGGGGTGTGTAGGAAAGCACAGCAGAAGGCTTCTCTAGCCTCACGGGCAGGGCACTCTTGGCAGACCTACTCGTATCAAACTCGTTCCCACTTGCCATCACCTCTGAATTTGGAGGCATTTGACACTGATAGACCAGCCCTCTGAAAAAAGAACACTCAGAGTTGCCGAGGGAGGCAAAAAGGTAACACTCCAGGGGAAAGGGCTCCATATTACTTGGCGGCATTGCTGTGTTTCTCCCTCTGGGCAGAAGCCAGGCTGCATGTGGGACTCCTGGCAGGCAGGTGGGAGGGAGAGCGATGGTTGGGGGCAGGGTACATTCTTATGAATCCCTGGCAGCCAGCCAAGGACAAGAGCACAGTGAGGCAGAAATAGGCTGCTGTTTCTTTCCTTTTCTTCTGCGACTAAAATACCCATCGTTCAAGGAAAGGAAAGTTAGCTCTCCTTACTTCTCCATCTTGAAATTCCCCTCTAAGTTCACTCATCAGAAGAGAGAGCAAGACAGAGCCCAAAGAGGCAAGCAGACCCTGACTAAGTGGCATTTCTTGACTTCCAGATTGAAACAAGAGTCTGACAAAACTGCATGTGCTCGAGGGCTGGCGCAAGCTCTCTTCCATTTCCACATCGCAGAGGCTGAAGGGCTCTCTGCCTCCTCTGCCCTCACTCTTCCTGCCTCTCAGAAGAGTAAGGTGGTTCAAAACCCTCGTGTGGGAACCACAGAAATGGAGTATGTCAGTCTGTGGAAAAAAATTTATAACAATAGTACTGAACAATAGTTTTTATACTTATAATGTGATCAAGTTGAAATCTAAATAGACAATATATCCAATAGTCCCAGCTTCTAATTGAAAGATTTAGAATAGGCCAAGCAAACATTCCTTCCCTCATTAAAAAATGACATAATCAGCACTGGCTAGTGCAGCTGGTTTGAAGGTGGGCCTGGGGTCCAAAGGGTCACTGGTTTGATTACTGGTCAGGGTACATGCCAGGGTTGTTGGCCAGGTCCCCATTAGGGGGTGCTCAAGAGGCAACCACCACACATTAATGTTTCTCTCCTCTTTCTCCTTCCCTTCCCTTCTCTCCAAAAGTAAATAAAATTTTTTAAATGATGTGATCAGGATTATTATTTTTTTACCCCAGGTTTGTTCTGAGGCTCACTGAGATAAGATATGTGGAATGCTTTGAACAGTGTGCTAATCTAAACAATTCTAAGTATTATAGCAAACAGCACACAGATCTTAGTACTTCAAATAACAACAGTTGTCTTTTCCTTCTCCCACATCACAACCCTTTGTGGGTCTCTGCTCCAGGCAGTCATTTTGGGACTTGAGATTTCCTTCTGCTTGGGCTCTGCCATCCTCCAACCCTCTGCTTCAACCTTGTGCTGGCATCACTGTCCCAGAAACCAGGAGGCTGGGGGCATGGCCTCGCCACCCTATTCTCAGAGAACTAATGACTGCACTCTGCCTAAGTGCAAGCCAGGCATGAAATGTCGTTTGTGTGAGCCCAGAAGGAGAAAATGGGTCTGGTGACCAGCTTGCCATTCCCCGGCCCAGTCACTGTACGTAGCTACTCAAATGTCATTTCATTCTCTCTGCCAAACAGAATGGCTGGGGTACTTCCTCCTCATGGCATCTGTCCAAGACCAGCTGTGCTCGGCAATCGGACTGATTGAAGAAGCCCCTTACCTGGAGAACCTAGATCACAGGTGGCAAACACAGACCCGAAGGCCAAATCCGGCCCTCTCCCTTGTTTTATCCGGCCTGGCACTTTGTTTCTACCCAGCTTGGATGAGTTCTCACTTAACTGTTAAGGAGTAGTTAGTTACCTTTACACAGACCTAAAGTTATATTCGGCCTTTTGAAGGCAACCGAGAGGCTCATGTGGCCCCCGGTGAAATGAGTTTGATGCCCCTGACCTAGGTATTCAGTACACACCCTGGCTGGCTGTTCTTTAGGCACATGGTCTTTGACCATGCATGAGGACAGTTCCAGCAACAGGGGCTGGAACTGCTAGGTGTAGTTACTTGCACATGGAAGGGGGTACTGTTCAGGAATGGGAAAGAGCCTCCAGTGGTCCCTGCCCAGATTCTGTCACATAGAAGCCATGGAGGAAAGGGCTTGGACCTTGTCCCAAAACCACCAGAATGCTGTTACCTGTCAGCAGCTGCCTCTGTGCCAAGCCCACCCACTCATAGACCCTCCAGCTTTCTCTCTTTTGTGTCCCCTCTTCGTCTTTGCCTTACTTTCCAAACCTTCATGTTTCAACAGAGACAGGCATCTTATTCATTTTAACAAATGAAGTAAGGCAAATATTTAACAAATATTGACAACCTGTTGTGTGACGTGTACTGTCAGAGCTACAGATATGAATAAGATCAAACCTCAGACTTCTATAGCCATATAGTCTAGGGAGGAAAACAATAAATGAAAGACAGGGAGAAGTTAGTACTGAGTTAGTGATACTGAAAAAATGCAAAAGGGGATTAGAGGAGTTTTAAGAAGTCACAGCTAGGGCATCAGCACTGTGTTGAATGGGGTTTCAGCTCCAATCCAAAGCTGCATAGACTTGCAAACACTAACGATGGCATGGACGAGGGTCTGGGGAGCAGGACATCAATCATCCTGGCAGAGCAAAATAAAGATGAAATAGTAGATAGCACACTGTGGGAAGACACTGAGGACTAAGCTATAGAGTTTTGGTGTTATTTATTAAGCATTTGGGAACTTCTTTGTGGTTTTAGAGTAGTGAAGTTGTATTGCCACAACAATATGTTAACAAAATTATTTTTTTGCTTTTTGCTAGAAGGCACAATGGATTAGAATAAAGGCCAAACTAGAGAAAAGCAAATAATATTAGTAGCTACTAATTGAGGATTTCTTCAACAGTGAGTATTTAACCTTGTCAACAACTTCTTTACATGGTGTGCACTATTATTATTTTATTTGGTTGATCTGATAAATTCAGAGTTTAGACTCTAACTTAGCAAGTCCATGTCCTTAAATACTAGGAACATGGCATAATAACAATGACAGCTCAAAAGTCATTTGTTGGTCATGAGAATACAAGGAAAGATGAATGAGGCAGACATTGTAAAGAAAGAACAGATCAGACTTATTGATAGGTTATATTTAGGGGCTAAAGGGAAGGTAAAATATTTATCCAAATTTTCATCCTGGGAAATTCTAGAAAAAAAGTATTGTTAAGAAAATGAAGGGGAACCCATGTGAGAGTGAAGGAGAAGGTAACTTAAGCTTCAGATATTTGCATTTCCAAAGAGAGTGAATGAAGACAGCATCTATGTTGGTGGTTCAGGGCAGTAATTTATCCTCTTCCAGGTGAGAAAGCAGATTTCAAAAAGAAACACCCAGCGGCAGCATCCAGGAGGCAGTGGACATGTAGGTTCAGTAAAAGGCATGGAAGTCATCTGTGCAGGGCAGTGAGGAAGATGGTGGAGTGGGAGAGTTTAGAGGGTGGAGAAAAGCCAGGGTGGCTGTTGTCCAGGGAGGACCCAAGAGGCTGAAGCGTTGAAGACCATTTTGTTCAGTAACTTTCAGATACTTGTTGAAAACAGTTCCGTACACACAGAGAGGGTATAGGCCAAAGGGAATGGGAAAGCAAGAGAAAGAGAGGGCAGAGAGCAGAGAGTGTGTGTATCCTGGGGATGGGTCTGGGAGCAGAAGTAAAGGGTGCCAATGAGAAATGTGTCATGGATGGTTAAGATTTCAGAAGAACCTTCTCTGCCTGGTCCTTCCCCTCATGGGCTGCAGTCAGAGTGACGTCACTTCTTGAGGCAATCTCTCCCACATTCACACACTCTCACTCTGAATTCATTTCCCCCCCTTTTCTTCCTGTTGCTAAAGACTCCCAGTCACCTCAAGATCATCGCACTGAATCTCCTTTCTTTTTAAAATTTTATTTATTGATTTTAGAGAAAGGAAAGGAGGGAGAGAGAGAGAAACATCGATTCATTGTTTCACTTGCTCATGTGTTCACTGGTTGACTCTCGTATGTGCCCTGACTGGGAATTGAACATGCAGCTTTGGTGTAGTGGGAGGACGCTATAACCAACTTAGCTTAGCTACCCAGCCAGGGCGACACTTGATCTATTTCCTTTTCATCTGTGAGGGGAAATATAAAAGACTCATCACGAGTGATCCAAGTGAGCAGAGTCTCAGTGATGCACCTGCTCCAGGGAATCCTCAGCTCCACATTCACCTAGAAAAGTAGACTTAACGGAGGTAGTGGTCCCAGTCTCCATAACCTCTGAAATATGAGAAGCCCCCATTAAAGAATATCAGTCTAATCTGCCTCACTTCTGATTAATCATCCCTATTGCAAAGCACCAAATACATACAAGCCTACTTCTTTGCCTCTATAGTTTCAATAAATACCTCTATATGCTTTCTACAAAGGAGCATGTGTTCTGCTGGCACACAGAGTGTGCTGAATTCCAGCTCCACCACTTCCTATTTAACACGAGGCAATCTCACCTGTACAATGGGGATGACAATAGAGTCCCCTACATTGTGCTAATGTGAGGATTACATTAATTATCATATTTAAACACTTAGAACAATATGTGTCTCACAGTGAGCCCACGAATGTGCCATCAGTGATTAGTGCTGTCGTTGAGCTGGGCAGAGAGGAAACAGGCACAGTTTCTGTCCTTAGTAAATCATAGAAGGACACTGATTTGTTTGATTGTTTTCACATTTTGCTTAATCACTAGTGTAGCAGGACCATGATGAGAGTATTTCGGTTAACTTTAAGGGTTAAATTATTTTTGAGACAGTGGAGGACCCTGGCAATAATTCATAGTATTACACCTGGGAAAATGTTTACTGAGATCTGCACAATCAATGGACAAAATACCCATCAAACCATCCTACTGTAAGTTAGGAAACACTTTCATGTACTTAATATTCAGGTCTGTTCCTTTGGCCAGAGAAGAAACTCCTAAGTGAGTGTGACATAAATCTCCTTGTAGATTTATGAATGAGAAGAGACTTGCCCACCATTTGAGCACACTGGAGATGGTCAAGAGCCCTGGGAAGGCAAGTTCATTACCTGTGTGTCTCCAGGAGTATTGTCTGGGAGGAGAACAAAAGGGTTCAAACTGAGACATGACTTTGGAGCCTTTACAACCTATTGTGTCTACTAGGGTAGAGTGAGAGATGTTTTTCTCATCGGTGGGGGACCTGTCTGTCTTTTGGGCATGGGTAAGATTTGTAAGAATGATATGGAAGGCAAGTTGCTTACACTGGAGTCACAAGCAGATTGCCCTCCTTTTCAGGTGAAGAAACTTGTTTTTGAGAGCTTAAGAAATGCTCTTCAAATCAGAAGCAAATTCTGGTTATCTGGTCAGTGTAGACAAGATCAATATGTTGGGGGAGCAGAAAATAGGTTCCCAGTGTCACCCCTTTCCCCACATGGCTATCTTCATTGAACAGAGGCACTGCTACTTTCCTGAAAATGGCTTGTGTTTTAGCCTCTTGCTCCTACGGAGCAAGATGTATGGAATTTGCTGTATGGAATTTGCTGTTTGCAAACCTAACCTCTCTAGACTGTTCCCACTTTATCTAGAGGTCAATTTTCCTGGTGTTCTTAAGAGCCACCAATATTGAAAGGAAGTCATTTGCTGCTGAAGTGTGAAATGTTATCCTGATTGAAAAGGAGAGAAATAGGAAATGACCACAGCATTTAGGTTCTTTTTCTCTGGCAAGAGATAGATGTTAAGTTGTAGTGAACCTCACTAGAGAACAGGGCATTGCCCTGCTAGACGGACACATCCTTGACATCCAGAGTAGGCTTACAAGAGTGACATGGCATGATCCCATGATGATACACCAAACTCAATGTTAGAAATCCCACAGGTTCAACATGCCAGCATTATATTGACCCTTATGAACTCCTTGACATTGCTTTTATTCATTAGTCAGTCTTTCTTAATTAAAACAAAGAAGCAAGCAGGCAAACAATATCGATATATTCTTTAGGTGTAAAAGTATGCAATCTGTGTTGTTCTTTTTTGTGCCTAAGTTCTGGAATAATGTAAACCTCAATTTTAAGTAGATTTAAAAAATAATTGAATAAAATAAGTGCTGGCTGTTGTGGCTCAATGGATTAAGCTCTGGCCTGCAAATTGAAAAGTCGCTGGTTCAGTTTCCAGTCAGGGCACAGGCCTGGGTTGTGGGCTGGGTCCCCAGTTGAGGGCATGTGAGAGGCAGCTGATCAATGTGTCTCTCACACATCTATGTTTCTCTCCCTCTCTTTCTCCTCCCCTACACCTCTCTCTAAAAATAAATAAATAAATAATCTTAAAAATATATCATTTATCCATCTCAAGGATGGTTTAATACATTCCAAGAATAATGAATGTTTTTTCCAGGCAGAATACTTGACCAAGCTTGAACTCTTTAGAAAAAACCAAGAATTAGAAAAGTTTTCCAAGAGAAGCTCAATTTGTAAGATGTTCTATAAAAACATTTCTCTCTTCCTTTCTTTCCCTCACTTTATTTGGAACATTTCCACAAGAACTTAAAGATTTTTGTTGTTAAATGGGCCCTAAACCAGTGATGATGAAATCATCCTTCACATTAATGGTACTTTTGGCCTTTTTGGTCCTGAAAATACGCAAATTCTTTTGAGAGGATTGTTCATAACTGTTTTCCCAAAATAGATTACCCTTTTAAAGCTAGGTGTCTAAAGACCATTATCTTTTGTTAAAATAATATTCACTAAAACACCCCCAAAACACATGCACACACATACACGTGGACACATGTACACATGCACATTCACTGCAGTGGCTTTCCTTAATTAACAAAGCCCATGCAAAATCCCCTCATGTCATGAATTTCTGGTTTATTTTCCAGTGTATTGTGCACCCCTCCCAATGCTCCTCATCCTTTATTCTCTGTTTTTTTTTATTTTTTAATATTATTTTGTTGTTTATGATATTACAGTTGTCCTAATTTTCCAGCTTTGCCCCCCTCTTACTCCTTTAAGCACTCCCTACACCCTTGTCCGTGTCCACCGGTCATGCACATGGGTTCTTTGGCTAATCCCTTCACCTCTCTCAACCAGGCCCCCTTCCCACGCCACTCTTACAGCTGTCAGTCTGTTCCCCTCCTTTATTCTCTCCCCCTCTTCCCTAAAGGCTCCTACTCTTTGCAGCCTGCCCACTTCTTCCTAAATGCCTTCCTTCCCACTCTGCCTCTGGGAAGCTTACCAGACCCACATGAAAACCACTCTGCGATACTGTTGGAAGAGTCCAAGCTGCCTTCAACTCCTCATGATCTGCAAAGGTTTCGATCCAGAAGCCTGCTTTGCGGGGTCTTTACCTCCATCTGCCTCAGCAATGCTTGCTAACTGCCCTTCTTCAAGGTGGTGAGAAAAGAGGGGCAGACTTGCCCAGGCCGATAGCTTGTTCTGCCCCCTTTGTGAGGGTTGGGTTTGGGTTTGGCAGGAGAGACTTGACCTTCACAGTCAAATATTTTGTTGCCTTGTTTCTCTCCATGCGTACCATCCCAGACTCTCACCAACCTACCTTGTCTCCCAAGAGCCCCTCTTCACATGCAGAAAATGGAATGGTTTTTGCTGTATGAATTATTAATTTTTCTTACCTGTCTGCTACTCTCAATCTCAGACTCTACACCCCTGAGCATCTGCAAATGCCAGTAATGATTTTCTCATATTAAGAAATAGATTCTCAGTCTTTTGAATAAATATGAGTGAGGATCCAACTATCAGAACGGGTCTGGGAGGGGTCGTATGATATTCTTGGTCAATATTGCTTTTTGTCCCACCACGGTATTCCACAGCTGTTGTATATGGCAGCCTTCCAATGTGGGTAATTACATTCTGCTTACCTCTGCTCTCTTGAGGTTTGAAGATAACTCATTCTCCATGTCCTTTCCTAAATCAAACAACGATACCTCCTTGTGGCACTGCTGTTTGCAGAGGCGACAGAGGTGGGGAGAGGCAGCAGAGTGGAAAGGGCTGCTGCTCAGGAGCCGAGGGCAGAGGCCCAGCCATGCATGCCAGCTGCCTCAGTCTTTGCATCCGCATTTTGGGAGTCTTATTCTCTACCCTGAATTGTTGCATGGATAATGCAGGTAATCAATCACCTGGAACATCTGGCTGGGTAGGGACCAGTGTATCAGAGCGTTTCATACAAGAGAGGAAATCCTCCTTCCGTGAAAAATGGAAGAGCCCAGGTTGAATCAACTGTTAAGAGAAGCGCCACGCTGGGGAGGGCTGGAGAGAGCCATCACCCCGCCCGCCCCAGCTCACACTGTGGGAGGGGAGGCAGCGCAGGAAACCGGCCAACCACTCTGCAAGCGCCAGGCTTTTGTGCCTGTCCAACTTGCTGAGGAGCAAGCAAGGAATAAACAACACTTCAGCTGTTATTTATTGTTATGAATGTTGTTGTGAAGGTCAAAAGAGATTACACAGGAGTATGAACAACTATCAAATGTGAGTCCGGTGTGCTGTTCATCAATCAGAGAAGAATACCAGCCATAGCAAGCCAGGCTAACCAGTAAGAATGGTCCCTTTTAGAGCATTTCTTCCAGAAGTTTCTTTCCAGTTATCATATAATTCAGTGAGCTTCACTTGCTTCTAAAATGAATGTGAGGCTGTTACTCAATAAAGAAAGAAAATCAATAAGTTTAGGTAAAATGTGCCATAGAACGAACAGACAAGAAATGAAGAGAGGGTGGGTTTGGAAGCAGGAAAATATACTCCAGAAAATGCAGGTAAAGGAAAGTGACTATAACTAAGTGCAATAGCTCTGAGACTCTCATTGGGGTCTCTACCCTCCTGGTAGGACGGGATGGGGGTGCGGGAGGCTCTCTGCCCCCCACCCCCCAGCCAGAGAGACTGGGTTAGGGAGAACACCTCCACCTGGCACTACTAGCAGGATGGGTGCATGACTCTCGTTTCCTTCTGCCCTGGGCTCAGCCCTTCAGCCTTGGGGAGGTGCACCCCAGAGTTCTCAGTGGAGCAAGGACAGCAGAGCACCAGGGTGAGAGCACACGATGGAGCAGATGTCTGGAGTGGAGCGAGTGCGTCCAGGGAATGGAGCAGGAAGGGAAGTCAGGGTGAGTCCCCAGGAGCAACTTCAGCGTGCTGCTCCTTCTGCCTCCACTGCCCTGAGAAACCAGAGCTCAGGAGGCCAAGGAATGGCCACCGTCTGCCCCTGACCTGCAGGGGAGGCCTCTCCCGGCCATCTGCTCCCAGCTCACAGGGGAAGGAGAGATGGGCGCTAGCCGCTCAACCACCTCCTTGTATTACTTTGTGTGGATTTGATTTTACAGACACTTAAACCTGGGGCCTTTTCCTAGTTAAGTCTGCAAGCGGGTCGGTTAAGCAGCCTGGGAGGCGCCACCTGTGTGAACAGGAGAGGGGTGTGGGGTGCCTCAGGAGGGGGATGAATGGCTTCGGGGACCCTTATTAATACTTAAACGGTCAAAGCTGATAATGGGGCATCTTTTTATTGGCCCAACAGATAAGTTCTAATGCACAGGTGGCTTCCTTGATTTGCATCGGTACAGTTCAGGCTGAGGGTTCTATTATTTGGCAGGGATGATACGGGAGTCCGCATTATCAAAGGCGGCGGGCGGAAAGGAGCTTGGACGCTGTCTCACACTCGGTGTCTGCGTGTTCACTCACTGAGAGTAAGGTGCTTTATCCAGGTGCTATTAGACGTTTCACAGTGGAGCATTAACAACTTGCACAGCTTTGTACATATGTCCTATTGATGTGCAAAGTGATCGCAGCCCAGGCTTCTTTTATTTTTTTATTTTTTCCTGGAAGAGTGAGGTCTGCTTCCCTGGGATGATGCAGAGAGCCTAGTGACATTTTCAGTGATTCTCGTACCTTGTGGATCAGAGAGGGACTGCTGGAAGGCGAGCCCACAGGAAGCTGACAGTCCGGTCTAAGAGATGGCGGCACAGAGTTTTAAGGAAAGAGCATTGGGCAGGAGACCCCGTGTAGCTGCCCCTCAAGAGAAACAGAGAGAGTCGCCGCATTGCCCAGGGGCGGCAGAAAGGGGAGGGTGTTTTTGAGGGGGACCAGTAGCCCTTCTGGAAAGGGGCACTGTGGTAGCAGGCCGCCCTGGTGGGACACCCGCTGGCAGGAAACCGAATGGTGAGCCTCAAGGTCATCGAAGGCCTAAGAAGGAGGGCGAGGAGATCCAAAGGGTGGAACGAAGAGACCAAAGTGTTTGGAAGCTGACAGTAAGAAAATTGGGGGCTAAAAACAAAGAGGCCAAGGCAGCTTTTCCTGGCTGGCGATGGGAAGAAGAAATGGGACTGGAGTTAGAAACCAATTAACTCTGATTGCACAATCAGGACCCCACTTCCCAACCAAGCTGCTGCCCCACCAGGGTGTGGGGCCACCTGAAAATGATGTCATATCTGAGGAATTGCTACATTGGACTTAAGCCCTGATTATCATTAGGCAACATTTGGGGATCATGCTTTCCGAGTTGCAACAAAGCAGAAAATTTCCTGTCATTTTGGACCGACTTTGCTGGCAAAATTTCCATTTCTGAGTCGTTAGCCACTCAACAAACTGAAATAAACTTTCTGATTTCTCTGACTTTGGAGCAGAGGCCTCACAGAGCTTCCTTAAACAATTAAGTGTTTCATGCTAACCCCAATGCTGCTGGCCCCTCTCCCCCATGTCCACATCTCTGTCCCCGGGCACCTCTGCATGTAGTATTAATTAGGCCAGCTTTGGCCCTCCCGCTGCCCCACAGGCAACCTAGTGCAAAACCCACAGAGTTGCTTCATGGTTTGATTTGTATTTTTTGGGGGGGGGATCGGTTCTTCTGGGGGGAGGGGAAGTTTTATTGAGATATAATTGATATACAAGAAACCTCACATATTTAAAGGGTACAATTTGATAAGTTATAGCAAATATATACACCCACGAAACCATCACCACTGAGACAATGTCCATAGAACATATTGTCACCCCCACACATTGTGTCACTTGCCACTGCCCTTTATAATCCCCTTCGCAACCCCAGACAACCAGGAACCTGCTTTCTAGTATGGTAGATTAATTAACATTTTCAGTGACGTTTTCGACAAATGAAGTCATGGAGCATGTTTTCTTTTTTTCTTTTTCCTTTTCTGGTCTGGCTTCTTTCACTCATCCAAATATATATGTATATATATATATATATATATATATATATGTATATGTATATGTATTTCCATATAAATATCTATATTATATATGTATATATGTATAAATAGATGTGAAATATAGGTATATATTTCAGTATGTCACTCCTTTGTATTTCCCAACAGTATCCCATGACAGGAACCTACAGCACTCTGGCATCCATTCATTTGTTGATAAACATGAAGGTTTTCTCCAGTTTGGGCTATTATAAATAAGGTTGGAATGGACGTTGGTTTACAGGTCTTTATGAACATACACCTTCATTTGTCTTGTGTAAAGAGCTGGAGGAAGAATGGCTGGAGCATTTGGTAGCATGTGTTTAACTTTTTAAGACACCGACAAACATTTTCCAAAGTGGTTCTGTCCCTTTGCATCCCCACCAGCAGTTCCAGTTCCTCTGTGTCCTTGGAGTCAGTCTGCTTCACTGTCACAGTCTGAAGCTCTGTTACAGTGATTGCTCAGTGCGGTTCATTTGTGTTTCTCTCAATGATTAACAATATTAGGCCTCTCTGTTCACAGGCTTATTTGCCATGGGTATATCTTATTTTACCTGACATTAGGTAGCCAGTCCAGCTTTCTCTAGATTAACGTTAGCATGCTTTATCTTTTTCTGTTCCTCTTACTTTCAAACTTAAAGTGTCTTTGTTGCTGGCATATAATTGGTTATTTTGTTTTGCCCAATTTGATGATATTGGCCTTTTGAGTTATTTAGACCATATGCATTCAGTGTGATTTTTGATATTATGTTTGAATTTATCTTGAATTTGTCCCTTTCTATTTGTTTCTTTCTTCTCCTTTTTTCCTGCCCACTTTTGCATCAACTGAATTTGTTTGTGATTCCTTTTGTTTTCCTCCCTGTTGGCTTCTTAGCTGTGACTCTTTTTGTTGCTGCCATAATTATTATTTTACATGTGATAACTCCATCCTAGATTGCTACTAGTATTATTGTTTAAATAGTCATTTTTCATCAAAAGATTTAAATCCTAAGAAATATATAGATTTATCCATGCAGTGACCATGTCCTGTATTTTTCCTTTCCTTGTGAAGATCTATGTTGACTTGTGACATTGTTTACCTTTTGCCTGAAGAACTTAACACTTTTTTTTTGTAGTGAGGACTTTGTGATGAATATTTCCATTTTTGTATGTGTAAAAATGTCTTTATTTTGCCTTTGTTGTTTTGTTAACAGACTTCATTTTTAGAGCAGCTTTAAGTTTATAGAAAATTGTTGCCCTGATGGGTGTACCTTGGCTGAATGTTGTCCTGCCCTCCTGCAAACCAAAAGGTCGCCAGTTCAGTCCCGGATCAGGGCACATGACTGAGTTGTGGCTTCAGTACCCTGTTGGGGTGTGTATGAGAGGCATCTGATCAATGTTTCTCTCTTGAATTGATGTTTCTCTCCCTCTCTTTTCCCCTTCCTTTTGCTCTCTCTAGGAGTAAATAAAATCCTCTAAAAAAAGAAAGAAAAAAACATTGTGAAGGAAGTTCACATATTCTTCTTCCCTCTTCCCCACAGTTTCCCCTATTAGTATGGTACATTTATTATAATCCGTGAATCAATATTGGTATCAATTAGTAAGTTTTATTGGTACCAAGTTTTATGATACCACTATTGGTATCATATTAGTTAAGTTCACATTAGGATTCACTCTTTGTGTTGTACATTCTATGCATTTAGACAAATGCATACTGTTATATGTCCATCTCTATAATATCATACCAATTGTTTCATGGTCCTAAACATTCTCTGTACTTCATCTATTCATCTCTTTCATCTTCCTTTGCCTCTAATCCTTGGAATCCACAGATCTTTTTACAGTTTCTAAAGTTTTGCCCTTCTATAATGTCATGTAGTTGGAATCTTTTACTTAACAACATGTATCTAAGGTTCCTCCATGTGTCTTCTTGGCTTGATAGCTCAGGTGTTCCTTTAAGAAAATATTTTACTTATTTATATTTAGAGAGAGGGGAAGAGGGAGAGAAACATCTATACATGAGAGAAACATCAATCGGTTGCCTCTCACACGTCCCCAACCAGGGACCTGGCCCACAACCCAGCTATGTGCCCTGACTGGAAATCAAACCAGCGACCTTTTGTTTTGCAAGTCAACACTCCATCCATTGAGCGGCACCAGTCAGGGCATAGCTCAGCTGTTCTTATAGATGAATATTCCATCAGTGTGAATGTACATCATGTTTACCCATTTGACTACTGGAGGACATCTTGTTTGCTTTAAATTTTTGGCAATTATGAATAAATCTGCTATGTTCTGATCACCTCCTATTAATCTCTTTGGTGAAGGAGAGAGCACCACCCTAAATAGTATGAGACAACTAATACACCTGTTACCAGATGGCTACAATTGGCAGCGTGTTACTAGTTATCGACCAGCACCATCTGGGGGTACAGCACACCCACACCTTGCAGGAAATGTGGTGGTGGCACCTGGGAGCAGAGTGAACCATCAGGAACTGTGGGAGGTGGGACTTTCAGTAACAAGAGAGTGAGGTGACACTTGGTTCCCACAGAGAATGTGATCAATTGAGTATTTTGTAGGCTCTCTGGGAGGTGAAAGTATGAGGTTGCAGACAGGGTGCCATTCAGCTGATTGGCTGATGAGGGAAGCAGCCAGGTGAGGAGTCTTTCCCACTGACAGCAGGTGGGAGAGCACATCTGGTGAAAGTAGGGAAACTCATCATTGGGGCTTTGGGGCCTTGTGAGGAGGTTCAGTGATGTCAAGATAGTACCTGAGGTTTTAGTTCTTGCAACACGTGGTAAAATATTCTTGGGCAGGTTTTGTATAAACATAAGTATTCAATGTCTTTGGGTAAATTCCTGGATTGAATGGCAAGTTTATGCTTAATTTTGTTAGAAACTTCAAACTGCCCAAAGTGTCTGTAACCTTGTGCATTCAACAATGAATAAGAGCTTCTATTGCTCACACATTCTCCTGCATTGCATATTGTCATTATTTTGGATTTTAGCCACTCTACCAAATAAATAGTGGAATATCATAGCTGTTCATACTTGTAATTCCCTAATGACATGATGTTGAACATGTTTTTATAATTTTCTCCTATGTTATTCACTAAAAGTTTCATAGTTCTGCATTTTACATTTAGATTTATGTTCCATTTGAGTTAATTTTTGTAGAAGAAGTAAGGTCTGTGACTAGATTATTATTGGGTATGTTTTAGCCCTATTTGTTGAAAAGACCATTGTTTCTTTATTAAATTTGCTTTTACTTTTCTTTAAAATCAAAGATCAGCTGACTGTGCTTGTGTGGGTGTATTTCTGAGCTCTCTATACTGTTGCATTTGTCTTAATTCCTTCAAGTACCATTTCTTTTCCTTTACCACACTGCCCATTCCTTCACCAGCACTACACTGTCTCCATTACTATAGCTTTATAGCAAGCCTTGAAGTTGGGTAGTGTCAGTCCTGGAACTTTGTTCTTTTGTTAACAATATGGTGGCTATTTGAGTCTCTTGTATGTCCATAAAAACTTTAGAATCAATTGATAAACAACCACAAGTTAACTTAGAACTATGACTGGTGTTATGTTGAACATAGATCAAGTTGGGAAGAACTAACATTATAATATTGTCTTTTCACCAGTGAACAAGGAATATCTCTCTACTTATTTAGGTCTTCTTTGATTTCTTTCATCAGTGTTTCACAGTTTTCCTTATATAAACCTTCTACATATTTCATTAGATTTGTGTCTATATTTTATTTTTGATGCTAGGTAAATGGAAAAAAAAACCTCTTGCCAATATTTTTAAAAATATCTTTTTTCTCCTCCCTCCTGTGCTTCTGAGGCTTCATTTACATGTACAAGAACATTTGGTGGCTTGAAGTCGTTCTACAACTTACCAATGTGCTACACATTGTTTTATATATATATATAATTATATATATATATAATTATATATATATATATAATTTTCAATAGTTTCTACTGCTCTGTCTTCAAGTTTACTATTTTTTTCTTTACTGTCCAACATACCATTATTTTGATCCAGCACTTTTTCATTTCACACATTGTAGTATTTAATTTCTAGAAGTTTGACTTGGTTCTTTTTTTTAATGTCTCTGCTTAACTATTTGAACATTTTCAGAATCCTTGGTTGCTTAATCGGTTGATTTTATTTTCTTCACACTACGAGTCATACTTTTTGCTTCTTTACATGTCTGGTAATTTTTTATTGAATGCTAGACATTGTGAATTTTACCTTGTTGTGCACTGGATATTTTGTTTTCTTATAAATATTCCTAAACTCTGTTCCATAGTGTATTGGAATTAGACCCTTTGGATCTTGCTTTTAAAAAGCAGTAGACTGACTAGAGTCATGCTTGCTCTAGGGCTACGCACTTACCATGAAACACCTCTCTGTTACTCTGCCCAGTACTCTGTGAATCACGTGGGTTTCCAGACTGGCAGGAATGGATGCTTTTTCCAGTCCTGTGTGTGGTTACTGCTTATCTCTTTCAGTGGCTCTTTTCCCAGCCTTGGGTCTTACCTGCAAGATGTGATCAGCACTCAGCTGAGAACTTGAGGAAAACTCTTGGCAGACCTCTAAAGTCCTCTTTCTGTCTAGCTAGCTCCCTCCCTTCCAGTACTCTGCTCTGAAAACTATAGCTGCTCTGGTTTCCCCAGACTCTGAACATTCTGTCTTCAACTTGGAGTCCTCAACTTCCATCCATTTCATAGCCTGTAAACTAATTTTGGGCATGAACTGCAATGAGTGCAGCCATTCCTTTCTTTGCTCTTCACCTCTTATGGATCACTGTCTCTCACTGTCTGAGTTTAGAACCTTGGGTATTATGGTTTCGTATATCCTGTCTGTTTTCTGGTTGTTTCAGGCAGGAGGATCACATTGGTTCCTGTTGCTCCATTGTGACCAGAAGCTGAGGTCCTGTGATAGGATAAATCCTGGGGCCCTAAAGAAAAAGGTGGGATGAGCAGCTTCATTTTGATTAGCACTGCTTTTTCTTCTCTTTCGACCTTCCTGGGAGCTCTCCCTCTCCTACTGTCAATGAAAGTTGCTTCCAAACATGCAGATTCTCCCAGGAACTATGCAGACACACCTGGAAATTTGCATCTTCCCCTCCCTGAAGTTTAAAATCAGCCGCAAATCCACCCCCCCACCATGGGAAGCCTGCTTTGAAGCCAGAGCTGTGGAGAGGTTCCTCCTGACTTCCTTTTCTTAGATACCCACAGGGGATTTTTTTTCCACTAAGGAGAATTGTACCATCTGAGAATTGCACCATCCAAAAGTCTGAGTCAGCCCCTTCTCAGGAGGGAGAGTTCATTTTGTGAGGCAGAGAGAGCTTAGTTCAGAGAGCTATACAGAAAAATTCACTTCAAAAGGAGCAAAATAAACTGTTCTCTGGGGATTATTTCCCTTCCTTTTTCTCTCTTCTACTTTTTACATTTGAAAGGGATGGAGAAGCTGAGAAAATTATCTGCCAATTTTTTTAGGCTGACTTTTCAAGGCCAGAATTAGAAGGACAATAAGAGCAGCAATGAATTTGGACTCCGCCTCCACAGGAGTGTCTGATGCATCCCAAAGGCTTGAGGCAGGAGGGCAGAAGAAAGGCCAGTTGGCATTCCTCACTGATTCCTTCATCACACCAGTTTTCAGTATGCCTTCCCCACCAGCACTCACTGTGAGATGCTGGAGGTAAATGAATGAGAAAACATGGTGTAAGGAAAATATCAGGAGTCAGGTACAAACAAGAAGAGTAAAAGGGGTTTCCAGAAAAATTCAAAGGCAATTTGGGGTTACTATGGACTAATAGTTACACTGCAGAGCCAGCATGCCCTAAAATTCACACTATCTTCTAGAGAGGCACTAAGCACTAGTCATCTCCTCTCTTCGCCTGGCCCATTCCCCTTGTCCCCTGAGGGTTTTGTTGGGGAGCCCTCCTCTCCCTATGTCTAGTTAGGTGCTTCTCTGTGATGCATATGCAGACCCATATACTTCCTCTAAGTAGAACACATTTTAATGTTTTGCTATTGTTTGCTTCTCCTCAGATTACAAACATCACAGGGACAGCGATTTGCCTTGTTCATGGTCGTAGTCCATCTACTAGCACAGGTCAGAGCACATTGCAGATAATTGGTGAATATTCATTAAACAAATTTTGACTTTCATTTTTTCATTCAGAGGACTCTCTGAAACAGGCAGAGGACTATACTTATCACCATTTCACAGCTATACATACGTTTCAAAATGGCTAGGTCTTAAAACTTTAGAATAACCGACCTTTAAGTTACTGTGATGCTGAGGAACACTCACTACAGACCGTGGCAGGGCTCCTTCAAGCCACAGTTGAGGGCAGGGCTAGTTGCCCATATCTCCTATTTTCACGGACACTACCATTTTTTGAAAGTTTGGAGATGGGAAAAAGGTACCAGTGTGGGTAGTAATCCAGTAAAATCTTGGAAGCCACCCCAAAGCAAAATCTTGTCACTTCTCTTGTAGAGCACTCACTTTCAAAGGACCACACTTCTCCTTGCCTGCCATTTTTCAAGACACTCTCTTTTTTTGTAATAATTTTTCATCTTTGTTATTCTTACTTTTTTCTCAGTGTCCTGCACATGACTGTGTGTGCCCACTCATGGCTCAGAAATGCGGGAGGGAGCTGGCATTCCAGTCCCAGCTCCTCCACTTCACTGGGTTGCCTTGAGCAAGTTACTGAACATCTCACAGCTCATTGTTTTCATGCATGTGTGTTTGTGTGTATTTGTATACATACACATATATGACAGGAAGGATACACACTAACTTCAAAATAGTGACTACCTCTATAGGATTATAGGGTAAGACTCAAGGTAGACTTCAACTCCGTTTGTAAGTAAAATTGGCAAATATAGCACTTATTCATTTTAAATGATAGGTACAGGAGTATTTTTGTTGTTGTTGCTCTCTACATTTCTGTATACAGCTCACATAAAAATCACTAAGGAAGAGATAATAGGATGCTCATACAAATATTTTACAGAGCTCAGTGAAAATTAGGGATTTTGTATATAAAACAAATTCACAGCGGACACAGTAGGTGACAATATTTATGCAGCATCTGGGTAGTGAGGGAGAGAGAGAGGCAGACCATGTTACAGACAGTACAGGCAGGTGAAACCCAACTATTGGTGCTGGAAGTGACTTTGACCCATTGACTAAAGGTTAACTCAATGGAAGGGATTATTTCTATTATGGGAAGTAGAGATGCCATGGATTTTTAAATGTTTATATGAAGTCTTGTGCAGGGTTTAACTCCCTGGGGCTGGAGATTCTCCATGCACAACCTGAACGTTAGAAAAGAGCTGCTCCCCTTACTGAGCTTCAGGTAACCAGAGATGCATCCAGTCGGTGTAACCTCAGTGGCTGCAGTCTTCCGATTCCAAGAGGCTGCCCTGACAACACAGGCCTCAGGCCACTGTCCTTATTTGTCCTTATTTGCATCAGAGTGCAAGGCCCTGCACAGTGGGTGGGGGGGTGCATGGGTACAAAATGACTGCCATTGGATGTTGCAGGGAAGACCTTGCTTCCTCAGGTCTCCCCTGTCTTGGGCAGAAATCCAGATCAAAGGGGACCGAGTGGGGGGAACTTTCAGGCTTGCATGGTGGTGTTGAACAGACTGCAGGCAACGCTACTGTTTCAGAAGGAGACATGCAGAAGAGGAAGCGGGTGGGGAGGACAAGAGGAGAGAGCATTTTCAGGCTCCCTGGTGGGAAGGGTCCAGAGCCATGAAAGCCTTCTGGGCTGCAGGCGGTAGAGAAGAGCACAGTTCAGTCTCAGAGCCGCCATGCTGCCTGCTGGGCCCAGCAGTGGGGCTCTGTGATTGGACCGTCACCCTTTGCCCTCCGGGGATGCTCAGCAAATGTCAGGCTTTAATGAGATTTCCCACTATGTTGAGGGACTCTTGTGAAGCGTGAGTCACACACAGTAAGTCACCAGCTGGATGTTACATCTACCTGCCACTCTAGGAAAGCTTCCCTGGGATACAGCAGAAAAGCCCTCAAGAGGGCTGGGGGCCCCCTTAGCAGAGGAGTTCAGAACTTTAGACTTTCATGTTACTCTGTCCCTCAGGTTTTCTGAGTGCTTTGCAGGGAAGCCACGGATGGGAACTTCTGGGGCTGAGAGAGAACCGCGGATACCATGCTGCTTAACCTTCTACCTTCAGGAAATGCTGTACTTTAAGAGAATCAGAGAATAAATGCAATGTCTTTTTATTTCTTGAGGGCATGAGAAAAAGGATTACTTCTTCTCATTTGCACTCTTCTTTTACATCCCACTGTCCCCTCCTTCCATCTTCCTGTAAACCTTTGGGTATCTACCTGCAGAATGGAGATAAGACCCCTTTTGTGCCTGGAAGGCCTGCAGCCAGTGCTGACATCACTGGTGAGGGGTGGTGACTGAACTGAGGACCTGTTCCTGAACCATGGTCTGCTTTCAGTGGGCCATGACATCACTCAGCACCCTCCACCTCCTGCATTCAGTTTTATTTTATTTAATCTCAGATGAGATGGCAAGGTCGAGGTCAATGATATTAGTACTTAAAATAATTACAATAATGCATTAATTGAAACCCCACAACCCCTGAAGACACCAGGGTGCTCAGTCCAAATGGAAAACCACAGAGAGAGCCAGGAAGGATGCTGCTGAAGTCGAGGTGACCTTTAGGCATATGGCAGCTCAGGGGCTGGGTGCATAGGTTTTTAAAGAACTCTCCAAGAACCCATCCATCTGGACCCTGGTGTCAGTCCTCCAAACATGCTGAGATGACCAGATGGCCTTGGAAACACAGCTTCAGAGGGGGAAGTCAGAGGAGCCAGCCAGCATAGCCTGTCATTCTTGCAAGCATGCTGCCCTGGGTTTGAGTACATCCCTTGTTTGACTCTTAAAAGGGATGGGTTTTGTTGTTGTTGTTGTTTTAATTTTGCCTGTATGTGTTGTCATTTATACCAGAGCAAATAATAAGACTGCCCATCAAATGCATGTCTGAGTAAAACACAAACAGATTTTGATAAATAAGTATGTGGTCTCTAGCATGAGACTTTCTCCATCCAGGGTCTCCGTCTGTTTAATGTTCACGATCTCTCCAAAATAAATACAAGGGTGATGCAGGAGCAAGAATCATCTGTCACCCAAATGAGCTGGCTGGTCTGAAACCATGTAATGAATAGTGTGTCTGGAATTAAGGGAATTTCTTACTGAATGATGTCACAGGAAATGGTTCTTCGAATAGCGACCTTGGGGTTTCCAAGATGTACATCCTGGTCTGAGAGGAAATTGATTCCATCAATGAAAATATTTTTTACAGGTCACTTCTTAGGAAGAAGTTGTGGAGAAACAATCTTTGCTTTAAGAAAGTTGCAGAATATCTTCACAGTATTGCAGATACTTTGCCAGTGATTCCCAGATGAAAAGACAATTTAAATACCTTATGGGGGCCAAGCAGACTGAGAATAAAGAAATCACTTGCTGGTCACTGGACAGAATGCCACAGCAGGGCCAGTGAGCCTTTTGCCAAGCCATTACTGAGGAAGACACTGGATTTCCAATTTACCTTCAGAAGCAAGTATGTTGGAAGTTCTAGTTGGCCTTCTTTGAGATGTGATTGAGAGATGCATGCAGAATTACTTAGCAATTAATAGCTGACTAGCTGGGTAAATCAAGGCTGACCCCTGATGGAGAGAAAAGGGAAAGTAGGAGAAGGGCAAGTGTATGTTGACTAAAAGCTCCCTGGGGTGATTCTGAAAGGCTCTCCACTGCTCCTCCCCAGCGACCCATGAAGAACCACCACCACGTTGCGCTAAACGCATAGAAATGTGGTAAACCTAATAAGTCAACAAAAGATAAGAAGCTGCCTGCCCAGAAATACAGGATAAATTCAGGGCTAACATTTTAAAGCTACAGAATCAAACCAGAAGGCAGGACACCTGTCCTCTAGCACCAGATTGTTACTAACTGCCTTGCAAAACCAGCTTTATGCAGAGATGAAATCACTCTGCACGCCTACTTTGAGCAAGGAAACGGAAATGCCAGGAGGATCCTCTCCCTGCCCTCAGGTGCAGGAGAGCAGTCAGTCCCACAGCAGAACTTGAACTTGGGCTTCTGCAGCTTTAGTCAGGCTTATGTGCTTACCACCATAGTGCTCTTTCAAAACCACATTGCGGTGAACAAGGACAGCTCCCTGTAAAAGGAGAGCAGTTTTCAACCGGGATGCCACAGGGACTTTTAAAACATGCAATACCTGACTATTTAGTCAGGAACACTGACCCCTTTTCCCTTAGATCATCAATAAAAAAATGACAACCGCCAACATGACAGTAGCCATCCGGTGTGAATGAATCAAAATTATACCTATATTTTTGTTGGATCAGCATAAAAATATATTTCTTGGTATGCTGCAGAATTTGAGTAATTAGTTTATCTGTGCCATGAGTTGAAAAGGTTTGAAAATAGCTGCACTAGATTATCTGTATTATTACCAGGAATAATATCTATGCTATTTTCAAAGATTTCAGAAATGTTATGTGGATAAATATGAGGATATGGGGAGCCTTGAAAATATGAATTTTCAAATAAGCATTTGCACAGGCTCTATATAAAAATACAGCCTTAAAATAATCATAAAATGGTGTATTTTGTGCTTTCTAAGGAGCAAAACAAAATGGAATTGTATGTGATCACTTTCCTGGGATTAGAAATGTTAGCACTGGAAGTCCTTGCAGCACTTTTTTGAGACCACTTTTATTAAACATTTGTATTCACATAAATTTTTGTGTCCCCAAAATTTTAGAATATTTTAAGGGTTGCCAGAAAATAAAATAGTATTCATCTAAGAAATATACTGGCGGATTCCAAGAACCTTAAATGGGTAGACGAAAAACGAACTTCAGTGTGATCAAGTGTGAACTAATACATTTACAGGAATGCTATCTAATGTATGTGAACTGTTTCTCCAGCTCTCACCAGCCTGGGGATACAAATCAGATTGTGTGAATGGTAATAAGTACAGGAACCTTTAAATACTTTATTGTCGACCCTCAGCCCAGGGCCATTATCACAGCCTTCTCCTCACCCAGCTATTTCAGAGCAACTTAGTCACTATTTGTCCCTGCTGGGCACTCACGGGAGTGAGTGAATGTCCCACATTTTGAAAATTTAACAAAATTATCAAAGCTTTCTGGAAAGTTGCTGCCAGCCAGAGGAAATGAATCTTGTGTGGGTACAGACTAATTGAAATGCTATGGATTTGTCCATAAATCCCACACATAAATTAACGGGGTGTTTGGTGAATTATAGTAAATAAGTAGAATTGTGGGCCGTTATCAGAATAATTGATGGTACTTAGCATCCTTGCAGCTGGGAGCTCCATTGCAGAGAGCAGGCCACCTCTTACCCACTGATAAAACTAGGGTGTGCTCATACAGGATGAGAAGGGTCAGGGCATCGCCTCTGAGACAGATCAGACTTGGTGATATTCACAGAATTGTTTAACCTCTCTGAACTTCAATTTCATCCTCGGAGAGACAGAATCTCTTCACACTTGAAATGTCCTAGGTGGATGGCCTTGGCCGACTCCCTTCACCTATCTGCACTTCAGTTTGTGTAGAACCAGGGCAGTGATACCCACTTCCTAGAATCGTGAGGGTCGAATTAGTTGATTCAAATGAAGTGCTCAGAATCCCACCTGTGTGGCAGGGGTATGTGAAAACTGCTCGGTAGGGCTTGGTTCTTGCATTTTTTTTTTCAAGGAGAAGTTAAACTTCATGAGGGTATGGAACTCACAGTATCCCCAGTTCCTAGAACAGTGCCTGCCTCATAGTAGGTGCTTAATCAGTATTTATTCATTGAACTCATCTTTAAAATGGGAAAGATACATGCACATATCTAGATGCAAAACACTTAGGTCAGTTAATTCTATGTGTATTTTATATGTATCAATGTGTATTTCAACAACTAAATAGCTATGTCCTGAGAAAGTTAGCCCAGAAGATCACCAGAGACAGGGTTAGGATGAGTTCAGAGTCCAGGGACTCATGAGTTCAAGTGCTTTGATTTAACACTTTAGCAGTAGGGGAACAGGGTTGGCAACTCTACTGTGTCTGAGTTCTAGACATCCGGGTCAGGTCCAAGGCTGAGAACACACAGAAAAAGCCAGGCCAAAAGCTTTCATTTCCTGGAATTCCTCATTATTCCTGACTTCTAATTACAAGCTGCCACTCGTTTCCCAGTTCTCTCCAAAAGAGTCTGCATATTCCTGGATAGCATCCCATGCCACCCGTGCTCTAGCCTTACCTGCCTGCCCCAGCTCACTTTCCCACTCCCCTGGCCAATGCTCTGCACATGAATATGAAACTCAATCTCCCCTTGCCTGACTCCAAGCCCTGGCACTAGCTGTGCCCTTGCCCTTCACGTTCCTGACTGGCAGATGCTCACTTGCGATTCAGTTCAATGAAGTCCTTTGTGAAGTTTCCTTCCCCTTCCCTCATTGGTTCAAATGTTGCCCTTTGAAAACGTCCCATAAGACTGACTCTGCCTGTATCTCCAACATGCCCTATGTTCTTTTGAATGACTTCTTTTTTTATTAGATTTTTGAGGTGACATTGGTTAATAAAGTTATACGGGTTTCAGCCCTGGCTGGTGTGGCTCAGTGGATTGAGTACTGGCTTGCAAACCAAAGGGTCACCAGTTAATTCCCAGTCGGTGCACATGCCTGGGTTGCAGGCCAGATCCCCAGTAGGGGGTGTGAGAAGAGGCAACCACACGTTAATGTTTCTCTCCCTCTCTCCCTCCCTCTCCACTCTCTAAAAACAAAATAAATAAAAATTTATGGGTTTCAGAGGTACAATTCTATGATACATCATCTGTACATTGTCTTGTGTGTTCAACACCCCAAGTCAAGTCTCCTTCCAGCACCATTGATTTCCTCTTTATCCTCTGCTACCTGCCCTAGCCCATTTCCCTCTGGTAATCACCCTACTGTTGCCTCTGAAGGATTTTTTTGGCTTAATCCCTTCACCTTTTTCCACCTAGTCCTTCTACTTCCTTCTTCTCTGACAGCTGTCAGTCTGTTCTCTGTCTATGAGTCTGTTTCTATCTTGTTGGTTACTTTATTTTGTTCATTAGATTCCATATATGCGTGAGATCATACGGTCTGGCTTTTCTCTGACTGCCTTATTTCACTTCTGGCTCTGTATCTGAAGAAACCCAAAACACTAATTCAAAATAATTTATGCACCCCTATGTTCTTTTGAGTCATTTTTGTTTCTGGGTTTAGATGAATTTCTCACATATATTCAAGTGTGTGACTGGCCTGGGTATTGCCATTGGCTAGAGCTGGGTCCAGTACCTAGAAATGCTTGGTGCAGACTTGAGGGAACACACAGGTAGAGGGATGGCTGCATCACTAGCCCCACTGGCCAGTCAGGTACTTCACACCTAGCTTCCTACAAACCCGGGACAAATGGCTCTTCTGGAATAGAAGAGTTCCAACTGTATCTTTCAGGAGATCTATATATTGAGATTGGGCCCCTGGGAGCTGTGTAAACAAACATGGACCCCTGAGGAAGGCCCGTGCTGAGTCACCTAAGCCCCTTCCCTGGGGGTCTCTGTCTAGTGGGTTTGTCTCCGGCATGGCAGTTCTGACTAGGTAGTTTGCAGAGCCTGGGGCGTGATGGCTGGTTAGAAGCTGCCTGAGCTGATGCTGATAAAAACTCGCTAAGCCTTGGCATGATGTGTTATTTATATGCACAGTTGGCCTCTAAAAAAAGTGATTATCTAAAAGAAGCACTTGTCTAGCACCTCACATTAAATTCCAGGCCTCCTTTTGCCTGTGGGACTAACACTGCTAATCAGTGCCAAATCACTGCCATATTAGTACTCGAATAAAAACAAGGCAGGCCATTTGCTCTGTGGAGGGTCTTTGCTGGCCCAGAACCATGCCTGGGTCTGCTCTATTCCTGGCTGCTAGTGAGCACTTTGTGGAGCCAAGAGGTCAGGCCAGGGGGGCATAACTGTGAGACAGGTTCCCATCCCCCCTCTCTTCACCTTAGAAATGCTTGCAGAGTAAAGGGGTCCTGAGCTCAGAATGTGTGAGTGGACTGCAGGTAAATAATTGCATGTGTGTGTGTGTGTGTGTGTGTGGGTCATTGATACAGCAAAATCTGCATTTCACATGAGAAGAGACTGCCTTGCTAACAGATGTTCATGGAGGTGGTCTCTCCGAAGCCATTTCCCCTTACATCCCCCTTGCCTTTCATCCCTTTATGATTATTTCTGCTAAGCTCATCTCTCTCCATTCTGCTTTTTTCACAAAAAGGACTCAACGAGGGCAAGGTTATTTCAATTTTCCTTCTAGTTCCCTGTCCACTTCAATAAGGATAAATGCCATAAAAGGAAAGTGACCCCTCACTCTGATAAAGACTCTAGTTTATTTCTCTCACTATTAAGCAAATTGATGCCATTGCTTTAGCCCTGGGCCCTGAACCTGAAAGGAGAGACAATTCTTCAGAGGGGCCTCTGCAAAGCCAAAGCGATGTGAATGAAGCCTAGGATACACACATATCCCAGACACATCAGACAAGTCTCCAGAAAGAACAGGTATCTCAAATATGGAAACAGATGCGACATCGCCACTTTCAGAGACGTAGTCACAGGCAGTATCTGTAGTCCAGGTTCCTACTTGAGCCTCAGCCAGCTGACGAGGGAGCTGGGACTCAGACTGTGACATGCTTCTTTCTGAGGAGTGTGCCCACCTGCCACAGGAACGTCATGCCCCTGTAGGCTTAGATAGAAAACAAAATCTCCTGGTCAATATTGTATCCATCGCCAGCCCTCCCAGGAGAGGGGAACTTGGACAGCACCAGCTTCCTACTGGAAACACATGTTGCATGTTGTTTGGAGACTCGAGGTGATAAAGTCCTGGAAAACTTTCCAGTAGTGCTTTTACAATCCATAATTATTGCTAGTATTACAGGTTTTCCAGAGTTAGAGCACAGTCTGTTTCTGCTCTAAGCAATTTCTCTAGCCTAGTGTTTCATTGCAGTTGTACATTACTTCTATTTTTATGGGTTGGACAAAAAGCCCATTTAGTTTTTTTCTGCAAAATAAAAGATACATTTTTTTATTTTCATCAATAACTTTATTGATTGGATATTTTGAGTATGTTGGCTATCTTCCACATGGTATTACTTGACTGCTCTTAATTAATGTCTCCATTTGATTGCTATCAACCTCAGCTGGTCTAGGACCCTGGAGCATCATCCAGCGAGGAATCTCCAGCACGAAACTTCACAAACCACTTTTGACACCTTCGATCAGTCAGAGCACCTTCTCCGTACACTGCACAAATCTTTTTTTCCTTGCATTTCAGTCACATTTTTTACTGGTCTTGAAATAATGAAACATAATATGCCAAAAATATTGCTTATTTTCTTTCATTTTCAATATTAAAGTGGCTACACAAAAATTCACCAACCTTGGTAAGTTTTTTTGAAATGCACATTGATATGACAGCTGTCACAATACAACCTAACAAAACTGTTTCTAATGAAGTTAAAGACAGCTAAGTGCTACTAGAGTCATCTTATGGGAAAAAATGAACTATTTTGGCCAACCCAATATATTTTGCAATTGAGAGTAGTCACATTTTACATTAAGAGGGATTTTCAAACTGGTCACTTTGAGCCAAGTGATTAGGTAAATTGTTTAGTATATGTGCCCATATATGAGGTTTAAAATCAGGCTTTCACTTAAGCAATTAGTTGGCTAAACTACTTCTCACGTAAGCATAAGATCACAAAGGGCTATGGGAAGGGAAAGAAGCAGGGAGGAAAGGAAAAAATATAAAAATGGAAGTAGTGAACAATTGTAATGGAATACTAAATTGAAGGAACTGCTCAGATTATAAACAGATTAGCCCTAACTCACAGAGGAAGGAAGAAGGAAGGAAGGAAGGGAGGAAAGAAGGAAGGAAGGGAGGGAGGGAGGGAGGAAAGAGATTTATTCACAGTGGGGTACAGTTCTCTTTGGTTTTTTGATAGCTTGACATTGCTCTCCTTTCAAAGGTTGTGGGGTCCTGTGGGACCCTCATTTTGAGAATGATTAGTATAAGCTCTGGTACATCCCAGGCTCTTTTTATAAGTGCCAAAACCAAAAACTTTCTGTTTAGTTGGGTATGCGAGGTAAGGAGGAGCTATACAAGCTACTCAAAAGCAGCCCAAACTCCTTGCTTATGTGGATGGATTCAGGGCTAAGAAAAAGGTCTACAGAATGGGTCTAAGATACATTCATTGGCCACAGAATGAAGAAATGTTTCAGAAACAATTGAGATTTACAATGACAAAGAGCCAGATTGAAGTGGTTCCCATCGATAAATATCGGACAATTTGTGCATCAAAATAAAAAATAGTATCACCTGTAAGTTGATAAGAGAAACAATAATAAGATTATAATGATTATTATAATCTTATAATAATAAGGTTATAATCCACTGAACAAAATAAAACCATTAACTCTTTGTAGAATTAAATAGATAACTGAGTGAATTAATTAATAAATGAATGAATAAGTGAATGAATGGGAACACTTTCACAGTGTAATTCCAACTGATAAAATGAAAGAAGAAACTGGAAGTTGCCATTTTACAACCACTATACTAACACTTGATGCAATAAGTATCAGTAACTCCTAAAAGTAGTGGGTAGATGTTGGATGAGGAACAAGGTAAGGACCTAGTTTTAAAGTATATTCCCACAAATCACTTACAAACTACAATGGAAAAAGAATAGTACCTTGACATAATCGAAGCCTGCCACACACAACTTTAACCAAGTAGTCAACAATTTAACATCACCAGAAAGGGGGCAAACTATTCAGCAAACACTCATAATGAGACACACTGAGTGGAATATAGGTTTACTTCTATGTATTCTTGCCAAAAATGCATAACCTGGATCTAAAACGAGAAAACATCCAGCATACCTACATTAAGAATCATTCCACAAAATCGAAACAGACTCCTAGACACAGAGGGGGCACCAGTTGTTGCTGGAGGGAGGGGGTTTGAAGCACTGGGTGAAAGAGATGAAGGGATAGAAAGTTATTCCACAAGTTAACTGGTCTGCATGTTGATAATCAGTAAGGGTTCAGAGAAAGTCTGAGGAATGGTTCCAGATCGCAGCAGACTAAAGACACTTGATGACTAAATGTCATGAGCACTTCAGATCGGCTCCTGAACCAGGGAGATGAGAAGATGATGATGAAGAGATATTATTCAGAAAGCCAATGAAATTTGAATCTAAATTGTGAACTAGGTAGTTGTACTATGTTAGTGCTAAAATTTCTGGATTTTAAAAATTGTTCTGGGGTTATGTAAAGGATATGCTTAATTTTAGGAACTAAACACAAGTATTTTAGGGGTAAATGGGCATTATAGCTCAAATTTACTTTCAATAATTAATAAAATTTAAGGAAGTAAGCACATGATCACAAATGGTAAAAAACAGGCAAAAAGGTTAACAATTGGTGACTCTGGGTAAATGTGTATGGGTAACTTGGTAATTTTTTTCTTAAATTTGAAATTATATAAAAGGACTTACAAAAACATTTTGAACATTTCAAAACAGACTTGAAATACCACAACAACTGAACTAAATTTGGAGTCCATTCATCTCCATCCACCTTAGAGGCCAGGTTTCAGCACTGTGTTTTAGTTGGAAATAGAATATTTTTCAAAATAATGCAGAGAAATGACTTGCTCATGTCTCCGAGAGGCATGTGGGCAGTTACATAACCCTGCCTGTTTTTTTGCTGCTTTCGACGTCAGATAAATCTGTGTTCTCTTTTCAGCACAGCTGAAGAGCAGAAATTCCAGGCATTTGAAGTCTGTAGGAAGGGATATCAGCCTCTCACTCACCCTCACCTGCTTCACAGCCCCTTGCACTGTAGGCTGGGCGAGCATGCATCTCGGAGCTGCAGAGGTTGTAGAGAAAACACAGCAGACCTCCAGACCAAGACAGCGATAGCTGTCTTAGACCTTAGGTCAGGACAGTGTGTACCCTTGTCAGACAGCCTCAGAGCTCGCATGCAAATTAAATAGCTGCAACCAGGCAGGTGTGTAGGTAAACATCCATGGTATGTTCTTTGAATTCCCACTCAGTGATACACACATAATTTGTAAGAATTGTAACTGGGACTCTACATGAGCTACCCTTTGAAGAGTGTCAAGTCAAAGACTCAGTATAATGACAGAAAATATATATGCATATATATGTATAAATTTGTATATATACAAATTTGTATATAAATATATACAAGTATATTTGTATATATTTATACAAATTTATTTATATAAATAAATAAATATAAATATATGAATTATTTATATAAATTTATATATATTTATATATACTGTAAGCAATTTCAAGTTTTATTCAGCTCTAAAAAAAGATGAAAGGGGAAGGAGTATCTTTTTAATGTGCAGGAAAACATCTTAAATATTATTTATCCCTAACTATTATTCTTTCTAAAACTCCAAATATAGTCTATGAGGCTCTTAACTCCTCTTCCTCACTCATTATTCCAACAAGATTTACTTAGCACATACTTTATGCCAAGTACAATTGTTTCTCCTGGGGACGCAATGATGAAAGAAATAACAACTTTCCATCCTTGAGGACTGTATGTCTTGTTAAAAGAAAGCCACTTGGGGAGTTGGAAGGAGGCAGATCATGTATTACTGAGATTGTAAGTTTTGTTCTCTCAGTATTATTTTCTACTGGTTTCAGGCATACAGCTCAGTAGTTAGACTATCATATAGTTTACATACTGTTCTCCTCAATATTTCCAGTACCCACCTGGCACCATACAGAGTCATCACAATACTGTTGACTGTATTCCTTACACTTTACTTATGTCCTTGTGACTATTTTGTAGCTACCAATTTGTACTTCTCAATGCCTTCACCTCTTTCACCCAGTGCCCCAACCCCCTCCCTCCAGCAACCACCAGTGCCCTCTCTGTGTCTATGAGTCTGTTTCAATGTTGTTTGTTTTTGGTTTTGGATTCCACATGTTAATGAGATTACATGGTACTTGTCTTTCTCTGAATTATTTCACTGAGTATAATACCTTCTAAATCCAGTTAACTTGTCACAAATGGTAAAATTGTTTTTAAATTTTTTACTTATTTACTTTTAGAGAGGGGAATGGATGGAGAAAGAGAAAAAACATCAATGTGTGGTTGCCTCTTACGTGCCCCTCTCACATGGCCTGCAATCCAGGCATGTGCCCTGACTGGGAGTCCATATTGTGACCCTTTGGTTCACAAGCCTTCCCTCAATCCACTGAGCTACACCAGGCTGGGCCAAAATTGCACTTGTTATGACTGTGTAATATTCCACTGTATACGACGGGGTCCAACAGACAGCATTTATTTATAAAAATTGTGTGATTATTCTTACATGTTTAAATTTCAACCACCTTCAAAGTATTCTCCATTTTGTGCAATGCACCTACCAAGATGTTCTTTCCACTGTTCAAAAGGGTTTTAGAACTTGTTGATTTTGATGCTTCTGCCTTTTTTTTTTTGTTTCACCTCTTTCACATCAGCAACATGTTTCCATTTGAGGACTTTCTTCATCTGGGGAAACAAACAATAAAAGTCACTCTGGGCAGGATTAGATGAATGAGAGGGGGAACAGGGGGCTCAGCTGGTTTTGGTCAAAAACTACTGAACACAGCATGGTGTGGGCAGGTGCACTTATAAATCATTCATCACAAAATGGCAAGCACACTGAAAGAGTCTTCAAAAAGTTCACTGAAGCTGAACGCAGCCTCTCACAACAATGCCAGCTGGTACACTGGTACAGGAGGGTTCCTAGAACACTCACCTATCAGGGGAAGCCTGCACTACAATGGGCCCACCCCTGCAGAAGATAATTTTGTTTTTCTTTTGGGTCCCCCTCATTTACATATGTATAACTGCTTTTTTATCCACTTGTTTTTTGAAGTGCACTTGTGTTGCTTCCATATCTCAGATATTGTAAGTAACATCTCAATGAACATAGGGCTGCCTACATTCTTTCAAGTTAGTGTTTTCCACTGTGGCTGCCCCAATGTGCATTCCCACCAACACTGCATGAGAGTCCCCTTTTCTCCACATGCTCACCAGCACTTGTTGTTGGTTAATTTATTGAAGGTAGCCATTCTGACAGATGTGAGGGGTAGCTCATTATGGTTTATTTTGCATTTCTCTGACAATTAGTGACATTGAACATCTTTTAATATGTTTATTGGCATCTGAAGTCCTCTGGAGAGTGTCTATTCAAGTCTGCCCATTTTTAATTGTATTGTTTATTTTTTTGGTGTTGAGTAATATGAATTTTTATAAATTTTGGATATTAAGCCCTTATCAGATATATCATTAGCAAATATGTTCTCCCATTCAGTATGTTGTGTTTTCATTTTGTTGACAATTTCCTTGCTGTGCAAAAACTTTTTAGTTTGATGTAGACCCGTTTGTTTATTTTAGTTGTTTTTGTCCAAAGAGATAGATCAGAAAAAAATATTGCTAAGAGAAATGTCAGAGATTTGATTGCTTATATTTTCTTCTTAGAGTTTTATGGTTTTGAGTCTTACATTAAAGTTTTAATGTATTTTGAATTTATTCTTGTATATGGTACAAGAAGGTGATGTAGTTATGTTTTTTGCAAAAATTTTTGCAATTTTCCCAGCATTATTTATTAAATAAACCAACTTTACCCCATTTTATATTCTGGCTTCCTGTGCCAAATACTAATTGACCATACAGGTGTGGATTTATTTCTAGGCTCACTTTTCTGTTCTACTGATCTATGTGTCTGTTTTTATGCCAGCACCATGCTGTTTTGATCTGAGAATATAAGTTTGAACATGGTCTGGCACACATCTGGAAAAGACTGCTCTGGCTGTGGGTTAAGACTCGACTTGGAAGCAATAAAAGAAGACAGTTGGGGTTGTGGTTTGATCCAGGATGTGACAGTAAAAATAATGAGTAATAATAAGATTCTGGATATATATGTTGAAGATAGTGCTGGCAGAATTCTGTATGGATAATGAATGAAACGTGGAAAAATAAATAAAAGACATCAGACAACCCCAAGATTTTGGCAGAATCTGCTGGAAAGATTTTATTGCCATTTACTGAGGTTGGAAAGATGAGAGGAACTGCATGCTGGGGGAGTCCAGGAGTCCAGCTTGGATGCCAGTTAGACTTGGAAGAAGAGAGCACAGCTTAGGGTAGCAGCCCACACCTGCTTTGTCACTGTGGGCATGATGGGTACAGGTCTGTCACACATGTTTTCTATAAATAACAAGATGATAGAGTATGTGGAAGCTCTTCAACAACTATATGTATCAGGAATTAATATTCTTTTGTCTTGTGGTTCTGCCCCATTTGTGATGAAAACAGTGGTTTGTATAGAGACAATAGTGTATATTAAGACCTCTTCCAAAGAATGTGTCCAAATGCCCATAAAAAACACAACCTGTTCTAAAATGCTCACCCAGGTTTTTTACAAAAGTAGGTCTTTCAGTAAGGGACAATGCATTTTATTTTATGCTATTGAAGAAATAATTCAATACATGCCTACAGCTCAGAGCACTGGGCTGATTAATAAAAATGGGCATTCTTATCCACACGCTGGCAGGGAGTTGCACTTTCCTATCTGTGGTGGAACAAGTAAGAAAAATTTGAAAATTTCATTAGGATTGCTTTATTCTTTGGGTCTTAGTCACTATCGCCTTATCCTTTAACAGAATGGGAAGGCAGTTAGTTAGTGATTATCTCTGGCATTAACGTTGGTTCGAGTTTCTTGTTTTGTTTTCTGGTTATGTTTCTCTACTTTGTGAAAAGAGCAATAAGCCCGAAGTCAGAAAATCTGAGTTTCTGTCCTGGTTCTGTGTGAGCTTTCAGGGGCAGTTTCTTGGGGCTGACGAAATTGGGTGTACCTCTCTCTTAGTGGTTCAGAAAGAATTAAATAATAAAATACATGCATACAACCTTTATAAAAACAAAAGCTGTTCTATTATTTTGCTCTCCTTCTTTCTTGTTTTTCCCTCTAGTGCTCGAGTTAAATTCTGCTTTAGGTAAATAGAAGAGAGAGTGATCAATTGGTTCAATGAAAAATTTTTTTAATAAATTGTATTTTCTGAAAAAATCTCCATTTTACTTAAAGAGTAGTTTCAAGAAACCAAATAAACAAACATGGCGTCATGGCAAAACAGATCCAAAATAAGACAGAGGAAAAGCATTATAATTATTTTCTTTCTTTTTCTTTTGTTTTTGAGGTGAAACTGGTTAACAGAATTATACAGGTTTCTTCAACACATCATCTATACACTGTGTTTTGTGTATACCACGTCAAATCAAGTCTCCTTCCATCACCATCTATCCCCCAAAACCATTCGTTGCCTTCCGCAACCACCCTCTCCACCCCAGCAATCACCACACTACTGTTTGTATTTATGAGCTTTTTCTCCTGTTTTTCCTTCTTGCTGAATCCCACCACCCACCCACTCACCCACCGTGACAAGCCTGATCTGTATCTATGAGTCTGTCTATTCCATTTGTTAGTTCATTTGCTTTACTAGTTTCCACATGTAACTGAAATCATATGGCAGTTGTCTTTATCTGACTGGCTTATTTCACTTCACACAATGCTCTCCAGGTCCATCCATGCTAACACGAGAGTTAGATTTCCTTCTTTTTCATGGCTGAGGAGTGGAGTAGTGTTCCATTGTATAAATGACCCAAAGGTTTTGTATCTACTCATTTACTGATGGACACTTGGGGTGCTTCCAATCCTTGGCTATTGTCAATAATGCTGCAATACATATAAGGTGGATATAGTCTTTTGGATTAGTGTTTTCAGTTTCTTTGAATAAATTCCCAGAAATTGAATCATAAGGCAGTTTTATTTTTAAATGTTTTGATATAACTTCGTACTGCTTTCCACAGTGGCCGCACCAATCTATATTCCCAGCAACATGTTCTCTTATTCAGTGGCTTGTCTTTTTATTTTGTTGATGGTTTGTTTTGCTGCCCCAGAACTTTTTAGTTTGAAGTAGCCCCATTTGTTTATATTTTTCTTTTGCTTTTCACACTGCGAAGTTATATCAGGAAGAAATATTGGTATGAGATATGTCCAAGATTTCATTACCTATGTTTTCTTCTAGAATTTTTATGGTCTAGGATTCTTATGGTTTTCAAGTCCAACATTTCAGTCTTTAATTCACTTGGCATTTATTCTTGTGTATGGAGTAATAGGTGGCCTAGTTTCTTTCTTTCTTTTTTTTTGCAAGTATCTGTCCAGTATTTACAACACCCTTTATTGAATAGACTTTCCCCCATTGTATGTTTTTGCTTCCTCTGTCAAATATTGATTTGAAGAAGAAATAAAGGGCTTCTCAGACAAGTAAAAGCTAAAGAAGTTTGTTACCACCAAATCAGTATTACAAGAATGTGAAAGGGACTGCTTGAAGAAGGAAGAGGAGGAGGAGGAATAGAGGAATGAGTTAAAAGAATAAAAGAGCAATAAATACATACCTATCAATACTCACTTTAAATGTAAATGGCTTAAAGGTTCCAATTAAAAGATATAATGTATTATATTAGAAGGATACTAGATATAGAAACTAGACTATAAAGGCATGGTTTATTTCTGGGCCCTCCATTCTGTTCCATTGGTTTATGTCTGTTTTTATATCAGTACTATGATGTTTTGATTACTGTGGCTTTGTAGTGCAGTTTGATACAAAGTGGCATGATTCCTCCAAACGTGTTCTTTTTTCTTTTTTTAATTTTTATTTTTATTTAATTCTTGTTCTTAAGATTGCTGTTGCTATTTGGTTTTTTTTTTTTTTGTGGTTCTGTATAAGTTTTTGGAATATTTGTTCTACTTCTAGTTCTACAAAATATGGTATCTTGATAGGAATTTCATTGAATTTATAGATTTCTTTAGGTAGTATTGACATTTTAGTGATGTTAATTCTTCCTATCCATGAACACAGTATAAACTACCCCTCACTGTGTCTGTTTAATTTCATTGGTGTCTTAAAATTATTCAGGTATAGTTTTTTTTACATTCTTGCTTGAATTTATTGCTATATTTTGTATTCATTTTGGCGCTATTGTAAATACATTGTGTTCTTCATTTCCCTTTCTGATAGTTCATTATTGGTGCATACAAATGCGTATGTTTTTTGAATTAAAAAAAAATTTTATTCTGCTACTTTACCGAATTCATTTTTCAGCTCAAGAAGTTTTTGGTGGAAACTTTAAAGTTCTCCATGTACAGTATCATGTCATCTGCAAATAATGATAGTCTTACTTCTTTCTTTCCAGTTTGAATGTTTTTTATTGCTTCTTGTCTGATTGCTCTGACTAGGACTTCCATTACTATATTGAATAAGAGTGGCAAAAGTGGACATCACTGTCTTGATCCATTTTTGCCCATTGATTATGATGTTGTCTATGGTTTTGTCATAAATGTCCTTTATTATGTTGCAGTATGTTCCCTCTGCTCTCACATTGCTGAGAGTTTTTATCATAAATGTGTGCTGAAGTATATCAAATGCTATTCCTACATCTATGGATGTGATTATGTTGTTTTTATCCTTCATTATTTTAATGCGATGTATCATGTTTATTGATTTGTGGGTATTATGTCAACCTTGCATCTGTTGAATAAATCACACTTGATCATGGTATATGATGTTTTTAATGTATCACTGGATCAGTGTTCTAAGATTTTATTGAGGATTTTAGCATCTATGTTCAGGGATATTGGCCTATGATTTTCTTTATTTATAGTGTCTTTATCTGATTTTGGAATTAAAATAATGCTGGCCTCATAAAATGAGCTTGGGGGTCCTCCTTCTTCTTGAATTTTTTGGAATAGTTTGAGAAGGATAGGTGTAAATTCTTTGTATGTTTGGTAAAATTCACCTGTGAAGCCATCTGGCCCAATACTTTTGTTTGTTGGGATTTTTTTACTACTGCTTTAATTTTACTAGTTGTAATTTCTCTATTCATATTTTCTAATTCTTCCTAATTCCATTTTGGAATTTTGTACACTTCTAGGACTTTATCCATTTCTTTCAGATTTTCCAATTTGTTGGCATATAGTTGTTCATAGTACTTTGTTAAAATCCTTTGTATTTCTGTGAGAGATTGCTACTTCTCCTATTTCATTTCTAATTTTATTTCAGTCCTCTCTCTTCTATATTGATGAATCTTTTGTTTTGTTGATTTTGTTTATCCTTGCAAAGAACCAGCCCTTGGTTTCATTGATCTTTTTGATTGTTTTTTATTTCAGATTTTATTTTGTTTATTTCTGCTCTGATCTTTATTATTTCCTAACTTCTGCTCACTTGGTACTTTGCTTGTTGTTGTTTTTAAAATTCCTCTGTGTAATGTTAGGTTGTTTATTTGAGATTTTTCTTGTTTCTTGAGGTAGGTATGTAATGCTATGAATTTGTACCTCAGGACTGCTTTTGCTGCATCCCACAGATAGTTTGTTGTGTTCTCATTCTCACTTGCTTCAAGGCATCTTCTGATTTCTTTCTTGATCTCATTGTTAACCCATTCATTGTTTAATAATGAGACTTTTTGTGTACTAAAATGTTGTCCATCTTAGAAAATGTTCCATGTGCACTTGAAAAGTATGCATATTCTGTTACTTTGGGATAAAATGCTTTGAGGATATCAGCTAAATCTATCTGATCTCATGTGTCACTGAGGGCCACTGTTTCTTTGTTGATTTTCTGTCTGGAGGATCTATCCATTGAAGTAAGTGGATGTTAAAAATCCCCTACTATGACTATAATACTCTCAGTCTCTCCCTTTATGCCCATCAAGATTTTTCTTTACATATTTATGTGTTCCTATGTTGGGTGCATAAATGTTTAGAAGGTTTGTGTCCCATTGTTGGATTGATCTCTTTAGTGTCCTTTGTCTCTCACGATATCCTTGGTATAAAGGTCTATTTTGTCAGATATAAGTATTTCTACTCAGCTTTTCCCCCTTTGCATTTGCATGCCATCTTTTTAAATCCCTTTACTTTTAGTCTGTGTGTATCTTTTGTTCTGAAGTGGGTCTCTTGTAGATAGTGTACATATGAGTCTTGTTTTCTTATCCATTCAGCTACATTATATCTTTTAATTGGAACCTTTAAAAGCCATTTACATTTAAACTGAGTATTGATAGGTATGTATTTATTGCTCTTTTATTCTTTTAACTCATTCCTCTATTCCTCCTCCTCCTCTTCCTTCTTCAATCAGTCCCTTTCACATTCTTGTAATACTGATTTGGTGGTAACAAACTTCTTTAGCTTTTACTTGTCTGAGAAGCCCTTTATTTCTTATTCAATTTTAAATGATAGTCATGATGGGTAAAGTAGTCTTGGTCGTAGGGATATATCACATTGAATATTTCATGCTAACTTTTTCTGGCCTAAAAGAATTCTGTTCGGAAGTCACCTGACAGTCCTATGAGAGCTCCCTAAATGCCCTTCTCTTGCATCTTTCAAGATTCAGTTTTTGCCTTTAACCTTTACTTTAATTATGATGTGTCTTGGTGTGGGCCTCTTTGGGTCCATGTTGTTTGGGATTCTCTGTGTTTCCTGGACTTGTATGTGTTTCTTTTATTACCAGGTTAGGGAAGGTTTTGGTCACTATTTTATTTCTTTGATCCTTATCTCTTTAAATATGTTCTCAATTTGTTGCTCTCTTTCTTTTTCTTCTGGTATTCCTATGCTACGGATGTTATTAGTCTTCATGTTGTCCCAAAGGTCCCTTAAATTCTCTTTATTTTTTAAAAATTTTGTTATATTTTTGCTTTTCTGATTGGGTGTGTCCTGCTAATTTGTATTCCAAGTTGCTGATTTTATCCTCTTCCTCATCCAACCTACAGTTTATTGTTTCTAGTGATTTCTTCATTTCAGATATTGTAATCTTCATTTCTGAGTAGTTTTTTCTTTGTTTTCTATATTCTTTTTTCATGCTTGTAACTCTTACTAAGTTTCATGAATATCCTTATAACCATTTTTTTTTAACTCTATATCTAGTAAGTTGCTTGTCTTCATTTTCTTTAGTTCTTTTTTTTGGAGATTTCTCCAGCCATTTCACTTAGGGCCTGTTTCTTTGTCTCCCCATTTTGGCTACCTCTTTGTATTTACTTGTATGTATTAGATAGATCTGCTTGGATTAACAGTCTTTGTGTGGCATCCTTACATGGTGGGTGCCCTGTGGGGTTCAGTGGTGCAGTCTTCTTAAACACCTGAACTGAGTTCTCCAGGAATGGCTGCTGTGTGTTTTATGTGGGACTTCCTGTTGTAATTGAGTTTTGATTGCTATTAGTCTGTTTATGTGAGTGATGACCTTCAGGCTGGCTAACTAGGAGGTTCAGCTCTGACCATACTTTAAGAGCTGCTGTGTACTTGCTAACCACATGAAGTGGAATGTGCCTCAGCAGGGTTTGGTGTCTTTTGAGATCACTTTTTGGATATGCTGCTTGTAAAGCTAATTGAATCCAGCTCTGATATTTTTTGTAAATGGCCACTGGGTATGTTGGCTCTGGACCTCTTGGGAGGGACTCTAGTGCAGACCAATGTAAGATGCTGCCTAGGACTGGCTCTTGGCAACCTTTTAGAGCTACAAGTGATCCATAGTTTGTGGCTGCCTCTGCTGGGCCTAGGTATGCATGAGAAGGACCAAGCTGTGTGCCAAGGCGAACTTTTACAAGCACTGGTCCTGAAAGCAGGTGAGCAAAAGTCCTAAGACACTCTAGATCCACCTCCTCTTGCCTCTACCTGCCAACTACATATTAGGTTCAGTCACTGAAAGAGTCTCTGGCTGTACTCCTCGGCAGGGCATAAGCTCCACAAAGTGGGGTGAGAGGGAGTCCAGAAGGTGTGATTGCTTTCCCTCAGATTAATGACACATGGAAGAGAGTGATCCACCCAAGAAAGATAGCATTTGCAGTGGGAGAAGGACTCGGCACAGGGATTCTGGCAGCTATCACTTCAGCTGTCTCCCCAGACCGACAAACACCAGACGCTTCACATGACTCTAGTCTACTCTGCCCTGCCTCCAGCAGAGCCTGTGATGAGTGGCTGCAGATCAAATTTTGTGCATTGGTCCTTTAAGAGGATTCCTGTGTCTCTAGCAGAGTCCTGTCTCTCCCTTGTGGACAGAAACCCTGCTGCTTTTCACAGCCAGATGTTATGTGGATGCATCTTTTCAACCCTGATCCTCTGGAGTGGGGAGCTTGGCTCAGAGTTTACATTGTATATTTCTCAGGGGGAATCCCCAGAGCTGAGATATCCCTTGGGAACCTCAGCCACCACCTAAGGGAGCAAGGCCAGCCCTTTTTGCATCTCCACGCTTCCTTCCAATCTTGATGTGACTTCTTCTATAAATCCTTGATCATAAGATTTCTCTTCAGCTAGTCTTCAGTTGGTTATTCAGGGTCATTGTTCTACAATATAGTTGTAGTTCCAGTTTGGTCTTGGGAGGAAGTGAGTGAAGCTACTGCCTACTCTGCTGCCATCTTGGATCTTTGCTAAAAAAAAAAAAAATTATACACATCCAGTTTAGCTCCAAGAATAGAGCATAATAAAGCCTCCTTTCATGGTGACTAAGATCAGGCTCAGGATTGCCCTTGTGCTTTAAATGAGTCATTTAAAGAACATTTGGTGTGGTTTCAGTTTTACTCAGAGATCTGGAAAATGAAAGGGACACATATACTCTATAATTGCAAATAAATTGCAGTTGGGAATTGCAAACACCAGGATCTGCCCAGGTCTGGCATGGAGCAAGGGAAGACATATGTCATGTATCTTTCCTCAGGGGCTGCTGGCTGAGGCAGACATTGCAAAATCTCCCAGTGGGCCTGAGGCTGACAGTTCTTTGTCTTTGAGCACTGTGTAATTAAAGAGTTCCTTGGTGTCCTTTCACTGCCTTGCCCTTGGCTCCCCTAGATGCTTGCACTTCTCCTGAAGTGCTGGTGACAGGACAATGAGTTTTACAGAAGGGGGCAGATGTCACAAACTACAGCATGTGAGGAAGATGCAATTTTTCCTTAGCTAGGACTCATGAAACCAGGGGATATGGATCTGTCCAAAAAATATGGGACACTAACCTCTTGTCTCAGGTCTGCTGTTGGGAAAATGTTTATTCTAAAAACACCCAATTTCTCTTTTTATTTTAAAAAATAAAATATTTAAAAGAAAATTTTTATTGTCTATATCTAGAAAATTAAAGATTTTTGGTTTGGGAAAATATAAAGGCAACCAGCTGTATTTTTATATTTTTTCTAAGTTTAACTATCTTTGAGCTTATTTCTCATCTTTTATGCAATCAGCATTATAGCAACTGATTTTTAAGGTCAACAATTATTTGTATGTATTTACATTTAACTGGGTCTTCCAAGTGGTATTAGATACTTTAGCATATTTTATTTTTGGCCAAGAGTCAATGAACTTGAACTTCAAAAAGTCTTAGTCAGAATTGTTTAAAAGTACAAAGTCTAATAAAAAAAGACCTGGATAATACCATACTTTCAGGATTAATATAAGGAATAATTAGCTTTGTCACAAAGCTGCTTATTACCATATCAACACAGGGTAATAAAAGCATATAAATGCATTATTTGCATATTACATGCAATTTTGGGAATATATTTCCTAAGAACAAGCATGAAGGTGGATGTACAGAACAATTTCCTCAGTCCAGTGTCTGTAGGTCTATAACAAAATTTGAAGGAAAAAATAATATCTTTCACTGCTGCCTTTGAGTGACAGCACTGATGAAAAATGAAGTCATAGATAACTCTGGATGACAATATAGGCATCCTCTACCCATCTTTCAGGTTATTCACAGGTGTCAATCACAGGTGTAAATTTAATCAAATATCATTTCTAATACCTAGGAAATGATAGGACTAATATCATCTATGAAGGATCAGGCTTTTCCTGCAAAGTAGCAGAAATAAAATCTAAATCCTTTTCTGGTATGTTTAATGGGAACCCTGTCTGCATAGGAAATAAAGCCACCTAAGTTCATTGTTTTTTAGGCAGGCGGTGCTGCATGAGTTTAAAGGGAGCTCCAGATGGACAGAGACGATGAAAGAATCATCTGTGTCAAACCCTTCCGTCCTGGGTGTTAAATAGTGCATTGACTGTATCATGGAACGGTTGAAACCAATAGGATTAATGACAGAAATTGTATCCCAGAAAGCCTTGCTCTGACTAACTTTGGGGAAATGTGTCAAGTGACCTCTTGGAGGTTGGGGACACAGGGAGTATCATCTGGAAACATCTCTCTCCCCAGCCACGTGCAAATGAAAGGGAGCAATATTTGCTCAGGACAATTGAGTTTTCACCTAAGTCAAATGAAGGCACACATGAAACTAGAATGGACAGAGAGACCAGATACAGTGCCAGTGGGCAAATTATTTGACATTTACTATTATAAGTGGCACAAGAGTATTCTGCTGGAGCTAGAGCATACTTGTGTGTTTTTTCTCACTCACATTGAATTAAATATATCACCCCAAACAATGTTCAACATTTTCTTTTCTGTAAAGATCAGACTGGCTTAGAGGAGAAAAATAATATCCCTTACCTTTGACCCCCAAACCAAATCACGTTGGCTGGTCCCATTTACTGAATTCCTTACTTTGGGGCTGTCCTAAACACTTTTGCTTATTATCTCAATGTTCCTTCCAACAATCGCATAGGTAGATATCATTAGTATGATTCCTACCTCTCAGGTGAGCAAACTGGGGTCTAGAACAGTTAAATCACTGCCCAATAACATGAAGTTAATAAATGGCAAGAGTCAAGATTCTATCCCAGTGTGACTCAGGAGTCCACGGTCTTAAACACTGTGCCAGATTTTTCCAAGTTCCAGACCACCTCTGTCCTCCCTGCTTAATATCACTGGTACCCCAGTGCATGAAGGAAACCCTGACATAGCTTGTTTCCCATTTGACTCTCAGAGCTCAGTGAGAGGTGACAGGGCAGAAAAATAAATGTTATAGATGATCAGAGCTGGAAGCTACAACATTTGAAGTCGAAGGTCACTGTCACATTTAACTCATGAAGAGAAATCTGAGCCCCAGAATGGAGAAGACATGAGTTGCTCGAGGTCATGTAAAATATGCAGCAGCTTAGCTGGAGGTAAGAGCCAGACCTCTTTGACTTCTAGGTCAGTAGTCTTCTCAAAACACTATACTTCCCTCACTCATATGGCAAATCAGTTTATGGTCCCAAAAATAAAATATAGGATCACCTGTTAGGGTCCATCACCTCTGCCACAAACTCAAAACCCCTGTGGCCTAATGAGGACACACCAGGCTGAGACAAGACACAGGAGATCCTGATTTGTTCTGTACCTGATGACCTAAGGTTTTCTTGGTATCACATTTGCTTATTAATGTTTACATCTAGTCACATAAGTTTCACTATTAAAATGCCTACTTCCTTAAAATTTCTGCTGTGTAGAAAGGAGGTAATACATACTCTACAACCCCAAAATGGAAATTTTACTTTTTTTATTACATCCCTGTTGGCTTTACGATACCTTAGTAGATTAGAACAAAGTTTTTTCAACCCCAGTACCACTGACTTTTCAGACTGAGTAACTCGAGGCGTGGGTTGTCCTGTGCATTGTAGGATGTGTACCTTGCCATGTCTCTGCTCACTAGATGCCAGTAGTTCCCCCCATCCATGCAAGTTTTGTCAATCAAAATTTTTTCCAGACATTTCTGAACATTCCATGGAGGGCAATTGACCTTTGTTGAGATGGGCTAGAGGATTTCTGTTAAGTTATAGGCATTCTATTTGCTTTCTGTTCCTGCCTCTCTTTCTTGAGTTATAAAATAGAGGGGTTGGATGGCAAATTCTAATATACCTTCCCAGTCTCGAATTCAATGGCTCATGTCCCTTCCTGGGTCTGAGTGTTCAGCCCTCAACAGTGCTTCCTGTTGGGGTAAACTTACGGGTAGGTCCTGGAATGAAGCTGAGGAGGTTAGTTTACCAGGTGTATTAAACAAACAAACAAACAAAAACACTCTTTTGTAACTAAGAAGGTAAATAAATAAGGAGTTGACTAGGGAATGCAGAAGGGAAATTTTGTGAGCTACAGAGACAGATTAATACAGGGAAAGAAAGAAAGAGCAACCAGGAAGTCCGGGGAAAGAGCAGACAAGTCACAGGCTTTTAAGGAAGCAGCCAGCTTGGGTGTAAGTCTTCATGAGGCCTCAAGGCTTGCAACAAAAGCCACAAGACTTCTTGCATACAGAGATATGTATCCCCAAAATACACAGTACAATATACACCCCCCGCCTGCTGATGTGATTGACAGTATGTGTTTCATTGTGTTTAACAGACATTTTTGATCTCCTATAGCTTACAAAGTGCTGTCTTTGATAACATGAGAGATACAAAGATTAATTAAACATGATCTTTGTCTCAAAGGAACTTAAAGTCTAGTAGAGATAATATATTTGTATTCAGTCCATAAAAGAGAGTAAATAGTAACCCGAGGAAGGGCTGACAGATACTTATTGTAGGCTCATTATGTGTAAAGTGACTATTTTTTGCTAAAACACCATTGTTTTCATTTTATCCCAGTGGAAAGCTCTAATACAGAACATTCTAACCTAGACTCAAGGCAGTAGACTAAAGGATTCTTTCCTCCCTGAGGTATGATAGATTGTTGACTGCAATATTAAAAGGAGTAATTGAATTTTCATTATGTATTCTTAGACAAAAAAATCTAGCAATAATCTGCCAAGTGTCTGTGTACCTTTAATTCTACAACTGCTCAATATATGGCCACCTAGAAGAATAACAATCTCCTAAGGACAAAGACTAGAAATAGACTTGCATGTTAATTCACAGAAAATGTACCTCTTAGCCCAAACTGAAAATGTACCTTGACACAGACCAGCAAATAGATGCCAGCCTTTTCTCTGAAATTAAAAGAAAAAAATTTTTTCAAGTCAGTTCTTTGTGAATACTCTTCTGTCTTGATCTAAAGTGAACCCTATCCTGACATAAACAAGAATAATTTGGCAGTTGTGCTTTTGTGCATCCTGAACCCTTTTCCCTCAACAGTCTTGATGAGGATGCGGGTGTGTTCTGCATACCAATAGCCACTCCACGCTGAAAGAGAGGTAGTCAACCCAACCCACACCATCTGTGGTCCCCGTTAGATTTGCAGCATGTCTCCCTGAGCTGAGGCAAACCTCCGTCTGTCTCCAGTATACTGAGAATAAGGATAAAAAATAAATTAAGACAAGTAGGCAAACATTAAAATGAGTTGTTACAGAACATTTTTATAGATTCCAATTCAATGTCAAGAGAGCATCATTCTGCTATAATGACTTTTTTTCTTAAAAGCACTTCTTGGCAGTCATAAATAAGCAGCCAGGGAAAGAAATGGTAAGATGAAAACAGAAACTGAGTCACCAAGGGTCTTTATTATCATTTAGACAAAGCATCTGTGACTGTGAAGAGGGAAAAGTAAACGATAACAATGAAGAAAAGAAGTTCCCACACTCTACAGCTGTCTTGTCCATGTCAACAGAAAATCTGGCTCTGATAGGCTGACAGCTTGTCTGTGTAAATAGGTTAGGGCCAGAAATGTTTATTTGTGATGGAATGTTTCTTCCTCCAGCCTATATCAGGAGTTCCAGAAGCACTGACAAGGACAGCAATGGCTCTATAAATCAGTGAGGACATTTCGTCTATTTGGGAAGCATTATCTCAGGGTTGTTCAGGCAATTTTAAAGGATGTTCTTTCTCCCTTTTATCAAAAAGCAGCAGCTTTAAATGCAGATACATACCCTCTACTAAAAGTGCAAGCAGCAGCCTTTAGTCCTTGTGAGTTCAGGTTAATGATTTGCTTATATGCAATTTGGCATTTCTATCTACATGTGGGGCCATTTGTGTACCACCAACGTTCCTGAGTGGTGATAGTTCTCCTGTGGGACAGATTGGAGAAAAGGAGGCTGGCTTGAAGTCAGAGAGAAGTCAAAGTCTTGATCCGGGCATTACTCATTTAGAGACCCTCAGCCTTGTTTCCACACATTTCCACATGAAGATGTGTAAGACTAATATATTACCACAGAGTTTAGTACCTACTTTCTTTTCTGTTCAGGACCATCAATAAAGAGCCTATCTCTTCCTCTAGTGCAGTGGCTGGTCTTTTTTGTCTCTTTCATGGTGAGCGAGGTTAGGTAAATGGAAGCTCAGAGGTAAGAGGGAGCAAAGACAACTGATCTAAGAAGCACTGAGTGCTTCTGAAGTAGTGTCATGCATTTGTATTTATGTTTATGTCGTGTATATTTATTTTTTATTTTCATCTCCTCCTTTCCCATCTCAAGCAGCTGACTTTGACATGTGCTCCATTGTCTGGTTTTGGATATGTCACTTGTGCTTACATTTGCTTTGCAGTTTGCTATTTGAAGTATCATTAGTTGCTTCCTCATCCTGGCTTTACCATCATCCCATTTGCCATCTGGATGGAGCACATTTCTATAAGCTCTGCATCCCCATACACAGAATTGCGTAATTCCTTACACTGCTGGGGGTTCGTTATTTCTTTAGAAAACAAGGATGTGATGTGCATAAAAGCTTTAGCTCTGATTTTACCATCAACAAGAAGGAATTTGATAGATTCTTTGAGACTATTTCTAGCAGTCATCATCATTTCCTGCAGACAGTCTGTGTTATAGATCTGTATGGCATTCTACAGGCAGGGACAGAGTTTGCTGGATGGATGCAAAGCTTGCCTTCTAGAATCTTGCTGCCCCAAATAGATGAAATGAGCACACACTGGTAATACAAAAATACCCACCTGCACAATGCACAGAGCATCTTTTTTCCAGTGATTTTTAATGAAGTAAATCAGTAAAAATTCTTGTTGTATTGGTGTGGGAATATATATTTAGTAATTGGAGTAACAGTTAGAATGGGAATGAGGGGATAAAGATATTAAAGATAGTTTAGCAGGCCAGACCCATGATGGATCTAAGTAAAATAATATTATGTTATTTGAAAACAACACCATTGAACATGTTCCTTTTTCTATAAAACTATTCCTTTTATATTTATGGCCCAACACTCCAGTTGTGCTGGCTAAAAAAAAAATCCAAATCCTTTCTAACCCTTCTTTTTCTTATACAAAATCAAATCTGTCATCAAGTCTTAATATTTGTATTCAGAGTATGTCTTACTGTTCATATTCTTAAAATTCATATCAATTTCTAAATTTTATATAGCTATCTCTTAGGAGATCCCCTTACCTTTGATTTCTGTGCATTTCAAATCCTCTGTCTCGTGACACTAAACACTGACTTGGAATGCATGAATCATCAATGATTATATATATTCTCACACTTTTTACATTTTCTGATCCCAGAAACCCCTTCTATGTCCCATTCAATTTAATAAGTCTTGTTTACACTTTATGACCTCTTCAATGAAGCTCTCAAAGTGCAGACTAACTGCACTTAGCCTGAATAAAACTTTATATAACTGGAAAGTTGTGCTTCTTGTCAGCATCACAGTTAGAAAATTATTTTTCATGATTTCCAATATGCATTTTCTCCTATATTTTGCCTTTAGGTTTTATATTTTATTTTTTAACAATACCTCATGCAGCATAAAGTTGTTTAAAACACACACAGCAGGTGAGCAACAAAACTTTGATTGTTTTTCCAGTAATACCTCTAAACCATAAGGTTTAAGTATGTATAGAAAATTCTTAATGTACCTAATAACCATAGCTTGTTCAAAATTCTTTTGGACAATTAATATTTTTCTTCACATTGCATTATGTGTTAGCTGGCAGTAAGGGTTGAATTCTGATTGAGAGTGACCTTTATAGGAAAATTATGCCCACAAGTTCCCGAGTGATTGGTGCTTTTAATATTTTTTTCTATAGCTTGGTTGTGAACCGTGATCCATTTAATTAAAATCCACTTTCACATACAAAAGAAATCAACAACCTGAAGAAAAGTGAAATGTCACATTCTTCAATCATCTCTTCTGAGTTCTCTGGATTTCTTTTTGAAGAAATTGCTGAAGGCATTTACAGGCCATTTTTACTAGAAATAAAATCTAATGCCAGCTGAGTCAGAATCTGGATTAGTTCAGATCCTGGACATGTTTTAATTTAAAGGTTTTTCATCTTAGCAGAACTATAAATGAATGTTTTAATTATCATATGCATCTAGGGTGTGTACTTTCCAACGCTTAGGAAGACAGAATCCCAAACCACCACCAAATGGACAAATGCCCAAGAAATTGCAAAGTATTTCTAAAAAACTTGTTTTATAGAAATGTCCTTCTTTTGCCAGGACCTATAAGTTTAGGATAAATTTACTATAAGTAACTAAACATTCAAATGCTTAAGTGAACTGGGCTGTGAGATACTTGAGGTTTGTGGCTCTCAGGCAGGCTGGGCTTTCAGTTTAATAAAGGAAAAGGAAAGGAATTGATGGCGATTTTTCAGTACATTGGACAGCTCCCGCTGCCCGCCCGGCTGGGAAAAGCTTCATCAACAGATTGCTAATCTCCCTTCTCTCTCCCTGAATAACATCATGCCTTCTGGCAAGAATCAATGTGTCGCCTTCATCCGCAGGATCTCACCTGTGGACATGCGAAGCTGTCTAATGGGTTCCTGCTTTTTGCCCCACTGGGCTGTGACTGACCAGGGAGCCAGAGCTGCACAAGTTGCTAATTGTCTCAGCCTGTAACTCTTGAATGATGAAAAAGATTAAAAGGGAGGGAAAACAGCTAGTATATCCCTTTCTTGAAAAAACTTGCATTGCAAAAGGCTCATTAACATCATTAGTATTCCATTAACCTCTAGCCAGACAAATAAGCTGAAGGCAGTTTTATAGCAGGGGGAAAGAGATTGAAACAAAAAAAAATTATCTGGGTGTAGGTAATATTTTCCAGTTACCTCAATTGAATGATAGGACAGACATCAGCTACTTTACTTACTTTAGTGATAGCCTGGTGTTGGAGTGTAGCCAGAACCCTGGATGCTAGGAAGGGGCTGTAGGAAATAGCAAATAAAGAGATTCATTGATTGAGACAAAATGTATGAGAGTAATTCATTTTAACACAATAACACAAAATCTTGCAAAGGAACACGGTGATACAATACAAGCTTTAAAAATTATGTTCTATTGTACAAACAAAAGGCCATTCACCTTGTAAATTTTTCCCATCACATTTTGTTTTATTCTAATCCATACCTCCCTACCTAGATCTTGTTTTTTGATCTCCACTCTAACAAAATCTGTTGCAAATTTAGAAGCTGAGTGTAAAATATTGTTAAAGCTATTAGTCTTTAGGTTTCTTGGTGTACAGAGGACAGTTTTTTAGATGACAACATGCAAAAGTTATGCAGCCTTGTAATATAAAAATAAAGACATTTATTAAATAAGATACAAGATACAAGAAACACTGTACACGGAACAATAATGCCTCAGTCTCCTTCAAAGTAGGCCCCTTGGGACCTCAGACACTTCTCCCAATCACCATCAGCTGCCCTGTCATATTTTCCTGAATCTTATTGATAGTCTGAAATCCCTTCCCTTTCAAGGGTGATTTTAGTTTTAGGGAAAAGCCAGAAGTCACAGGGTGCCAAATCTGGGCTATGTTGGGGGGGTGGCGATGAGTCACTTGGATGATTTGATGTTTTGCCAAAAAAAACTGCACTAGTTCTGTTACGTGAACAGGCATGTTGTCATGATTAGGCTCTCAACACCAGTTGCCCACAGCTACTGTCTTCTGAATCACCCAAATAGTTTTTACAGGGGAATGTTCAGGTTTAATGCAAAATTTGATGCAGATTCATTGCTTTACTCATTCAGTAATTTTGAATGTAATGGCCACAGTACACGTGCTCACTCAATGGCATCTACTGGCCCCACTGACTGGTAGAGTGAAGTTGTCCTTGTTCACACAGGTACATTTCAGTCCACTCCCCTTGGCTGGCAGGTTACGTTGATGTTGTGGGAGCCATTTTCATTACATTAACAGTGGCTGGATGTTTTCTGGACAGACCTCATATCTTAGATTTTGTTCTTGACTAAATCTCAGAATATAATGTGGATTTTGGTGACTTAGTTTTCCTTATATAAAAGATTGTGCTTTTTAAGTTTCTTTAAAAACTCTGTGTGAAAAATAAGAGATGTGTGAAGTTTCGTAAAAGTGGAAGAAGTAGTAAAACTATAATTGTACAATTATCTAATGGAAGCCTAAACAAACACTTATGTTAAAATGTCTACCTCAGAGTAGGAATCTCTAGATCACTGTCAGATTAAAGTAATGTTATTGTTTAATATTAATATCAGGTGTAGCAATGATTTACATTGTAGCCTTATTTTTGTGCCCAAGTTGAGTAGTTTATGACAAGAATTAAGGCAGAAATTTCAGATTTTCTATCTGTATACACACATGGCCTTGAATAGTCAAACTCAAAGTTGACTTGGTCATAGAACATGCATTTCTCAACCCGATGCATATTTAAGAGTCATCCCCATGCTCCAAATAATTCTCTTAGCTTTGATAGTATGGTTTAGACTTTTTATAATAAAAATTAAAACTTAAGGCCACTGCATCAGTAATTACAACTTAAATCTTGTTTATTTACATGACAGGTAATTTTTCTCTCCTCCCTTGGATCTTGGAAGTAAATTTTGAACTTGTCTGTACTTTAGAAAACTCCAAGTAAGGTCAGATCCAAAAACAGACACACTTTCCAAATTCTGCTTTGAAGCTGTTAAGCCCTTCCTTTCACTACACAGTTGTTTACTTATTCCATCCCTTTAAAAAAGCATACAAATTATTTTTTTTAGGTATTTGGAAGGCACTAGTTATCTAAAATACCTTGAGTTTCCCCTAATCCCTCTTCATCACTTAATCCTGAGATGATCTCACTCCTTCTCTTTGCCGACTTAGATACCATAGTCTTCTGTTCTGTTTCACCCAGGCAGAAACAGATCTGCAGTTGCAAGAAACATTTGCATTGACAGCATTGTAGCCTCAGTAAATGGGGCCAAGAGGGCTGTTCTGTTTGAACATGTGCCTGGAAAACATCGTATTCGCTAGATGAGAGAATGCATATACCTCATTCTATATTGCTTCTGTGAGATACTGCCTGGCACCAGTAGTACAGCTGGGCGAACAGTACACCAGTGTTGAGCCTTGACACAACCATGCAGATCTTCAATACATAATGACACAATAATTTCCACTTGGGAATAAAATGCATGATATGATATAATACTCTGGTATCTATGCATACAGAATTGAGCTTTATACTAAATACCAGCAAGCAGATAAAGAAACATTTGCTCAAACCAGTATCACTAAAGTAAAAATTCTAATGTTTTATCCCAGTACTCTCTTTACATTCATGTTTTATGAAAAAATATTTCCAAACTCAAACATCTGCTAAATACATGCTTCACGACCCTGCTATGGGTAACTCATTTCCAGAATCTCAAGAGAACTTTGAGGCAGGTGTTTAGATGTGTAAGTATACAGTTCATTCCAGACATTGACTCCCTAATAAGTTGTCATTTGGTACTGTGTTGCTTTCTCCTGCTAGTTGAATGGACAAGGAATCATACTTAGTTCTGGTAATTTGAGCATTTACCCAGACCCTTGGTTCAGGATTGAAGTAGCGGAACATTATCTACTAACAAGATGAAAGACTCAAAAAAAAAATGCTTCTCAGAAAGTTGCATTTGAAGCCGCATTGACAATTCCATGAGGCTAATGAGTTGGAGTGATTTGCAAAGGGACTAAAACGTTGCCTTGGCCTTTTGGGTGGAATTATCATGGGTTGTAGATTTGAAAATAATATCTGAACACTTGCCCGTAGTTTGGTGCATTTTTATTCTGGGGTTTTCTGCATCCTAAACCTTGTCTGGTAAATTTGGTTTGTGAGAAAACTGACTTTAGCCAAATGCATTCATTATTTGAGTGGTTGATGTTAAATGTTTTCCTTCTTGACCAAAACAAGTGCTATTCCTCCCTTTAAAGAAACTTTGATTTGAAAGGGTGAAAGGCAAAGCAATTAATAGCTATCCTCACTTCACCCAGTACTTATAAGTAATTATAGCCACATTTATATTTATTCAGAAACAGTTTATCTCAGATCCAGGTAAGTAGAATAATGTCATCAAAATAATGCTAATTTCAGACACACCAAGGCTCCTGGTTTTCACCACTCAGATCACAACCAGTAGAAATGAAGACCACATGGCCAATGCACCACTGAATTCCTCCTCTCATATTCTTGACTTTGACTGAATTTTATATATCCTGTAAGAAAAAAATTATATTTGTCTGTGCTGTTTGTTTTAAGTGAGTTGAATTGACTGTACTTAGTACAGAGATGTCTTTTGCAATATGATTCCTTCTTCTGCCACCACATTAAAAAACTTCAATGGCTGATGTTAAGGAAGTTAAGGGTGAATTCCTAACTTTGATGTAATAGATCCTACTCAACATCAATCTTTCACTTTCCCTGGAAACAAGCCCTCTACTTCAGTCAATATATATTTTTTCAGCTATAATTAATGCAAGCACACTACTTGCTTGACTTTGGTACTCAAAAACTACTGGCATTACCCTGGGTGTGTGGCTCAGTGGATTGAGTGTGGGCCTATGAAGCAAAGGGTTCCAGTTCAGTTACCAGTCAGAGTGCATGCCTGGATAGCAGGTCAGGTCCCCACTATGGGGTGTGTGACTGGCAACCACACATTAATATTTCTCTTCCTCTCTTCCTCTCTTCACCTCTCTCTAAAAATAAATAATTTTTAAAAAAAGCAACAGCATACGAGACACATAGAACTGAATTTGAATTCAGGCTCCATAATTTTTGACAATAATAATAATCTTATAGATTACTGTGAGTAAAGTTTTAGCCATATATTGACTAAGATTATGCTGGATACCTAATAAGTGATTAATAAATTATAGTCATTACAGTTACTATTTACTCATCAAAGATAATTGTTTCAAGTTACAGAATCCAAGTTCATATAGCTTAAGAAAATAGAGGGGTTTATTAGAAGGACACTAGATATCTCTTATAACCAAACTATTGGGGGGGGGGTGTACAGCTAGACCTCTGCTGGTATTGGAACGTAAGTGGTGTTACCAGAACTCATCTCTCTATCACTCTCTTCTGTTCTCTCTCACTTGTTTTCTTGCTCTCAGTTTCTTTTCTTTGCTCCTTCCTGTGGGATTATTTTTAAGTCTTGTATTTTAAACTAACCTCCTCTATAAGGAAAGAACAAGATACCTGACTGCTCTTGAGCTTTATATTGTAAATGACTCATTTTCTCTGTGGCTCACAGTCTAACAGTTTCAAGTCAACAGCTTCCTTTGATATACCTTGTCTGAGATGCCCACCCCTATACCAATTAACCATGCACAGGAGGTGGAGGCCTACAGTATACACACGGACATGAAGACCATGTATATTGGAAGTCCACCCTCCAAAAAGAAGATTGTTGTCAGATGGGAAATGCCAAGGATTAACCATTATACTTATTTTAGAATCTGAGTATAAGAACTTAGCAAAGTTAATTCTGGTCTTCAATTTATTTAAAATCATGTGTTGAGAGTTATATAAGGAGGTGAATGTATGAACAAAAAAGACCCTAACTGTCAGGGGGCTCTGCCTGCAGAATGCCCCTGGGCCACCATGGATGGGAATAACTCTACCAAGACATGATCTGCTTGGGAGGAATGCTGACCAAGAGGAGTCTCTCAGAGGAGAAAGGCATTTAACCCCTCTCTCAATGGACTTTTATTGAGTTTAGCTTTCATAGGGATGCATATTAAAGAAAGGAGACGTGGTTTACGGATAACATTTCTGTAAACAGGGACCACAGGGATCCTTGTGAGTCAGGGTCTTGTGGACAGGGTGATGCCATTCGGCTGTAAACAAACTTTTTTGTGCTTGGACCCTTAACATTTAGATTGAGGACATTCTTAGCAAAGCAGGTTTCACAGGACTTTATGCATTCTTTCTTAGGCCTGATCACCCCACACTGGGAACCACCCATTCTGGCACAAAGCTGCAACACCCTTTGGTATTGTTTCAGGCCTGAATTAGGTGGGGGAAGCAAGGCACCCAAGAGATGATGGGACTTTTTACAGATAGAATGAGGACTCAGGCTATGACAAAGCCAAGGGGCGAGAGTTTTTTGGCCCTTCTCCACAATCCCCTAAATCCTTCCCTGATGGCCCCTTAGTGACTATGCCTGTCTTAGGTTACTCCTCCCTTGAGGAATCTTACCCATCATTGACTATCCAGCCATCCTCCAGGGGCCAAGTAGGAGGAAGTATAGAGGGCAGAGGCTGCACCCCTGCTAGAAGGATGAGTTTTGTCTCCTTTGTGGCTTATGGTCCCCAGGTCCCCTAGTCATAGGGCCTTTTTGCCTGTCAGCAGGGTTACAAACTCTGAAACCAGGCATGATAGTTCCCAACACCTAACTATGTGGGGAGTAGAGAAGGCAAGGAAGTGGGATGAATGCTGAAAATACACTGTGTGTGTGTATTTGTGCACACGTAAGCACACACAACTATGCAGGAAGGAGGTATTGAGAGTGGAGATAATCTGGGCAAAAAGACACTGCTAACACAAGTGCAGAAACTTGGGAAAGGCTGGGCTGCTGTCTTCAGAAGCTTCCAGGCAGTTTCCCATGGCCATTTACAGGATCCATTGGTCCCTGTGGTCATGAAAGGATCCACAGGGGGATGCACACCTTGAATGCCTTTGTAAGACATGATGGGGATGAATAATGGGTTATGGGTGGGGGGATCCATTCAAAGGTTTCAATTACAAGAATCACACAATCTTATATACTTTCTGCAAAGGTCCTTTTGATAGTGTGGAGAGTAGGCTGGAGGGGAATAGGCAGAGCACACAAGGATAATGTTAGTAACACAGGTGAAATAAAATGAGATGCCGAACAATTAAAAGTGATTCCAGTGCTAGTGATAAGGTAGGAATGGCAAGGCCTATTGACCTATCAGATTTTAGGAAGAAAGAAATTAAATGTAGCTCAGGCAGGAGACATGAAGTGTGACTTGAACCCACCCTCCACTTCTCTTTGCTTCCCTGCTGTAGACAACACTACTTGTGCAGTCCTTCAGACTTTCATAGCAAGACCTGTATGCACACTGCTTCCTCGGACAGATGTACCCTACTCAATTTTTAGTAAGTGTTGTGCAACTCATCTGTGAATTGGCCTTCAATAATCATTTTCCCTGGAAATTCTTTTTTCTTTCTCCTTATTTTATGGTGTTACAGTCCCAGATAACTCCCCTTCACACAATTGGAACAGTTAGAATTTTAGATTTTGTTAAAGGGAAAAAATTACATCAAATATTTATTTAAAACGGCAAGAAAGACTTTATTAAAGTTGATTACAACTGGTGTCAGGACTACTGGGATAGGAGAGTGAGAGTGAACTCAACTCCCCACACAGCAAGACTGATTGCAACAAGTGAACAGGCGAGGGAGGGACAGGGGAATTTCTGAGACAGACTTGGTTAGGTGTCAAGGTTAAAGGAAGGGGAGGCATTGAGATGGGAGATTCTCCACAAACTGGCTTAGCTGGGCTCTTTGCTAAAACTGGCTTCAGCAGGTTGAGGACAGGGGCTATAGCTGAGGCCTCATCAAAAAGCGGGTTTGGGGGACCTGACTAAAGTTCAGTTGAGGAGGGAGTTCTTGTCAATGTATGTGAATGATTTTTGATCATTGTTGTATCCTTCACTGGAATGTAATCTCTGAAGGGCAGAGACCTGCCAACTTTGCTCATCATTTTATTCCCAACACCTAGAACAGTGCCTGGCAGATGACACTTGCTTAATAAATATCTGTGTATTAAATTGTGGAAGGCGATGTCAGATACCAGGTCTTACAGAAGACTGTCCATCACACTCTTCCTTCTGCTTCAGTTTCCTCTCTTGGTGTCTCTATCCTCAAGCTCAGGGCTTTTTATAGGGGTTGTTTGAAGTCCCTCTTCTCAACAAAGCCTTCTCTGATTGCTTCAGTCCCCTTGTTTTTGAGCTTCAGTAAGCAGTTATTGTCTATTTCATTTATTAGACACTCGGTGATTTTTCTTTGTTTTTAAAATAAATTCAGCTCTGTGATTCCCACAACGACGAGGTGATGCACTTTCAGAGAGGAAGGAATGTGCTAGAAGCACTGTCTGCAGCACCGAGCACGCTGCCGATGTCTGGCAAGCGCTCTGTCCACATCTCCAAACACACGAGGGGAACTCGCTGATTCATGCAATTAATGCTTAGGCTTACAGAAGTTTACACTTATTAAGAAGCACAGAATAAGCACTTACTGCTTTACTTATAACAATAATATAGCTTATCTATCTATGTAAGTAAAATTTTCTTCAAAAAATTACCTTGGGAGAGATGACACCACTGCTGTTAAAATACATCCCTTGCTCAGAATGTGCCCAGAATTCCCCTTTCGTTGTGGCGTGTGCCCGTCTGAGGCGTTTCCTGCTGCTACCTGCCTATCTCTGCTCATTGCCGCACAGCGATGATCTCAATACAAAACTGGTCTTCTTTACTTACAGTATCAGAAAAAAATGGCTCCAGATAAGCTGTTCATTTGGGGGGCACTTGTCCTTCACAGTTTAATTGGCTCAGGCACAACAGTTCTTCATAGCAAGCCACTCCATTGCATCACACTGCGGCACATTCTGCAATCAGTGTTCATCAGCAGGTTCCCCCAGAATCACATCACTTAAGATTAGCTATCTTCTGGCAACTTTGGGGGATAGTTTTACTGCCACGATGGATGGTTGATATCACTTGCTTTGAAATTTTTTCTGATATAAAATTACAGTAGCTCTGCTTTATATGGTAGAACTCAGGCCTTGATCTCCTATTATCCCTGTGATTTATAAGAACTGCCAACTGTACCCTTCACTTAAATGATGCTCAGAGTTCTAGAGCATTCTGACACTGCAACATAGATTACCTGCATTCAGGCACTTGGCAGACACACACATATATATTTTTTCCTGTTCTACTCTCATTAAAAGTTCGCTTGCAGGAAGAGTTATTTATACCGGTCATATAATTAATCTACTGCTTGTTAAACTAAGATAACTACATGTTTTAGCTTGTAATCAAATTATCCTTATTGTAATTCCCTGTGGTATTATTACCTAAATCATTGTAAGCCATCAGCAAAAGCAACAGAGAGAAAAGTTTGTGTTTTCCATTGAAGGTTCATATTAAGGGAAGTGTCCTTTGAAATTCTTATTCACTCTGAGCTCCCTGTTTTCAAGGCAGTGGCCTGCATTCTCCTACTTTGTGGGCACCTCATTCCATTCATGGGCACTTTGTCTTGCCCATTGTATGGAAGAGGAAGTTACTGCTTTGAGAAAGTGTATAATTAGCTCAGGAAACCAGGGAAGGAGCAAAAGTGGATCTCAGTCCCCAGTCTGTCTGACTTTAGGGTCTGTGCTCACAAGACCTGATGGAGAACCATGGAGTTTTCTCACAGGCTTCACCTCTGACAGAAGCTGTGGTTCTACTGAGGACTGGACTCACTTTTCCTTTACCAGCTACTGGCCCTTTGCTGTTTCCTTAGATTGATAGCTCAGAGTCAGATTTGCCACCGGCTCTTCACATTCACATACCTTTCCATGTAGTTGTATTTTACTCCTCACCCTTATTTTTTTCTCACACCTATTTTCTCACATATTAATTTTATTATGCTGTCGGGTATATACTTTTGATACTGTCATAAATCCAGTTTGATCATTAGAGTTTACACATATACCCTCCTATACCATCTTCCATTTTGCAGATGAGAGCTCTGTTCATAGAGTATGATCTGCATATGCAAGTTTACCCAGCCAGTAATTATGGGAAAGAGCCATGACATCAGTCATTGCCTGGCATGGCAGACCCCAACTGCCTCTGCAGCCTTCTTCGGCAGGCAGCGTTTCCTAAACACTGCTATCGAGTACACTAGGGCCTGAGATGTAGTAATAGGTGCTTATAGAAGGTAATTTTTAAAGTGGTATTTAATTAAATATGTTGGCCAAATTCTGAATAACATATTTCACTCTTGGGGAGTCACAAAAAAATGAACATTTTAAACTCGCTGTGAATCGCAGCAATAAATAAACCTATTAAATAAATTTACAAAACACTAGGTTAAAATGGTATTTTAGAGTTTATTTGGCCTAGAACACAATTTTTTCCCTTTTCATTTAAAATCCTATTAACATCTTTCTGGAAATTGCTACTTTATAAAGCACAGCTTGGAACATGTTGGTAGATGGAATAAAAATGTCAAAACAAATGTGAGCCATAAGTAAATGCTCCTCCGAGTTCTCTGCTAACAGCAGCACGACCTTCCTCCAGTCACTTAACCTATTTGGGTCATAAGTTCATCCTGTGTTAAATTATAGGTTTGAACTAGATGCTCTTGAATGCTCCTCTCAGTGATAACATTTTTGATGTCTGACTCTCAAGTGCAATCTCATTTGAGGCAGGTTCAAGTATATACTTAGGTTTGAGGGTTAATGTAGCATCCAGAAGAGTTTTGATTTGGGAGTAAGCTCAAAAGCACTGAAGATTTAGTTCCTCCGTATACATTAGTGTAGCACTTCAATGGCATAAAAAAAGGAGAATATCATAGTCTAATTACAGGGAAGGGAGGGGTGGGTGCAGGGAAAAGGGGATGTAAGGAGCAGCACAGAATCCTCCTTCTCACAAGTGAGGAAGCACACACAGGTCCTTGGGCAGAATTTTCGGTTTCAAGGAGGAGACAGAGTGAAGAGGAGGATATTTATCAGACAATAAAATTGACTTTTATTGTGAACTGGAAATTGAACTTAACTACATTTTTTTCTTTTCCTATTTGCAATATTCTTCGAGTTGTAGATAGCTCAAAGGAAAAAGAAAAGAAGACATAAAAAGGTTGATGTCCATTGTAAAGTTAAGAAAAATCACATCACATTTTATGTTCGGCTTTTAAGACGGGAGAAAATAATTACACCTCAAATTGAGAACATTGTTTGACTGCAATATTTCTTTTCAAGTAGATTCTACTAATTCTAGACTTAGAGAATGAAAATGTGTTCACAGAAATCATTGGAGCAGGGTAGATGGAATAAGGTATTTGAAAAATCTTTAAGCTACATTTGATTATCACCTTCAGTTCTACATGTTTGACATATATTATTAAAAGCCTTTCTCAAGCACTGTTTTACTGAAATTACACAGGGGACTATGAGCTATCCTTGATTTTCTCTGAGGACCGAATAAAGAGAAGAGAGATGTCAACAGCAACAGGAAGGAACTGAGTTAGATATTACATGAACTGACATGTTAAATAATGCAACTGGTTTCCAAGGATGTCTTGACTACTGCAAATTTAATATGTACACGATCCCCTAGATTACCTTCTGTTTTTATAATTCATTTTTAGACTGAGTTTACAATAAGACCCAGAAAGTCTCTTTTTCCTTCTATTTTCTTCTCAATCTAAAACACCTATTTATATCTTTGCCCAAATCCCAACAGTTCTTTGAGGTGCACATAGCTCTTTCATATACACATGTGTGTGCATTATATACATATATACACATATACATATATACATGTATACATATGGTTCTTTGCTTCATGTAGCACTTTATTATATATTTCACTTTCTTCTGCTCATCAATAATATACACCTTGGTACTTGATTGCATGAGTATGTAAATGATGTGTAAAAGGCTACAGCGCTGCCTTATTAGTTAATTGCTAGGTATGATTTGTCTTGCCAAATGTATGAAAGCTCTTTCAAATTAATTCAACAAAGAATGCATCTGCTCTTTGTGCTGCATACTGAAGGGATCATAAAGAGAAAGAAAATACCACTGTGGATCACAAGGAGCCTAGCGGCATGTGGGAAGTGGCATCCGTGCGCCTGATTGGGACGCAAAGCAGCTGGGGGCGTGGGTGGAGAAGAGAAGACGGGAGGTAATTTATGTGGGTGAGGGGAAGCTTCCTGCAGACAGATCGATAGCTCTGCTCCATCACACAATGTCTGGGACACGATGCGCACTCATGGCATGTATTTGGGTGCATGAAAAAATGAAGGTACAACAAATATGTTCGGACAAAGAAAGGGAAGTGAAGTTTAAGAGGAAGGATGAACATGAGCATTACATAACAAGGAGTCCATTTAATCAGCTTTATGTAAAAAGAAGACAAAGGAGCTAAATTTGGAAAAGTAGATGGAAACAAGGTACTTGAGTTCTTGAGCAATAAATATCAAATGTGGTTTAACCTTCATTCTAGAGACAATGAAAGCAAAGGTAAACTTTGAGCAGAGGAACCTGCTCAAAGCAGAACCTCAATATAATTGAGGTTCTTAGTGTCAGTATTTTTATGCCACGAGTCTTATAATAAATGTCTGTTACATAGTAGCTGCTCACTAAAGCCTGAATTACTGTATGAGTTCTAATGAAAAGAAAGGGCAATATTTTCAATAGAAAGAATAGAAATTAAGTTATATAAAACACCAGTGTAAGAGTGATCTCAGACGATATGGGAGGCCACGGAAGGCCAGTGAGATTCAGCAAGAGCTGGGGCCAAAACCCAGGTTTCTTGCCCTGCACGACCCCCCCTCGACTGCGTTAGGCCTGCTGATATTCTTACATGGCGATGGGCTCCAAGCAAAACCTGATCCCTTTCAATTTCTTTGGAAAGGGTGGAGTGCTTCTGGTTTTCAAATGCAGACAAGCCTCAAGAGATGTCTGGGTCAATATTTGCCTCCCAGATATAAAGTTCTCTGTGTCTAGGCTAAATCTCTCAGGTGAAGCTTAAGACCATTTGATGAGAAACTGAACCTTGAATTTGAAAATTGACCTTGATCCAATTTTAATTATACATCTTTAAAATGTCGATGGTTAAGAACAAGGAGAATCAAAGGATGTTTACTGCATGCCAAGTGCGTGCAGGGCTGAGCGCCAGGGCCACTGGAGGAGCTCCGAAGTGGGACTGTCCACTCACAGACACAGCTCTGCCACTTAGGGGCCATCTGTTCTTGAAGGGGCTATTTCCCTTCATTAATCACTTTCCTTGTCCATGAAATGAGAATAGTAAAACCTACTCTCCAGTGTAGAATCTGGTTTTCCTTGCCAGTTAAAAAGAGTCAAGACAGGTCTGTGCTCTCAAAGAATTTGGCATCTAGTTAGGGAGACATGGCTGGAGCGTGCAAAAAGTTAATTAGTAACAAAAGATTAAAATAACAATTTCAGGCAACAATAGAAAAGATGTCACAAGGCTGTACAAGATGAATTGCTTAATGAATTCTTTACACAATAAGACCTCAAAGAAAGGAGAAATCATTTCAGATTGGGAAGTCTACGAAATTCATCAGCCCCTCTTTACAGCAACGTTACTTGCCGGGAACCCTTCCTGCACTGGAAGGGGCACTCCTGGACACCAGACCAATGTGGGGATCTAGCCTTTCTGGCATTCTGCCCGATCTCCCCTCAGCTGGGCAGACTGTCTCATCTCCCCCTATAATAGGGAGACCACGTTCATGCGAGTTTCCCCCAGAATACCTAGCACATAAGGTTTTTGTTCCATTAATTTGTATAAACAGGTCTTTTTTTATTGCAAGTGGCAAAATGCAACTAAACTCAACCCAGTACCTTTTAAGTGAATTTAGTGGCTCAGTGACTAAAAAACCCAGGGGTTATTCCAGGCTCCAGGTGCCACTGGATGCTTGGGGCTCAGTGAGCACATCAGGGCTAACTCTCCATCCCTTTGATCCGCTTTGCTGGCTGCAGAACAGGAGGTGATGGTTTTCCCTCAGGCAAGCTCTCTCCAGCAGGCCTGGCTCACCTTGTTACCTAGCATCCAAACAGCCAGTGGCCAAGGAGAAATAGCACCATCCATTTCCCCAGGCCCAGGACCAGTCCTTCCAGGATGGTGTGGCTGGGTGAGTGGGAGCATGTGAGTGGCCATCCTTTGGGATCATGGGAAAAGACATTTCCCAAAGGAAAAGATTCAGGACTCAGAAAACTGCAGACCATGCTTACTTCGTGGTAAATTCTAAATACACTAGTATTTCCTGTACTAATAGAGGTAGAGGAAAGCCTACAAAGATGTGTGTTAGCGAGTGCATGCCAATTCACTTGTGTTTGTGTGTGTGAGAGTGTGTGTGAGAATGTGTGTGAGTGTGCATGCGTGGGAGCCTGTGCATGTGTGTGGCTGACAGAGAGCACCACAGATGGTGTTCAGCTACCCCCAACAGAAGACTCATCTCAAGCTTCAAAGTCCCTCAAAAGGGGAAAGATGTGATAAACACATTTCAGTGTTTTCCTATTATTTCTGTAATTTCTTGCCATGTGATAAAGAAATACTGGGCTTGAATTTTGCCAGGACTGTGAGAAATCTCTGTGTATTTCCGTGTGTCCATCACTACTGCCTGGCCAGGGACCACCCCCACCTCCCACCCCCGGCTGTGCTCTGACCTTGACATCTGCTGGATGGACTGGCTGGGGCCTGTCTAGGACCATGCTGACCTTACATTCTTTGGCAAAAATACTGTTTTGCTTTTGGCCAGAGTTATGATATTTAAAATGGATGCCTGGTCCATAGTCAATCACAGAGTTCAAGGTGGGTTCAAAGACTTTCTGGGTCAGTGGGCCAGAACAAGATACGGAGGTGAAGGGCCAAGAGTGCAGCGGAGTGCTGGACTGCCGAGGCCTGGCAGGAAGGCCCGAGGTCAGGTGGGGCAGCAGTAGGCCCAATGCAGCTGCGAGGCATTTTGGTGCCCACATGATGGCTGGCAGGAGGACTTGGGGCCTGTCACCTGGAGGGACCCTGAAGGTGGAAGACTGGCTGGAGATGCCACCCTAATTGCTGCTGCAGCAGAGGGGGTGTGCTTTCTTCAGTGGTGCTGACCACCTGGGCTGGAGGGCAGGGGTCCTCCAAACCAGGGGAAGCAGCAGGGAGGAGGCCCCAGGCACGAGCCCCCTGAAAGTCACCCGTGGGAGTAGCGGGATGCTGGGCAAGGGGTGAGGGGCTTCTTGGAGTGCAGCATCACAGTGCAGGGGGTGGGGGCGACTTTCTGAGGACGCATGCATCTTCTGGCAAACACTACACAGTAAAGGGCCAGCTTGCTCCAGGGAACTCCTCCGGGGCACCTTCCTGTCTGGAACTCTGCCTTCTGTGGCCAGAGCCGAACAGGAAAGTCCTGGCAGAGCTGAGATGCAGGCCTCCTTAGAGGCTGTTGTGGGGACAGAACTGCTGAACAGAGGGTCCCTTCCCTTTTCTGCCCTGGAAGCCCTGGGCTGGCCCTGAGCCTTCCAGGGCCAACCAGACAGGGCCCTTTGATTTCAAGGGGCTCTCAGCAGAGGAAGGAGTGCCAGTGAACTGCTGGGCAGAACTGGGCATGGAACCGACGGCTGTTGCACACTCTGGGGAAACCCCTCCTGGGGGGCACAGGGGAGAGGAAGGGATGCTTCTCAGAAGGCGGACACTCCCATCAGCGCTGAAGGATGGAGGGACTGTTGCTTGGCAGGGGAGAACATTCCAGCCCAAGGTAATGAAGCGCCCTCTTGTGTCTCACTAGAGCGAACACAGTTTAAGGAAAGAATTGACAGGTGAGCTCAGATTGCGGGGGGGTGCGCCCTGTAGGGACTGAGCCCCCAGAGTGTGGGCCAAGAGGACCCAGGGCTTTAGTCGCAGTGAGTGGCTGGGCCCAGGTCTTCCTCTGGCCTCAGTGTTTGCTCCTGGGAACGAGTCTCTACTGGGTAGTAAGCACCATGATGTATGCTTCGAGGGTCTGCGTTCTCCACACTCCTTGGCTTCCCCTGGGGGCTAAGAGGGTTGTTTAGAGAAATGCACCCCCTCCAGCGGGACCCCGAGGCAGGGAGGCGTGGGTTAGTTACCGGCATTTCCATCTAGCTGGCAGATTCCGACAGGAGCGAGGTACATCCACAACAACCCCCATACAAACCCAGATGTGCAAGTCAAACGTCGGTCTCTGAACATCGAATGTGTGACTGCGTGTAAAAAGCCTCCTATTGCCCTGGCTGGTGTGGCTCAGTGGATTGAGCGCCGGCCTGTGAAGCAAAGGGTCGCTGGTTCGGTTCCCAGTCCGGGCATATGCCTGGGTTGCAGGCCAGGTTCCCAGTGAGGGACCAATGAGAGGCAACCACACATTGATGTTTCTCTCCCACTCTTTCTCCTTCCTGTCCCCTCTCTCTAAAAATAAATAAAAAATATTTTTTAAAAAGCCACTTATTTATTCCCTCACTCACTTATGAATTTAGCAATCCTCTGTTGAGTCTGCACCCACTACCTCGTCAGGTACTGAGAATAAGAAGAAAACCAGACTCGGTTTCTAAGTCGCAGAATGTTTGGTGTATGGGGGGAGCCATTCAGCATCAGGATCACTGGGACGCAGTGTCTGGGAGGTTTCTGTTAAGTGTCTCCTCAGCACGAGGGGATCCCAGAGGAAAGAGGAGAGTTCTGTCTTCAGGGAGAGCCAGGGAGTTTCAGAGGGAAGCTTTCCCATGTACGTGTTTTCAAAGATTTTATTTATTTATTTTTAGAGAGGAAGAGAAACATGGATATGAGATAGAAACATTGATGGGTTGCCTCTCGTATACACCACATCTGAAGACTGAACCCACAGCCCGGGCACGTGCTCTGACCAGGAATCAAACCCGAGACCTTCTGCTTTGCAGGCCAGTGCCCAACCCACTAAGCCACAGCAGTCAGGACTTTATATATACATGGACTGTGACATTCCCATTCCCCCTCCATGTGGCTCTTCTTCCACCACCAGTGACGTCAGAGGGTCTGCAGCCCCCACGTCATGAACTCAGACTGGAGTGGCTGCAGGGTCTGCACTGCATTCTGGGGCTTCAGGTCTCTCCCAGTCTCCCAGGCGGCCGAGACGCTGGGTGGCTGAAGCAGGAGGCGTTAGTTTTCACTGTCTTAGGTGCTGATGAGTTCCAAGACAATGGTGCCAGCCTGGTCAGGTTTCAGGGAGGGTTCCCTTTCCCACCGGTGCAGGGTGGCCTCTCCCTGTGTCCTCACAAAACAGAGCAGGAGAGAGGGAAGCAAGCTCTCTGGTCTCTCCCTGTAAGAGCACCCCCCCCATGAAGTCCCCCCTGATGGCCTCATATAAACCCACTCCCTTCTCAGAGGTCCCACGTCCAAACGCCATCCTGCATGATGGTGCTTCCCAAATTCATAGACATCATATGCATTTGGAAGCACATATGCATTCAGCAGTCTCTCCCGATTATGCAGCATCTGATTTATTTTTCCTGGTAGCACCGTTGCGAATGGTGCCCCCCACTCCCGGGTGAGGCCTCTCGGGCACGCTCCTCTGTCCAGATGNCTGGGTGGCTGAAGCAGGGGGCGTTAGTTTTCACTGTCTTAGGTGCTGATGAGTTCCAAGACAATGGTGCCAGCCTGGTCAGGTTTCAGGGAGGGTTCCCTTTCCCACGGGTGCGGGGTGGCCTCTCCCTGTGTCCTCACAAAACGGAGCAGGAGAGAGGGAAGCAAGCTCTCTGGTCTCTCCCTGTAAGAGCACCCCCCTCCCTGAAGTCCCCCCTTGATGGCCTCATATAAACCCACTCCCTTCTCAGAGGTCCCACGTCCAAACGCCATCCTGCATGATGGTGCTTCCCAAATTCATAGACATCATATGCATTTGGAAGCACATATGCATTCAGCAGTCTCTCCCGATTATGCAGCATCTGATTTATTTTTCCTGGTAGCACCGTTGCGAATGGTGCCCCCCACTCCCGGGTGAGGCCTCTCGGGCACGCTCCTCTGTCCAGATGCGCTCTCCTGCACCCTCACTCATGTCTCCGGGCCTCTGTCATGTGAATGAGGTCCAGGACGAGACTGGTTCCGTGCTGTGACCCTGTCTGCTAGGTCACAGCGTGGCAGGCAGTTGAAGCCCTCAGTGGGTGAGTAATAAAGGAACAAATACCTGAGCAGATAGACCCTCAGAGGTGTCCAAAGGTAGAAGCAATGGCGCCTACAGGAGCTTCAGAGCAACAGGAGACTTCATGCTGACGCTCTCTCCATCTTCACAGCCGCGTTCCAAGGCCCATGCTAGCCCGAGTGAGCGGGCATCCGTGCAGTGGCCCCAGGTGCCTTGGTGGTGTGGGGCGGGGAGGGCCTCGTTCAGTGAAATTGCGAATATGGAATTCCAGGCCTGTGGGTGTCTCATTAGCCACCCCCCCTGGTCTCAGGCAGTATTACACCTACAACTTTCCACAGTGGGGCAGAAGGCCCGTTTTAAAATAAGTCATTTTCATAAGAAAATGGAAGTGGCCTCATGGGTCCCCATGCATATAAAACTGTTGGCGTTCTGTTGCATTCCCCACACTGCCCCCCCCCACCCCGACCCGTCCCCACCCATCCACGTAGCAGCTGCAGCAGCACCCTTCTGGAGCTTGTCAGAGCTGGGGGGCCTCAGGCCCCGTCCAAGGCCCAGGAAGCAAAGCCTGAATTTTAATGTGCTGCAAGGTGGGCACTTAATGCGCACCTCTGACTGTGAGAGGCACTGCCTGTGGTCTGGTTGAGTTGATTCAAGGTCAGCTGTAGGTGTCTGACTGTGTGTCTGGCTGGTATGCTGTAGGTCTACCTGCGCATTGGTCGCTGACTCTTGGTGCAGGAGGCCGGGGTGGGTGGGACCCTATTTATGTCCATGATGAGTTTGCTCTCCTGTCATTCTTCTGCTCACACTCACTGGCAGCTGTGCTCTCTGACACTTCTGGTAAGATGCTCATCCTCATGTCGAATTAATTCTGTAAAACTCTTTTGCTAACATGGTTGAAGTTCAAAAGGCATTCCCAATGAGCTGCTTCATTAAGAGGGAAGAGTAGAGGCTCCTTTTTGTTCGCCTGGAGAGCAACGTTGGCTGCCCTGGGTAACAGTGTGCAGAAAGGGGTGGAGCCCTGGACACCTGATTCATCCCAAAGGGAGGGGGTCATTGAGTTGATGAGATCCCGGATGGTGGGGGCCTGTGAGAGGGATGAGAGGAGAACCAGGCTTGCCTGCCCAGGGACCCCTGTCTGCAGTGCCCTCAATGCGTGGCTGGGCTGTGCTGCTTGGAGGCTCCCACAGTCCCTTCCTCTTCACCCGAGGACAAGTTCCGAGGACTTCAGGTGGATCATTTTACTTTCTCCTATTCACAAAGGGAATTTAAATTTATTTTAAAAGACGTCAGATTGGAGATCAAAGTTGAATTCACTAATAAGAAAAAAATTAAGACTCAGAAATCATCTTCAATACCACCCACCCCCACCACCTGTCGGAAAGGGGGGCCTCTCCACAGCCTTTCTGCATGGCCAGTGTCTCACCCTGAACACTCCCACGAACAGAGGACCCACCCTGTGACGAGATGGCCCTACTGTGAGCTCTGGTGGGTCAGCTGGCCATTTTCCCTCTTCTGTCGAGCTAACTAATGCCTCCCTGGACTTGCACTAGCACAAATGTGTGTCAGGAGTTTCTGCAGTGACATACGAAACACTCTCACCGACAGCAAATGCCTGCATGCAGAGGCAGGGCAGGAGAAGGGTTCAGGCAGGCAGGTGTGCGAGTGGAACACAAGGTGAGACTGGGTGAGTGAGGAGGAAGGGACAAGAGGGAGAACAAGCACTCGTGTTCGGGGATGCAGGATGCCACTCCACCCAGTAAAAGGGCTTTGTTTGGCTGAGGACTTCTCTAAAATCCATCGTTCATAACTCTGCAATAAATGTGTGCTTTGTGTTTCTCAGGCGGTGAAAGGGGAACGCAGAATGAAGGATGCCTGTGTGTGGTTGTGGTGGGGGTGGAGGGTCCTCTTGCAATGAGAGAGTTCTGGTTGTACCATTAAGTTTGGAGTGGGTCAGAGCTGTTACAATCCATGGGCACAGAGCGCCCTCTTGTGTCTCACTAGCACAAACAGCTCTGTGAAAGAATTGGGCTAAGAAACCGCCTCTTGCGAATCGCGGATGTTGGATTAGAGGTGCTTTCAAGGGTTACTTATTTCATTTGCTGCACAGAACAGGAGCAAGGGGCCAGAATAGGAGGAATGGGAGAGCAGAGGCAAAAGTTAGCTTTCTAAACTTCCAAATCCTGTTGTCTTTATTTCATTTCTTGATATATTCAGGCACAGGCTAATGAGTGGATCACGGGCCTTTCTTAATGGTAGGTTGTTATTGCTGGTTCACAAAAGGACCTTCAGCCCTGTGCTCATTTCCTCAGATGTGCATTTTCTACCCCAGTCACTGCACATAGGCAATGTGTCGTGTAGTGGGCTCTGTTTGAGTGCTCTGATGCAAAATGTACACAGACATTTAGCTGTTGTCAATTTAGGTAAGTGACACTCTTTGATATTTTATTGTTCCTATGTGTGCGACCCAGCACTGTGTGGTTGAGACCACACATGTAGTCCTGAGTGGACTGAGTTCTCACAGCTGCTCTGTGCTCTATGTGTCCACAGCTGGTTGCCTCTCAGCCACCCACTCAGCCTGCACCGTGATGATTCCCGTTTCCTTCCCTACAACCCTGAAGTAGACACTGTTGCAAATGCCTGCTCAAGAAAATGGGTAGTAACCAGTGCGCTGGTATGCACCCAGGAGTGAAATTGCTGGTTATAGGAATATAAATTACTTCACGTAAATACTACCAGATTCCTCCCCAGAATAACTGTTTCTATCAATTTTCTCATATTTCCCCTATCCCCTGCACCACCTGATATTATCCAGCTTTCCAATCTTTGCAAGTCAAAGATTATGTAAAGTGATGTTATTTTCCTTTTTTTTTATCATCATGTGATTGCTAATGAGCTGAGCATCTCTTCCTGTGGCTGATGGCCATTTAGGCTTCGTCTGTAAATTGTCTACTCATATATTTCACCTATATTCCATTATAATTCTTTTCTTTTTCTTAATGATTTGAAAAATTTATTTGTAGAAACAGAGTATCAATTCCTTGTTTTATATGCATTGCAAATATCTTTCCCTAATAAGTCGAGTGTGTTTAAGACATCTCCAGTGTTTCATTCATTGGAAAGACGTCCTGACTTCTAATCAAGATGGAGGCATTGGTAGACACACTTCGCCTCTTCATGCAACCACAAAGAGAATTGCAACTGAATTTCAAAACAGATAACACCCAGAACTCTCAGAAAACTGAACTGGATGGAAGACTGATAACCAAAGATTTAAAGAAACCACATTCATCCAGACACGTAAGGAGGGAGGAGATGCAAAGATGGGTGGTGGGGTGGTGGGGTGGTGGGGTCTCCACCCATGTGGCCTGGAGAGGTGGTAGAGGCAGAACAGGTGGTCCCACATTGCGTGTGGTCGATAAAAATCAGGAGGGATACCTTAGGAGCGAATAATCCCAGCCCCAGGCCACACTGCACAGCTCAGGGTTCCAGAGCCAGGAAGATAAATCCTCATAACTCTGGCTATTAAAACCAGTGAGGGCTGGGGTGGTAGAAAAAAACCTGCNACACGTAAGGAGGAAGGAGATGCAAAGATGGGTGGTGGGGTGGTGGGGTGGTGGGGTCTCCACCCGTGTGGCCTGGAGAGGTGGTAGAGGCAGAACAGGTGGTCCCACATTGCATGTGGTCGATAAAAATCAGGAGGGATACCTTAGGAGCGAATAATCCCAGCCCCAGGCCACACTGCACAGCTCAGGGTTCCAGAGCCAGGAAGATAAATCCTCATAACTCTGGCTATTAAAACCAGTGAGGGCTGGGGTGGTAGAAAAAAACTGCAAGATTTTCAGGAGACTCCACTTAGAGAATCCACATGGTCTTAGAATGTATGCAAACCCACCCACTTTGGGATTTAGCACCAGGACAACAGCTGGAAGGGCATCAGTCACATATGGGGAGAGGGTGAAGTGACTGGAAATGGGGTAAGCCCAGAAAACCTCTCGAAGACAGGCAGTGGCACAGGCCCCTCACCAAGTCCTCCCCCCACCACAGAACAATAAAGTGGTGAAGCAGGTTGTCTCTCCTGGCACTTACCTAAGGCTCCGCCCCACACAATTAACAGGTGCCTTTTCTACAATAGGCCATGCTACTAAGATAGAGCATCAAAATAGCTCTACCTAGTACACAGAAACAAATTCAGGGAGGCTGTCAGATTAAAGGGACAATGGAATATGGCCCAGATGAAAGAACAGAACAAGACCCCAGGAAAAGAACTAAATGAAACAGAGGTATCCGGCCTATCGGATGCACAGTTCTAAATACTGGTGATCAGGATGCTCAAAGAACTCACCGAGTGCAGCAACAACATAAAGGAAGAAATGAAGATTATACTAAGTAAAAGAAAGAAAAATCTACAAGGAGCCAACAGTGAAGGGGAGGAATCCAGGATTCAAATCAACAATTTGGAATAGAATGAAGAAATAAACATTGAACCAGGACAGCAAGAAGAAGCAAGATTCGAAAGAATGAAGATAGTATAAGGAGCCTCTGAGACATCTCCAAATGTACTGACATCCAAATCATAGGGTGCCAGAAGGAGAAGAGGAAGACCAAGGAATTGAAAACTTATTTGAAACAATAATGAAAGAAAATTTCCCTAATTTGTCAAAGGAAATAGACATATAAGTCCAGGAAGCAGAGAAAGTACCAAACAAATTGGACCCACAGTGGACTGCACCAAGATACTTCATAATTAAAATGCCAAAGGCTTAAGGTAAATAGAAAATCATAAAAGCAGCAAGAGAAAAGCAGAGAGTAACTTACAAAGGAGTTCCAATAAGACTGTCAGCTGATTTCTCAAAAGAAACTTTGCAGGAAGAAGGGGCTGGAAAGAAGTATTTGAAGTCATGAAAGGCCAGGACCTACATCCAAGATGACTCTATCCAGCAAAGCTATCATTTAGAATGGAAAGGCAGATAAAGTGCTTCCTAGACTAGGTAAAGCTAAAGAATCATCACCAAGCCATTATTATATAAAATCTTAAAGGGACTTATTTAAGAAAAAGATAAAAACTATGAATATTAAAATGGCAACAAATTCACAACTATCAAGGACAGAATCTAAAAAAAACAAACAAAAAAACAAAGCAAACAACCAGAAAAGTAACAGAATCACAGAAATGAAGACCACATGGAGGGTTATCAGTGGGGAGGGTGTGAGGGGAGAATGGAAGAAAAGGTATAGGGAATAAGAAGCATAAATGGTAGGTACGAAATAGACAGGGGAAGGTTAAGAATAGCATAGGAAATGGAGAAGCCAAAGAACTTACATGTGTGACCTATGGACATGAACATGGAGGGAAGGAGGGTACCGCCAGAGGGGGAACAAAGGGGAAAGCTGAGACAAATGTAACAGCATAATCAATAAAATATATATATAAATAAATCCTTAATTCTGACATACTGAAAACTTATTTGTCGAGAAACAAAGTACTGATTCTTTGTAATTTCTAATGCATTGCAAATAATTTCTCCCAATAATTCAGTTCTTTTTAAACATTTCCCAGGTTTTCTTCATTGAAAAGAAATCCTTAATTCTGACATACTCAACGTCACCATTTCTCCTTGTGCTGTTTTTTGCTTTGAACTTATTTGTACAGATTCAGAAAAGTCTCTTCCAGTTTTAGTTTACAGAGACCGATTCTGACATTTCCTTCTATTGATTGTATGATTTCACTTTTTGTATTTCAGTTTTTAAATTGTACAGACTCCAGCTTTGCAAGTGACATTAGGTAGGCTCATTCTTATTTTACTCTCTACTTCATCCTGCTTTCTCCTTCTTGCCAAGACAAGTTCTCACAACAGGCCTGCAGGGAAACTGAGGGCACATCTGTAAGGCTTGAGCCTGACTCCATGTGCCCAGAGTGGCAGGAATAATTCCAGCACGTTTCTCTTGGGAATGACAGGATACAGAATCTCTTCTAAATACTTCAGGGCACTCTAAGCCTTCCTGGTATCCAGGCAGAGGACATCCTTAAAGGGCTCCTGGAGCTGTGTAGCAGGCTGGGAAGTTGACCTTGACCCATCTCCTTCGTGTCAAACCTGGGAATCCAGGACTCAGACAGGCCCAGGAACCAGGGGTTTCACAGGGTCCCCTCAGGAAAAGACAGAAGTCACCTGTTGTAAGTAATCTGATAGGGGAGAGCAGGTGACTCACCTCTGGTCCCAAAGCCACCATTTCTGTCTGATCAGACAGTCTTTCCTTTCACTACCTTCTACATATTGTGCCACTAGTAATCAGTCTCAACTGACAGAAGATTTGAAGTCTACTTTGTCTTGTTTTCACCTTCTTGAAGGAAGAGGACGAGGTGAAACTTATTTGTCAGGATGCAGTGATTATGAGTGGGAGATGAGACACTTTTTTTGTCCATTTCTACCTGAAGGCTGATTCTCGGAGTCACTGGGTTTGTCTGATCCTATCTTCATGGTGACAATGATGATGAGGATGAGGATGGGGGTGGTCATAGCTGACAACCACACGTGGTTGTAGAAGGGCGAGCCCGTGAGCACGATAGCTTCCAAGGTCTGTATGGCACAGAGAAGTGGAGAGATGCAATGACTCGTCCCAGAAGTGAGCCCTTCCTCAAAAACCTGAGTCTTGCCCTGGCTGGTGTAGCTCAGTGGATTGAGCGCAGGCCTGTGAACCACACAATCACGATTCAATTCTCAGTCAGGGCACATGCCTGGGTTGCAGGCCAGTTCCCAGCAGGGGACCCATGAGAGGCAACCATACATTGATATTTCTCTCCCTCTCTCCTTCCCTTCCCCTCTAAAGATAAATAAATAAAATCTTAAAAAAAAACCCCGAGTCTTTAGCAAGAAAGATTTTTGGTATAAAGAAAGGGGTGCAAATTATTTGAAAAAGCAAGTGTGTAATTAGACAAAAGTAGATAATTTGATCGCCAAAGGTATACTACTAGTATTAACTAGAATAGATGTCTACAAAATATTAAATAAATAACATAGAAAATACTATATATTCCATTACTCAGTCAATAAATTAAAAAAGCTAGGAATGTGCACAGACTTTATATACATTTACACATGCAAAGAATAAATTATGGAAGAATAAAAAATGTATTTCTAAACTCTAAAAAATAGTAATGTCAGTGTAGATGGGAGAAGCAGAGACCATGCATTTTACATTAGATTTCTTCTTAATCCTCACTCAAGGGTATGTTTATTGATGAGAGAGAGAAACGTTGACGTGAGAAAGAAATATTGGTCAGTTTTCTGCCTTACTCACTCCTACTGGAGAGGGAGCCTGCAACCTCGGTATGTGGGCTGACGCCTGGGAATCAATCTGGCCACCTTTGGTGTCGGGAATGGAGCTCCAACCCACTGAGCCACCCAGCCAGGGCTCCGTTAGACTTCTAAAAATATTGGTCAAGATATTTCAGTGAATGTGCATTAGGGTTCTGATTTAAATCACTGAAGAAATAGAAAAGGAAACACCAGGAGGGTTGGGACTTCGGAGGCAGATTGATTGTTATCAGCCGTTTCCGGTTCCCACCCAGATTTGGGAGTCCCAGAGGAGGCCTGGCTGTTTGGGAGCCCAGTCCTCCCAGGCCTGGCTTTTCTGCCCTCTGTGGTTCTTTAAGGTAAAAAGTGCCTCGACCGCAGGGGTCCTGGACTTGCCCTAAAGGGTCTCCTCTTCGTGAAGTGCTTTGAGTCCCAGGGCAAGGGGGTTGCGATTTTTCCGGACCCCAGGCGTGAGAGGCAGGGCTGCCAATCAATCATTCTGTGTGGGCAAATGGCGTCCACCTTCAGAGAAAGTAGAGCAGGGCCTCCCATGTGGCTCCCGCCCCCCTGCACGGTCCTGCGTGACACCATTCCGTTCTCTGCACGCCCCCAGTGCCCTCTAGAACTGCCACCTGTTCTTTAGAGAGGCACAGAAACGATCAAGGGGTCCACCTGTTCCACAGCCTTGCCCAGGTCTGTGTCTTTATTAAGGCAAAGGCTCTGAGCCCCAGTGAAGCTCTGCGTGGGCGCGGTCTTTGGAGGAACCCAGCTTCTGTATGACCTAGTAATAAAAGGTGGTGAGCACATAGCAGATTGCCAAACTGATCCTGACAATGTCATACAAGTATTGATCCCACAGTCACCTCTGATAGCTGTCAGTGTCAATGTTTTCCACCCTTGCAGCTACTCTGAGAGAGAGAGGAGAGAAATGCCTTCCGCATTCCACTCTTCTGACAAAATGCAGCTCAGGTGGGCAGGAAGGTGAGGGGGTGGCCCATGAAAGGTGCACAGGTGACGTCCACTTGCTGTCTTCTTCCTCTGCGCTCTCAGCACCCCAGTGCTGAAGCATTTCCCACAGGGGCCCCTGGGACCTCAGCTGAGGATGCCCGAGAGGAAGGGCGGTGGAAGGTGTGCAGGCACAGGCAGATTCGTGCGTGGCTGTGCACCTCTGTGCCTTGCCGTTGACAGTTTTGAAATGGGGCTGAAAGACGGGGCTTCCGATGCCATCTTTCTACCTATACCAGCATTTCAAGTGCTTAAAAAACTTGTGTGGCAAAAGGACTGGATAATGAGAAGTGATCAGGGATAGGTCTAGATTTATTATGACTCAAATTTTTGTAGGAGTCCACAACAAATTAGATAAACCACAGAGAGCATGTCTTATCACTGGCCCTCTGGCCAGCTTCCTTGGGGGTCCTGAGCCATGGACTGCCGACTGGTGGACAGTACCCTGCTGGATGTTATTTACTTTCCCAGGTTTCAGTGTCCTGGTCCTGGGGGCTGCACTGCTGTGGCCTGGTGGTGAGAGTGTGCATGCGCTCCCCTCAGGCTGCGGGCACAAACTGTCTTCTCCACCCGAAAGGGGACTGGAGCACAGGGAGATACATTACCACACACTCACACCACACGTGCAGTGAGAGGATGGTTAACGGAACTTGCAGTCTCCTGGGAGGCAACATGAAGAGAGGGGCACCAGAAAGGTAAAGCTCTCTGAATCGGGGGTGCTCCGTAGATCTTCTAGTTGAGCTTACATGGTGCACAAATCCCTCACACAGCATCTCAGGCCAGATGTCAGGGAAGCAGCGTAGCTCTTTGAAAAATGAAAGATTATCATTTGCAATGAGTTCTAGAAGGATATAGATGTATCAAGCAGATTTGCATATTGAGAGAAAGGAATGTGATTGACTTACTCTGCGGGGCCCCCAGGGCTCTCTGAAGATTGAACAAGCTATCTTGGCAAATAATGAACGAGACTCCCATTACCGGAGTTGTTCGTGTAGAGAATCGATGGCACGGGGTGGAAGATGAATTAATATTTAAGAATATGCATTTTGAAATAAGTTGAGCTGCTTTTAAATTCGGGCTGTGCTATATACCACTGGCATGGCCTCGGGCCACTGTCCAAAGACCGGTCCTTTGTACTGAGTTTATTGGGGTGGCACACTTAAGAACACCAGACAGGCTTCAAGTGTGCACCTCAGCAAACACCCTCTGTACACAGCCTCCTGCACCCATCACCATGGTCTCTTTCTACCCCTATTTATCCCACCTTTCCCTCTGGCTGTCACCTGCTATCTGTCTTGAAAGTATCAAACCATTTAATGTGAAAAATAGAGACACTTATTAAAGAAGGTACACTATACAAGAAACATTGTACATAGGACAATGACGTCTCAGTCCCCTTCACAGTAGGCACCTTGGGACCTCACACAGTTCTCCCAGTAGCCATCTGCTGCCCTGTTGTATTTTCCTGAATCTCACCAATGGTCTGAAAGTACTCGCCTTTCAAAGGTGATTTTAGTTTTAGGAAAAGCCAGAAGTTGCAGGGCACCAAATTCTGGTCTGTAGGGGGGCTGAGTCACCTGGGTGGCCTGCTGTTTTGCCCAAAACGTGATGCATGGGCAGGCGTGCTGTTGTGATGAAGCTGCCAGTCACTGGCTGCCCACAGCTGCAGCCTTCCAAACTGTCCATGGAGCCGGCGCTGCACTGAGCACAGGGCTGCACGTGTCCTTTCCAATGAGTGTTTTGGGTTCCTTCAGATATATCCCCAGAAGTGGGACTGCTGGGTCACAAGGCAGTTCTATTTTTAATTTTTGGGGAGACTCCACACTGCTTTCCACAGTGGGTGCACCAGTCTGCATTCCCACCAGCAGTGCATGAGGGTTCCCCTTTCTCCACATCTTTGCCGGCACTTGTCTCTTGTGGCTTATTTATTGATGACAGCCATTCTGACGGTAAGCCTGTTCCTTGTTCATGAAACAATTATGGTAATTCATTGCTCTTTTTAGAGGGATTTTGTGAGTTTCAGTGAGATAACCTATCTATAGTACACAGGTATTGTTGGGTCAATCACTGGTAACCTTTGTCTCCATTGCTTATAATTGGCTCACAAAAGCATTGCTGAGGGTTAGGGCATGAAGATGAGAAGGTGCTTCCTTTCCCCCAGTGCCGTGACTTCACACTCACCAGCCAATTACTGAGTCGCTGCCATGTGACGGGTCAGCACTGAGTGCCCAGGGTGAGTGAGGTTGATGGTTCTTGCTCTTGCGGGCAGATTTTACCCTGCGAGGGTAAACAGCAGAAGGAACCCTGACTTCAGTTCTAGTGGCAAAGTGTTCGAACAGTGCCAGGAACTGCCCTCATCTTTCCCAGGAGTTCTGGGGTTGGAATCTTGTTAGTAAAGACACTTGGTATTGCTCCCCTTTGGCCCCAGGGGCCTATGGGAATGCATGGTACTTAAAACCTGCTGGGCCCCAGCGCACATCCTTTCACCCAGGTTTTATGTCAGCCAGGGCCTCCATGAGGAGCTTCTCACAGGAGTGAGCAGAAAGCAGTTCGCAGCTCACCTCAGCTGCACCTTGTTCTTCCACCCCAGGACTTGGCTGTCATCTCCAAGTCCCCTCCCTCATCCCCAGGGAGTGGAGGGGAGGACGTGCTCTTTCCCCTCCATCCTTCCCGCAGGTGATCCGGAAGGACGTTCATGTGGCTCCTGAGAAGGACTCTGTAGGCCTGATGCTCACCTGCACCTCAGCTTACATTTGGAAACTCACTCTCTCTCTTTTGGTTTGGCTTTTCCTCCTTCCACGTTTCAGCCTCTCCAGTCTCCACCACCTGTCACCTGGGGTCACTTCCCAAAATACCCTGTCTTCACACAAACCCTGCACTCAGCTTCACTCTCCTGGCTGAGGTGCACTTCACCAGTCACATCAGCACCACCACCCTCGAGGGCTCAGTTGAATCTTTGTATGGTGCTTCAGTCTCTGGCACTGAGAACCCAAACGTCTGTTGAGGGAGCGGTATGTGCCAGACCCAAACAGAGACTCCGCAGATTGTCTGGCACACCGGGCCCTGCCCCCACCGCACTCAAAGTCAGCTCAGAGTGTTGTGCTCAAAGTGTTGCCCTCAGCGTCAGCTCCCTCCCTCAGCACCAAGCTCTTCTCTGAAACACAGTGAACTGCGCTTCTCTAACTGGAAATGCTGCATTAGTTCTAAATGCAGTTTGTGCCTTGGAGGCTTCGCCCACATTTGATCTGCAGGCAGTCCCAGGAGGTGAGCGGGGTGAATGGGAGCAGACCCCACGGGTGTGAGTCATGGTGAACTCCTTTTGACGTGGTTAACCAGGTCCTCCTTTTCCATTTCCTCTTTCAAATGCTTCCACCCCACCGAAAACTCTCAGGAGGATCAGGCTGCTATATAACCTCCGAATTGTTTTAAATGTTTAGTCTTCCATTTATTTCCTTAAATACCAAGTTCTATAATAGCATTTGAATGACCACCATACCAGGTTTTTAAAAACTGAGGCATGATTCACAAACCATAAAATTTATCATTTTGGTGTGTATACTTTGGTAGTTTCTAGCATATTCATGAGGAAGAGGACCCATCATCCTTAGTTAAGTCTAGAACAGTTTTGCCACCAGTTCGGAAACCCATTAGTCGTCACCCCACCGGGAGACTTTCCCCTCCCATTACACGACTTTGTTTGCCTGCTCCAGTCAGACTGTTGAGAATCGGCGCACAGCGTTCTTTCGGAAATACGAAGTGACTTAACTACTGACTGACATTGTGATTTCGGGTGAGAATTTTATCCTTTCTGAGCCTGTTTCCCATTTATAAAATGAGAGGATTGGGCTGCATCATGAAGATTTACTCTTGGATTTGCAGGATCTTAGGAAGAAAAGGCTTTAAAAGAGGCCCAGAAATACTAAGTCTTCAAAGTTTTGAGTGAATGTTGAGAGCTGTGTGTTTCCAAAGGAGACACTAAACATTTAGCAACGCTGTAAGAGTCTGGCACCCTCCTATCACTTAAAAAATAACTAATGGACTTGACAGTGAAACATCTTTTCAGTGCTAACTTCTCATTATTGCCTACATTTCACAGGTGAGAAAATTGTGATGGGCGTGGCCGGCCCACAGCCTATGACAGGCGACAGAGCACACAGGCGTGTGTCTGATTCTGGGCCAGCGATTCTTCTAAGTCCCTCCTGTAGCTTGGAAGGAGTTTGTGCTTTAAAATGAGAAACACCCTCCAGTCCCATTTTATACACCTAAATATGCAACTAATACTACTTATCTCTTAGGAAGAGTACGAAGATTTTATAAAAGGGTCTCAGATATAGTAAACACTAAATAAATCATTGTTTTATTCTCACTCAATTTATGAGAAGGAATTCTGACTCTGTTTTACCAAATCCCCCCCATCCCCCTGCCCCCCCCCCAACATATTGCAGAACCCTTTTCTGAGCTAGTAATGACCTAAGATGTTTATTATTTTCTGGTTGAGTGGTGACATGGGCTGGACGTCTGAGCCCTGCCATGGCTGCTGTGAGCATCGTGAGGACTTTGGCTGTCCCGACCCCTCTCACTGTGCTTGGATGGGACAAAGCCCTCCTCGTTAGTGGAATCGGAGAGGCTGTGGACTTGCTTTCGGTCTGACCCCGTGCGTCACACACACACCAACACGAAATATTTTCTTTCTGCGGATAACACGCATCTGGGGTATGTTCAAAAGCAGCCTCTCTCGGTTGGCCCTCTGAGAATGTGGGCGGCAGGGAGAACCGCTTCTCTCTCCCCAGCTCCCTTTGCAGGGAAACATCCCCACTCACCACACCCGGTGGGAAGCAGCCTGCTTTGCTGGGAAGGGCGTAGAGTGCATCTCGTGTCAGTGGGAAGGGACCAGGGCTGAGCCGGCTGGGCCCTGGCCTGGTGTGGAATGTGTGGGCTCTTGACTTCATACAGGAAGGACTTTAGGACATGGGTCCAGGCAATTTTGAGAGTGATTTTATTAAAGCTGGAGACAGCGAAAAACAAAACAAAACAAAACAAAACAAAAAGGGCTTAAGATGGAAGAGGCAGGATTACAGCCACAGGAGTGAGCAGAGGCGGAGCTGTTTGGAGTCAGGGAAAAGTTAGGCGTGGGGAGGCCCCTTGGAGATTCCGGCGGGTGAGGCCAGGACAAGCTGCCTCTGCCCGCGGTCCCCTGGCTGCAAGCCTCCCTAGACACTTAGAGCTTAGGAGAAGGAGCAAAGGCACGCACCTGAAGAAGGAAGTGAGGGAAAGGCAGAGGTGTGCCCTGGAGAGAGTGAGCACACCTTCGTCTTGAGGGTTTTTATTTGTTTTCTAGTGGAGGGAATTTTAGGGGAGGCCTCAGGGGAGAATCGAATGGAATATTAATCAGCTTTTCAGGTGTGTCCTTTCTTATACATTGAAATGAGCTTCTAGAGGGGTCGGGGTCATTCTCTGGTTCCAGGATGTCATTGAAGAGGGACCGGGACCCAGGAAGGTCCACCCCAGCAAGGTCTGGAAAGTATAAACCATTTCCTTCTACATGTCCTCGGTCAGGAAAGATAAGAACTGGGGACTTATTGCCTGGCTGTGAATTGCTTGGCCTTGTTTGTGTAGCCGTCTGTCTCGGTTTCTCCATGTGCCAAGGTCACTCCCGGGTTCTTGCTATCCTGCCTCATCCTCAGGGTGTGGCCTCAGCGGCCCAACCCTCAGCCCGAGGGCCCTTGGCGCCATCTTCATCACGTCCCAGTTTTGTTCTCGAACGTTCGGCTGCCTGCCCTGACCACAGAGCCCGAAGGAGCCTAGGCAGTGAGATTGAAATACTATCTTAGATACAACATAATTACTTTAAAAACTGCCTATAAATAACAGTGGTTTGTGCATTTGAAAAATCAACTGAACATGACTTTGGGTTGTTTCCTGTGAGAAATTAGCCACAGAACTGGCATTTCCCTGCGTGATAGTGGAAAGCATGTATATTAACCCTGTTCCTTTGTCCGCGTGCCGTGGGACTTTGGGCTGGGCTTCTGGTTGCTTGCATCCCTGGCTAAAGAGAGACCTGCATCTATTTCCTCCCAAGGGGAGCTCCGTGGAGATCTGAAATCTTGAGGCTGAATGGACCCAGAGAGAATTTAGCAGGTGGCAGAAGCAGGGCAGGGAGTCCAGGAGCTTCCCAGAGAACACGGACAAGCATCCAAACAGAGAAAATTGACATTGAAAGTCGCTTGTTTGAAAGACAGGACAGCCTTTGCCTGCTGCAGAGCTAATTATTATGCAAATGTATGCTAATAAACTCTGCCTTGGATGTTGTTGAGGAGCTGCCTTTTCCTGTTAACATAGCTGTAATGAGAGGTAAATTTGTAATGCAGATGCCCGAGGTAATATATCCTAAATCACTTTATGGTGTAACAGACTCTCTCTCACCCCACCCCATACAAATGTCAATTTAAATTAGGTTTTGCTTTGCATATTTATTGAAGCTTTATTTATTGTTAACATCTTCTAAGGACACCCAACTAAACAGCCCCCCACGACTTGTTAGAAGTGGAATTTAGGAGAGTTGGGGATTAGTATTTGTTTATCCAGAGATGGCAGAATTATTTTCCTCTCCTAACTAAAACCTTCAGTCTGGGTGGTGCCAGAATGGCTGCAGTCTTCCTCCCCCTCTGACCTTGCTGTCAAATGGGGCTCTTCCATGAGAGCAGTTCTCTTATGGTGATTAGCGAGCACTTTTCTAGGGGTTCAGAGTCTTCCTTGCCTCTGCCTTTGTGTGGGGGTTACCACCCAGAGCTCCCTGAACTCCCTGCTGCCCACACATGGGAGTGAAAGTGAGGCAAGGCTCTTCCTCCCCTTCGGAAGCTTGCACACGTGTGTGTATGCAAGCACAAGCCCATGCACTCAGGCACATGGGCTCATGTTCAAACTCCTGTCTAAATTTTGGGACTTACACACAGCCTTGTGCCCCTCAGTTTGCTCACACCTGCGTAGACTCAGCACCCCTCTCTTGTGATGACCCTTAGTCTGAGAGCCTTGCACACACTTTTGCTTGGTGTTTCCACTTGGGTTCAAACACACCCCACCCACCACCTGCTGTGCACCCTGGCGATAGTCTCCCAAGGACCCCAGCTTGTCCGAACAGAAGGGGACGGCATCACTGTGGGAGAAGTCTCTCCCCGCAATTCCGATCGAAAACGGCTGCCAGGTGAGGGACAGCATTAAGCCTCCAGTTCTGGTTCCACCTCTTTTTAAAAAATAAAGTATCTGCTATGTTTCAGGCATAGGTTCGGCATTTTAATTGCCTTTTCCATTACAGTAACTTTGAACTTAGGTGTTAGTATGCCTATTTTGGAGATGGAGAGACTAAGGCTTTGTGGGTTTAAATAAGCTGCCTGAGATTATCCACTTATTATACATGGTAAACAAAATTCAAATATACAGTTATCAAGGTCCAAAGCTAATTTTTCCTCCGCTACCCTGTTCGGCTTCCCTTCCTAGCTCATATCTTAGTAAATTTCTGTTTTAGTTTCTTCTGTATTTGAAGATGTTAGATTTGACGATCTGAAAAATGTTGATCCCCGAAGCTCCAAACTACATCATTCTGTGACAACGTAGGTAATTAGCTCCGGCTCTGGGTCATCTCTTCCCTTCTTTCACTGTGAACTAGTTCACGCTAACGGCGTGCATAAAGATTCTTGACTGACGCTGCTTACCTCGTCAATTACCTGGGGGTTTCTTAGAAGGCACCTTGACCCTCCGTGGTTCTGTCTGACACCAGTGTGGGAAATGGCGCCCGTGAAGGATCGGGGCCAGCCCAACACAGGAGGATGCCAAGCAGAGGCGCTAACTCATGTGTGCACACAGTCAGGAAATGCCAAGGCGTCCATCTGCTAAAAAATGTCTCCAGCATTTACTTGTCAGGTACCTAAATTTCTTTCATTAGCATAACTACTTTGAATCAGGTTATCCTGACAGGCCCTTCTGTCCACATGTAAATTCACACGGCACGAGGCAGCCTATCCACTGCCTGTGCCAGGTAATTCGCTAGCATGTATTTATCGGGCATCAGCATTTAAATCAGAGAGCACTGAAAGATCAGAGGCATGAATTTTGATCAAGAAATGGGCGAAGAACTGGCTTTTTGTTTTTTATCGTTTGGAGATAGGACAAGAGTGCTGCTGCTATGAATCTCCCAGGTAGAAATGAAAATCCAACTGAGAAGAACGTTTTTGTTTAGATCTGTTAAGGAAAAGAACTCATTTTGTAGCAATTCAGGGGGAAATTGCCCAAGCAGAGAGGTTTCCACAGCCTTTCCTTCCTCTCCTCAAACTGGTGACCCCCTGCCCCAGTTCTAAGGTTTGACCCCCATAAAGCAAAGCCTCCATTGATTTTGAAGTTTTGGCAACTTTGGCTTAAGGAATTACACTAGGTCAGAGGTCTGCGTCTGGAATCCAAACCGTCTGTCAGCACCAATCTCTGATACTGTCATAGAAACAAATTTAACAGATCAATGTTGGTTGTGGCCATGTGCTGAGCAAAGGCTTAGAAAGAGGTGTATCAGTGGGTGCTTGGACAGGAATACATCTCCTTCATTAAAACGTCGAAAGCGACATGAAGATACTAAGCATGGAGAGGAGAGTGAGAAGGACCACCCACCCTCCCTCGGAGATGACAGCCTTCAACTCTCTCTGAACACTAAGGCCACGGTTGGTAGGGTTTTGCACAAATATAACATGCGCGTTTTCCTGGGGGGACAGCAGGTTTTGAAAGGCAGGATTGTCAGCGCCTTACTCCGAGAAAGGCTGTGAAGTGAACAGGGGACCAGGATGGCTGGGCTGAGCCCTACGGGGAGAGGTAACGGGACAGCAGGAAGGTGCAGGGAAAGGCCGTGGGCAGCTGCACGAGACTCCTTTTATCCACCTCGGCACTTGGCAAAGGTCCACTGGCGCCTGGGAAAGTGTCTTACACAACTTGTACAACTGTTCCAGATCCTTCAGCTTCTCTGGGTCTTAGCTGACTTCTTGGTGAAATAAAAAAGTCACACCTGTACATCTTCAAGGTTTCCTTCAGGTCTATGGGTTTGTTCCGCTTGAAAGGGGAAGTGGAGTTCTGCCGGCCATCAGTTCTTTCAAGGGTTCAAATTCAGCCAGCGTCGGACATGAGAGCTCCCAGATTCAAAAGTTCCTTGTTCCACCCTCTCCGTTAAGCCCCCAAAACAGATTAGAATCTGTGGGGGTTGAAGAAACGTTGAGCAGTGTTTGCAATAGGAAGAGTCTAGAACCTGGATTCAGACAACTATGTTCAAGTTCAAACTACATACACTCTTTATTGGCTGCAGATCCCAGAGCAAACGACAATGACTTCAGCCCTTTGAACCTCAGTTTCCTGATCTGGTGAATGGCACCAGTGACCTCGGTCCTTGAAAAGGCTGTTGGGAGGATGTGTTAGCATATGGCACTGTTCCACAGTTTCGAAACTGCTTCATACAGTAGGTGAGCAACAGGGTAAAGACTAAAAACTGGGGGGTTCCTTAGAACCAGGGCTAGAGCTTATTATCGATTTTTCTGTTTTATTTGTTTATTGGTTTTACTTTTCAGATACCCCTTGCCCGTATTATCTTGATACAACCTGACAATCCCATGGGGAATGCACAGAGCATGAGAGGAGGTGGCAACCTCCTTCGAGGGCCAGGCGCAGCCCCAGGTGCTGCAGCGGCACAGAGACATACAGTGACTTCCTCGTTGCCGGACACCATAGTCAGAACCTGCAACTGGATTTAACCTGATACCATGAAAAGACCGCAAGATTAAAGCCAGGCACTCTGAGTTTGGTTCCTGGAATTCACAAGGGCCCCCGGGCAAGCCTCATACCCTGTCTGGGCCTTGGTGATACTCTTCTGCAAAAGGAGGGGGTAGGACTGAGGCTGACATTTTTGTTTTCTAACATTTCAACACTTTACAAAGTCGTCACCGCAGTAAGTCTAGTGGTCATCTGTCACCGCACAAAGTTATTGCAATGTTACCAACTGTAAAAGACTGGCGTTTTGTAAAGGCTCTTTTCAGCGCTATTAGCACACTATTTTGAGGCATTCACAGAAAATTTCTACTATTTGGGGAGCAGCTGTGGTTTAGAGTCCCTGTTTGCTCTCTAGTTATAGGCTTGGTGTCCCCTCCAAGGCAAACAACCACCCGCACGACTGGAGGTGAGTCCAGCCAGGGGCCCCGTTCACTCTCTCCTCCACCCTGTGCAATCCCCTCCCTGGTGAGCAGGACAACAGACAGGAAGCTGCAGGCACAAGGTTCAGAAAGTTGAGCTCTTTTTCCAGCGCTCTGAGACATCTGAGGGACGCTGGCTTCTCTCGACCTTAAGCCCAGAGGGGACAGCTTTCTCCGTTCAGAGACGAAAAGAGCAGGAAGCAGCACCCACAGTGAGCTGGGGTACGAGGATGTAGCCCCAGGGAGAGAGGGTGGGAGGCAAGAGCAGGTGCCTGGTTGTGTGGGATTCGGCTTCTGAGCATAGGTGTGAGGAAAAGGTCAGGGAAGGCCTCACCTAAGGGGTGAAGATCATGAGTTCAGAGAGGGGTGGGGGGGACAGAAGAGGGCACTGCGGAGCCCTGCCTAGGAGTCCCTGCATACCTGAGTCTGGACCAGCAAGGTGGTGTCTGAACTTGAACTCTAATCGTTCACGCCTCTTCCTTGTGACTCCCCTTGAAGCATTCTGTCCACTCTGAGAAGCCATCCAGGGGAGGCTGCGGGTGGCCTTGGAGCCCCCAGTCCTTGTCTGGAGAGAATGCAGACATCCATGAACCAGAGGACCCCATGGTGGGCTTGGTCACCACTGTCCTCAGGGAGAAAAATCAAGCCATGACCCATACCTACTCAGGAGATGTACCATAGAAGCAGTGCCCTGTTCCCCGCTCGACCCCCTGCTCTGAGCATCTGAGCTGCGGGCAGTGCCTGGGGGTGGCCTACTTCAGGAAGGAGGTCTGGCTGGGTGGCAGGTCTGTGCCCCCTGGGAGCACAGGGAGCAGGCCTGGGGACACACTGTCAAACACTGTTGACTGTGTTGGCAGCACCCTTTGCAATGCAACTTCTTTTTGGACCTTGGGAACTTTGGGGACTCTTGCATCCACTGTTAGGAAGTGCACCTTCCCAGTGTGCTCTGCACCTTGAGGCTCAGATTCAGCAGCCTGGCCCAGGGCCCAGCAGTGGCCCTGCTGCTGCTGAGGCATCACACCCACTCACCTTCCTTTTCCCTGCTCCCTCCTTTTCTAAGCACCAGCTGGGAACCGTGGCCTGTATGCCCCACGCGGGGCCACCAGGCCTGTGCTCCGCCTCACTGCACTCTGGAGCCCTCCCTTGTTTGGTTTTTCTTCCCGTTCTTGTCACTACCCACATATTCATGACATATTTTAGGTGTGGATCTGGGTGACTATTGGCCTCAGTGACAGAACGTAGGCTCCGTGGTGCAAACCTGTGACTGCTTTGTCCATCGTTGCCTCTTTGGCATAAGAGACTTCCAGTAACCTCTCTACACTCTTGGAGTGTACACTCCTTGCCAGGCAGCGTGGGTACAGAGGCAACCAGGGCCCTGGCCCTGACTCTATGGGGACCTGCCATTGGTAGGGCGCTCCCGGAACACCTTCCAGGATGCATCACCCAAGTTCCATCCACCTGTCTTAACAAAGGGCCCGCTGGGGTGCCAGGCCCCCCAGAGGAAAGACTGCAGGAAGCATGCCCACGGCCACTGCACATCTCCCCCGCCCGTGGCTGACCTGGAACAGAGTGGGAGCACAGACAAAAGCAGCCTCAGACCGCCAGATGGGACTTCCAGGAGACGCAGGCTCTGGCTGAATCCCGATAGTCACCCTTTCCCTTTTTTGTGTCTCCTCGCTGTTCCGCTGCCACAGGCAGCATTGCTGACTGCTGCACGGCTGCAAAAGAAAGGGGACTTCTGCCTTTCTGGGCGGCATGTGGCGAGCCCACCCTCCCGCTGCTTGGCTAATGGTAGTGATTTCTGTCTTAGGGCGGAGGGCCATCCACAGCTGGGTCTGAGCCAAGAGGAAGGCCAGGCCGGTGGACATGCAGTACTGCAGGTGGCCCACCAGGTGGAGACAAACTTCCAGAAATGAGCGGAGAAAGTGGGGTCACAGCCTTCTCAGGTCAAAGGTGCCCTGCTTCTCCGCACCCTATCCCAGAGTCTCACACTGCTCGCTGCTGAGTGTCTCCTTCCTCCTTTGCTTCAGAGCCATTTCTTTCCGTTGCCTCAGCCTGCTTCTTTGCAATGAGCCCAAATAGGAGGGGTTCAGAAAACAGTATATATACTTTGAGGTCTGTCTGGGAAAAGTAAAGCCAATGTTAATATAATGAGAATGGTTTGCACGACATCCTGAACAATGACAATGACACCAAAGTCAGAGAGGGCAGTAGACACTGCTGAGTGAGCATGTGTACTGTGCGGCCGTCACATTCAAAATGACTGAGGGAGAAGAGCAACGAATCGACATCAAATGTGTTACGCTTGAACATTTCTCCACAGAAACCATTCCAATGATTCAGAAGTCTGCTATGGGCAACTGGTGATTGGCTGCTTGGTTGTGACAAGGCACCCACTCACGCATCGTGTCTTGTGCAGAGTTTTTTGGTGAAACATCACCTCACCCAGTGACTCAGCCTTCCTACAGCCTGGATTTGGTGCCCTGTGACTTCTGGTTTTTCCCGAAACTGAAATCACCGTGGAAAGGGAAGCGATTTCAGGCCATCTGTGAGATTCAGAAAAATATGACAAGGCAGTTGATGGTGACTGGGACAACTGTGTGAAGTCCCAAGGTGCCTACTGTGAAGGGGACTGAGGAGTCATTGTCCTACGTTTCATGTTTCTTGTATCTGGTATCTCTTTCAATACATGTCTCTACTTTTCATATTACTTGGCTGGATACCTTCTGGACAGACTAATATATCTATTATCTCACATACATTAAGATTTTAAAGCAGTTTATTCCAAGCTCTCACACATGCAAATGATCTGGCCCTGCTCTCAGTGAGCCAGTTTGACGAAAGCATTGAGGAAATTTTCGTCAATCAGAAACTGCTTTGAAGACCTGCCTCACGTTAAAGATCACAGGCTGCTCCGCAAATGACCTCTTCTGAGAATGAGGCTGAGGAAAACCTTGCAGCATGTAAGTAGAACCCAAAGTCATCGTTCAGGTTCTGTTCGGACGAGGGCAAACGCAGTCATGCCTCACAGTCTGAGCAGCGTGGCCCACCACAGAGAACCTCTTGAGACCATGGAACAGGGCTGTGCAGGGCGCTCCTCACTTTCGTCACCATGGGATGTTGTCTGGTCTCTCGGGCTTAACTAAGAACACCAGAAAGGTGGAAGGGGGCCCCTGGAGGTAGCTGGGACCTGAGAGGACCAGCCACTTAGTTATTTCTCTCTCCCTTGGCCTGACACACACTGTCCACCCTGGCTCAGAGCCCTCACGGTCCTGTTTAGCTCTTACAGTTGAGCAGCCAGAGTGAGGCAGGAAGGGGCAGGAGGTACCCGCCCCATTGCTGGGATGCCTGGCTGGTCTCTGGACAGACAGACCCTGCAGCATGTGCTGAGGGACGGACGAGAATCAGACAGGAATACAGCATTACCCCTACACTCCTGGCAGTGATGGGCATGGGCAGATGTGAGGACAGTGCAGACGGTGGGGCCCTGCGGGGTGTCCACCCGCACTCCAGAGGCTGGCTGGTTCCACGCAGTTATGATAAGAACAAGGCACAAGTCCATTCCTGGAAACTGGGGTGGCCCACAGCCCACCCAGGCAGCCTTCCAGGTGTGGGGGCATTACTGGGGCACCGTTCTCAGACCTGCTGGCCATGGTACGATTGCTGAGACAAACCCAAATCAGAATGGGGACAGGAAATCAAGGGTGTCATGATGCCACCACCCAGGACCCGGCCAAGGCAGTCAGTCCTGGTCTCAGTGACATGTTGGATGTAGTCACGGGGTCAGGAGACCTCATCTACAGGCAGAGACCTGGGATGGGCACTCCATGACCAGCCGAGAGCTTCTTCGATGTGGACAGCCTAAACTGGAAACCAACGCATCACAGGAAAGGAAGATTCTGAACTTCTGCTTTGTTAGATCTCAGCATGTCCAAATTAACACGTTCTGGGAAAACTTCTTAGGCCTGTTTGCAACCTCAGTGGTTTTATTCTGGTCTGAGAGAGGAGGGACTGGAAGAGGTGATGCTGACTCTGCCTACAGTGAAGAGTAAAAATCTGTGAAGTTTGAGACAATGAAGTTTCAGCAGGCATCTGAACCCCTTTCTCTGGGGGATCACCAGTTTGGAAGAAACAAGCACAGGCTGGGAATGGGGGAGGGGGGCTCTCGGGGCCATCTCCGAGGGGCAGAGGCTGAGCTGCGGGCTGGCCCAGGGAAAGGGCTGCAGGGTCTCGCACCACCAGCTCCACTGGGTCCGGCTCTGACACAATGCGCTCCTGGTGGACAGCTGGGGCTTCAGCACTGCTGAAATCAGCAGAATTTACACCCCGGAATTGACGCCAAGTGTAGGCCAGACCGAAGGGCCCCTCTGAAAGGTGTCTTTATACCTACTTCTAAGATAGTTCCTCTAAAACTATGGTTAGTGTCCCTTCTTGCAGTTAAGTAAGACTCCGCACCCCCTCCTATTGGGCTTCCTGAAAGGATTCATTAAGATCCTCAAAATGTGTAATCGCCACCTCCCCTCTTGATTTAACTGTTCAGTGCCATTTATGAGCCTGCTTAAATGTGCATGCATGCAAAAAAGAAAAGAAAAAAAAGCCCCACCTACTTATCCTTGCAGAAAAGTTTTTGGAAGAAGAGGTGAAAAGATCCCTTTTGCATAGCACGTTAAAATAATTTATGGAGAACCTCTCTTTTCCAGCTAAGGAGGTAGTCGAGACGAGAGAATAAATCTTTGAAAGAATAATTGTCCTCAGATCCTTTGATGTATGAGTGTAATAGTAGGTAGGACACATAGTGAAATATACATGAGATCGCCTGAGAAGAGCCGAGTGGGGGAAATATTAGTGTTTACATCAAAACTCAATTGGAACACTCATTCTGAGAAGATAGCTTGTTATGTTGAACACAATTTAGTCCCATGGGGATGTTTTCTTTGTGTCTCCGGGACTCTCTCAATCCCTGCTCCCACCCGTCCCCACATCCCCCGCCCTGTACCGAGATGGGCGGCAGCACAGCACATCCACCCGGGGATCTGTCCCCGGTGGCGGCTGGTTTTGCAGTGGGCAGAGGAAGAGGAGGAGGTAGAAGTCCTTGAACCTGCCAAGAATTTCCTAGCTATTTGGAGACCCTGACCACTTGAAATAGAGAAGAAACGAACACAAAGAGGATGGCCCAAGGCTGGGTGGTAACGTGTGGGGCCTTGACTCCTCGCAGGAAAGATCTCGCACCACGAGTCCAGGGGAGGTTGAGAGCACGCTTATTAAAGAGCTGGGGACAGTGGGACAAGGAAGGGCCTCAGACAGAAGCGGCAGCAGGAGAGAGGCCTGGCTGGGCTGCTGCCAGCCCCCTGGAGAGTCGGAGGAAAGGGGCCCTGGGGAGAGGTGCAGGGCGTGACCCAGGGTGAGCTGTGCTGCCCACTGCTCCCCTGGCTGAAATTCTTGTGGGGTCCCTTAGAGTTTAGGGGATGCCTGTCTGTTGGGGAAGAAGGGGAGGAAGGGAAAGGCACGGCATTCTTCTGGGAGGGAGAGGGCACCCTGCCCTGGGTCCTTGTCATGAGGGTTTTAAAGGCTGGGGACTTAGAGGGGTACTCAATGAGTAGTCATCAGCTTTTCTAGTGTGCTCTTTCAGGGTCACAGTCTTCTCGGGTGGGTCAGCACCAGGGCCTGGTGTCTAAACCACGTGACCAGGGGTACACCAGGGGAGGAAAGGCTGCTCTGAGAGTGAGGCTTCAGTTCTGCTTGCTGGTTGCTGGGCACCCAGGGCCCTCTGTGCTGGTGACCTTCTCTGTCTGGCTGTGCATTGCTTGGCCAGTGGGTTCAGCTGTCTGTCTGTTTCCTTATTCCACTTGCCAGGGAATTTTCCTAGCTTCTTATTCTCCTGCCTCAGTAGAAAAACTGACCTTGTTGGGAGGGCCAGCTTGGTGAAAGCAGCATCTGGAGGCAGTGGCCCCGCTGGCCGACACAAACTGGGACATGCCAGAGTGTGGCGTGACCATCATCTCCGCAAGCAGCTGGTCCCCCAGCCAAGAGCATTGAGTGATGCACTGCTGTGTGCAGAATTCCAGGCCTCCAGGTGAGGCCTTTTAAATGGTGCTTTGAAAATGTTGCATGGCTTTATCAGCACCCTTCAGGTACACTCTGCCTCTTGAATGGGGAGACTTCCCAGCCAGCAGGATGCCTGTTGTTCTCACCTGGCCATTCCTGTCAAGCTGCAGCACTGGACGGCAACCGGCACCTTGCTTGGTGGGCTGGGCAAAGCTCGGGCGCAGTGACTGCATCTTCCCCCACACACATGGCTCTCATCTCGCATCTCCCTCCGTCTTTCAGGGGGCCTATGCCTGGGCATGGAGCAGATGGGCCTGAGCACAGGCCTGCACACAGGTGCTGAGTTGTATTTCAGGAGCAGAGGAGAACTGAGGTTCTGTGTGTGGCCACATGTGGCTGTCAGCACCCTTTGTTTTCAGAGTGCTGACACAACGCACAGTGATCGAGACAGAGAGAGAGAGAGAGTCCCCTTCTGACAGCTCCGTGGTTTCTCTCTTTATCCTGGCAGTAAGTGCCCTTTCTTGCTTAGAAGCTGGGAATCCTGAGTAGGAGGGAAGACAGAAAAAAGGACAGGAGTGGGCGTGGGGGAGCAGAATACAAATGTAAGAATTGGAAGTGACCTCAGAAATCCTTTATTCTAATTCATATTTTTTCAGGTTTAGGATATGAGACCCAAAGAGAGAAAAACAACTTAACAGAGGTTTTACAGAGAGTTGCTGGCAAATCTAGGATTCAGAATGATGCCTTGTCTCTGTGAATATCACCACAGAGCTCATCAGAAAGGCCCGAATCATAGAAGCTGGGCAGGTGCTGGTGATGGGTAAAAGTTTTCCAAAATTCTAATTTTTCAACTGAAAGTGCACGTTACCATGGACAACAGACATTGGCAGTTTTCCACGAAGTGATACGCTTACTTCGTTCACTGTGGAGTAAATGACTGTCAAATACCCAAGTCTAAACCACCATAGACTGTCATCCTTGCACGTAAACACCACACTTCCTGAAGCAGCAGGCAGTTCAGCTGTGCAAACCAGGTGCACAGCACCTGGAGCACTGTTTCCCGGCGGCGGGTGTGGTCCCTCGCTCGGTGTGCACTGCTTGCCCTCTTATGTCACAGAACACTGCAAATGTGAGTTGAGATTTAATAAAGTAAACTTTTTTACTGTTTAATGGGAGACATTGTAAGCGGCACTGGCTTTGGGGGTACCGGAAGAGCACAATGAAAACTAGGACAATTTGCTGCCGATACTTTGATTTGCCGGAAGCTCTGGCAGTCTTACTCACTATTGGTTTTGCATCTTCTGTGCAAATAGCAACACAATGAAAAGATAAATAAAGTCTTAACATCCTTATGAAAACAGCTCGGACCTCCTCGGAGACCCTCAGCCATCCACAGATCGCACTTTGGGAGTCTGTATTATGTTCAAGTACCAGCGAACCCCGGGAGCACCAAGGCTCCGGGCCCAGAACGTCTGTAGGTGTCTTTTACCTCCAAGACAACAGGTGCCAGCGCAGCAATACAAACTGCGGATAGGCCCCGAATTTTCATCTATGGCACTACTGCACTGAGAGGAACGATAAAGCAGAACCCCTGCTTCCGACTATTGAGTTGTTGGTCTAGAAAGTCACACGTTAGTTGCGCAGTAAAATTTGGTCCTTGCAAAAGGGACCGCAGCCCTGAAGTTTACATCAGCTAGGCTTTCTCTGCTGCTCTCACTCCTGGTTAAGCCATGGCCCCCGCGGAGTGGACCCAGGTCAGCGAGCCCGCAGCTAGTCGGGAACCCGCCCCGTTGGTATCTTTAAATACCATTCAGGAGACATTCTTTGTCTCTTGAAGTGCAATAGTTACTTCTGTATGTTAAATCTAAAGATAACCTGTCATTAAAAAAATTTTTTTAAGCCTTAAAATACTTTGGTTATGTGTAGGCTCTCACCAGTCAACTGAGGCAAAAAGCAGAAATGAGCAGTATACTGCCCCCCACTGGGAGACCATGGGAGCATAGAAGAGAAGCCCCCAGGAGACAGAGGCGGTTGGGGGGCTGTTGCCAGGTAATGCTGCTGGCTTCTGAGATACTGCAATGGGAGGGCTCCGGAAATTGTACGTAAGATAGAAATGTTTAACTTACACTCCCCCCCTCCATACTACGTTCTCGACCCAACTTCTGTTCTCGACAGGAGCTTTCCTGTCTCACCCGCTTCCTCTGCCCCAGGCATCGCCATGCTCTAGTACATCAGGCACAGCAGGGCAGTCACGCCGCAGCCCAGCCGTTCCGGGGCGGGGGGGGGGAAGAGGCGGGCGGGGTTAACATCCTTGACGCTCCCGTCCAGGCTGCCCCTCTGTCTGGGATGTTCTCTCCTTGCCTTGTTTCTTCCTGAGAGGCTTCTACTCACCTTTCAGTCTCATGCCCAAGGTCACCACCACCTATGAAAGGCCTCTTCTCTTATGTCTTCATCCTGCTGGACTTCCCTCCTCTATGTTTTGGTAACTTCAATTATGCTGCACTTAAACATTTATATGATATTATAGTTAATTATTTACCCAGCCTTACCACTCAGCTTAAAAGTCTTCAAAAACATTCACAAATGTCAACGAGCTTTCTGAGCCAAACACCACGCCTCCCCACGATCTACACCCCACCTGCTCTCAGAGTTCACAGGAGGGGCGTTCTCTCAGGCTCTGGAGCCAAGCACTTGACAAATGCCCCGATTACCTGCACCAGGTGCATACCCTCGTCAAGCAGAATTAAAGGCAGAGCATAAAACAGCGAGATACCAAGTGTGGCTCCCCTAGAGAAATTGGGGATCTGTTACATGAAGACAACAATGTCCATGAGTGAGATCGCACACTTATTAAGCCATGTACAACAATTAAAAATTAGTATAGAATCATCTGAATACTGCACATACTCGAGGGCTTGGCAGAGACTAGGCATGACTGGAATCAGGCTGAATCAATCAGGTAATTATATCTTAGATGTGGGATAAAGTCCAGTTGAGCTGAGTTTAAAGGAATGTTACCCCTACTGTAGGGACAGAAATGCTCCCCAGACATTTAATATATGGGGGATGCTAAATTTACTAAAATTGGTAGCTAATTTTGTAGCAGGTGTAGTATTTCATGTGCCTTGGTTTGTTTCTGTTTTCACAAAAAGAGACATTCTCTCTAATATTAGAGATTGACTATGTCTTGGGACAATTTTTGCATTGATCTGATGTTACTCAATTGATTTCCAATTCCCCAGAGACTCCAAACAGGGATTGATTTTGATGTTTATGCAGCTAATCATTCTGTCCTCATGCTCACCGTGCCTGACTTCTTCCTGTTAGGGCAGGAGGTAGTTTATAAAATTACAATTAATTTTGTATCATATGTCCAGAAATGACCACAGATGACTTTTTATTAGATATCAAATATAGCATGAAAATTTTATAATTCATTCTCTGCTCTTCCGAAGATTTCCTCACCTCATCCACGATAGCTGGGGTTATTGACTAGTTTGAATGCCATCTTTTTCAGTTTTTATTTCTTTTACAATAAAGGCACTTTATTCAGGAGGTGAGTCACCGCTAAGAAGTATCTTTCTCAATTCTCGTTTCCCAGAGTAGTTTGAGAGGAGATGGTTGGACCATCCAAGGTACTGTGAGTGAAAAAGAAGACACGGGTGATTCCCCTGTTAAAAATAGCCTTTTAAACCTGTTACTTTTAAATTTTTGTCCATGTGTTATCTGTGCTTACATGACAATGCCTCTAGAAAGTACTCAATCTGAAGGAAATAAGGCAGAATGCAGGAGAGAGAGTGAATGGGATGGGGGGTGACATTTGAGCAAAGAACTAAACGATGAGAAGCCAGCTGTGAGAGGACCTGGCAGAGCAGCATCCCAGGCAGAAGTGGCAGCCGTGACGCAGGCTGTGGACAGGACCTGGGGCAGAGGGCAGGACCCCGACCACAGCAAGCAAGGGGCAGATGGAGAGGAGTCTGCCATGGGGACCAGAGCAGCATATAAACGTCACACACAACAGAGTCTCGTGGGGCATTTTTAAGAAGTTTAGATTTCCTGGTAACTATAATGGGAAGCTTCTGGAGGCTTAGGAGCAGCGGAGTTGTGATCTGATCTCTCAGTGTTAAGGGGTGCACAAGAAATGAGGGTCAGCAGGGGCCACTGCAGTGGTCTTGTGCTGGGACCCATGTGGGAGGAGACGGCAGAGGAGACAGAGGCTGAATTTGTGTCAGAGCCTGCACCGGCGGGTGAACTGCAAGTGGTGACAAGGAAGGGGGCAGCCAGGGAAGACGTCGAGGATTTTAGCCAGAGGGACAGGAGTGGCGATGACATTTGCTTGGATAGAGACCCTGTACACAGGAGTAGGTCTGGGGAAGGAGAAGGATGATGGAATTAACAGGTTAGTTTTGTTCATATTATGTTTCCTCAAGAGCCTGGTTAGACATCTGAGTGCCGTGGTCACATAGATGGTTGAAACTTAGGACCAGATTTCTGGAGAGACTAGGACTCGCATGCATTGCAATGTCACCAACAGAGAAGAGCTTTTCCCAGCTGTGGGCCAGGTGGGAAGACCCAGGTGTGAGCGCCAGAACTGAACGGAGAAAGAGGTGAGAAAGACTGAGAGGAAAGGCGAGGGGAAGGTGGGTGGGATGCCCAGTGAGCAGCCTCCCAGGAGCCAAGGGAGGAAAACACTTCAGGAGGAAAAAATATGTCCACGGTGATAAACGCGACGAAGAGCCGAGTGAAGTGGGAGAAGTTTCCATCACTATTTTTGGCAAGGTGGAGTTCATAGATGACCTTGACAATAGCAATTTCAATAGCATGATGGGAACAAAGCCTGCTTGAAGTGAAGGGAAATCAGGGGATAGGAGGCGAAAAGTGCCACACAGAGAGCATATGTGATCCTTTAAAAAGATTTTCATTGTAAAGGAGAGCAGGGAAATGGGGCCATTGCTGGGGGTGAGGAGGGGAAGGCATGGAGCCAAGGAGAAGGTTTTAAGGTTTATAATGACGATTATGATAATAACCATTAACATTATAATGATAATGACCACCATTAACTGAGTGTTTACCATGTGCCATGCACTGCCCATCTATGACCTCGCTGGGTGTCTGAGCAAACCTACAAGAAGGCTCTGCTACTATTGTTAGTTCTGAGGTGTGGCATTGAGGGGCCAGGGTCCTAGGTCTGCTACGCAACAGCACTGGGATCCCTGCCTCCGCGTGTCTGAGTTCACATCCAAATCTCTTACAGACCGCCACATCCCTTTCAGGGACTGGCTGAGAATGAGCAGAGCTTAGTCAAGACCTGTTCTGGGGGCAAGGGATAGAATTCTAACTCAAACTGACTCAAAAAATGAAAAACTGTATCTCAAAAACCCAGGAGTAGCTCTGAGTTCAGGTGTAACAGGACTCAAAGGCTCACATGGGGTAATTAGGATTCAGTTTACCCTGTGTGGCTGAGCTTCGCTTTCCACTGCACTGCCTTGGTTCTGGGAAAGGTGTGTCTTGGTGGTGGTCTCCAGCAGCTCCTGGTTCACTTCTAACAGTTTGGAAGATCCAGGGGTCAAAGCTGCAGGTGGGGGTGGTTCCTATTATTATCTCTGGAAGAGTTGGTAGCCCAGGGCACAAGACAATCTCAAGGACTGGGCCTAGGCCACATGCGGCCTCCAGGGCCACGAGAACTGATGTGGGTGTAGAGGTTGCTGTCCACAGGAAATATCCAGGTGCTTGTAACAACAAAGGGGATAGTCGGCAGGCAGAAGGGGCAGAAGTCCACCCACTAAACCAGGAGTGCACTCTGATCTTTGCTTCCATGTGGACAATGCAGATGTCTGCTTCTTAGTGTTCTACTGGAATGTGAGCTCAATGAAGAGACCTTTCCAGACCTGTTCATCAGGTCCAGCACAAATAATGCCTCCTTTTTATTGTAAAATCTTCCATTACAAAACTATAAGCATGTGATTCTGTAACATAATCATATCACACTCAAGCACACCATATGACATGTTAGGTGAGATGCTGAAATTAAAACTATGAATTATTACACCCATATTATACCTTAACAACCAAACTCAAGCGGGCACTACTTCTGCCAGACCCTGTAGTTCCTAGTGCAGTGTTCAAATTCAAAACATATATTTATTGAATGAATGAGTGACCTCAAGTGATTCTTCTATAATGCTGCCTCATTTCACTTGATTTGTTTACTGTATTTTTATTTGCATTGAAGGGCTCTTCATGTATTTGCAATGCATTATTTTTTTCCTACATGTAGCTTTGTAACTCTCTGGATCTCTTAGTTGATTTGGAAATAGTGCACTCAATTGATGCCCTACTTTCCAGAACAGTGTTTTAGATGTTATTTTATTCAAAGGGGAAAAACTGCCGTGGTACAACATTCCCAGTTCTCTCTGTGACGTCCCCTGAGGGTAAGAACTGGGGGATTTAGCCAGAGTGGAAATCCCACAAATTCCAACCAAGCCCTGCTCTCTCTCCCTTGGGCATTCTTTTCCTCCCACTGACTGAGAGGTGAAGCAGCACTCCGGAGAAAGACAGGTACGGGCAAAAACACTGCGTGTATTTGCTTCAGACCCTGCAGTGCTCATAGCAAAACTATCCGTCTGGAAAGCTCTTGGGTGAGTGGAGAGATGAACAAAGGACTATTCCTATAGGTAATTCAGAGTTCTGTGTTGTGTGGTGTGTTAAGGTGAGGGTGCTGAAGGGCCTGTAATTGCATAGAAATAAACTTCAGTTTCGTGTAATGATTGTGCAGGGAGGCTTAGATGAAAAAATCAGGGAGGTAGATGTCGTTCTATGTAAACATTAAATGTCTTCTCCCCAGTCATTCAAAGACTTAAAAAAATTACTAAGTTATGGTCAGGTGTGTGGAAGAGAAGCACGGCTTAGTAAGTATCCTGGATGGGAAGCAACATTTTACAGTAAAAGTCAAGAGCATGGACTCCAGGGCTGGACTGGCTGGGTTCCAACCCTAACTTCCAAACCCTTTCCTTATTTAGGGGACTGAAGGCAGGATGCTAATTGTCTGGGTCTCAGCTCCCATATTGTTAATGTATAGAGAATAAAATGGTGCCATCTCACAGAGGCCAGGCATCTGCTGATATATTTAAGCATTTAAAACACTGCTTGGTACATAGAAATCAATATATGTGGGTATGTTTCTATTGTTATTATCTTGAATGGGAAAAGAGGGGGATGTATGTGTGAGTGTTCATGGGAGACAGTATGTGCTTTAGTGTGGAATTAGCTGTGGTGTGTGTGCATGTGGGTGGGTGTGTGCATGGACGAGGAGATGAGAAGGCAAGGCTGGTCCTGAGATTGATCTCTTCTGGCTGCATGCAAAATATTTCAACATTCTTGGAACTGAGAACACCTGTTGGGTGTCTTGCAAGTTTGAGAAGAGCAATTGCTCTGAAGTCAGAAGTGGAATTAATGTCATGGAAAGTACCAGAGGCTGATGTGAATAATTAAGCTCCTAATGAGAACATTAATATTTCCCCAATAGATTGATTTAGCATTTCTCTTGCTGGGATTGTTGCACAAACTCACCTGAGCTGGCCATCTATCTTGATTGCTCAGGACAAACTGCACTGGCAAAAAAAAAAAAGCCAGTAGACCACCGAATTTCATAATGAAAACCTTGAGAAAGTAAAAAGAGAGCACTGCACCCAGGAAATCATGAACTCAGGAAATGGTTGAGTGGTCCTTGATTTCTAAGCAAGTCTTCATGGGCTTTGCCTTGTGGTGCTTTATTAATTTTTATGTGAAGATGAGCATAGTTGCTAAACACATCCTTCCCCCATAATAGGCTAGACGCTTGTGCCTCCCCAGTTCACTGATACCAACTTTCCTTTACACATAAGAACACCTGAGGCTGGGCGTAATGTTACCATTATAGGCAAACCACTGGACAAGCAGACAAGGATGGAGTCCCAGTCAGGATTCACCAGAGCAGCAGGAGCAGAAAGATGTGTGTGTGTGTGTGTCTAATTTTGCAAGAAATGGCCTGCCTAGCGGAGGGTGCTGGAAGTCCACAGTTCTTGGGGTAGGCAGCTGCGAAGGGGACCCCATGAAGAGGCTGGAGGCCCACTGGCACGAGCTCAGGCCTATCATCCACCGGTGGCAGTCAGAAAGGAAGGTCGAGGATGAAGGAAGAGCAGTTGCTGACACAGGTGTAGAATCCCCCCTGCCCCTGGGACAGCCCAGGCTTCCTCTGCAGCCTTCTGACTGGTGAGGTCGGGCCCACACAGGCCTTCTCCTTTGTGATGAACCTAACACCGCTGGCCGGGCACTTCAAACACACCTGTGAAATCCCTCCTCAGCAGCACCTGGGTCAGCGTGTGACTGAATGACTGGGGCAGCAGGTGTGTGTGTGCTGTGAAACACCTCACACTCGCACGCCAGCTCACAGATCCCAAACACATGGGCAGTCCACCTTTATTTTGCTTTGTTTTGCTTTTTTTAAAAAAATTACTAGTTCTAGAGAGAGGAGAAGGGAGGGAGAGAAACATCAGTGCAAGAGACGAATATCTATTCATTGCTTCTTGCATACACCCCTACTAGGACCAAACTGGCAACCCATATATGTGCCCTGACTGGGAATCAAACCTGCAACTTTTTGACTTTCACAGTGATACCCAACCAAATGAGTCACGTTGGGCTTAAGCAACCCTTTTAACTAGAAGCTGTGTGTGTTATTGTTCCTCATTGATTCTACAGGCAAAGGCACTGAGGGCCGAGGAAGTTAAGTGGCTTGTTGATGGTCCCGTTGTCATAGCGGTTGGGCAGACATGTCCAGGCCCTCTGACTGGAGGCCAAGGTTCACACCACTGCCCAGCTTGCTCAGTGTCTCCTACACGACCTCCCTGATGACACTTCCAGTCACTGCTGAGTCTTCTAAAGCCATGGACGGTGACCTGGAGTGGTTGTGTCTAAATTATGGCTGTGGGTTCTCCTGGTAGGGGGTAAGTTTTGCTCCATGCAGCTGATGTCTGGGAGACTTGGAGTCACACAGAATTTAGGGCTGCACTCAAGGGAAGGGCCACATTCAAAGGATGGCCACTGGCCTGCAGGCCGTACGAGGGGAGCCTTTTTCTCCATGTTACGCAGTTGAATCCATCACATGTGAAGTGAAGTTTGCCACATAGCAGCCTCTCAGTAACAATTTTTGTATAAAGAGTCATGTTTAATGAAGCTCTGAATCCTGAATCAATGGGGAAGATCTATCTGTTAGTGAGTATTCGCAAAGTAAGATCATTGTCAACACATACCTGTTTACTAACGGTACTATCTCACTGGCCACTTCATGGTTCAAACCCACACTGTCCTGTTGGGCATCCTGGGAAACATGTTCTAAACAATCTCAAAAGGCCAGGCTCTAGAGTAACTGGGAGAAGACAGAGCTTCCTGTCTTAGTCTTAAATGACAGTGTCCTTCCGGACGTCACAGCCAAGCCTCCCTCGGTATCAGCTGCATCTCCTGGTACTGTCTAGTTTTTTGTTCTGGGGTGTCCTATAGGTAGAAACCATGAGCCTGTAGAAAAATGATATTTCTTTTTCCAAATAAGTAAATGCCATGGCCAAAGAGGAACTTTTCGCTTCATCTGAGGCCAAGTCACAAGATTAATTAAGCCGCATTAAGCAGAACCGTACTTTATCCAGCAGGCATTTTCTGTTTATTCAGAGGGTTGGGTCTCTGGCTCTGGATGCCCTGTGATGGCTGCTTTCTTTTCTGGGAATTCAGAAATCTCTCAAAAGTGGTAGATAGTCCTTAGGATAGCTAATAGAGCATAGTGGTTAATAAGGGCATCTCCGCCACCCCTCTGCTGTGTTTGAAACTCAATTTCACCTTTCATTAGCTGATGGAGTTTTAGTACACTTGTCTGCATCTTTGTTTCTTCTCTGGTGAACGGGGATACGAAGAGTGTTTGCTTCATAGAATTTAACTGGGAGAATTAAAATGAGCTAGTTATGTAAAGCACCTAGAACTGTGTTGGGTCTGGAATAAGTTCTTAGTATTAGTATTAGTATTAGAATTAGTATTAGTATTAGCACAGTAATTGATATCCCTTCTTGAATTAGCAGGACATTATATTTGGGAAAGAGGTGAGTCTTAACTTCTTTCAGAAACCTGGTCCTCAAGGGAAACCTTACAAGGAGCCTCGTAAGATGGGTTCTGGGGAGGAGCGGAAGGGAGGTGGGCAGCGACCCCATGGCCTCGGTCCATCGAAAGTGTTCCAGTTTCCGAACAAGGACAAAACAGTCAGGGACCCCCCACAGTCTCTGGCTGTAATGGGTTACAACTTGGAAACTGGGCACGTTCAATTCTCATAGGAAGCTTGGCTAATATCTCCCCGGGGGTTCTTCACATTCAGGATTCAGACAAATTGCTGCTTTTTAATTAACTGAGCCCCAACAACTCTGTTATCTGTCTTCTCATGAATCTATCTTCTCTCTAATCCCTTCTTGTTCTCCCACCCTGTCTGCATCGGAGCGGTAATCTCTCACTGGGCCCCCTGAGGAGTGGGTGCAGGAGGGAGGCGTGGAGCCGGCTGGTGGAGTGGAGCCAGTGATGGATGGCTTGTGATCACTGGCCAGCAGTCACTGGACTCTGTTTAGAGCTGCAAGAGACTGACAGCCAAGACCCCTGTGAAGCCCATGGGCTGCCGTGCCGCCCACAAGCTGGGTGCTGTTAGAGATCTGGCAGAATTGCCTCTAGAGCAACCAGTGGAAGCAGCATCCAGGGGTGTCTCCTGAATACCCCATGAATTTAAGTTTAACAGGACAGTTATTGAATAATAAATAACAACCAAATCGAGGAAACACATTTATCAAGGACTTATGCCCAGATAATGTAATCGTGGCTAAACCAGTTGAGAAGCCATAGTATTTATAACAGTTGCTTCTCTGTAAAAAGATCCCCCAGCGATAATGAGATTGAACTCAGAGTAACACGCAGGGTTCCATCTTGTCTTGTCATCCTTCCAGGGGTCCCCGACAAGTGGCAGGTCTTGTTCAGGCTGAGAGAGCCCCTTTTGCTGAGAAGGTGGACGCACACCCTTGCACTTGGCTGGCTGGAGCTGTGGTCAGGTTTTGTTTGCCCGAGCTCCCTCCCCAAGGCTGGAGTTGTAGGAATGCAGGCTCAGACCACCTTGTCTCACTCGTCATTTCAGATCCGACCTACCACTCTCTTTGAAGCATTCTCAGTTTCTAGAAAACAGCTTCTTTCCAGCTCTGTTCCCAGCAGGACACTGCAAAATGGCTTTTGAAAAAAAAAGTCTAAAGTTAAAAATATCCTCTTCCACTCCCCTGCTCCTGACTTCCTAGAACAATGCCCGAGGCAGCAGGGGTGTTGGAGGCCGTTCTATTTGTGATAGAACGAAAAGGGTTGATGCATTTATGAATATTTACATCGCCAAGAGGAGGCTGCTGTTAAGTGGAGTTTATTTTTTAATTTTTTAAACCTTTCGTGACATTAAAATGCTATGGGCCTTAGATAGGCAGAGGACACAATGAAAAGGAAAAGAAAGAGTGGGCCGTTTCGCAGTCACCGCAAAGCCTATGGCGCATGGACCCCCGAAGGCCAGTGGGTAAGAGGGAGAAGAACGTGGGTGAGGTGATGGCTGGTGGATCCCTGGACCTCTGCTGCGTCCCCTCAGGTTTCCGTCATAGGATGCATCTGAAGCCTTCTGTTGTTGGTTGAACAGTTCCAGGCACTGAAGTCTATCAGCAGAGGACCAGAGCAGGGAGAACGCAGTTCGCTCATTCAAAAGCAGAGTGTAAGCAGCAGAAAGGCGCCCTCTGAGGATCGGGTAGGAAGGGCATTAGGATTTGATGTTCTTTAGTTGACTAGCTGCTTTGAAATGTCTTGATCAGTCATTTTCAGGCTGTCAAATGTGAACAACTGCTTCTGACTTGTGCCTGCATACACCGTCTGCTTCCAAGGAAATGGAACATTTATTTGCATTTTTGGAAAAATTTCAAAAGTACTGACCTGGTGAGAAGTAGATACAATGTGCTCCTCTTAGTTTCTTGGATCTCTAAGAGAGAATCCAAGTGAGTCACTTGAGAACACACAGCAAGTCAAGAACCAAAGGGCTCACTGATCCCCAGTCATCTTCAGGCCAGCCCAAGGGCAGGCATCTCCAAAGTGTGACAGATACAAGCCCTTGGCACTCTGTGTCACATTCATAGGGAAGCTCTCTTCCCTTTCCATAACCCCTTTTCAGGCGAGCTTCTTCATGCCTAGCGTGTTAGAGTGATTCCCACCGACTGTCAGGGATTTGGCTCACCTCCTGCTTGGCTTACAGGGGCCATCCGAAGCAGGTGACTATTGAGCCATTACTGTGCCCTCGTTTGCAAGTTACTTTGCTGAGGAGCCTTCCCCTTGGCAGGAAGCTGTCTACCAGTAGGCATTCTTGTGCACAGTCTCCGCTAATTTAGAAAAGCCCAGAGAAATGTGTCTAACATTCTAGAGGATGCATACATCACTGAAGGGACTTTTCAGGAAACATGGTGCCAGTGATGGGTGAGGACTCTGATGGTGAGAGGGGGGAAATGACGGAGACCCACTCGGGGCACAGCTCTCAGGCAGCAAGGCCAAGCAGTGCCACCCTGACCCTTATCTCCCAGTGTGGATTTCACGGGGACTGAGTTTCCCGTTTCTCCTGCATGCACTTGTGACGGTGCTGCTCCACTGAGCAGCTGCCTCTCCATTTCAGGGATCCAGGCCAGCGGCCTCTGTATTTTAGGAAGGAGTGAGGTGAAGCCATCTGTGACTGTCCCTCAGAGGTGGGTGAGTCCTTTGTTGATTCAACAAACACTATTAAGTGCCTGCTGAGATGCAAGGCCATAGGAAGAGGAGCGCCCTGGGAAACTGCCTCCTGGCACAGAAGGGCCAGCCCCAGAAGTGGTGGACAAATACACACCCGGGCAAGGTGGTGAAGCAAATCCAAGTCCAACCTGTAAGCAGATGCCAAGTCACAGGGCACAGGATTGATGACGTCATGTCCTGATGGATCTCCGTCCACCCCCCGAAGGGGGTGCAGGTGTGAGGGGCCTCGATCAGATCTGCTGCCTGGCTCCCAGGACTGGGAGCTTAAGCCAGCTCTTGAGCAGTCATGGGAAATCTGTCCCTTAAGAACAATTCATGTGAATTCTTTAAAAATGTGATTATTATTTTGTTTACGACAACCAGTGGGGAAACACTGAGAGAGGAGAAATTTCTTATCAGCCTGAGACCCAGTTTGGCCTTCAGTTTTCTCATCTTGAATGAGCATTATTTCTCAGGCCCTTTCACTACTAGTGCTTTGTGATTTTGTGACCATCAGGTGCATTTTCTCCTCCCCTGGTAGAAAATGGACTTGAAGACCACAGGCTCCAGTTCAGCCTGCCAGGGTTCAAAGCCTGGCTCTGCCAACTGCTAGCAGTGTGACCTTGTGGTAGTTACTTCACTTTTCTGTACCTCAGTTCTTTATCCATCAAATGAGGATGACAAATAGCACCTCCTTCCTGGATTGAGTATGGGTTAAAGGAGGTTACACTTAGATGCTTGGCAGGGAGCAAATGCTCAGAAACTATGACTTCTCATAGTATGACTACCTTTATGTGCTCAGTCTCAGCCCCCTTTGCAGGCTTATTGTCCTCCTCTTCCCCATTTAGTGGCCTTTTGATTACAGTGTGACTCAGTCCTCTGAACTGAGCTTGGCTGTCTCTCCTCCCTCCCTCCCATTCCCAAATTGCTTCCTGATGATCTTATCTAACACCACAGCTCAGTTTGCTGCCGGGGCTAATGAGTCCCCAAACTTGACCTTCAGCCAGGGGTCTGCTGCAGTGGGCTCATGAGACCCACACTGTTCCATCCCTTCCCAACACAGTGCACAATGACATCAATGGGCAGCTTGAAACCGACCATGGTGGGAGGATGTACTCAACAGAAATAGGCCAACACTAGAAATCAGTCTCTTGTTCTTCAACAAGCCTGTGGCCGAACATTCACCAGCACAGGTCTGCCTGTAGCCTGAGCCTGGAAAGGCCCCTCTATCCAACTGGCTAAAGGTCTTGTCCTCTAGCTGCCCATGGATACTTCAAGCCCAATACTCCTATGTTTAGTCTTAATCTATTTGTTTCCATTATCTGTTCCTCCTTTGATTCCCTTCTTAGAAAATAGCACCCGATTGCTTGTACAGAAATGCGAGCATCATCATGGCTATTCCTCCTCCCTTGTCTCCACGCCCTCTCCATCCTGTCAGCTGAAATCCCATTACATTGTGATGCTCCTGATATATTTACAGACAGGGCAAAAGTGGGTTTACCACCATTCATATGGAAAATAATACAGTAACTAATTAATAATACAATAATAAACTGTGTTTCATTACTCATAACTATCAGCCTACTTTGCTCCACCCTGTATACAAAATATATACATAGAACTTATAGGATATATATATATATATATATATATATATATATATATATATATATATTTATTCCCCCCCACTCTCTCTCCATTGCTTTTACCCTAGTCCCAGACACCATCATTTATTGCCAGACTGACATTATCAATCTGCAAAAAAGGTCTTCTTGCCTCCAGCTCACCCACCGCTAATCCATGCTACATTCTGCAATTAGTGTCATTTTAAAAACCACACATTGAAGCATGTCATTCCTTGCTTACCATTCCTGCCCCACAAATTCCTCAAGTGTCTAGTGGTAAATAGATAAATGTACTAAAAATAGACATATACTTTTTTTACAAGCTCTCTTATAGCTTCTAAAGCATTACATGATACGGACACTGCTTATCTTATTTCTTGTATTTCTGCAAATACTCTTTGCCACTGCATCGTCTTTGCTTCTACATGTTTCTTGCCTTTTCCCCAGTTCCCACCTCAAGTGGGAGGATGCATACAACTGTGCTCCCAAAAGTCTTCACCGCGCCCACTTGCACATCCGCATGTGCACACACAGGGGCACGCGCCTCTCTTCCCCAGACCCACTTCTACTGACCTTTCTGGCTTGGCATAGATCATGCTTCCTGTGGAAGCCTTTTCTGATCCTCTGCAGGTGCCAGCAGGAAACTTGGACTTCTCTGGCATAACACGTAACACCCTACTGAAAATGTCTGCTTCCCGCAGGAGTCCAAGCTCAATGGCAATAGTGACTGTCATATTCCCAACCCAGCACAGTGCCTGGCATCCGAATGGTGACTCGTAAGTGTTTATTTAATTAACACTCATGGGTCTCCATTAATTAAGAGCTTGAATAAAGATATCAGCAGATGAACTCATTCTCAAGACATACTCCTTTTATTGAACATGCTACGGACTTGCAATTATTTGAGCTCTATCTGCTATGAACAGTTTGTCTGGATTTCTCCCATTATTTTTCTGTTCCTTTTTTCCTCTGTCTCTTTTAAAATGCACAATACAAACTGCCACACCCCTCACATGCCGACACTGTGGCCCAGTGCACACGGCATCCTGCAGCAGTGCCACGGAACAGCCAGAAATCTCCTTTCCTGGGGGTGCACAGCTGCCACCTGATACTTTGTGGAACAGATGGGGGCTCATGAAGAAGGCAGAAAGCAAAGGCTTGATAATTTAGGCACTGAGGAGCTTCGAGGCCTGGTGAGGCGGACCCCTTGGCCAGCCAGCTCCCCCCAAGGAGGAGGTAATGAGCAGAATGGCTCTTCCAGACACTTGGTGGGAGTTTGTATGTGCTCTCTCATGATCAGTTCCAGGGGAAGATTAGGCAGATTTCAAGTCAAAATGGGATTTCTCCAACAGCCAGCACAGAAACTGCACCTGGACTCATAGTTCCAGCTGGGCTCTCTCTATCTCTTGTATTCTATCTGGTCATAAATATTCCAATATTAGAAGGGATTTGATGATGTGGAAGATAAAAGGGAATCCACTGGGGGTTTTCGTGCAGCATCTTGGCAGTGCAGTGAGTGGCCCCAACTTGCCTGTGTTGGCCAGTTGGTGGCGGGTGTGGAGGAACCATGGGGGCATCCTCAGAGAGAGGAGTGGGCTTCTGCCCACACCTGATGTGCAAACTGCAGATGGGAGGCACTTTCTTTCCTCTCTGAATCCCATCCCTTAATCTTCTCCCTTGATAATTAAATTAAAGTAACAGTTTGACACCAAAAATAGAGGGGGCAGCCTGAATGTGTTCAAAATTAAATTCATTCTGAGACAGAAATATGATTTGGCCACACCGAAGTTTTCTGTTGTAGCTCATAGCTAAGGTTCAGCGTTAACATCAGCCATTAAAGGTGCCCTCTGCTACGCTGGAAACTCGCCAAGCTCTAACCATTCGGTTCCTCTGAAGAGCTGCACAGCCATGCTAGCCTTGCACAAAACACAAACGAAACGGGCAGCACCACACTAAGGGGGCTACTCAGTAATTATGTTCTTTTGAGTTTTATGTGGGAAGGGAGCCCCTGCAATTGACCGTTAGGGCAGTTGAGGGGCAGGAAGCAGCAGGTTTCTGAGAGTGGAACGCAAGCCCTTGAGTTTGTAAAGCATGTAATTTTGGTCCCTCCCTGCTCTAGTGCCCCATCAGCAAAGGGGTGGATGTGATGCACGGTTGTTGAAAAGACTGAGAAAGTGTCGAGAGTTCACAAACTATTCCATACTCGACACAGGAGCGCAGCATATTTATTGACTCTCTCTGTTTCACATACTTGGGGTCATTGCTGTCTGTTTGGCTCCCAGGGGCCTTGGTAATTAGTACTGGACACAGTTTCTTGCTGTGGGGTGAGCAGATGGATGGCTGAGCTGGTGCAGTGCTTGGCATTCCGTGAGCATCACAGCAGCTGGGCCACGGGAGCCTGCCTTCATTAGAAAGGAGTTGGGGGCCTTCCTGTGTTGCCTTGACACATGTGAATGTGGGTCTAATGGTGGTGATTAGTCAGTGTCCAGGGAGGAAATGAGTGGGCGCCCACTGCTCCCCACTTCTTCCCAGAATGCTGAGTGATGCATTCGAAGAGGGGTTGGAAAGGTCATTAGCCAACAGGACAAGGTATTGGTCCAAGAAGCAAGGCCCTGGGATTTGGAGGCAAGTCACATCTCCTCTTTGTGGAACATGAGCAGCGGTACCTTCTTGGAGGGCTCTGAGCTTTCAGAGGGCCAGACAAATGACTGATCTCTGGGAATATAGGAGCCCAAAGAGAGCTCCTTTACAGAACCCAAACACAGCCTGATTACTCAGAATGATGTTGGAGATGCCTTTGAATGCACAGGTGTTTTGTGGTTTTAATACGTGTTCCCATCTTTTTTCATTTTGAATTCATATGGTCTCACTCCCAGGAGGTGCTCTCACACTGTGTTGGCAGGAGAACACATTCATGGAGCAATGCAAGGGGCATATGACATGTCCTTTAAAGAGCATTACAGTGTCAACCTAGAGTTGAGCACAGAAGGTATCTGTGACCCATTGTCTGGAAGAGGACAGGCTCCGGACTTGAAGACACAGGGCATGATGCTATTCTCCTTTCCTGGAAGTTGCCCCTGCTCCACTTCCAGACAAAATGGTGTAAAGAGCATTGAGAAGCGTAGAAAGAATCTACAGAGGCTGGCAGAGGAGGCTGGACCCCTTGGAGGCTGGGGCAGATACCGAGGCAAGGGAAGGGAAAACATTAAGAGGCAAATCCAAACCATAAGGTTTTGCTTGTCCTTGAAGATTGATTCAACCAACAACAGCAAAATGCCATCACCTAAGGTATATTAATATATCAGACACTTAACCATGTGCCTAAAACCCATGCCAAGTGCTTTATTAGCCTTACCTAATTTTATCCCCACAATTACTCTAAGAAGTGGGCACTGTTGTTCATCTCCCTCATACATATTAAAAAAACAAAACACATGTGAATAAGTAACTAAAGTGTAGACAGTCTGAGTAAGATGAAGTAAGAAGCTGGGATTTGAACTCCAACTCTCCCAGTAGTTAGTCCTTTCATCTGCCTTTTTTTCTGGCTAACTTGAAGTATTTCTCAGCCTTTTATAATGCAAACCCCTACAAAGCTTTCTGATGCCTTTCCTGCTGGTCTGTACTAGGTAAGAAGATATTCTGTCTGGCTGCACATTCTGCTCTTTGTATCATGAAGGTGACAGGTATTGTGTTTCAGACTGCACAAATCACTTCCCAGAGTGCCTCCCTCACCTGGCCCTTTCTCTTTCTCCTCACCCTGTAGTATTTATGCATGTATATCAGCGCACGAATCTATTGAGCATGAGAGAATCTACTGAGCTCCTATAGCTCCTATAGGGAGACACAGCCATTTAAGTGATGCCCCGGATGACTTCCTGCCCCGCAGCAGGATCTTGCTCCTGGCCAAGCCTGCCTGTGCCACTCTGCCCAGGAAGGATGCTGCTCATTCTTCCATATTCACTTTGAAGCCAGTTCCTCTGGGAAATTTTTCCAGACACCCCATCTCTCCCATCCTCACACATATATGGGAATTAGAACCAAACATTCCTATAAGGAAGTGATAGAAAATAATTAGAAAAGACAGGTGGGGCCAAAAGGGAAAGGAACTCAGCAGATAGGCAAAAGGGTTTGGCCTTAAGACAGGAGGTGGTAGGAACTCACTGCGGGTGTTTGAGGATGAGAGCAGCCTTCTAGGGTGTAGGTTTTAGGCTGCAGATTCTGGGCAGGTTGGATGACTGTTAGGAAGGAGTTTCAGAAAAAGCAGACCAGGTCACGGGGTACAGTGTGAGGAGGAGGTGATGCGAACCATGGGGCCAGAGAGGAGAATATTCTTATTCATGGGGTTCAAATAGCCCAGGTAAGAAAACAGGGAAACTCAGCACCTTCGCACTGACCGTTGAAGATTGAGAAGTTGACTTGGGGATACCAGTAATTTTGGAAGTTTCCTTGGGCGGCTGATGCAGTGAGGAGAGGAAGGCTCCTCCTCTAGATACACCCATGACTGGGGAGCTTTCCTTCCAGGCTGCAACGCCTGCTCTCTGATTGGCAACCCACAGGCTTCCGCCCAGGTGTCCAGATAGCCAAGGACGTGTGCCTTATGCACTGGACAACTCCCTTGGTCCTCTGGCTCCCGCTGGGCCCCTTCCTGTAGGGCCCAGCCCAGCTGCTCTGAGCTCAGCCATGTGCTGAAACCCGGCACCATCCACCTCCCTCCTGCACTGCCTGGGCCATGTAGTCCTGCTTTACAAAGGACTCCAATGAAAGGACAGTGAGTACAGATATTCTCTCTGATGTCAGCTAACCCAAAGCCTCTGGGGAATGCTACAGGGCATTGGAAGGTATGAGTAGGACAGGTGAGAGGGAAAATTGAGTGAACATACAAACTATCCCCCTCCCAGGACCCGCTGAAGTTGTCTTGAATGTAGTGGTTGCCAAAGCGTAGGAAATTGGCTTCTGCTGGCCAGTGCAGATGTTGCGTTCGCCTTTCAGCTCACGTACTCAGGGACATAGTTGCTAACTGGAAGTGGTGGTGGGAATAAAGGCTGTTCACTTCTTTCTCACCCTGGCACCTCCGCTTCTAACTCTCTGCCTGTGGAATTTGTTCCAAAGGCCCTGAAAAGGTCTTGGAGTTCTGCAATCTCTAAATGTGTGGGTGAGAGAATGCGCCCCCTCTGGCAGAAGTGGGTGGGGCATGTGCCGCTTTCCTGCTAACTGCTTTGAAAGGAAGAAGACAGGTGTGGGTCCTGCTGATTCCTGAAACTGTCACAGATGAGAAGCAGCGTGAGATGGCAGGACAGCTCTGTACATCTCAGTCTGGCACCCTTGCCAAGATCACAGGGACTTGAGGGAGGAGCTGTTTCCATCAAATCCAGCAGTGCCTTTTTCTTCTTCTTTGGAACTTAGAGGCAACAGTGGGACAGAATAAGAAGGGGACCAAGCCAGAGTATTACAACCAGCTTTTGTTTTTTTTTAGAGAACCCGGCCTGTGCTCACTTCTTTAGACAGTGGAAGGTTGCCAGGTCCTACCCTCACTCTGCCACTTGCTACCTGTGTGCCCTTGGCGGGGGGGTGCTGAATCCATCTGGGCTGTAGTGGCTTCACTTATAAAGAGAGATGATAATAATACCGTATACTCAGGGGCTTTTGAGAAAGTTAAATTAGACAACATGTGATACCTTTAGCCTAATGGCTGGCAATAGAGAATAGATCAATTTTAAAATCATAAACACTTCTTTTTAGGTAAAATTGTATATGGTCATAGCCATGGTATATTGCTAATAGCCTACGTTGGTTAAACAACCTTGAGAAAGAGAAGTTTGATTTTCCCACAATTCATAGATAGTAAAGCAAAGACTCGGAGGTGAGTGAGATCGAGAGGTGGCCACTGGCTCTGCTCTCAGGGATGTGGGCCAGTAGTTCAAGGGTCGATAAGCTCTTTCTGCTGCATCATAAGATGTGACATGGAGAAAGACTTCTCATCCTCATCCTGTGTTGCTGAAGAGGGCCAGCACACCACAGTCTGAGTGGGGACTGTTTTCAAAGTTTGTCCCTAAGCAACTCAAATGGGCCAGAGCATGTTAGATAGACAACACTCAGACTTCCCCTTAAAATCAAAGGTTATCTTAATTCACACAAATCCCAACCATTTCAAAGTCCTGACTCTTTTCCTGGCCACTGAGGGTTCTAGCCAGCCCAGCACAGATGATGAGTTTGCTTTTCTTTGAAGGTCAGTGCTAACTGCAAGGTGACAGGGATGACAGGGACCTTGGCAACACTAGAGGCTGATGAGTCAAACACAGCTGGGCTCCTGTTTTCTCACACGGGATCTGAATTTCCTACCCAGCAGCTGTGGGTGCCTAAAACTGACATTTGAGCTAAGTATAAATTTCACTTGCACTCTGAAAAGGTGACAACGTGAGACCATATATAGGAGCTTGCACTTTCCACTTCACCCTAGCTCCAAACATGAGTCCAACTTGGTTCAAAGAGAATCTAACATTGAGAGGCAACATTAGAAGTCATTCAGATACCACCCGTGCAAGGAAAGGATCTTTTTGGCAAGACCCTGCAGATGGTCCTACATCCTTCACTTGTGTACTTCCAAAAACAGAGAGCTCAGTATGTGGCAGGCTAATCAAATCCAATTGCAAACCTTTCTTTTTTCTTTGCTTAAATTTTATCTCATCTTTGGTTTTCTACAACTTTTACAGGATGTGTTCCTTCCCAGAACATTACACTCTGCATCCTCACAATGGTGCTCTGAGTCACTTTGAAGACAGCTCTGTTGACCCAGCAAAGCCTTGTCTTCTTGCTTTTGTTCACTTTCCCCTTCTTTAGCCATTCTTTATGATTTTTAGCTCCTCACTGTTCTCAATACCGTCTTCTCAGGTGCTGCCTACACCTTGTATGAACGCTTTTCACTGGAGCTATGCAGAAACTCCCCTGTGCAAAGGGAGAACCAAGGTTGTAGTCATGAAGATCCCTTAGGGCGTGAGCAGCACAGTACAGGCTGCAGAGGAAAGATGGGGAAGGAGAAAGTGGAGCGAAGGGAGAGAAAGAAGAGGCTGAGTAGATTCAAGACAATACAAGATATAGGTTTTGTTCTCATGATGATAAACAAGGCTCCCTCTTCTTCAGTGGATTAAGCTACTGGTTTCTGATCCAATACAACACATTGTCCTGAATTGATTTCATCAAATTAATCTTGGACCATTTTTCTCAGAGATAAGGATCATTTTGAATTCTCATCTGCCTCTCTGGGTGTTAGTTAACTACTTTTCTCAGCTCAGTAAGGTCCTTAGAGACATTCGTTTGCATTCCATGTCTTCTTTCAGGTCAGTGATTAAATTAAATATCTAGAAAGACAAGGCCATGCACAAAACCCAAAAACACATTCCTGTATTTGGCATGCATTAGACATGCTGAAATATACCTATTGTAATGTTTTGTGAGTGAATATGGGTTAAGGAGATGATAACAATATAAAGGAAATATCAGATCATCTAATTACAACATGTGGGCATGTAAACAAATGTGCACAATAAAATTTAACATCTTCTCACTAGACCATGGAGAATATTTTATTGATTGTTGCAATCTTGGCAGCTAAGCAGTGCCTGGCACATAAAAAAATTACTCCATGTTTATTTTTTAAGAAGTGAACACATACGCTTCACATCATCCTGGGGAAGAATGGAAATTAGGGAGGTTCCCAGCTCCATTTCCTTGCACCTGGGCAGGGGCCCAGCAAGCAGCCCTAACACATCCTCCTGCCATTCTTGGTGACTGGCCTCTCCTTTTCTCCCTTTCGCCTTGCAGACAGATTTTGAATTTTGGTTTAACATTTCCACTCCCTTGAGAAAACCTGTTCTTCATGGTAGGTGTCTTAGTGTGTTCAGAATCCCATAACACAATGGGTGGTTTCAATGACAGAAATGTGTTGCCTCACAATTCTGAAGGTTGGAAGTTCAAGATCAAGGGTCAGAAGGTTTGGTTTCCCCTAAGGGAACCATTTCCTGCCTTCTCCACCTGGCTTGCTCACAGCCATCTTCTCTCCATGCCTTCACTTGGCCTTCCTTCTGTGTGTGAGCATCCCTGGTGCCCCTCTGTCTATCCCAATCTCTTCTTCTTATAACAGCACTCATCAGACTCCATTAGAACCTATCCCAGCAGACTTATTGTAACTTAACCACCCTTTTGAAGAGTTTAACTCCAAATAAATGACATTACTGAGTTACTGAGGGCTGAGACTTCAACACATAATTTGGGGGTGGGAGGCACAGTTCAGCCGGAAACAGTAGGTCCCGGAAGAGAAGTGGCATGCATGGGCTGTGGGGTCGGAGATGGTGCTTAGTCGGTGAAGGGGAAATGATGTGGGGTGACTGGGGTGGTCCAGTTAAGATGCACCCTGGCCCACTGCGGACTCCTCACCACTGGCCTTGTTTTGTTGCAGGGTCTGGTGTTCCTCTTCCTCTCACCAGTGTGGTCTGGGAAGGGCTGCCTGTGCTTTTAGATCCCATTTCCTTTTCTCTTCTTCATTTTTTTTTTTTTGGTGCCCTTGATCCTGGGACTGAGCCTGATGATGGGGTTTGCTGGCGAGATCCATGAACATGCACCTGCAACATTATTTTTGTGGTTTATGGAGTAGAAAATTTCTTTAGAAGCAGGAAGCTTGGCTGCCACATCCAGGAACGTGACAGCCAGCCCGCCAGGCTGCTGTGCACATGCCTCTTCTATAGGGCTGCCTGCAGCCAGGAACAGGGTGATTGAGAACAAAGACCCTGGGTCCATAATGGAGAGTATTCCAACTTCGCATTCAGGCTATACTTCTTTCATAGGCTCTGTTGTTATGCCTTAGTAACCATAAACAACTAATTTTATTGAGCACTTATTGTATCATAGTTAGTTTTTAAAACAATTTTATGTATTTTTAGAGAGAAGGGGAGGGAGGCAGAGAAAGAGAGAGAGAAAAATCGATATGAGAGAGAAGTATTGATTGGTTGCCTCTTCTACATGCCCCTACTGGGACCAAACCTGCAAACTAGGCATGTGTCCTGATCGGGAATCGAACCTGCAACCTTTTAGTTTATAGGATGACACAACCAACTGAGCCACACTGGCCAGGGCTAAATATATTCTTTCAAGTAATAGCACTTCTTGTAGCTTATACTGCTTTTTCTATAATAGGCACCATGTTTAACCTGGTATGCCCAGCACTATATTATTTTTACATATACCACTTCATTTTATTATCACAAATCAGTAAGGTGAAAATAAGTATGCGCATTGCATAAATGGGAACACAGAGCCCATGAAAGTTAAAAGGACACATAGGCAGCTCATAGTAACTGACGTGGACTCAGACAGACCAGGGTTTGAATCCCATCTCTGCAACTTACTGGCTCTGTGTTGATTGGCATCAACCTCACAGTGAAACAGGTAGATATGATAGCTCCACTTTGAGAAAGAAACTGCAGTTCAGAAAATAATTGAATTATCTAATTTGCATAGGGCCAACTCATTAACATTTGCAGGATGCAAGATGGCCTAATCTATTTGCCTCCAAAAATGGTAATTTTAACACTGATGTTTTATTACCTGCTTGATAAGAAAAAAAGACTTAGTGGTGATTGGAACAAGTAAACAAATATAGCAATTAATTCAGGCGCAGACTTGCCAAGATGTGATTGCAACAGGACTACCTTAAGAATGTGGATGGATACTCTTCTAGGAGGTGAGCCTGTTCTAGCCAGTCGTGGCAGCCTACAATGTCTCTACTCTCACGAATGCCATCTGGGGTTCTTTTTGGAGGGCTAGATCCCAAGCAGCTACCCCAAGCTGAGTGGAACTGTGCATGTGTGTAGGAGAGCAAGGCGATAATAGCAAGAGGGAGAGAGAAAGAGAGAGAGGCAAGTATATGACATTGAAAAGCCAATTACTAGTTGTGTGACCTTAGACCAGTATCTGACACATAGCTAGTACTTAAAAATGCCAAGTGTTACTCACATAGATCTAGCATTTTAAGTGCATAGGGTCTGGAGTTACGTTCCTTAGGATGGATTGCCAGTTTTATCTCCTTCTAACTCTGGATCTTGAGCAGATTGCTTAACCTACTTTGCCTCAATATTCCGCAGTGAAGAATGCTGCCATACCAAGAGTCGTGAGAATCATGTGAGAAGTAAAGAACATTTAGAGCTCTGACCCTGATACCCTGACTGGTGTGCTCAGCGGGCTGGGCATTGTCCTGCAGAGTAAAAGGTCTCCACTCTGATTCTGGTCAGGGCACTTGCCTGGGTTCAAAGTTTGATTCTGGTCAGGATATATATGAAAAGCAATCATTTGGTGTTTCTCTCTCATATCAATGTTTTTCTCCCTCTTTCCCTCCCTTCCCCTCTCACTAAAATCAAGAAGCATGTCCTCAGGTGAGGACACACACACAAAAGAATATATTTATGTAGACATGTCTTCTAACATTTACTTTTGGTTTTGATATCGGTATACATCTCATTTTTGATTCCAGACTGCATGGATAAGAATTATATGTTTACTTTTTGGAGACTGATTTCGAAGGAGCCGAAGGAACTAGACTGGTATAGATGACGTAATGAATGCACACATCTAAGTGAGCATTCACTTCTTGAATATGGCCCCACCCAGGTACAGAAGGAGGGGTGCACCAGGTGGTGCTGTGGCAATGGAGCTGTTGGCTTTGTTCTGTCAGCTTGCTGGTAACTCACCATAAAGAATAAATGGAAAGAGTGCCTGTGTGAATCTAATCTCCCCAAACTTACCAGATTTGGTGTCCTGGAAGGCAGGAGATGGCACCCGGACTACAACAATGGGTTGGAAAAGATGAAAAGGACCATTCTGTGGTGATGTCTCTGCACCCTTTTCATGACTTTATTTTTAGTCTTTGAACACATGGACATAAATAATTTCAACCATTAGAAGCTAAAAATGGACAATCATTTCTGAACCAGGAGAGAGAGACTATTATATTAATGTGGAGTAATTATATGTATTTATGTTCAGTATCTTCACTGCAGTTCTGAGATAAAATTCTCTTCAGGAGAGAATGGGTGAAGCCAGAGAAGCAGTAGGGCCTAGGCAGATGTTTGGGAAATTCCTGCTGCCTTGAAGGAAGAAGTTGAAGAAATGGCTGCATTTGAGCCTTTGACTTATACCAAATGCCAGCCAGAGTCATGTGACTGTTGCTAAGCAGCCCACACCAGGTGATAACTGTTAGATACTAGTTGCTAGGAGAGTCCAAGGGGAGCCACTTTTAATTCATATCTTGCCTTAGATTCTTGGTTTAAAAGCATAGTAGAGTTCTATATACACCTTGGACTCATGCAAGATTATTACTGGAAGAAGATACTTAGATTAAAATCTTGGCCATTGATTGCTGTAAATTCTGGACTTTTGGCCCCAGACTCTCACACGGATTTGAGGATTCAGCCAGCAAATGATGTCCCCAAGCTTTCACAACCAAGGCCAAGAGGAGTGGGTAATGATTTCTTTCCTGAGTCTCCCGTTGATTTGCAAGGGGAATGCTCATGCTGAGCCAGGCTCAAGTACAAGTTTGGAATGATAATGGAGCCCAGAACTGAGCTGTGTCCCAGTTCGGTGCGCTGACTTGGACCTCACCATCCTGCGCGGGGGGAGCTGCCAGGTTGGGGCTTTATGTGAGGAGAAGAGTGAGGGCATTTGATTGGTGAGACATGGGTGATATGCTCAACCTAGGGTAACTCGTGTGGGCCAGAGAGACTGGTAATATTATTAGGTAGGTCTAGGTCACATGCCCCCCCCCCATTATGGCTAGATGAGACAAACCCCACCAGAATCTAAGGAGTGGGAAAGGACAAGAGAAAGTCTCTATTTTTAGAGCAGATTGAAAGAAGACTGTTAGGCAAATAAAATGACTAGATATCCACTCTAGCCATCTTTTACTGTGTAATATTGGGCACAGAATGGAATATCTTTGAGCTCAAGATAAATGATGAACATAATTTCTCCCTCATAAGGTTGGAAATTAAATGAATTAACATACCCCCCGAAATACTGTGGTTGCCATTGAGTAGGCACTCAATACATGTTATTCATTTGGTACTAAACAGATTCCTATATATTAATTCTTTTCAAAAGGTCTTGAAGTGCAAATCTGAAAGCTTGGTTCTGCTGTTTTTGACTAGGTTGTGATTCAGGGAGGCAATAAGTAGGAGAAAAATGTTTTTCGGCCATACTGCCCTATATAAGTCCCTATATAAGTAACTCCAGAAATTCTCTCTCCATCTCAGCAGCCACTGCCGAAGCAAATGCTATGGCTGCCTCTTCCATTACCATTCCTGTTTTCTGGCAGCTTCTCACTCATCCCCCCATCTGTCCACCCATCAGTCCATCTATCTGTCCATCCACCCAACCAGTCCTTCATGAGGTTATTCCTTGAGCACTTTTTAAATATCAGACACTCTGTTAAGTAATAACTATACAGTCTTGTTTCAAACAAAGTACATGCCTTATGGAGCTAGACTGTAAGTTTGCCTTTCATAATTTATACCCAATTCAAGCAGTTTTGTAGATTGGGGGCTGGGAGAGGGATGAGGGAGAAACAGGAGAAAAGGAAAGGACTTTCCCAAACAAAAGTTAGTAAAACTTTAAAATGTATAGTTATCACAGTGCCCCTTTGAGGAGGAAAAAAAGGACAACTTCAAACTTTGAAGCAAGTACAAAGGTTAGTGGAATGATTTTTATTACCTCTACTTAGCAGAGAACAATTCATCAGGGAAAAAAAAAGGCAGGAGTTCAAACTTTCCTGGACAGCTTTTAAAGAGGTCTGGACCATCAAAAACATCTCCAAATAACCCTTTAAAATGTAAAAAGAACAGTCTTCTTAATTAAATATTTCAGGCATATTATAGCTAACATCAATTTAAGGTGAAATTTATGACTCACTGAACTATATTTTAAATGCTACATTATTTTATGGCTGTTGTGAATATTAATAACACCTTACACTTTACTGTTGTGGTTTCAATGTGGGTTCTTTTCCTGCAGCCTCATGGTGATTCTGTTGAGTAGACAGAGCAGAGTGACCTATTCTTAGGGTATAAGAATCAGGAAATGAGGCTGAGAAGCCATGAATGTCTAGTTCAGGTATAAAATCAGGTGTTGCCTATAAGCAGAACAAGAATGTGACACACCCTTTTGGGTCTTGAATTCCACAGTGTTTGAATCTATCACTGCACCTGGAGTCTGGGGAAGGGATGGCAAGATGAGATGCGGAGCATGAATTTTTACACACTTCGCAGACCTTTGGATATAATTGCTCTGACCCAGTGTTTCCAGTAGCTCTGCATGCTATTGGTCATGTCAATGACTTCTTTAGTTTGAGACCTTGACAAGGTTTTGACCTGCTATTGCACTGGTATTTTAACCAGAAGGTTCATCTACCCTGGGAGGATTTAAGAAGCATCACTCTCCAAATCTGCAACTTATGGATGGTGTAGCAGATATCAGCAGGAACTGGTCCCTGGAGCCAGCTGGTCAGGGCCAAATTCTGGTAACTGCTCTTCAGATGATGGGGAAGTTGATCACGTTATGTCACCTCTGTGTGGTTCATCTCCCTGCTCTCTAACATGAAGATGAGAGCATTACCTACATAGGTTGCCCTGGATATTCAATCAGCTTTATCAGCTATATGAGGAACTAGGTACACAAAAGTAGTCATTCAGGAATCTCTCTTTCTTGCCCTCAGTCTCTCTCTCTCTCACACACACACTCACCCCTAATGAAATAACTCGCATTTGTGTGAGTGTCCCACACAGGTTATACACTTTGCACCTCAGAAGAAATGAGGTGTGTCCCTGTCAGGATAAAGGAAGTGCGGGCTGCGGACAGGATCATTATCTCGGGAAGTCTCTTGTGAACAGATGAGACAAAGCTAGCTTTTGGTAACTGCTTGGAGGACAGAGTGACATAGAAACACATCCTTTCCAAGTGCCTGTCAGTGCTGGAATGTCACCACGAGTAAATTATTCCTTGGGTCTTAGAAATTTTTTTCGAAAGCACACTTGAAGTGCAACACTTCTAAGGAACCAGGTTCCCCAAAAGTATAACAAATGGTGCCTAAATTTGAAGAGACACAAGTAGCAAAAAATCACTTGTTGAGAGGAGGTGTGGAGGTTGTAGAGCTCAAAGATAAATTCTTCACACTTCACGTTTGTCCTTGAGGAGGCCTAAATCCTCAAGTGGCTAGAAAGTAGCTTCCCTCTTTCCCTACCTTCCACCCTCCCTTCTCTCCTTCCTTAAAAATACATTCACTACATGCAGAATTGGTAAGAGTGCATCGACACGTTGTTGAGTTCTGACTCAGGCCTTACCAATTTCCCATCAGCATTTCTCCACACAGGAGATAAAACAGATACACAAACAGACACAGCACACTCATGATACACCACACATCTACACACCACACACAATATATATACCACAATCACAGAAACACTATACACATCAGCCTATTACGCACACATTAACAACCACATCCACTACACTCATCACATACACACACCCCCACACAAACTATGCACCTATGCACATTACACTATACACCACACATACCACGCAGAAAAGCCATACCGTACCCCAAACACACATACACACAACATACACCACACCCACACCACAAACAACCACACATACCACATGCATCATACACTACTCACAGACGTACCAGGCACCCATGTTACAAATGTCATGCATACACAAAAGAACCCAGAATCGCAGAGCCTGACCCCACCCTGTCCTTTCTTGCTGGGTGACATCACACAATTCATTGGTCTTCTGAGCCTGTTTCCTCTTGGAGGAGTTGGGGTAGTTAATGTCTCCCTCAAAGAATCCACGTGGGGACGGGTGCCATGTGGAAGAGTGCCTTGTGACTGGGAGAGCTCTGCAGAGCTCCAGCAGGGTTGTCCTTCCTCACTGAGTGGGGCCAGGCCCCCCACCTAAAGGGTCACTCAGACTGCCAGCCCCCCAGCCCCGACCCAGGGCAGGCTGTGTGCCAGCTGTGACTCATGCATGGCACATCGGGGACACCACAGACCCCCCAGGGCACTTGAACAACACTGCCCTGGCCTCACAGAGAAACCCCTCTGTTGTCAGGAAAGTGTGCTTTGCACTAAAGAGATCAGCAGGGTGTATCCTGCGAGTCAGGACAAGTGCCCAGTTCTTCCTTTTGCTTTGACCAGCAAATCCATGACAAATACGTTCCTTTAACCTGTTCTGAGCCTGAGTCGGGTAGTAGATACATTTACTCAGCACTTTCTCAGCACTTTCCATGAATTACATTATGACAGTGCCATGCTGTATAGCTCACTGCTGTTACCTCCTGTGTCAAATGCAGGAAGGAGATGGCCCTGGTGACCAGTCATCTCTGTCTGCTGGGGCTGAAGGAGTTCTAGGTGCATGAGACTAGCAGTGTTAAAACTGTGGAAGTCCCAGGCACACTGTGACCACTGGGTCACCATAGAACTGGGGCACAGAGAGGCTATGTCCCTTTCCTGGGTCACACAGCTACTAGGTGGTGAAGCTGGGATTCGAGCCACCGAAGCACTTCAGCTATTGATCGCTCAGTCTTAATTCCCCACGCGCTCTTTAGACACTGGCTCAGCTCTCACATCACAATGCCCTTCCCCAGGAAATCTTTCAAGGTTAATGATATTAAAATAAACATTTTTTAATTATCAAGACATTGTTATATATATATCAGCATACTCTGATACATTTGTCTAGACTAAGCATCAATTGAGCATAGAAGAAAACAAAGCACTAAAAATCTAATAAAATTTTTGAAATTCAGAACACAAATACAACATACATAGGCATAGTATACTCTCCTGAAAAGAAAAAAGTGATTAAACTATTTTTAATTAATTACTGCCGAACACATGGGAATCCAGGGAACAGGCGAAGCACTGAGAGGCAGATGATGAGGCGAAGTAGGTGGAAACGGGGCACACGAGCTGGAAGAAACATCAGTTCCAACTCGATCAGGTCCAGGTGTTTGGAAAGGAACAACTCTGAGGTGGGAGGGCGACAAGGGGAGAAAGTCATGCCGCAGGACAAAGCCTTCTGCAGTAGGACACTCAGAATGAAACAGGGATGGGAAAAAAGGGTGTGAACAGTACTTGCTAAAGAAGAGGCAGATGTCTGTGCTCGCTTGTCAGCCAGGTGACCACAAGTCAGGTACTACAGGGGATATTAGGGCCACTCTCCAAAAAACGGGTACAATGTCTTGCCCCTTGAACAAGCTAAACCTCCAATCTACTCTGATTTCTTTATTACGTGAATGCATGTGAGTTCTACAATCCACTCCTATAACCTGGTTCAACACTTTTTAGATTACAAATTTTTACCATTTCAAAGGGTATTAAAACCAAAATGATAGAGAAGTGGTGTTTTCTCTGACTTCTTTTGTGCAACAAAACTTCAAGACATCTGCCAAAATGACACAATTTGTGATGAGGAAAACAATAATACATTTAAAACGTTAAAATACCACCAAACCACCCAAGCAAGCCACTCATTTTCAATTTCCGGTCTTGCTTTCAAAGCAAAAATCTATTGCTCCTGAGAGACCCTACTGACTGGCCTACCAAATAGTGAAGGCCCTTCTCATTTGAGTTTCCAGACACAGGCGTCTGCCTCCACTGGAGCCCCGGGCTTCAGCCACACTTCTGCCCAGCAAGGGCTTTGCACTGACAGACACCAGCTGCATCATCAGGAGCTTAAAAACAGCCATAATCACCCCCAGAAATGCCAACATTAAAAACTGACAGTCCCAATACTCGGAGGTGTAATTCACAAGTAAGAAGAAATGGAATATATTCACACAAAGAAAAATAATTTACATTTCTGTGAACTGTAGAATGAGTCACCCCATATTAATTTATTTATGCTTACCCCTGGCTTGTATATCACAGTCTAACATTCTCATTATTCCCCGAATCAAATCCATTTTCCTCTCTATGGAGGGCAGTGAGCTGGAGGCTCCTCTGTGCTTATTCTGTTGCGGTATGTCAGCACATTCTTACAAGTGCGTCTTGAAGTACTGCTTGAGGATTTCCTACTCCAGGACCATCAGTGTTGTGTGCTAAAATGCAGACTCCTGGGCACTGGGCCCAGCAGAGGTTCAGGAATTCAAAGGTACAGAATCTATTCTCTAGGTGAGCTTTACAGACTTTGGTTTGGAGACTTATCAGCAGATGCTAAATGAAAGCGGGCCTTTTTCTCCCCGGGTGCCCAGGGCAGTAGTCGGACTGAGTCCTGGAAGAGTGATTCAACAGATCTATCTTTGTCAGAATGGCCTTACTAACCCAGGTTCAAGTGCACGAGAGCTGGCAGAAACGTAGAGTGTAAGAACTTCCCCCCAAACCCTTCATGGGGGTGGGGATGTCTTTACTGCTCTCAGCACTGTCTGGGGGAAAGAATGAGACTTGCTCGACATGCTTTGCAAGTTGCGATTAAATATTCACAGGGCAAACGTTCATATGTAGTTCTTTGTTGTACATGAATTATGTGCAAAGAGTATGCTAATAGCAGGCAGATAACATTTCTTCGACTGTACCTCTTACTGACCACGCGATCCAGCCCACCCTGCAGTTCTTCTGCCGTTACTCCTTTCAGGAAGTCTCACTTTCTAATGGTTAAGGTTGGTGGGTATGTACGCTGTCACATGTATCGAGAACATGCTTCTATCCTAAAATACTCTCCTGACTTCTATCAGAATTCCTCCACACACTTGCTACAGTAGCTTTCCCGTATTTTTGCCTCCAATATGGGTCAAGTTTCCGGTAAAACTTCCCATGCATCCCACTGTCTGTCCCCTGTAAATCAGCAGGGGGACAGAAAGCAGGAGTTCCTAGCTTATCTCTACAGGTTTCTGTAATGTACGCTCTTGGGAACTAGTGTTTTTCTCCATTTCCCATGGACCATACTGATCCCCAGGGAGGGTGGTGCCTCCTACTTCTTCATCGTAACACCAGACCATATCCAGCTCAACACTGAGGTCAGTTTTGGGCCTCAGCACACGGTCGACTCCATCAGGACTGCCAACGATCGACTCAGTGACTGACTTCCTTCACCCTCTGATGCAGAGGAGGGCTGTGCTTCCTGCCACCTGCAGACAAAACTTGATTTCCCCAAGTGCTAATTTTGTAAAACCAGGAGACCCAAGCCAACGTGTCCATCACTGTGAGTCAGCCCCGTAGATCAAATGAAGGAGACACACAGGGTTTTCTTTCTCCTTTTTCTTTTTTCCTTCTCACAGCCTATTTTTCAAAACCCTCAGCAAATACATAAAAACCAGTAGGTAGATTAGCATACAAACCCAGTCTTAACTACATTTGAATTCAACCTTTATTTGAGGCCGTAATGGCTAATATTGACTGTTGCATAGAATTATGAGAAACCCCTGAATAGTCAGCTCCAGTGGAGTCTGGATCTATTTTTTAAAACCAGGTATTGATTTCTGCAAATAGGCTTTCCTTGAGGCTTCAGCAGATCGTGATCTTTAGGTGAAGTGTGGTGAGGTGATGGATAGTGAGGGCAAGTACATTTTCCCTTTGTTCATCTACATTCTTATTAATAATAATATCTTTCATTTATAACTCCTTTCATCCCTGAGCGTCGTGAGTGCTTTGCAGACGTAATAACGCTGTCTGGAGAAATCCATCACTTGGAGGCGAAAGCAGCCCTTGTCTAGCTACCCTGCTGAGCCGAACCGCAGCTCGGGGCCCTGGGAGGGAGCCCACAGCCAGCCACAGCGGTTTTAAGAGGACAGTTACAGGTGCCTGATTAGAGTTGGGCAAAGCCCAACAGGCACCTAACAGGCACCAAGGTGGCGATGGGCGCTGCGCCTGACAATGGCCCTGCCACTGCCAGCCCTGTGCTGGGTCAGGGTGGCGATGGTCAAGGTTGTTAAAGACATCACACTGTTTAGTTTTCCCACTTCTAAAACTAAGAAGGGCACGATTAACTAGACAATCTGAGGGGATGTAACATGTGTGGAGATGTGTGCCGAGCCTCCCTCCAGGGCAGGAGGAGGGACAGCAGCAGTTCAGGTTGTGCTGTGGCGATGGAATTGCCTCGTCTCGGGGGCATGTCCTCTGCCAAGCCCTCAATTCCATCTCGACTGCTTGCAGAAAGGCACTAGTGGCAGGATGATCGATGGGGCTAAGAGGCTGGACCTGAAAGAGGAGGTTCAGGGTGAGAGCAGGCCACTTTGTCACTGGATTATTGTGGCTTCACTTCTGTGCCTCACTTTCCTCATCTGTAAACAGACAGCAGCAGTAGGTCCTTTGGCACAGGGCTGTCGGAAGCCGGAGTGAGACAGTCTACGTGCAGTGGTAGTGCCTGCCACTGAAACTTTGAACCCTTGTGATTAATATTTATCTGGATCTTTTTCTCCATCCAGGTGGACAGCTCATTATACATATTAAAATATGTTGGCTGGTTGGTTAAAAAGCAAAATAAGAAAACAAAAGAAAGGCGTGAGTAGGAAGGAATGATAAGTTCGTCCATTAAGGTTGCCTTCTCAGGAATTTGCCATCAGGAGTTATAGGTGGTTTCTTGCAAGTGTTTACTGCATGGAGTCATTTTTCGTGTCATTTGGACATTTCCTGAAATCCCCATTCTCCAGGATAAGTTGCCATCTGGGTCAGCAAGGAAATCGCTTACCAGGAGAGCACATGCTGATGATGGGCTCGGGTCCTTCTGCTCATTAGCAACCCAGATGCACTACCCCCCCCCCCCCCCCCCCCCCCCCCCCCCCCCCCCCCCCCCCCNCCCCCCCCCCCCCGCCACCCTGCGATCTATCCTCTGGCTCCTGTGCGGGATGTCTGAACCTCTCACTCATTTGTAGCTTCGTTGAACGGTTTCACTTCACTGCGGTTTGACTGACCCATGTGGATTCAGATCACTGCATGTGCTTTAGGAAGCAGATTCTTAAAGAGTCAGCATCCCGTCTGCTTTGTTCTCCCGCACAGGGCCCAGCACGTCACTGGGTCATGGGCAAGTGGATGCTGGGACGCGCCCCCATGCTGGTGGCCCGGGTGCTATTCTGCTGCATGCATGTTGTGCAGGTTATTTTCTACCAGCTCAGTAGTGGTGAGCAAGACACTGGCTTAATTACCTCCATCCATGGCTGATAAGAATCAAAGGACGAGCAAGCTGGATGCTGACTGGCACCAGCTGCCATTTCCCATTTCCTCACTGTCCTGAGCCTTGTCCCTGAGAGGCAAGATTAGAAGTGACATGCACTTATTACCACTTTTTCTCCCGTGACATGTAGCTCATACCTTTGAGTGAGCAAGAACCTGTCCCTCCTGCAGGCGGTAAAGGGAGGAAGCTGTGTACTCTCTCGCTTGATTATCTGCTTTCTAGCTGAGATGCAGAAACCTAATTGCTGCTGAGTAGATCTTATCCAGGCAGAGCTGACCACATAACTCCTCTGGGCCCCCAGAATGTGAGATAGGATGCAGTGCAGAAATGCTGGCCTGGACAACAGGTCTTCTAGAATAAAGGCTTGTACTGAGAGATATCTCTTGAAGTCTCCATTTGCCTTCTGAGGCAGTTAGCCACAATAGTCCCTTTATGTTCATTCATTTACACGATGTGTCCTTTAATGACTAAGCCCCACCAGAGCCCTGTAGTCTCTTAATTCTTAGTGTCTGGTCCATGACAAGGGCTTGGTAAATGTTGAATGACTGGGGGAATGAAGAGGTAAGTTCTACAATAGACATAGGAGTAGATAAATGAGCAGGAGTGTGTTTGCATCTTACACTAAATGTCCTGTGATGTCATGTGCATCAATTTGAACAATCTATACATGAGCATGTCTGCCAAGGTGGGGGGCTGGAGAATTGGGAGAAAAAGATTAAACCCAATAACTTGCTCAGGTCACTAAGATTTTCCTTAAGACTTGTCGGGGGGGGGGAGAATATTTATGAGATTTTTTGACATTGGTGTGCATGGACCCAAATCTTAAAAGAGAAGCCTTGCTTCTCCATAGCGTTAAGTCATTTTTCTTGACCTTGAATGTTGTGTGGTCTCACTCTCTCAAGTAAAAATAATCACCGTCTCATGTGCCCAGGTGCCGGCCAAGGGCTTCAGAAGTTGGTTTCTTTTTATTGGTCTTGAGCACCTACCAGTCTTTGCCCATTGCTCTGCCCTGGAACTCCCGGAAGAGGAATGGTTGAGATGGAATGCCAGCTGCTCCCTCTGCAGTGAGGACAGTTCAGGGCAGGCACAACAGCTGCCTATAACTCCCAGGGCCTCTGACCCCCCACCCCCTCAGTGTGTAGCCAGCCTTCTTCTCAGGATCCTTCTCATGGGGCAAGCCTCTTAAAACAGACACTGTACAATAGGATTCCCTTGAATCAGAGGTGGTCAAAGGGCTTCCAGTGGGCTTTACCAGGCAGCAGTGCCCAGCAAGGGATGGGATGGTGGGCAGAGAAGGAAGGAGCCTGCAGCTGAGACTCTCCACCGAGGGGGACTGGGGATCTGTTTTCCACCCAGGCAGCCATACCTTAGGCCTGGCTCATTGAGACAGACAGGTGTGTTTGGAACCGTGGATAGGTATTTACATGGGGCACCCAGCCGTCCTGCAAGGAGCTTCTGCTTGTGCTTCTGACTGATTGCAGGCAGGTGACTGTGTTGCAGGGGCAGCAGCCACTCATTAGCCCTGGCAGGGCAGACAGAGCCCATCACCTCATTCCGACCACATCTGCCCCTGGCAGTGAATATTCAACAGGAATTGATCTCCTTAATGAGAACACAGCCCAAGCCATTTCGATCGGCTGCAGTGGAATCTTAAATAGTTAATTATGGCAGAGAGTTCAGCATGTGCACACGTGTGTGCTGGGGAGCCTGCCTGTGTGCGGAGGTGGGAACAAGTTGTGGTGAGAGCGCCCTCAGCCAGCGCCTGGCCCAGGACTTGGCAGTGCGTCCAGGCAGGGCGGCTTTGCCACAACAGCACTGAGTGCAGGAGGCGGTGGAAACAGCAGGGCCCTGCCGTCAGGAAAGGCCCTGAAGGGGGTGCCGGAGGACATGCCCTTCACTCTGCGCTCACAGGGCTGCCCAGGGGTGCCCTCCAGGCCCATCTGCCCAGGGCCTGTTCAGAGTCTCTTTCCCTTGGCAGATGGCCGTGGGACCCCGGGGAAGGGTGAAGAGGAATGCTTGGCCTTGGGGGGCAGATTTTTCTGCTCAAAACAAAGCAGCTCTTTCCATCTGACACTTGGCTGAGAGACCTCCTTCCCAAACCCAATGTACATAATTAAGAATAGGCTGAAATGGACAAGAAGACATGGTAATTGATTGTGGCCTTTTGCCTGGCAGCTGCACTTAATTAACCTTTAGATTCAAATATCAAGTGGTGTGGGCATGGAGAGGCCTGTGGAAATGGGAAGGAACCCCCAGCCGCACTTGGCTCTGCACAGAGGGGCTGGTTCAGGGGTCACCTCAGAGCTGGGCCAGAGACCAGCTCAACGGTCTATCACCACTCTCACCAAAACACCATTTACACACCTGTGGTTTCTGCTCAGATCCTTGGGGACACGATGACATCTAACTGGTGGTGGTACTATTCCAGTCTGGTCTGCGGCTTTGAGTCAGAATGCCTACAAATGGGCCTTTCCAAAGACAGCTGAAGGCACCGCCCACAAGCCACATGTCGAGTGTGCTGGAAACGAAGTGGGGCAGTTCTGCTCTGGTCATTTTCATCTCGCCAGCTGGAGGTGACCGTAACCATTCACAGGGCACCACCGTGGAGAAAAAAGCCCAGCGAGCCTGTGAACTGCAGGGGACCCAGGGGCTTTGGGACTGCTTCACCACCTTCTACATGCTGGGAAGGCAGGAGCAGCCGTCTCTGGGGTCATCGCGTGGCTCATGGGAGCTGGACCCAGCTTTGATGTTGTCAGTTCTCGTGGAGAGCTGACCCTGGCAAAGCCACAGCCACTGCACTGGACTCTGAGGCATGTTGCTAAGGGGATGACCCAAAGCGTGCTCCAGGGCGCACGGGCCCAGGGAGAAGCGTTGCGTCCTGTGCTGGACACAGCTGCCCTCTGGGTTGGGGCAGAGGCTGCCTGCCAGCTCACGCACAGCTGGAGCACTCTCCTGCCCAGCTCCTCTGGGGCAGGTGGGAGCCAGCCACAGCACGGGCCCTCTCTGACCTCCAAGCACAGCTCAGAGCACAGCTCATGTCTCTTTCCTTCTGTCTCGCTGCTAATCTGGCTTCAAAGGAGAGCCGGACTTTTGTGACCTGCAAAAAGACATGTCTGAACTGACATTCACTCTGGAGGCTGGCGGGAGTGTCTGGTGCTGCTGTGCCTGTGCCGGCTGGCCATGTTTCAGGAAGAAAAAGGAAAAGGGAGAGGAAAAGGGGAAACAGAAGAAAAAAGGCAAGAAAAGACAGAAAACAGAATGAAAGAGAAGAGGAAAAGCACACACTTTTTTGTTCTAATACTTCCTGCACTCATTTTTTATTACAGAAGTTTCTCTGTCTGGTCCATGTCTTATCTCAATACTGACCCGGTTCCTTTCCCAGCAGAGCAAGTGAGTTTTCTATTCCCTTAAGGATATATATCTATATTTTGCAAAGGCAAAAATAACAACCCTAGCCACAGACTCTGAAATAGCAGAGCAGCTACTTTTAACCGAAGGACACTTACAGCAGGGGCACCGTCTGTCGCAACAAAGAGAGCCCTCGACCTCGGGGTGCCCTTTGTCATGGCTCCAGTTGCAAGGGTTTCGTGCCTTCTCTCGTTTTCCTTGGATCAGTTTTATAGTTTCCGGACCACCGCAGACTGTCACTCACAATGACTCCGGGTCAGTTGTTCATTAGTCACTCCAAGAATGCGTGTATTACCAGTCCCCTGAGGGCTAGCAAGTGGTGAGACTGTGGTGGAGTCATGGACTGGTCAAATTCGGGGATAATCATAGGTAAGGCACGAAGTGCCCAGCTGAACGTGGGCCAGTGTCACAGAAAAGCATTAAAGATGAAAAGGACTCACTAAAGAAGAGTGAACTGGTTCTCAGGTACTAAATCACTCAGGAATCACCTACAGGGCCTGTTAAAAATGTGCTTAGCACTGCCCTGCCCTGAGAGATCCTGATTCACTGCATCTGGAGTGGGGCCTGGACCTTAGCATTTGAACAAGAACACCGGGGGGAGTTTTTTAAGTCACTGTCAGGTCTTACTTGGGCAGACATTTGTGACAGTTAACGGTGCATCCTTACTCTGTCTTTCCTGGGGACAGCTGTCTCAACATCTTGTTGGACCAAGAACATAGGCCCAGTAAAAGGGGACATGTGAGAACATCAGTGCGGCATGTGTGGGACAACGGCTCAGGCTGGGATGAGCGCTTGAGACTTCCTGTTTCTCTCTTCTCCCTCTGCTTTTTGTTCCTGTGGAAGATACCGGGTTGGCTAAAAAGTCCATTAAGGTTTTTTTCATATAATAAGAGACACATTTTCCATTTTCACCAGTAACTTTATTGATTTGGATATTTTGAGTATGTTGGCTATCCTGCATGATATAACATTGATTGTTCTCAACTAATGTCTCAATTTGATTGCTGGCTACTTCAACTGGTCTACTGGACTGTGGAGCGTCATCCAGTAAGAAATCTCCAGCACAAAACTTCTCAGATCGCTTTTGACGTGTTCAATCATTCACAGCACCTTCTCCATACACTACACAAATCTCTCTCTTTTTTTGCATTTCAGTTGTGTTTTTACCTGTCTTGAACTAATAAAACATAATATGCTGAAAATGTTGCTTCTTTTCTTCCATCTTCAATATTAAAATGGCTACACAAAAATTCACCAACTTTGATGATTTTTTAAATGCACACTGACATAACAGCTGTCACAACACAATCTAATAAATTGTTCTGAGTGAAGTTAAAGACAACTAAGCACTACTAGAGCTATCTTACAGGAAAAAAAATAAATGAATGTTTTGGCCAACCCAGTACTGAGCGTGGTGGGGATAAGCTCTAAAATGTCCTTCTAAGGATGCTTTACCCTAATTCCAGGTCCTTGTGACTGTGATAAGATGCCCCTCCTCTGATTGTGTTCTGTTCTGTGGCACTGTTGACTTTAAGGCAGAAAGAGTACCCTGGGTTATCCAGCTGGGCCCAATGCAATCATGGGAAGAACTAAGCAGATAACTTCCTTCAGCTACTGACAGAAAAAGAGACATTTGAGGCACCAGGGAAAATGAGTGGCCTTTGCTGACTTTGAGACGGAATGTGCCACATGCCAAGAAATGCAGATAAGCCCTGGAAGCAGGGAGCCAGCGGGGAATCAGGGACCTCTGTCCCACAACTGCAACAGGAACTGAATTCATGCAGCAGCATGAATGAGCTTGGGGGCCAGTGAGTCTCCAGGGAGAGCCTAGGCTGGCCAATACCTAATGTTAACCTGGAAGACACTGTACTGAGAATTTAGCAAAGCCTACCTGGACTTCTGACTTAGCACAACTGTGAGATAACAGAGTTTTAAGCTACTACATTTTGGGTAATTTGTGACACAGCCTTAGAAAACTACCACACTTGGGGAATACCAAATGCAGAAAACAGAGCCTTGCCCTCCAAGGTCTCAGACACGAGAGAGACCATGATGCACAGTCATTTAAATAGGATGTACTAAGCCTTTATGGAAGGGATGAGCACAAAGAACTATGGAGACTGTGGATGGGGTCATTCCACATTGGCTGGTGCCCTAGGAGGGAAGAAAGGTGAGCAAAGTGTTCACAAAGAAGGTGATATTTGGGATGGACCTTGGAGGATGCACAGGATTTGGTTAGGTAGAGAAGTGGGGGGTGGGGTGGGAATGAGATGGAGGAAAGACTAGGACTAAAGGCAGAGTGGCCTGTAGGTACTTGTCAGGAGTGGGAAAGAAGGAGGTAAGGGCAGCTGGAGCTTATGATACATAAACAATGACTGCAGACGACGTTGGAAGTGAGGCAGCAGGTGTGGAAGGACTTTTCCTATCATGCCAAAGAGATTGAACAATACCTTTTGATCAGGATGGGGACCCCCAGAAGTTGGTAAGCAAAGGAGGGAGTTGCGAGATTTTGGTTTCTACCTGGAACTCTGACACTCAGAATTAGGTTAACTGTGATTATGTGTTCATGCCACACTCTCACGATTATTATGTGCATGGCCATATTCTCATTCTTGCTTCCTGCCTCCCTCCCTCCTTTCTTTTTTCCAAATATAATGGATGCATGTAAACCTCCCACCAGGCACAGAAGCCAGAACACTGACAAGTTCTGTCTACTAATGTGTATCCTCCACATCTTATCTATTGATTGATTCATTGATCACTCTATCTACATATCAATAGATCTATCATCCAACTTACATATCAGGCTTGTCTTATCTTTGCACATTTCTTAGCTGTATATTGTTTAGTGTTTTTTTCTGATTCAGAGGAGGGTGTCATGCTGTTTGTAATCTTTTGTATTTGTAATTGCATTTTCAACTTTCATTCTATACGTTGCCTGTAGCTATACTTCATTCATTTTGATTGCTGTATATATTTCACTGAGTGCATACACGGAGATGAATTGATCCATTTTTCTATTCTTCTAGCTTTGGGAATTTGAGAGGCTTATGGCAGAATTCCCCTAATAGAAAATATGGCACCAGAGCTAGGGCAATGGACGTGGGCTGGAGAAGAGAAACTTATAAATGAGCTGGCCATAATCAATGACCAAAATAGCTAACATAGGAAATATTTTCATTTTACTGAGATTAAAATCATATGCTTCTTTCTACATTCCCACCGAACCTCACATGTCCACACAAAAGGAAGCCTCATCTAGAGAGCCCTGTGGTCCAAAGAACAGAGCACATTATGTGTCTGAAAGTATACATCTCAAGTATCAGTGCACTGTGGACATCAGAGAAGGAAGCCCTGGGTGTTTTCCTGCATGGAAATTCACATGTAGGGGCAGCGGTCTCCTGCTGGCTAATGGGGGTGCGATTGGAATGGACTAGAGACCCTTAGAACTGCCTTCTTCTTTCATGGGAAAGGGGCTTGTGAAGGAATGAATGACCACCTTGAGGTGGAGAAGCAGCAGGCACAGAGAACCTTGCAGCCTCATTGGCAAGAATTGGAACCGAATACAGGGATCATGAGGAAAGTGTACGAAGGACCAATGCACGGGAGAGTGTGATGTGGCAAAATGGTTTCTTTGGGTGGAGATAGAAGCTGCCCCCTGGGTCTCCGGTGGCCCATCTCCCTCCATCTTGCCATGGAAGAAGTCCAACCATGTCCTCAGCCAGGCCCAAACAAAAGACAGTGCTCAGTTTCTGCTTCATGTTAAATCTTAGTACTTTGAAGCACACACCATCTGCTGTGGACCTGGTAGCTTCTAGACCTATATGGTCACATGCTCCCAGGTGAGAGAGCACATGAATGAGGTGAGTGGTTACTGGATAAGAGACACACACACACACACACACAGAGAGAGAGAGAGAGAGAGAGAGAAAGAGAGAGGGCTTCTTTGGTTTAGCACTGCCCTCTGTGTCCCCAAACAGTTTGGTACAAAGTGGGGAGGGAGGTGTTAATTCCCCTGATGGAGCAACGCATTGATCCCTGGGGTGTGGAGCTGCAGCCTCCTGGTGGAGCAAACAGGCTCAGGCTCCTCAGTTTATTAAGCTCATTGTTTAATCCCCTTTGCTCCTCTTTCTTATTAATAAATCAGCTAACTGCCTACAGTAACAGTGTGACTGCCACCTTGCAGGTTTAGTAGGACACAGGTTCTTTACTGACTATCCTAAGCAATACTGAAGTGCATGCACGGCTATACATTGTTAGGTGGATTCAGGAGGAGGGTGAACAGGGCACCTTTTTCATTTTTTTACCTTCTCTCTTTAAAAATAGGTTACAAAGCAGGGTGGTAGAAGTCAGGTTTTTAATTTTTAATTTTTACTAGGAATTATCCTTACATTTTGATGCCTTCTGTCAAGTGGACCGTTATGCTCACTAGGAATAAATATCTTTATCTTCCTAAGATAGTTCATCTTTAAAGAAAGTGTTTAAATAAAGCCTTTGTTAGAATCCTCACGTATGACATGCTGTAATGAGTTTTATATTCAGGAAGTTCAGCCTTCATGTGGGGCTGGCATAACTTGGATGAATGCATCATTTAAACTAGGTTTCCCTAACTTCTTTCACTAACTACTTCATTTTAAATGTTTCACTTTTGAGATGATGTACACTCACCGAAAAGTAATTTAGGTCATGAAAAAAGGGAAGGTTCTTGTACTTTTGAAATCTGAGAGATCCGGCCATCCTGCCGTTTTCATTGTACACAGAGCCCACATGGTGTGGGGAAGCAAAGTGAGCTTGCCTGAGAAGTGGCCCTAGATCATTCTACCACTAGTTCCACCACTAAGAGCCAGTTACCTAACCTCTGAGGGCCCGTTTCCTTCTTTGTAGAGTGAGAGGGTGGATTAAATAACACTGGCTAATTCTGTGAGGGGGCCAGCCCAATTCAGATGCAGATAAATATCCAAGCCAACAGGAAGTGAGCCATCTGGGAGTTCTGGACAGATTTCTAAAACTATCCTACACTGTGGGTATGTCCAGTGCAAACCTGTTGTTTCCAGCATTAGAGAATCTCTTGGTTCTACTTTTGATTTTAATCTAATTTAAATTCTGCTTTGCACAACATACACCATTAGTGAAGAAAACTCTTTGAGGAATGTTTGTATTAAATTGCTTTACAGTTGACTCAAATTAACCAAAAGATTTGTTTTCCCCCTCTTTGTTTTCCAAGTACCCTGTACTTCCAACCCACTTTGTACAGGGTTCTGTGGTAACTTGGCTCCAGAAGGCAAGTAGGAAGTTGAGTTTGATTCTGAGGATCTTGAATATACACAGAGAATGATGTCTTTGGTCTACACCAGTGGTTCTTAAAATTGACACTATTGACATTTTGATCTGGATGATTTTTTGTTGTGGAAGGTTGTCCTGTGTACAATGGGATGCTTAATAGCATACCTAATCTCTACACCCTAAATGCCAGAAAAGTGATGTCATTTCTCCCAGTGATGATAACCAAACGTGTCTCCAACATTGTCCAATGCCCCCCCCCCCGTAGGGCAGGATTGTCCCCAGTAGAGAACTAGTTGTTTAGACCAGTGGTTAGCACACCATAACCTGTGGTCCAAATCTGGCCAGCCTTTTTTTTTAAAAATAAAGGTGTATTGAAACATAGTCATGCCCATTTGATTACATATTGTCTATGACTTTTATTATGGTCCAACAGCATAGCGGAGTAGTTGTCACAGGGACTTTATCACCCTCACAGCCTAAAATATCTACTATGTAGCCATTACTAGAAAAGCTTGTCAGTTTCCCCTTCCCGGCGGAACAAATTTCAGCTCTTAGGGAGGAGAGTGTGTGATGCAGGAGAAGGGATGCAAGTGAATGAAGAAGCATGAAAGTCCAAGTAACCCCAGCACAAACAATGATGCCAAGAACACCATGGTCTCGTTCTGTACTCTGTCAACTTTGCTAGGTGCTTTCAGTGCACACTATTTTATCTGACTTTTTATCAACCTTGCAAGACATGCAGAAGTACGACAGCCCCGTGCAGGAGGGACAGTGGACTAAGAGAGACAAAGTGGCCTGCTGCTCGTCAGAACTAGGACTGCTAGCCAACATCCTCTACTCGTCCGAAGTCTTCCCATCCCACCTCCGAGTCCTGGGTGTTGAAGGGACTTTAATGATTGCCCATTCCTGGAAAAAGGCGAAGCAGTTAATTAAAAAAAAAAAAAGCAATTTATAGACACAGATAACAGTGTGGCGATTACCAGAGAGAAAGTTGTGGGCAGAGGTGCACCTGAAACCTATACAATTTTATCAACCAATGTCACCCTCAATAAATTTAATTGAAAGGAAAAATGTTTAAGATGTATTACATTTAACAGCCATAAAACAAGTAGTTTCTGGAAATTATTCATATTCACTTATACATTTATGAATTTGACTACATTTCTGTATTTGATTTAATAAAGGACTTTACTTTTAAAAAAATCACACATTCCAGCTTCCTATCAAATACAAGGGCCCCCATTATCACAACATCCCTGGAGGGAAAGAGAAATCACTGTTCATTCCATTTTAAAATAACTTTTAATTTTTAGAAGGTTTTCCCCTTAAATGAATCCTAGTCATGACTTCTGGAGTTTTGTAGCATGTCTCCTTCAGGCAGACCACGGGCCCCAGTTATCCACCCAATGCAGAAATCTACACCAGGTGGTCCAAACCTGTGGTCCATACCTCCAGTCACTAGTAATAGTGGAGCCCACTTCTCCCTCAGTGGCCTACACTCTGTCACAGAGCTGGGACTTTAAGGATTCGCCCCCTTTCTATTCAGTTGAAATCAGTTTCCTCACACCACTGCCATGCAACTCCATTCCACCCCTAAAAGTCAGCAGAAAGAGTCCAGTCCTACTTGCTAAATGCAAACAATTCAGTTCTTACTAACTTAATTCAGCAAGGAGGTCCCTGCTAAATGTTCTTGTTTCCCTATTTACTCTGACAGCTTCTTATTTCCGCAAGCAACATGGTTTGAAGACCTCCTGCCAGGGTTGGTTGCTCTTCCCTGAACAAGACTGCAACAGTTTATCTGCATCCACCTAAATGATTTTCAGACACTGCACTACAGGTCGTGTTTCCCAAGTTTGCGGTAACTTTCCTTTTAAGATGATTCAGGATGTGAACTCATTATGAACTCACACTCAGCTGCTCTCCCTGTGGATTTATATAAACACTGCCGCCTGGCTGCACGTCTCTCCTCGTCGGCTTCACAGTTTGTGCGTCTGGTGGCATAGCTTTCTAGTTCCCTCTCTTTAATGTCAACTGGGTAAACTCAGCTCAAACTTCTAGCCTCTTGAGATATTTTTGGATCCTGTTTCTGTCTTCCAATTTATTTGCTATTCCACCTGGCTTCATGCCATCTGTAAGTTTTGACAAGTCTGCTTTTTGTATCTTTAGTTGAGACATTGATAAAAATATTGAATTGGATGAGGCCTTTTAGAGACAGTATCACTGGAGACCTCCCCCCAGAAATACCAGTAATTCATCCATCAGAAACCTTTGGTCACAGTTATTAAACCCATTGCAAATCCACTCCATTTAACTATGATCCAGTCTATGTTTCCTTATTGTGTTAAAAGGATACCCTTAACTCTTGGAATATTTGAAGTCTTCCACTTCTCACAAGTCTCCTTACTCTCAAGCTGCCCCCTCTTGCGTTTAGAATTAGCTCTTGGTTTGTTCTTCCATTTATTCACACACCTAATTTATTTATCGAATACTGACATGACCTTCTCCCATATCAGATTCTTCCCTGGATGCTAGAAAGCCAATGAGATGGTGCACCCGTGGCCCTCGTGTGTATTTCCGTAACAGGAGCAGCCCTGACAAAAGCCATGTCGGACTTGTGCACACACCGTGCCTCAGCTGCGTGAGGAAGGGGGTGGCTACCTCCCCGGGTGTGGAGGAGTCCATTCCAATCAAACTGTTTCAGGAAGAGTGGAGAGGACTCTCCAGTTGGAAAGGCTGGGAAGGACAGTGGGGACTGATCTGCAACGGCACTGAACCAAACATCGCTGTGTGAATCGGTGTGTACTGAAGGGTATGGAAAGGGACCAGTGCGACTAGTCCTCAGATAACTGCATTTCCAGATCTTTTACTTTCCGGGTGTCTTTCTCCGAATGGCCTCTGATTGGGCAGCCTGAACACCACGCTTTGTGCCATCTGGCTAGAGCAGAAATGAGCAGGCTTCCACCTCCCGTGGGCTGGGTACTGCTTGGCTGAATTGCCTCACCTGGGTTGTTGTGTTTTGTTTTTACACTTCGTTAGGCCAGATTTGCCAGTCTCAGATTTGTACTGCTGATTTTAGGAAGTAAAACACCAGTCTTCCTTAATGTGCTTCTAGTAATATCAACTTGTTATGTTTGGACAAACTGTGAACATTTATTTGATTCTAGTCTATTGTTTCTCACATTAGCAAGCTCTGCCAAAGTTGTACCATTGCATTTTTGACAAGCAAGCCTTTTATGTCTGTTTACTTACAAAATTTGGAGTTTTGTGAAATCAGGAATTATATCTATATGTGGTAGATACAATGTGCACTCTCATGAAAAGATCAAGATTAAGTAAATGCTGATCTGTTGTGGACTGCTCTGCCTGGTTCTAGGAATTGTAACTCTACCCTCTGTGGCTAAGGAGGAGTCAGTGACCTCTGGAATGCAAGCCAAAGGAGACAAGGCTTGTCTCTGGTAGCAGATGCTGCCTCAGTTTCCTCCCTGCCCCCAAAGCATTGTTGGAAGTCCTTGATGAGTAAGACCCCTCAGAGGAGGGGCAACCTAGGCCAGACACGACCACTTGGGAGGCCATCATGGAAGGACTTGGGGGGTGCTACAGCAAAGAGCAATGGACTCTTGTCCCCCCCAACTTTGATGTAGCCCGAGTCCCCATGTTCTTTGGGAGAAGTGCTTCCTGGCTCTGATCCCCGTAAGCCTGAATACCTGTTGGGGAGAGGTATAGTTCCTTGCCTTGCTAGAGTGTGTCCTGGGGAAAAATCTGACATCACAAAGACTTCCTGATAAACCTGTGAAACCTACTCTGCTAAGAGTGCTTTCATTCATATGTTAAGGGTTCAAGCAGAAAACCCTAAAACTCTTCCTGACAGATTCTGACTCAGACTAAGCCCTCATATTTCTTTGAAGTGTTATCTACAGTTTGATCCTTGCTGCCCTGTGTTCCTGTGTATTACAACCTAATAAAAGCCCTTGGAGAAAGGGGCTCGACGCCTTTTCCCCCTGAGAAACTGGGCACTGCTCAAGGCCTTTTTCCTCTGGGAAACTGGCCACCTCTCCTCCCCAAGCAGATCATGTCTCAGTCACATTTACTCATCTGTGGCACACGAGGGGACTTGTGAGGAAAGTTGCCCCCACACTGATCTAACTCAGTGTTCTATGTTAAATTAGTATCATAGAATGCTCTTAATCCTACTGGAAACTTCCATTCCTGCAGACTCTGATTAAGAAATGAAAGTACTTGATATAGATGTCCGAGTGGTGATCAGTCCATGTCAGAACACAACCCACGCTGATGTCCCTAGCAGTGTAGAAAATCTATCTTTTCCTCCTGCCTTGACTCCCTAATCAGGCGTGTTTGTGAAGAAGTCAGGCACCCATTCACATTGTCAGATGCTGCAGGGTGGGTTCCGTGAACGCGGACTCTCAGCTGAGGAATTCCGTGCAGAAAGCCTCCTACTCAAGAGTGTCCTTGAAAACACAACCTGAAACAAGGGAGGGAGTCAGGTGGGTCAAAGGAATGGGTGGATTTTGTTACCAGAGTGCATCATTGATCCTATGGGAAATTCTGGCATGGAAATGGCTCTTTGAGTTGCCTTGGGATGAGAGAAAGGTGACAAATATTTGTACTTCCGCAGAATCCAGACCCTTGCAGCGAGGGTGACCTCTGGTACAGCAAGATGAGATGACCTCAGAAAAGGCAGCTCCCCTCCACTGAGGGCAGTTCCCAGAAAGGGTGTCAGCTGATGGGAAGCTTCTACAGGTGACATTTGTGGCATCTGGGGAAATCAGCACCCTAGTCTCCAAGGTCAACCAGAAAGAAAAAAAATTACACAAAATCAGGAGAGGAATATCTTCCCCAGAATCTTGGATCCCTTCAGGAGTTTTGTACTGATCTGGATGAGAATTATTTTTCTCCCCACCTACTTCTCATTTTTGTTTTAATTGTTATCCATCATCAGGGGTGTATAGAGATATATTGTCAAGTCCTGTGAGGCACCCACTCTCTTACCCTGCGTCACAGATGGCAAATCTATGAACTGACTTTAATTCTGTAGTCAGCAAGGTGGCCCGCGGGTCCTTTGCCACTGATGCTGTCGTTGGCTCTCCTTCTGTCAGCAGGCGGGGGGTCCTTGGGGAACCAGAGAGCACTAGCTGTGCTCCGGGGCCGTGCTGCCGTCACCTTTTTGCTGCGCGTCCTGTGCACCGGGGGTGTGTGCAGACCCATGTCTGCTCTCAAGGAATCTCTGCATTTCCAGGAAGACAAAAAACAAACAACTGCAATAGCTCCCAAGAACGTGATGATGTAAAAATATAAACCATTTCCCTCAGAATTCTTTGTTCATGGATAGAATTGCCACCTATATATGGATTGAACAAAGCTGAGAGAAGATCTGACCCCAAGAAGACCTCCTTTTTTCAAAGTAAGTGGTGCATGTGCTAAACTATTCAAAACTTTGACGCCTGGCCTCTGTGTCCCAGTCTGCATGGGCTGTTTCTATCAGACACTGAATTTTTTCCAGCCTAGTGTCTTTGTCTCTCTAGGTGCCTGCTATTTCAGTAAAAGATTAAAAGAAAAAGAAAAAGAAAAAACAAAATGAAAACCAGCTCTGTCTCTAAGCCTCTAGAAGCATTTCCAAAGTTTGAAGCGTGAGCTCTAAGGGCTCAAACCCCTTTTAACCCTTGATTCCCCTGCCTGCCTTCCCAAGGAAAGAGGCTCTGTCTACTGCACAGCTTCATTAACCGATGAACAGAATAATCAGCAGGGCTTTGTGTGCATTTCAGAGATAAAAAACTGGTAACTGTATTCTTTGACTCTTTAATGGGCCCATAACTGCTCTGTGGCTGAGTTAATCATACGGTGACAGAGGTGGAATCTGTGCAGATTTCTGCTGAGGTCATTTGTAGACGGAGATATGCTCTGCAGCAGGCGGAAGGAGTACAGGCACTTTTAAAAATAAGATAATGTAAAATTTTAAAAGATTTTATTTATTTGTTTTTTAGAGAGAGGGGAAGGGAAGGAGAAAGAGAAGGAAACATCAATGTGTGGCTGCCTCTTGCACACCCCCTACTGGGCCCCTGGCATGCAACCCAGGCATGTGCCCTGGCTGGGAATTGAACCTGTGACCATTTGGTTTGCAAGCTGGCACTCAATCCCCTGAGCCACACCAGCCAGGGTGGCATTTTTTAATATGCTACAGAGAACCATGTAAAAAAAATAAAGAAGGAAGAGGTGGGGCAGGCAAACCCAGACTCTAAGAGAAGTTACTCTAGCTGGGCAGGACAGAATTTCCCAGACCTCCCTCTGTGGGGCTGCCCTGCACAAGCACCTGATACACGTTGTGGGGGGCAGTGCTTTGGGGTTACATCTGCTCTTGAAGCTCTTGAACTGGTTTGACATCTGGTCTGAGAAAGAGAAGGATTTTTCTTCCCTGGACTATCCCCCACTCCTTATTTTAAATTAAGCTACTGCAATTGCTTGGAGAGTGACAGATGAATAGCTCAGGTATTTCACAGCCAGTTGCCAGGCTGCAAGCACAGCTCCACCTTGCCCCGGGCAGGTTCCTGTTGGTGCTGGGTCCTCCACCTCCGTCCAGGCAGATAGGCATGGAGTTGTCTCTTTCCCCCTTGGTGCCTGGCTGCCTCCAGGGTGCTGTTCATCTCCAGGCAGAAGAAAGGACCTGGGGCAATGTGGTTGTTAGGTCAGTGCCTAGGAGTTCAGACCTCACAGTGCAAAAAGTTGCAGGAACAATCCTGGGGGCAAAACTGAAAACAGGAGACACAGGGCCTGGGGAAGGGAACCAGCCACTGGCCACAGGCCAGACCATGAGTGTTTGTTTCTCGTCGTTCTGTCCAGCAAGGCAGGGCAGTTCACCAGCCAATTTCCTGACCACCCTGAACCTACGCATGTGCATGGTCTTGAAGTTTAATTCAAATAAGACTAATTTGTGACAGAAGGGTTATGATGATTAGCAATACAGAGTGTTTTGTCTCTTTTAGAAGTACAGAAACAGCGCCTTCGAGGTTTTGTGGTGGATGTAGAGCTAGGGAGCTGGGTCTCATGGTCCTGCCGTGCACTATCCATTCTGCGTGTGACTTAAGGACCCCAAATGGCTAATATCGCTGTTCATTTAGTCCACATTCCAGAAATAAGGCAGGAAGAGGTACAAGGAAAAGGGATACTCTCACTTTAAGAGGCTGTCCTGGAAGCTGAAGCCTGCCCGACGGATGCCAAGAATTTCCAGGAGCCTACGATTAAGGGTGCAGGTAAATGTGAGTACTGAGTAGCAACCAGCAGTCTCTGTCTCCAGGCCCAAACATAGGTCTGCGGATGGGCATGCCCATTTCCTTGAATGAAGTGTGTAAAAAATAATGGGATTTGAAAAAAATAAAGATTAAAATAAAAGACGAGATTCACAGAAAAAGTCCATCAGGAAAATATGGATCAGATATGCTTAATATATCGAGAAGTATCTATCTGTGACTTGGATAATTTCTTCTTGGAACGTGGAGCCACCAGAAATGTATGGTGTGGAGGGTTAGAATACACCTGTAGAAAAAAGGTGTATTTCTTTGAGAAAAGGGTCAGACAAAAAAAAAATTCAGTATGTCTCATTTCTGGAAATGCAAAGAGACCAGGTGCACTGGCCACGCCCAGTATGACTTGTAACGTGTTTGTACAGAAAAAGCAAGATCCCCAAGTGCCACGAGTGCCACGAGGAGGTGGCACGAGTAGAAACGGAGGACACGGGAGCCAAGGGGAAAAGCATTGACCTAGGCAGGAGCCACACCTGTCAGGCGTGTCCACATCGTGTTGCTGTCCTGTTACTTCCGAGACATCTGGAGGAGAGATTCTAGCCATTTATTCATCGTACAATTAATCTTTTGCAGTTAGTCTCCTCTTCCCTAGGGACTGTGGTTGGCAATGGACATATGGTAGAAAACAAGGCCCAGAGATGTGCTTGGAGACACAGGTGCCAGAGTGGGCAGGCGTTTGATTCTAGGTTTGGATTTCATTCTAAACTTCATGGGAAGCCATTATGGATTTTAAGCAAAGGTGCCACATCCATGAAAGTTGGCCCTGAGTGCTGCAGAGAATGGGTTAAAAGGAGGATGGTGGAAGGGGGGAGGGACAAAGCAGGAGCGTGCAGTGGTCCAGTGGTGTTAGAGAGCCGGGCGCAGTGCAGGTCAGTGGGAGGGACTGGTGTTGGAGGAAGTCTACGGGAGACTATGGGGATAAACAGGACAAACACACCATGGCCCATCCGTTTCTGTCTGGGAGATGGATGGCATCTGATCCAGCTTCCCTCCAGCCCAAAGGAGAAGTAGAGCCAAGAGGGGTGCAGTGAAAGGAAGGAGATACAGTCTAGGTTCCAAGTCCCTGTCCACCGAAGGTCTGGCGTAGACTGAATGTACAGAAGGCCAATGTCAACTAGCATCACCTTCTGATGGATGGAAGAGAGCAGAGTAAAGCCTTCTCTCTGAAGCGGGCTGTGCCTCTGCAGACTTTCGAAGGAAGGTACTGAAAGGACTACAAGGTGAAGGCAGAATGACCAGGTGAGGCCTCAGTGACTGGCAGAGGGTATTTGCAGACTGGATGCTGCTTCTGCCAACCAAACACACAACAGCACTCCTTTCTCTGACTTGCTGGTGCTCAGCTGTCAAATGCAGATGACAGACAGGATTCTAACTGCCTCCAAGGAGAATACAGAACCATTAATAAAACATCAACACCACTGGAAGCCACAGGAGCCAACAAAATAAAAATTAAATAATAACTCAGAGGCACAGCAAATGAAACTTTCTTTCCTCCCTGGAATCTCTAAGGAGACAGTGTATCCCAGGGGATGCTGACTGTGGGAAATGACTTTCAGGCGAGGCAGGTGGAGGAAGCCTCAGATTAGGCAGCAGAGGAAGAGTGAGACCCACTTTCTGGGGGGCCCGTTCCTCCACAGAAATGTGTTGGTGCCCGGCTTCCTTACACACTAGACCACAGATGCCCCTGCCCTTTTGCCTCTTCTTTTGCATCTGGCTTTTCTGACCAACTTCAATGCAGTGGGTAAGAAATGCATACCCACTTCATCAAAAGGTGAAGAGACTTGGAACGATCCACTTCATGTGAGGCAGGGTGATGGGCATCGCTCACCTGTGCATCCCACATTCCCACGAGGACTGTGAGGAAATTCTGACATCTGTCACAGGTGGGGGTGGGAGCCCTGCTTGTGTGCAAACACCTGCTTTGTGGATTTATCCACCTCTTGGAGAAGTTTGCTTTGTAAGCAGTACAAAGGATGCTCTCCATTGATCCCCTACTTGGACTTTAGTCTATTCCATGGCCTCCAGAAAGCTAGATATTTGAGAGTTATGGGTCTTAATTCATTATAAGGAGCAATCTTGTGCAATGCTTTCCAAGCATGCCCCTGCAGGAAACAGAATGCTGTGGTAGGCTGAAAAATGGTCCCACAAAAGAGATTCACACCCGAATCCTTGAAACCTGTGAATGTTAGTTAATATGGTAAAAAAAAAATGGTTTCAGCCCTGGCTGGTGTAGCTCAGTGGATTGAGCGTGGGCCTGCGAACCACACGATCGTGGTTCGATTCCCAGTCAGGGCACATGCCTGGGTTGCAGGCCAGTTCCTGGTTCCCAGTTCCCGGCAGGGGACGAATGAGAGGCAACCATACATTGATATTTCTCTCTCTCTCTCTCTCTCCTTCCCTCCCCCTCTAAGATAAATAAATAAAATCTTTAAAAAAACCAAACAGAATGTTTGTTTAAAAAAAATGGTTTCACAAATGTGATTAAGGATCTTCAGATGGGGAGTTTAGTTTATCCCGGATTGTGCAGGTGGGCCTTAAACACAATCTCTTGCATCCTTTTAAGAGGAAGACAGAACAAGATTGTTGTGACATGCGGAAGAGAGGTTGTGAAGACAGAAAACTGACAGTGCTTGCCTTGCAGACCGGAGTGCGGTGGCCACAAGTCAAGGACTGTCAGCAGCCAGCAGAAGAAGCTGGAAGAGGCCAAGGCTTATTCACTAGAAGGAGGAGGAGGAGCACAGAGTTACTCGATCCGGGCCAGTGGTGCTAATTTTAGACTTCTGGCCTTAGAACTGTAGGAAAATACATTTCTGCTGTTTTAAGTCACCAATCATATGGTAGTTTGTTACAGTGGTCACAGGAAATTAATACAGGTACCAGTCATGACATTCCCCACTGGAAAAACAAACAAATGGGTATGGCTCCCTTTAAGTTTCCAGTCCCATCTGTCTGCTCCAGTCTTCGGCACAGATGGTGAAGGAATGGCGCTCAGTGTGCTGCAGCCCATCGGAAATGTGCTGCGACTCTCAGTTCTCATTTTCTCCCGATGGTGTAAGGGAGAGAATGGCTCTGACTCCTGGGCTGCTTCCGTTTACCTGAGATGAAGTGTTTGCAAGTAGTCTTGAAAATGACCAGCACCATGCAAAATTCGAGTAGGGGGTCTTAACAGATTGCTTAATTTCCTTACTAACCTCCAATCAATTTCTTTCTCTCTCTTCTTCTCCCTCCATCCACGCGCACATACACACATACACAACCTGTGGGAAATAATTACATACAAAGGTGCACAACAACATTATAATTGTCTTACATTTGAAGAGCAGTTTCAAGTTTACTGCAAACTTCTGTGTCCTCTGTCTTGTCTAATCCTCGCTGTACTACTGTGGGCTCATGGAATGGCGTTATCCTCACCCTCATGTTTTGGGTGAAGAAGGCAAAAACCTCCCCAGTAGAGAGTGTTAACAGACTTACTCAGGGTAATGTAGAGATGAGAGGCGAACCAGGATTCAAACACAGATCTTCATGAATTTGTGAATGAAGTACTAAAAGGCATCTTGTCTGCCTAGTTCAGTGACAATTGAGCAGGTGCTTGACATTCATGCAGACCCGGAAATGAACCTTGGCCTTGCCTCTTAGAAGTTCTGTGAGAATGGCCAGTTATTTAATCTTTGGGATTTTTCATTTATCAAACTAGGATAATAGTACACAATTCGTTATGCTGAGTGAACATCCAGCTATTCAGTAGAATAAGTTCACGGGAAATCTCTGGATTATTCCTGAGGTCAAGGACCCCCCTCCTTTTTTGAAACTCCTGGGTTTCAAACCCAGTGTTAGTATCTGATCTGTTTATTTCACCCCTCGGAAACCATTTCAAGTTTTCTCTCTGTTTGTCAAAAGTTCCAATCCTAGCTACTTGTCACTTAAAAGTCAAAATGTATGACTTATAACTAAAAAGGCTCTTACGGCAGTAGTCACATCACAGTGAAGCAAGGGCTCCAGAAGTGCCACGGGCAGACTGAGAGGGTCTCTTCGAGCACGTCCCCTTTGTGTTACTGCTGCACAGATGTCCTCCTGGAGTTCAGCTGAGATGGGCTCATTCTTCAGTGCTCTGATGCAGAAGAAACCTACAGACATCCAGGGTCTGAAATCAGTACCCACGGTATCTCCAATCTGGGCAATGTTTGATTGCAATTCACCTGGGAGGCTGATACTCCATGTGGGCCCAACCACGTATAATCCATGAATCACACTAAGTCTGTGACCGGATCATGCCTCCACCGTGCAAGCAGGTGGGGGAGATGCAGTGAGATATCAGCTGGGCTTGGCCAGCAGGGAAAGTTTGGTGTGGACTGTTGCCACTTGCTGTTTCATTATAACCAGTGAGTAATGTGTTAGGGAAAGACTAACTCATGTTTAAGCCACACAACAAGAGAATCTAGGAGAAAAACATAGCCTTCTTCTTTACCTTCTGTTGAGAGCCCCTTGTATCTATTCAGCCTAAAAGTCAGGGACTACTTTTCTAGTTATAGAGGTCTACTCTGGAGAAAGAAAGGAGACACGCCATCTCAGAGCATGTATGCGTGCCTGCATGTGCGTGTGTGAGAGTGAGAGAGAAAGATCGAGAGTGAGCATACAGGGTGACTGTGCTAAATGTTGAAATAAGGATTTCCACTCTGTTGAGTACAGTCTTTAATTTTTTTTCTTTTTAAAGACACTTGGTTAACCACTTCATCTTTTTCCCCCTAGAATATTTCAGTTGTGAGCCATTTCTTTTATTTTTTTCAATAAAATGGGATTTGTTGTTTTTACGAATCCTCTCTCTCTCTCCTGCTCCTTCCTCCATTCTGGAGCTGCACGTATTTTCTGAAGGACTTTGCTCGCATGCGGGATGACAAAGCCGGCTGTAATTACAGACCAGGATACCCGCAGTAGAGATCTTGAGAGCTGACCTTGGTAAACATGGGTTGCTGTCTATTAAGAAACTGGCTTGGTCATGGGCACTCTATAGCACCTATGCAGCTCCAGGTTTCTGTCCTGAAGTTCTAACACACCTTTCTCTTTGGTCAGCTTAGTGAAGTGTCCATACAGGGAAGATGGCTTTCCGAGTCTCATGGCTGAGTCCAGTGGACTTCTGGAATGGGCTGCGTTTGAGGTGTTCTGTTGTAGGAGATTGGGATACTGTGGAGGAAGGAGGGAAGAGCTCAGACTTCCCGCCCTGAGGTAGACTCCTCTCTCCTTTCCACTGTGTTACCAAGGGAACCACCTTCAAACTTCATTTCTGCTACCTGGTAGCTCTTTCTTTGGGGGAGACTCAAGCTGTTTGAAGCCAGTTTGGCAGGTTCCCTGGCTCCCGAGGTCCTGACATTTCCAGCGCCCGCCTCTGGCCGCAGCACATGGGCATGTTCATGGCAGCATGCAGAGCTACAAGAAAAACCTAAATTTAAATGTTAAAAAGCTTTTGTTCATTACCAGTGGCATTTCCCCCCCTCCTCCATTTGTCACTTGGAGCTGAGCTGTGACTCTTTTAATATCAAACAAATAATAAGCTCCCTCTAAAGTGATTTTTCTGACAAGGAGCTCAATATATTAAACTTTATCTATATTTTAATAGCCAATTTCACACCAAACTGCCTTCTTAATAATGTATTTACCACCTGGGGATATTATTCCAACCCATCTGGAAAGAATTGGAAATTAACTGTCCCTAAACTGGGTCTGTGTGTGCTTTACACTTGCTGTAGAAAACAGCAGTGTCACTTCCAGGGAGGGGGTCTGGGACAAGGGGGTCACCCACCTGGGGAGGCCATGATCTGGAAGAGGAATGACAGGGGGATTAGAGGCAGGAAGTCCTTCTTCAGAGGCAAAGCTCATCCTGCTGAGCAGAGCCACTCCTGGATGGGGCAGGGCTGCACAGAGCAATGAGCGCTCATGCTCGCTCTCTCTCTCTCTCTCTCATGTCGCTGTGAAAGATGGGCCTCCTTTGCAACTGCCGCTAAGCAGTTGACTTGGGATAAGTTTTTTTTATATAATCATCTGACTTCCCAAGGGGTTGGCAGGATGACTTCAGAGGTCTTTGTATACATAAAATGTGTAAGTCCGTTCGAGGCTTGGGGCACTTCTTAGAAAATGCTTTATTTGTGCCTAAACCAAACGTGAATTGTCTGGGGGACTGTTGTTTCACCCCCTTGGTCATTCATACCTGTGGAAAGTGACAGAGACTGAGGGGCCCTGCAGTCACTGAAGTGAAGGATGAGCCTCAGGAGCAGGCAGGAAAGCTTCTCAGTAGGGGCTATAACTGGCTGACATGAGCCAGATTAACAAACACACAGGCTCTGTAGGTCTCTCTGTTTCTCTGGGATGAAATGGAGAGAATGACCCACCTGTGTGTGACCAAGCCATTGTGGGAGCACCCTCAAACCCTTCAGGAGAATTTGGCACACACTACAACTCACTCTCCACTGGCAAAGACACACACACAGAGTATTGCTGTGATAGGTTCAGAGGGTACAGGGTGAGACAGAGTCCAGATGTGCAGGGAGGGTCACAGAGCAGAAAGAACATTTTATCTGGGTCCTAAAAGATGGCTGAGCGGCCACCAGGGGGCATTCAGATCAGAGAGTGGATGCATGCCCACGCCCACTGTGTGGCTCCCGACAGCAGAGAGGAAGGCAGGGCCTTTCTAGGGGCCAGATGAGTTCTCGGCCCTCATGGAACAGGACACGAACCTCTGCTGTGCACTAGAACCAGTGAGATTCCCAAGGGGCCATGGAGAGACAAGCTGGCTTTTGTCAATCTTAAGACAGAAAATTTGTGTCCAGGAACATGCTAGGAAACATATTAGCTCTAAGATGTGGCTGGTGTAGATCAAGATTTCAGTAGTGAGAAAAACAAGTACTTTGTGAGGAACACATTGAAGTGTGTGGGAAATGGGCTCTTTGAAGCAAACACAGCAAGATGAAATGGTGATAAAGGGTGATGAGGGTCCCCTCACCCCCAACATCTGCCATCCCATGTCCTGCTCCTTCCCCGCTGTGAGGAGCCAGAGTCTGGGACAGTGTGTGTGCTGCATGCGTGTAAACATGGCATTGAGTCCTCAGGCAAAAGGCTGGGCTGCGCAAAGCAGAGGCCGATGAAAAGAACAGCAGTCCCAGGAGAGGCGCGGCAGGTCAGCAGCTCACTACGGGTCTTGTTAGAGGGAAATGCATTAGATTCACCAAGACTGAACAAAGGGGTCTGCCGGGAAGGGAAGACAGGATGGGATGTGTGGTGCTTCAGGCTGATGGCAGAGCCACAGAATGGCCCGGACGCCGTGGTATCAGAAGGCTGACCCACCTAACGTTTGGGTCTCTGCTTCCATTCCAGTGCCTTGGGACCATCCGTGCGAGGATATGTGTGAGGGTGAGGGGACAGAACTGATAGCTGCCGCCCAGGTCCTGGGGACACAGAGTCCCAGATTAATCAGCAAACAAGAGGACTAACTGTGACAGACAGGTCAAGGAGGAGAGGGGTAAAAGTCTCCTTTAATCCTGCAGTTGGAGGACGTGCAACGCTGACAGTTACCTGGGGACCCCGAGACACCAGATTCCCTAACTTAATCAGACAGTCAAGGAAAGCAGCTGTGGCTGGGGCCCCACCAGGAAACGCAGAACAAGAGGAGGCAGCCCCTCTGGGGCCCATGCTGCTACAGAGATAATAAACTATATAAAAATCTGTCAGCCAGAGATAAGTGATGAATTGGAATCAATTATATGTTTAAAATAATAGACATCCCAAGCATCCCTACTGGAAACGTGATGGTTTGGACTGGCCTCAGAGGGAGTAGCTGGAGGATGCTGTCAGTGCTGGGTGGACAAAAAGTACCACCTAAATACACTTTTCTGGTCAGTTTTCCTGTCTCATAGTTAAAGGACAGAAACACACAGAGAAAGTCATGAACTGAGTTTTCGTCTTTACCCCCACCCCACTGGCGTATTTTTCTTCATATCTTGCCTGCTGGGACCCAACCTCAGGATGAGCAACTGGAGTAAGGAGGTCTCAAGCACAGCATTTTCCCTGAACCTTAATTTTTCCAGGTGTACAATGTTAATAACTGAATCTATAATGAGGAGTAACCTCTGTTAAAAAAATGTTAAGGCCTATGTAGCATCAATATAGAATCCTCAACCAGAGAGAACGTGTAGCATGAAGGTCAATGTCAGGGGTTTGTTGAGTCTAATTCTGTTCCTCAGGGTCCTCCCCTCTGGCTGCTTACCCCTTGCTTAACTGCATGAAAACAGCCAACAGTAAAAAATACATACATACATACATACAAATAAAGGGAAATTGAGTTAGTAGCTTTTCTAGCATTTTGGATTTCAATTCCAACTTTCCACATATTATTGTTATTATCTACTACTCTATTATTATTGCTATTACTGCTAGGTAGCAAGAGGCTTAGTCCCTCGATCCAAGTTGTGTCTTTATAAGTAGACAGTCACAGCTCATTAAGGTGTTGTACACTCTAATGGTAATGCCTTCCCTCCCCCTCCCGTCTGCCTAGCAAACTTCCAATCACTCTTCACAACCTGTTCTCCTTGGAAAAGCTCTCAGATCACCATTTCCCTCCATGATATGAAACGTTCTCTCTTTCATGCTGTGGCTACGCGATGCACCTATCACAGTGCATTAGTCCACAGCTGGGTTTCATAGTCAGCTGTTCATTAAGTGCGTGGTCTATAAAGAGTCATTTGTCTTTTTAAACTCACTTTTCTCAGCTGAAAAGCGGATATTAGAGCAGTCGCATGCAACTCCTAGGGCTGGCGTGCGTTCCGAAGGAAACAGGGCACATAACCTGTCTGTGCCTGTTAAGTGTTCAATAAGCAGTGGCTGTGGATGTTGTAACGCTGTCCTAGCATTTGCACTTGTTTGACTACACGTCTGTATCACTTATAGTAATATGAGTCTCTTGAGCACAGGGACCCTGCTCCATTCCTCCAGTGCGATTCCAGCACTGAGTACAGAAGTTGACGTCAGGTGGCCTTTTATCCCTTTGGGCCTTGCAAATGCCTTGCAAATGACACAGGAAAAACCCTGCCCTGGCCTTTTACCAAATTTGGGGTGACTTTGCACTACCCCACCCTTGTCTCTCCCCATCTCCTCCCTCCCCTTTCCAGCCCTTCCACTCCCCCACCCCTTCTCCCTATCCCTGGTGCTCAGGCTACCCCCCTTCCTTCTCCCCAACCCCTCCTTCTTCTCTCCTTTGCTCCTCTTCCTTGTACTCACGCTGACCTGGTAGATTTACTCTTTTGTATGGTTCTGTATCAAAAGTTTAATTAGAAAATCGCGCCTGGGCTTTTTAATAGCTTCAGTTCTGGCCGTCTAGCCCTGGCCTTAGTCCCGAGCGCACACGCGGACGCAGTTAATGGCCGGAGCGCGTCAGCCACCGCCCCGCGCTGGGACTCCCGAGCTGAGTCTTATTTACATTCGGACTAACAATAGCTCTGGAGCCCGGCTATAAATAATTTCTGGGGAAGAGTTGTCTAATTAAACGTGCAGCGGTAAGGAAAGTGCTTTAACCACGAGGCTGGTGTCCTAATGAACGTAATCACTGGATGGAGACAGCTTAGGAATTACATCCAGACATCTCCCTGTGGAGGCAGAGAGATGCAGGGAAGAGACTGAGGGAGAATTCCCAATCAATATTTAACTGTGGAGTGTGTTAAACTCGTTAGGGGGCCTCTTTGCCCCTTCCCATTTCCCACACCCAGAGGTAAAAAGGATTTCAAAATGCAGCTTTGTGGGGTGGCATCAGCCTCATATTCCAGTGGGAAAATTGTCTGTGGGTTGTCAATATTGAATACAAGTTATCTGAACACACACAAAATTATGAATTAATAAGCAGTGGCATGTAATATGGATAGGAATTTAATTTAAAGATGACGATGGGTGTAGGTCTGTATCCAGAATCTTTTTCTGTCGGATGGACCATGGTCCTAAACTCTGATGTCTTAGGGGGCAGGGCCTGCCTGCCATGGACATGGACATGTGATCCCTCCCTAGTGAACGGACAAGCAGGGCCACTTCTTGCCTGGTGTCTTCTCAGAGGGTAGCATCCTCCTGCTGATGTCTGAGCTGTGCTAGCCAACCTGCAAGGAAGGAAGCCCAAGGCAGCCATGCTTCCTTCTGCTGCATTAGAGACAGACAATAAGACATCAGCCCAGTGGGAAAGGGCAAACAAAATCAGGATGCAGGGGCCTTACCTTCCCACATCCCTAATGACATGCTCCTGAGGACAGTAAGTGCACCATGAAAGGAAGAACATTATGTCATCAGACTCATCGTGTGTAGGTAACATGTATGCACCAACTCACATCTATGCTTAATGAACACATGGATGTCTGCACATCAGGCAAGTAGGTACATCTGCATGCATGCATACAGTATGTGCATGCTGTCGCAGCCAAGTCACCCCGTACAATCGGAGTGCAGAGGGTGTGGACAGCAGGACCTGTGGAGGGGTGGGTCTGCAGAGACCTCTGAACTGCTGCTGTTAACAAGCTATTGACCAGTACTCACCACCCGGCCCCACCTCCCTGCAGATTGAAAAACAAGAGTTGGGATCCTGTGATTAATCTAATTCACCACTGGATGTCAACATTGCTCCAGCCAATTAGAGAGCAAATAGAAATCCCAATATCCTTCTGTCCCCTAAAAGGAAAAGGGTAATTGGGAGCCGCAGGCAGCCAGGTGTTGTTGGTTCCAGTGCCCTGGGGGACAGAGTGGGGTAGACACCAATCCTCTGAGACAACCCAAAAGGGACAATTACCAAATTTTAAATCTGTCATGTTTCCCTTTCATCAAAACCACCACACTTCCTCCAGCACTTCCTATTCCCTTTCCCCACACATGACCCCCTCAATTAGCATGTCTCAATACACCGAATATACACACTTGTTTTGCTTACTGCCTGCCCCCTCACAGGAACATAAACCCTGTGAGGACAGGGAGCTTTCTTCCTTGCTCTGTATCCCTGATGCTTAAAATACTGCTGGGCATAAATAGGTGGGTTTTTTCCTCTGGAATAAATAAATGAATAAGTAAGTGGATTAATGAAATTTGGCCAATAAGAGAACACATGGAGACAGAGGCATTATTGCACTAGTAATGGAAGTTCTCTTTTCTTCTCTAAGTTTGTCTAGGTTGCCAAGAGAAAGGGACAGAAGGCAGATGCCAAAACTCCACAGACAGCAGGGTTGGAAGGGGGTTCAAGGCCAGCCTTTGAGGTTAATAGGACTTTAATCATAGCTCTTCTCTGCCTTGTTCTGGCAACTTGGGAAGACAGCAGAGCCTCCTTGAGCCTTGCTGTCCTTGTCAGTACAATGGGATTCCTACGATAATATGTGACCCCACCCACCCTTTACAGGTTTTATGACATCAGTTGTCACAGTATAGCTCAAAATGTGGTTTCCCTTAACTAATACATGCCAGGTCCTCCCCAAACTCTCCTACGCATATTGTAAACACTGGAGCCCTATAGACACAGTATTGCCAATATAAATATTTTAATCCTTTTCCAAATATGAATATGAGATGTTTAAACATTTTCCAAATAATTCATTTAACCCAAAGGCCTTAACTCTCAGTGTAAACTACAAAGGAAAGAGTCACAAAAATCAATTTCAGGGGAGACAGTAAACAGCTTTTCACGCGTGACATAAAGAGATTTCTAAAAACGCCTTGTCTTCAGAGGCAGGAGCCGGAGGTTTGCTGCTGTTTCCGCAGCTCCTATTTTAGGCGTCTGCGGAAAGACTGGGCTGCCATGGCAGCCGAGCCAGCATCCTTCCAAATCCATATGCTTAGTTTTTAATAAATAAGTTAAATTAAATTAAGCAAAAATACGTCTACAGTGTAGAGCCCTTTCAAATTATTTACTATGCTGTCACTTTGGACTCATTGATGCTTGTTAATGCTTCAGATTTCATGATAAGCACCATTTATAAGCTAAATAAGACATTATTAGCACTATACCAGCAGAAATGAACAAAGACACTGCTAAGCTAAGGTGAAGAATGCATTATTGAGTGAAATTTAATTAGTAGATTTTGTTCTATTAATGGCTTGTATATTGCATTTATGAAAACGAATACAAATATGAGCCAGACGATCTTTCTGCTGAGAAAGTGTCACTGATCATCTAACTTCACTCCTCTTTGAAGCAGATGCAGGGTAAAAATTGATGTCCTGGTCTCCTGCCGGTCAAAGATTTCCCAGTCTGTGGTTCTAGTAATGGCCACAGAGTGGAGAGACGCCTTGATGTGGAGCACTGGCGGGCATCAAGAGGAGGACTTGGTGAAAATTAATTAATCGTGGACTTTCTCCTTATGGCACTCTTTTGGGTGGTGGGTCTCAGAACTGGGGTACAGTTTTGCTCTGCTGAGCTGGTCAAGTCCAACCAGTCTGCATGGTCTGCTTGGATCCGCTCCCCAGCAACTTGCCTCTAGTAGAAAGGGCAGGACTTGGGAGTCCACACCTGTGTCCAATCCTGCTTTCACCGTAGAGGAGCTTCGAGCAATTTATTTTCTTAAGTAAACACATTAGCTACCTTATCTCATTAATTCTCTCAATAACCGTGGGAATTGCAATTGTAATCTTTATTTGTTAGATAAGGACCTGGAACTTACGGGTGCCACAGCCACTCGCTCCAGGTCACACAGCTGATAAGTGGAATTCTCTGAGTTTTCTATTTTCTCATCCCCACTGAGAGATAAAGACAGTTCCTACCTCCTGGGGAATTGTAAATGGTGAATGAGATCAGGACTGCAATTTGCTGACATGGATATTCAACAAACATTAGCCTGGACTCCCTGTTTCCACTCAGCCTGTCTTTGTGGACGGCATCCTGGAACAGAAATGGCAGTCCAGTGACAAGAATTCTCATTGCTGGGTGTCCAGTATGAAGGCTCTCCAGACCTTGGCTCTTTTCTAGGACAATGAGCAAACAGAACTCCTGCCCTTCCTATTGACGGTGCCATGAGAATTAATTGAACTGCATACAGGAGTGTGCTATCTATACAAATACCAAGTATTGTTATTCCCATGCCAAGGTGCCCCAACAGAGATGTTGGGAAAGGAGATGCCCAATGTAAATGCTGTAAGACTATTATTTTTGCAGTGAGTTAAGGCTTTAATGTAAATGTGGGCACCCTGGACCCCTTTAACCTTTCACCCCAGATTACTGTGCCCAAGATTCTGTCCCTCTGGACAGCATGTTTTTGGAATTACCTATCCTGTCAATAATTGCTGCTCTGGCTCCGTAGCTGGCATGGGGATCAGTCTGAGCCAAGTGTTTCTCTTCATCAGCTCCTATATCACCACACAGGGGACCATGTCTCAAGAGTGTGTTAGCCTCAGCCATGCTAATTCACACATATCTTTTTTTAAAAGATTTTATTTATTTATCTTTAGAGAGGAAGGGAAGGAGAGAAGGAGAGAAATATCAATGTATGATTGCCTCTCATGAGTCCCCTGCTCGGAACTGGCCTGCAACCCAGGCATGTGCCCTGACTGGGAATTGAACCACTGTCTGTGATTCCAGTTTGTGAATATACCTCAGTTGATCTTCCCACTTTTATATAGATGGGTATTTACATTGAATCCATTAATTTTTTTCTGTTATGAACAAGGTTCTCAAAATCTAGACACGGAGGAGTGAAATTTCTGGGTCACAGAGTTTGGGATGTGTAAATGTAGAATGTATCGCCACACTGCTTCACAAAGCATCAGTTATGCATTCATCCACAGTGTTTAAAGATCCTGCAGTGTTTAAAGAGCATTTTCAGTTCTTAGTAGTACCAGCCATCCTAGTTTTTGCCCATTGACTGTGTGTAAAATGCTGGGTAATTGTAGTGCTGATTTAGTATCTGTAGAGCATCTCTTTCTATGTGTTTTCTACTCTCTGGTATGCCTGTTCATCTATTTGCCCATTTTTCTACTGACTTGCTGTGTGTGCTCTTCTCGCTGCCTTATTGTTAGGAGTTCTTTAATATTTTTTGAGATTAATTTTTGTCAGTTTTATGAATAGTTCAATTTTCAACTCAATTGAGATAATTAGTTCTGAGAATAAGAGAAGCATGGATTTATCTTAATCTTTGATCAAATAAACCCGCTCTTCCTGATTTTACCTTATTACCTTTTAATCTTCTGTCCTGCGACACTAGCAGATGAAATTGAGTTGGACAGGAGGGAGGCCTCCAGTCACTAGCAGATTCCAAGAGGAAGTGCCAGAGCTGTAAAACCAAATGCAAAACCTTGGTTTCTTTCACCCTAAAAGGAAGGTGGAACAGTGCTCCCAGCTTCTGTCCAGGCTTAATTCATGGACCTCCTTGATGCCTTTATCATCTTCTCAGAAAGTGACCTATCTTTCCCCCAAGTCATCAAAGGATTAAACATGAGCATTTCTTCTTTTCTGAACTTCACAGACATGAGACAGACTCTGGAAAAGGCTTAGAGAGATTCATTATTCATGCAGATGAGCCTCACAATTCAATGGAGCTAATTAGGAAAATGATGGAGTAAATTAGCACTTTATGCAAGTGTATTAATATTAATAAAATTGCCATTTTACCTTGAGGTTGAAACAGAAGAGAAGGAGAATGCAGACTGCCCAGCTAGTGGACATGAACATGGCAGTTTTGTGAAGACACTGGCTGCCCTCACTCTTCATCTGATTGCTTTTATCAAAAATTTCCCAGTAAAAAGAGAGACTTTTTTCAAAGGTATGAATGAACAATATCTGATTTATGATTAGGGTCCTTGAAAGAAAAGTCCCATTTCTCACTTTGTTGATGACGATAACTAGCAGTACATTATTATTCATATGGCAATTTCAAATCCGTTAGGTTTTACAACAAACTCATAAAGTAAGTTGTTAGTACATTCCCATCCTTAATTCAATAATCTGTCTGCCTGTTCTCAGATCATTTAATGTTCTCCATACCCATTGTGTGAACACTGCCTTTGCCCCAACTGCCACCCTGGTCTTGACCTCTGCACCCTAAGATTCCTTCTCCACACTGAGGCCAGAGCCATCATTTGAAATCACTTATCTGGTTGTGTTACCCTCATCCCAGCAATTGACCCAAATTCCCCAGAATGCGAGATTTCTTCCCAAGCCAGCTCTGTGTGTCTCTGCATCTTCACCCCTGGCCAGCCTCGAGTGCACCTCCTGTCACTCTACATTCCAGCCACATGGAGCTACTTGCTTTTCTAGATGCATGAATGGACCTCCGGGACTTTGTTTATGTTTTCATCTCTACCTTGAAAGCTGTCTTCCCTCCTCTTCCATCACCTGGCTCCTCGGAGTTTTGGTGTAGAGGTTATTCCCTCCTGAATGTCTGCCTTCACATTCCTCCCTCACAAAGGCTGTGTTTTGAAAGCACTCTCACATTTTCTTCCCCAAGATCTCTCAGGGTGCTACCATTTCTTGTTTATTAGCCAGCCTCTACACAGGAAAGTAAATCCTAGAGGACAGGGGTCAGTTCTTCCTTATCATGATGTTGCCCACTGCCTAGAATGTTAATTGGCATAAAGTGTTGTCAAAACAATGAATGAATAAGTGAGAAAATGAGTGAGTGTTGATGAACCACAGCATCACTTAGAAAAGGAAGGCTTGGAAACCCATCTTGAAACCCTATGCTCTTTCTAATGTTCATGTAGTTTTCTTGGCTCATTTTTGGTTCATCTCTTTTAGGGTGCTAGATTGGATAACCTGTTAAGGTTATTCAATTAGATAGAGCTTAAGAGCTTCAAATTTTACAAGACTCATTATTGGAATTCTTTCTACTTCTTCAGTAGATTTGCTTAATTTGCCTCCCCAGGGTCATGGAATCTATAGGGAACTTCCTACTTTAGTTTACTGGACTTTTATTTTCCCCTCATCATAGTTAACTCCCTACTACCCATTCTTGTTTTAGTATTCAAACTCCTCAACCAAGATTCAATTTCCACTAAATAAGGGAAAATCTTCCTAAAACTATACAGATACATACCCATTATAGGCTTAATTCTATACATGACTTCCCAATCTTATTATTTATTTGTTTGAGCAATATTTGCATATATAATTAGGGCTCTTAATCAGATAATTTTGATTTAATCAAAGGGGGGATTATCCTGGATAGGCCTGACCTACTCAATCGAGCCCTTTCAAAGAAGATTCAGAAGAGAGATTTCTCCTACTTGCCTTAAAGAAGCAAAGAGCTATGTTGTGAACCACCTGCAGAGGTTTCTTCCACAGTCAGCTTCCGTATGGCAAGGACCCGAGAGTGGCCTCTGTCTAGTGCTGTGAGCAGTGTCGTGCTAATAGCCCGCAAGACACCAAGCACTGCAATCCCATGACATAAGGAACTGATCCTGCCTACTACCACCAGGGAGCTTGCAAAAGTACTCTAAGACACAGACAATATCACAGCTGCAGCAGCCTCCTCCCTTGGTTTCTGTCTGGTGTGGCCCTGGCAGGGGACCCAACTAGCCCCTAACGCAACTCCTGATTCATAGGACCTGGGAGAAAACAAACTGGTGTTGTTTCAAGTTGCTGAACTTGTGGTCGTTTGTTACATAGCAATATAAATCTAATGCAGGAGGTCATGGGTGTCCCGTGCCACAGAGGTTTCAGTGAAATGGTGAAAACTGAAGTCAGATTATGTGTGTTGAGGATTAAATGGAAGATAATGAAATTGTGGTGTGTAGAGAAAAAGAAAACAAACAGCTTTCTCTTGAGGTGCTGGAAGAAGCAGCTACCTCGTTGGAAGAACAAGGGACAGGAAAGTGAAGAAATACTTGTGATAAGGTTGAGCCTGTGGGAGAGTTTGTGTGCAATAGATGCACCGTGCATAGTGTAAGGGAGTGATGGAAAGAGTCTTGCCTGTGGAAGCCGTGTTCTTTCAGGGGATTGCAATGAAAGCATCCCGGGAGGCCCACGTGTGGGAGGTTGAGGCTTGCGGATAAGATGTATTGTGGATGCAAAATCGAAGGACTGCCCAGGGTTCCCAATGTCTGATCTCCATCTGCCCCACTGTGGAGAAAGTCCAACATCGTCTTCATCAGGCCCAGAGATAGGACCAGTGTCCAGAACTTCTCCGCCATGCCCAAGTTCAGTCCATATCGGAGCTTAGCTTGGTCATCGTCTGTGCTCTGGCCAGCTGGTGCTGCTGTGTCCAGTGCCCAGGCTTGGCTTGGAGCCTGCTTGAAGCTGGCCTGGATGCTAGCCAGGTGGCGGCTCGGGCCATGTGGCTGCTACCGAGAGAACACACAAGCAAACGGCATGAGTGTGTGTTACCAAGTGAGCCAGAGAGAAAAAGGGCGTTTGTCTGTGTTAGGCTCTGGTTGTATTATTTTGGGATTGGGATGAAGCAGGTGCTTCTTCAAACTAACCAATCAAGTTCCCAATTCTTTTTGGGCTTCACTGGGGCCCCCACCCTAGCCAATGTATCTCCTAGATCTTCCAGGGTCCTGTGTCCTTTATCGAATCCAATCCTTTCCCCAGGCTAGACCGACAAACCTCTATGGTTACCATCGTGGCTCCTACTGTGCATGTACTTACCTGTCCCCATAGTCTGTGGGGATGGACTGGTTGTACCCTGGAGAGATTGGAAAGCTGGTTCTTCCTCCCTCCAAGGCAGGGCTAAGGGGTGTTAATTCCCTCGGTGGGGCAATGCTGTGATCTTTCAGGTTGCCTATGAATGCTGCAACATCCTAGTGAAGCAGGCTTGTGCTCCCCAGTTTATTATGTTTAATAATGTCTGATTTCCGTTGCACTCTTTCCTTATTAACCTAGCTACCTATGCTAACAAGAGCAGTAGAGGAAGTGGGTGGCAGGTGTATAGAGCGTTCCTGGGTTATGAATGTGAGAAAGTGCAGGTAGCTGAAGTTATTTTCAGATTAATTACACAGGTGACAGGGATTAGATATTTGAGGCTATTAACTAGACTTTCAAGATTCTTAGTATAAATATTGTATCATGTTTTCAAGCCAATGTAGGCAGAGACAGTATGTGGTATTTGAAGCTGGCTAATGTTCACTGTTTGGGGTCCAATCAGCAATTGTTGGCCTTTGGTTGGAACCTAAGCAGGTCACTGTTTTAGGTCGGAAGGAAGTACATACACAGTGATGAAGAGTGTGTGGCAATGCCCTCAGGGACCCTGAAATGCTATTCTGGCTCCACCCATTGGTTCCTTTACCTTGAACCAGTTACTTAGCATTTTGAAACCCCGTTTCCTGTATCCATCTACAAAAGAAGAAAATAATGGCTAACAATGCCTGTTGTTAAATATTTTAAGATTAAATGAGGTCCTAATTATGCTTGTGATGCAATTGTGGGTATGTCTTATTCAGTGTGTCAAACAATACGTGTAACATCTTTGTTTCCTTAGGTTCCTACAGTGAAGAGTGTAACTTATTTATGGAGATTACATCATGAGTCTTAATAAATACTTGTGAAATGCACCTTTAATGAAAAATAACAGAGTATCTATGCATTGGCCAGTGCAGCTCAGTTGGTTGGAGTGTTGTCCCATACGTGGAAAGGTCACACGTTCAATTCCTGGCCAGGGCACATACTTAAGTTGTAGGTTCCATCCCTAGTGGGGGAGCCAACGAGAGGCAACCGATTGATGTTTCTCTCTCAGACTGATGCTTTTCTCTCTCTCCCCCCTTTCCTCTCTTTCTAAAAAAAGCAATGAAAAATTGCCTTTGGGTGAATATTAAAAAAATAATAATAGAGTACTTATAAAGACTGTAAAGGCTCTATTTCTGAAAAATAGTGCGTGTTCAGTAAAACAGCTCTCAGTTCCAGTTATGTTATGTGTCAGCTGAGCTGAGCTATGGGGGCAGATGGTGGCACATTGCACCAGAATCTGGACACCTGCAATGGGCACGTGGTTTCCTCTTCTTGACACAGACCCCAGGCAGGTAGGGGTAAGGGCCTCTGGGAGGAAGGCACTTTCCTAAATGTTAGGCCGCTGCAGAACTGAGTCCTGGGTGGGGCTTCTCTCACAATATAAAGTCATAGCCCTCTAGCAAATTTCTGAGGAATCCAGACAATTCTAAATTTGACGGGTTAGAATCTCAGAAAGTGGCTGGTATTTTAAAGATGGTTGTTCCTTAGGACCCATAGCTGTGTGTGGACAAGACACACAGGTACTAAACCTTTCGATTTTGTAAATTTGACCTCTAAGTCAAGGGAGGTAAGAAAATAAATGAATGAATGAGACTATATCAAACTATAAATCTGCACAGCAAAAGAAACCATTAACCAAACAAAAAGGCAATGAACCAGATGGGAGAAAATGTTTGCGAGCAACATCTCTGATAAGGGATTAATATCCAAAATACACAAAGAACTCATATAACTCAAGAACAAAAAAACAACTCAATTTTAAAATGGGCAGAGGGCCTAAACAGATACCCCTTTCAAGAAGACATTAAAAGACCGACAGATATATGGAAAAACGCTCAACTTCATTAGCTGTTAGGAAACTGAAAAGCAGAACTACAGTAACATGCGACCTCACACCTGTTAGAATGGCTATTCTAGACAAGACAAGTAATAACAAGAATTGGGAGGCTGTGGAGAAGAAAGAGCCCTCATTCCCTGGTAGTGGGGATGTAAACTGGTGCAGCCACTGTGGAAAACAGTATGGAGGTTCCTCAAAATATTAAGAATTGAGTTATCATCCAACCCAGCAATCCCTCTTCTGGGTGACTACCTGAAAAATTTGAAAACATTTATTTGTAAAAATATGTGTGCTCCCATGTTCATTACAGCACTATTCCCAGTGGCCCAGATGTGGAAATGACTGAAGTGTCCCTTGATGTATAATTGAATAAAGAAGATGTGGTACATTCATACTATGGAATAATACTCAGCCATAATAAAAGATGAAATACTGCCATTTGTAACAACATGGATGGATCTTGAGAATATCATGCTAAGCAAAATAAATCGGACAGAAAAAAATCAAGAACCATGTGATTTCACTCATATTTGGGGTATAAAACCAAAAGCAACAGATGAAAAATTAAGACAAACAAACAAAAACTCATAGACACAGACAACAGTATAGTGATTCCCAGAGGGGAGGGAGGTGGGGGGCCATAGTGAAGATGAACGGGAATCAAACAGATGGTGGTGAAAGGAGATTTGACTTTGGTACACACACAATGCACTATCGAGATGTACTAGAGAAACTTGACACCTGTGTAATCTTATTAGCCAACGTCACCCCAATAGATGTAATAAAAAGTACATATATGTAATTTATAGTGCTTTGTGCAACAGGATGTAGGTATAGACTTTTGCGTGGTTACATTGAAGACCAGGAAGAAGAAATACAAGACACAAGCCTTGCTCCCAAAGGGCTTGTGCTATTCAGCTATTGTTCAGGGACAAAGTGATGGGAAGAGCAGGGGTGCTCTCTGCTCCCCAGGAGTCCACACAGTGACTAAGGCAGGATAACAGACAGTTACAGTCCTAGCAGCGTGAGGAGCAGGGACGACCCCTAGTACCAAGCTCGTCATTGTTGCTCCCCCGGCTGCACTGCATGGGTCACATTGTGCCCTTTTCCTCCCTGGGGGCCCGTGCCAAAGCGCTGCGGGGCAGAGCAACAATTTTAAGTTTTATTTCTGAAGTAACTAACTGGCCATTTTTAAAATGAAAGGTTGTTTAAGCTGGTGCCATTCCTGGACCAGCCCCCACATTGCTCCTGGGTGCCTCTCTGGCTCTGTTTATTATTCCAAAGCCTGGTGCTGCGAGTCTTCGCTGCCCTGCTTGGGGAGGGTCACTTGGTGGTGTCTTCACAGAGACTTTGATGTAGAGAAATGCTGGGTTGTCTCCCTCGCTTGGAAAAAGAACTTTCAGAGCCGGAGGGGAGTGGGTGCCCTTTTCCCTGGGGTTATTGAAGACTGAACACACCATCAATAGCTGTTCTGAGAACAACAACAAAAAGGGCTGCTTCGTTCAAAAAGTTATCGTAATTTGTCAAGAAGTGCTCCAATCAGAAGGCTTCCTAAAGTATGAACTTGCTATGCAAAGAGCCACAGCATGTTACCCAGTCGGGGATTTACAAGTGGCCTGGGAGCCCCAGAAATCTCTGGTGTGTATCCCACCCAGGACTGTCAGCTGAGCTGTCCTGACTGTTGACTTATAGTGAGCTGGTTTATTAAAGTTGGCCTTTGGAATGAAGCAGCAGCTTTAAAAAGTAAAAATATTGAGTTTAATAAAGCAATCATTTTACTCTTAGCTTTCCTGCCTCCAAGTTCAGGGTAACTTTACACTCTACCCCATTGTCCTGGATACATGGATAGTTATGACACATTTTGTTTTTTCTTAAGCCCTATGCCTTTTCTTCTTTTTTATCCTCTCTTCTTTACAAAAAAAGTATATATAGTTTACATAAAACATTATATTAGTTTCAGATATATAACAGTACTCTGACATTTATATACCTCATAAAGTTATTACTATGATAAGTATAGTAACCATCTGTCCCTTGCAAAGTTATTACGATATTATTGACTATATTCCCTTAGCTTTACATTACATCCCTGTGACTTGTTCATTTTAGATTGGAAGTTTGTACTTCCTGATCCCCTTTAACTGTTTCCCCTGCGCTCCTACCCGCCCCCCTCCTCCAGCCACCGCCAGTTTGTTTCCCATTCTCTGTGTCTGTTACTGTTTCGTTTCCTTTGTTCATTGGTTTTGCTTTTTAGATTCTACATGAAAGTGAGATCATACAATATTTGTCTTTCTCTGACTGACTTATTTTACCAATGTAATAACCCCTAGGTCTAAGCACATTACTGCAAAAGGCAAGGTTTCAATCTTTTTTATGGTCAAACACTATTCACGTGTGTGCGTGTGTGTGTGTGCACAAGCACCATAGATTCATTACCCACTCATCTATTGACGAACACTCTGGTGGATTCCAGATTTGCCTACTGCAGATAATGTTTCGTGAATATGGAGTGTGTATATCTTTTTGAATTAGTGTTTTGGATTTCTTCAGATATACCTAAAAACGGTTGCATGGTAGGTCTATTTTTAACTTTTTCAGGAGCCTTCATACTGTTTTCCATAGCAACCATACCAATTTGTAATCCCCTTGCAGCGCACAAGCGCTCCTTTTTTCCCTCTGTGTCCTCACCGATGCTTGTTGGTTGCTGCCTTTTTGGTAATAGCTGTTCTGACAGGTGAGAGTGATACCTCACTGTGGGTCTGATTAGCATTTTCCTGATGATTATTGATGTTAAGCATCTTTTATGTCTATTGGCCATCTGCATGTCATCTTTGGAAAATGTTTATTCAGGTCTTCAGTTTAGTGTTCTAAATGAAATTATGCTTTCATGTTAAGTTGCACAAGTTCTTTATATATTTTGGATATTAATCTCTTATTGAATATATCATTTGTAAATATCTTCTCTCATTCAATAGGTTACCTTTTTGTTTTATTGATCATTTCCTTTGTTGGGCAAAAGCTCTTTAGTTTAATGTAGTCAAACTAAACAAAAAAAAATCGTCTATTTTTGCTTTTGTTGCCCTTGCTTAGGGAAGCATGTTTTAAAACATATGGATAATATTGATGTTAAAGAGTTTACTGCCTATGTGTTTTCTTCTAGGAGTTTTATGGTTTCAAGTCTTACATTTAAGTCTTTAATCCATTTTGAGTTTACTATTTTTTTGTATACGGTATTAAGAAAGTGGTTCAGTTTCACATTTTTTGCATGTAGCTTCTCAGTTTCCCAGCAACTCATGGAAATAAAGCAGCTTTACCATCATGTATTCTTGCCTCCTTTGTTGTAGGTTAGCTGATGACATAGGCCTGGGTTTCTTGCAGGGATTTCTGTTCTCTTCTGTTAGATGATGAGTCTTTTTGTGCTGGTCCCATGCTGTTTCAGTTACTATAGCTTGTAGTGTAGTTTGAAATCAGAGAGTGTAACACCTCCAACTTTGCTCTTCTTTCTGAAGGTTGCTTAGGCTATTCAGGGTCTTTTGTGTTTTCATAGAGTTTTTAGGATGACTCGTTCTGGTTCTGAGAGAAATGCCATTGGTATTTTAATAGGGATCACATTGAAATCAATAGATCGCTTTGGGTAGCATGGACATCTTAACACTGGTAGTTGTTCCTACCCGTGAGCACAGTGTATCTTCATTTACTTCCGCCATCTTCAGTTTCCTTTGTCAATGTCTTATAATTTTCCAACTATAAGCCTTTCACCTCCTTGCTTAAATTTATTCCTTGGTTTTTTGTTTCATCTCTTCCACATTGGCAAAACCTTTCCCTTTGAGGAATTTTTTCATCCTGGAAAACAGAAAAAAAGTCCCTTGGAGCAAGATCAGAGGAATAGGGAGTGTGGGGCACAGGGGTTATGTCGTTTTTGGTCAAAAGCTGCTGACCACTCAGCGAGGTGTGCGCAGGTGCGCTCGTAAATCACCCATCACGAAATGGGCAAACATGCTGAAAGAGCCTTCAAAAGAAATTCACTGAAGCTGAGTGCAGCCTCTCATAGCGATGCCAGCTAGTGCACTGATATGGATGGGTTTCCAGAACACTCTCCCAGCAGGGGAAGCTTGCACCACAAGGAGGCTGCCCTCCAGAATATAATCCCGTTTTTAGGGGTACACCCTCTTATATACGAACCATGGGAACTATAAACTGAAAAACTATAATAGAAAAATAAAAACTAAAGAGAAAGAAATCAAAACACTAAAGAAAGCCATCAAATCACAAGGGAAGAGAATGAGAACAACAACAAAAGACAGGCGCTGAGGAGAAATGTGCAACAACCAGAAAACAATCAACAAAATGGAAATGAGGACACCCCGATTAATAATTACATTTAATGTTAATGGATGAAATGTTCTAATCAAAGACACCAGGGGTTAAATAAATTTAAAAAAATACATATACTGCCAGTAAGAGTCTCGGTTAAGATCTGAAGACACACAGATGGAAAGTGAGGAGATGGAAAAGTTTATTCATGCAAATGGAAACAATAAGGTTGAGCACCAAAAGACATCAAAATCAACGAATTTGAAACTGTTCTGAGCAGTGGAAACAATGTCTCTAATGGTGTATGGCATCAAACGGAGAGAACTTTGAAGGTGACTGACATTGAAACATGTAAGAATAAGTACACAATTTTTATAAACACTGGGTTTTTTTTGAGAGGTCCCCCTTATAACTACGTGTACATCAGTCTATTTTAAGGTGATAATCACTATAGTTTGAACACATCCTAAAATCATGACTCTTCTGCCCACTCACCCAAGTTTTATGTTTTTGACATTATATGTTGCATCTTTGTGTATATTTGTATTTCTTAACTAATTACTGTAAGTCTAAATTATTTTACTACTTTTTTCCTTTAACCTTTATACTAGTTTTATAATCGATTGATTCATCACCTTTACTATAAGTTTGTTTGCCTTTACCAGGGGGATTTTTTAATTTCATATAGGAGCCACAGCAGCCAGGGCTGTATTTTTAATGTTATTCATTGTATTCTTCAACTTGATCAAAAAGTGTTTTCTCTGTGTGAAAGGACTCATTGCACTCACCCATTCTTTTCTTAAGTCTCTTAGCAACTTCACGGCCATTGCTTTGTACTCTTTGTTTGGTAGACTGCTTATCTCTGTTTATTTCAGTTCTCCTCCCAGGGGTTTGTATTGATTTTTTATTTGAACATATTTCTAACTCTGTGTTTATTTCTATGCATTCAGTAAATTGGCTGTGTCTCCTCGTCTTAAAAAAGTGGTCCATATGTGTGTTGTGCAGCCTAGTGCTGACGTTTCCCTTGTCACTACAGCCAGATGCTTCAGAGGTGTCCCCTGGGTGGGCACATGCACCCTCCCATTGTGGTTGGGCCCTGAGGGCTGTGTGTGTGCAGGAGGGTGGGATAGTCCCCGGCTGACTGGCTGCAGGCCTGCCTGTGCGGCGCGGACCCCTGGCACAGCTGGCTGCAGGCTGAGACCTGTCTGTTTTGGGCCCTCTGGCCTGTGGGGGCTCCTTCCTCAGAGCTGGAGCTGCCTTGAAGGAGCACTGCTGTGCACCGAGGCTCCCTCCCCAGGAGTGGTCGCTGTGCTCTGTGGTTAGAACTGTGGTGTGTCTGTGGGAGGCCAGGAGCTCAGGGTCTTCCTACCCTGCCATCTCAACCCACTCTCACCTTCTCTGTTTTGCACCAAATTCCTAAAATCTATAAAGGAGTAATGGAAATCACTGGACAGATAACAAATCTTATTTATTCTCGAGAAGCTGCATGCAATATTGTAGATGAGAAAAACACCCACATGCTGCAATACAAGTAGAGTGAGGAGCTGGAGAAAGGTAGAGGCGGTTCAGAGAAAGTGATTCCATGTGTTTGAAAGAAGTGGAAAGACCTCACAGGGAAGATGACACGAAGAACACACCTTTAGAGATTCGCAAAGGCGGGAAGGGAGAACAGCAAGACCGGAAGGTGGCGGAGCTGCAGCAGGGGCAGAGGAACTCGGGGCCAGCGTGAGGAACAACAGGGGCTCAGTTTCCTTGGTGTGGGGACAAGTTTAAAGGTGTACATTTGGGGGTGAGTCAAGATGAAGTCTTGGCAGAATGTTGTAAAGTGGAAAGGCCCTTGGGCTTAAAGTCAGCAGGCTTGTGTTCTGATCTCACCTCCACAGATGCCTGGCTGTTTGATCCGGCACAAAGGACTCAGACGTTGGACCCAGGGTGTTTTCTCGTTATAGGAGTGCTGTTAGGATAACGTGAGATAACAACGAGAAATGCCCAGCAGTACCTAGCACTGGATATGTGCTAAATAAAAATGAGTTTCTATTTGTTTCTTCATTACCTTGGTTCAGAAACATAGAATTATCGTTGAACCCTGATTAGATACTGTGGTTTTCTGTCAGTTCTTATTTGTTGATGCCATTTATTTTTACCTATAACTGTTTTTCTAGAATTAGCCAAGTCCAACCTCCCTTCATAAACCAAGACTATAATAACTGCTGTTTTTGTTTTCATTTTTAAGAAGTCTCTCCTCCAATTATTTCTATATGTAACTGTCATATTAATTTTAATTAAACACCTATTCGTCCCACAGTCAATTGTTAACCATTTAAAAATGTACAGAGGTTCCTATTTGTGCTCACTGAGGTAGGAATTTCAGGTTCCTACCTCAGGCAATCGAGGCCCTTACCCACCAGCTCACCTTATCTCCTCCCTGTTCCCACAAAGTCTCCTCTGTGACTGTGCCAGACCATGTGCAGTTATACATCTGCACCTGTCCAGAAGGTGTGCAGCCATGTAATATGGAAAAATAGAAACCTTTATTGAAGAAGATACCAGATATAAGACACATCGTACATAGGACAATGACACTTCAGTCCCCGTCAAAGTAGGCACCTTGGGACCTCACAGAGTTCTCCCAGTTACCATCATTTGCCCCATCATATTTTCCTGAATCTCACCAACAGTCTGAAATCTCTTCCCTTTCAAAGGTGATTGAAAGCCAGAAGTCACAAGGCACCAAATCTGAGCTATATGGGAGCTGAGTCACCTGGGTGATTTGATGTTTCCCCCCAAAACTGCATGAGATGTGATGCGTGCGTGCGTGGTCACGTTGTTGTGATGACATTGCCAGTCACCAGTTGCCCATCTGAATCACCCAAATAGTTTCCACAGAGGGATGTTCAAGCTTAATGTGAAAGTTGATTCAGGTTCATTGTTCAACGGGCTCAGTCATTTTGAATGCGACGGCCACACTGTACACATGCTCACTTAATGGCATCTACTGCCCCCACTGACCAGTACAGTGGAGTCATCATTGTTCACACATGTGCATTCCAGTCCACTCTCCTTGGCTGCCAGATTACATCAATGTTGAGTAAACTGTTCTTGTTACATTAGCAATGGTCAGATTATTCTGGACAAACTACACATAATATATATATAAAATTATATAATCCTCTACAGGTTCCCTCTTTCATCTGCTAATCCAGATGGGACTGAGCAATACAGGGCCTATCCCTGTCCTGTTGGGCTTTGCCATAGCCACACTGTGGCACACAGGCACCACTGCACTACACCCGTACCTGTAACAAACTGTTTTCTCATCAGGCTGCAACCTGGTATCTACCTTACGACGGTTAGGGGCTGAACGGACCTGAGAGACCAATATGTTTTCAATTTCTTCTGTATCTTCCTTGTGCCTCGCACTGTGTAGGGCATAAAATAAGTACCTGACACACTTGTAAAGGAGAACATCACTGTGTACCTCAAAATCTACAGCTGGCTTTCCTCTCTTGCCCCAGGGGTAAGAAAATTTTAGAGAAATTGAAGGAAAGAGATGACCCTTTGTTTTTTGAGTTTCAGGTGTAGTTTGAGGATGTGTCATTCACCTAATTATCTCTTGCCTGTGCACTGAACAGAGGTGACCCGGCCACAATCAAGGGAGAATAGCGATGGAAACATACATGCTTGTTTTTGAGTCAATTGTCTGGCTATACTAAGTACTTAAAAATTAAATTTGCTAAATAAACTTGAAGTGCATTTCTTGGTAGCACTTTATTATAAGATAATTATCAGTAATAAATACACAGGGCCTATGATTCTTTAAGAAAATAAGAAATACTTAGAACCAACACAAACACCCAGCTTTGTTCTCATTCCTAGAACTATTTTCATTCTAGGGGAAACACGTAATTTCTAGTTGAGTGGATTAAAGATACAAAGCCATTTCAATACAGTATTTGGAATAATAATATTAAATACAAACTTTAATTTCTCCTGCAGGACTTCAATATGAATTGATAATTAAGAAAGTAAAGGTAGTTTCTTATGTCACTTTTTGATTATACTGTTAAGATCTATCTCCAGCTTTCTTTTCCTACTTTTGGGTCATAGTAAGAGTTTGGTGAGACCTCAAGAAATGTCCCATTTGATAACATACCTATTCTGTGCTCAGCACCCAGCCTGTTTTCCTTTGTCCCTTGGCAGAGGTCATGAAAAAGAGAAGAGTTGCATTTATCATCCACATTTCTTTACCTCTCGTGTCCTCTCAGGGCTGCGTCCTGGGCTGCTGGCCTCACTGCACAGCTAGAGCCCTGTTCCTCACAGTCAGCAACATCATCCCAAAATCCAGACTCAGGGCACAGCGTTCAGTTCTACCCTCCTGACGCCAACACTGGGCAAAACAGCTAAATTTTGTGTTTCAAAACCTGTGCATGTTCATTCGGAATGACCAGTTCTCCTCCTATCTTTACAATCCTCCTGTCTCCTTCTTCAACAGTTTTCTTTCCACCCCATTTCTCTTAAATGTTGGTTTCTTCTAAGTTTTTCCCAATTAAACACACCCTCTCCATTGCCTCAAATGCTATTTACATTCTGATATTTCTCAGATATCTCTCAAGTCTAGCTATTCAACTCCCCCCTTTTCCCTGAGTTTTAGTGATACTGAGCAAGTTTTTTTCTGGTGGAAGATATAATAGACACATTATTTCATAAGTGCATAAAGAAAAATGAATATTCCAGATGGCACTATGCATTAGTAAAATAAGGTTGGGAAGGGCAGAAAAATAAGAGGTGAGTCTCACAGTCAGTGACAATGACACCAAGAAGCTGACACAGGAGTGGAAACCATGTGAGACAGTGGATCATAAGCATGTTTGGAAGAAGAGCTTCTCACAAAGATGCAGCTACAACCTCACAGGCCTGGGGAAGGAGTGTGCCTGGCTGGGGAGTAAGGGTGTCTGGCTACACAGGGGTTGTGTGTAGCCAGAGGGGATGGATAACCAGGTCATGCCTGGCTCCGCACTTGGAGTGACCTGGAGTCAGCAGAGGTTGGGGCTGAGAGGTGACAAGGTCTGTCTTGTTTTAAACAAATTATTCCCACTGCTTCTCTAATAATCTCTTCTATGGCCTGCAGTGAAGACGCAGGACTATCACAGTTGTCTAGGTATGAGAGGAAGGTGGTTTAGAGAAGGCTGATATTAGGGAAGGTGGCCAGAAGGATGGGATTCTGAATACATTCTCAAGGTAGGTCTGGCGGTATCTGCTTGTGTGCCCATGAATTGGGTGCGAGGTGTGAGGGGACGGTAGGAGCTAAGGAGAATTCAAAGTTGGGATCCTGAACGAGGGAAAAGACTAAGCTGACGTTTGCTGAGATGTGTAACATGTGGGAACTATTAGTTTGAAATGGGAAAAAATAAGGCGTTTGGGTTTAGACACAACAAACTTTAGTTGTCTACTTGAAATCCAAATGAAGAGGGTAAGTAAGCAGGAAAATACTCAGTTCTGAAATTCAGATAAAGATAAAGAGATAGATAAGTAGAAATAGATAGATAGCTATAGATAGAGATGGATAAATATAATTGTATCTATATCTATCTACATATATAAAAATTGAGTCATATAATAATACAACCATAGGACTAGATGAGGTCTCCAAGGGAGATCATACACTGAAAGAACAGAGATTTAAGGCCTGACCCCTTGGTCCTCACATCAAATATCTCCTTAGTTACAAAGCCTTGACAATCTAATCTCAGAAATATCTTTTATTAATAGCTTCTTCAGAACCAGCTACACACCTCTAGGGGGCACTACTCATATATCCAACCACTCACTGTTGTCAACTAACATTTCTTTGTGTCAATGCTGCTCAGAATGTAATGCCCCTGTCTGCCAAGGTCAGACAGGCGTCCTAGCTATCTCTCCCACATCCAGTATTCATTTCTGCCTCCATTAGTCTGCCAATGCCATTTCTTCAGGCCTGCTGTTCCCTCAGAGTCTTTCCAAGGCTACAAAACAGTCTCAGCTAAGCTCAGCTTTTATGTTTTCCGCTGGGACCTCCGTGTATGCTCTGGCCAATTTCAGCTCTTAATCCATCAGGTCTCATCTTCTGAAGTCCTCCAGTGATTTCTTGTGTACGTATATGATCTCTCCAATGAGACTATAAACTATTTTGGGGGCAAGAAACAGTACCATATTTATTTCTATTCAAGGTAGCACTGAGAAGTAGCAAGGCATTTTTATCAATACTTTTAAAAAATTGAATTTAAAATATTTAAATTGCCTCCTTTTTTAACTAGTCCACAGATTAGGTGGGTCACCAAAGACTCTCCTACACACCGTGTAATTCTGTCTGCCAGCTGCTGTTGGGTACAGAAGCTTCCACTGCTCCTAAATATCTTCTCTTTATATTTACAATTCAAGCAGTAGATGACATAGGTTCTGCCAAAGTGTATTTATAAGAATTTAAAAATACGTGGCCACATGAGCACGAATGTGGGATCTCATGGATAGTGAGTGTGATACATGTTTTCTTGTGATTTGGTAGATGCAATATAAATAGGTAGCTGTCCATGAGCTAACTCTAGAAGGAAGTTGGCTTAGTTCCAAAACCTGAGTATTTGGGGTTATTATTTAGCTGTTATTGACACAGTTGAGGATTTGGCTCAGAGAGTCAACAGAGAGTGCTAGGTCTTACTTAGTGGCCCAAGGCTGGGGAACACAGCAGCTGTAAATAGGTTAGCAATCAGTACTTCCTATTGCAGTAAGTTTCCAACAAGGAATGAAACCAAGCCTTCATAAACAAAAATAACTAACATCCATTGAGCCCAACAATTTATAAAACACTTTCATGTTTATTATTTTATTAGACATACCAGCTGCCTTGGAAATATATAATGATGAGAGATGATAATACCACTCCTATAAATAAGAGAATTAAAGCCTTGGATACTGGGAGCCTGGTGCAGGGTCAGCTGGGCAGGGAGAGAAAGGCAAGCACATGGGACAAGGGCCTTCGGAGCGATGCCTAGTACTTTCTGCAATGTGTCAATACCGCACTGCTCCCCAAACAATGGGCCTTTCAAAAAGTTTAGATGGCTGCATTTAAAGGTTCCGCCCTCCTCTTCCTACTCCCTTTTGAAATAAGAAATTCTATTGAGACACTATTACTTATTAATATAATTGGCAGCAAAGGAAGGGCCTTGCTTCTTTTCTTGCACTTTAAAAGGTAATTTAACAAATAAATTTCAAAAAAACTGAGAAGAGTAGCTGAACCAGGTCTTACGTTTCTAATAGAATCATAAATGCCAGAAAGTGCTGGGAATGATTTATTATCCTGTTACTGTAAGTGACTGGGAAGCTTTCAGTGCCATCCTTGATAATTTCTAGCAGCTGCGTTAAATGAAAATCTCTATTAGCTATTACAGAATCATCATCTCATGTTTTTCTGCAAATCAGCCTGAACACCTGATGGGAATTTGGAGCTGTTTGTTTCTGTAGGTGTTAACCTCAGGCCTGCCCTCTGAAGATAAATAAACAAACAAACCCAAGTCCGAGTGGTATGATAGTGGTCACGTTAGCTGTTCAGGATTAATAGAAGTCTACCTGCTTATCACAGGACATACATCTGATTGTAGAAATAGGTTTCTTCAGCAAACACTATTTCATTAAAAGGACAGAAACTGAGACAGAATGAAATTGTGTTCTAAATTGAGAGTCCATTTCCAGCTCCATTCTACCCAGCCCTATATTCAAATTCAGCAGGTGTTCACCCCTCATAAGAACAGTCCAAATAACGAACTACATATAAATCCACTGTAAGTTGCTAATATGTCTTCTGTTTATTCTAATTTTCATAATAGAATACACTTCCAAGGCCTCACTCTCTCATAACCAGATAAGTAACACCTTATGTGAGCAAGTGGCATGAGTCCAAAGCAGATATCGCTAAATCTTGGAATACAACTTTGGTTTTACATTTTGGGAGCTAGCCGGGCAAGTATGTGTTAAGTGCAATTAGATGCGGAAAATGAGGAGAGACAACTACTTAGAAGATATGATGACTGTATTTGGGCAAATCCAGGAGGAGGAGAAGCAGAGCAAGAGGCAGAGAGGCCATTGTTGGTAACAAAAATGTCTAAGTAGGAAAAACAAAGAAGAATTTTCAGAGGAATAAATTTTATAGGCTTTAGTAATGGATGAATATGGGTAGTATGTTTCTTACTTGAAAACTTGGATGGACTTTCTGTCTGGAGGAGTTGGATAAATCAAGAGAATATTAAAAGTTATATTTTATGAATTTATATGCTTACATACTTACCTTATATGCTCCCACCTGATTGTCTTTGTCCCTGTTACTTTCTCTGCCTGAAGCTATTTTCCTCCAGAACTTCACATGGTTTACTTCCCTACTTTGATTTTTTGATAAAATGTCACAACAGAGAGGACTTTTATACCACACAATTTAAAATAAAACTTCCAACACCTGTTTTTCTCTTACCCTGCTTTATTTTTCTTCAGAGCACTTCCATTTACTACTATATTTTATTTGTTTATCATTCCATCACCTCCACATTGTTTGATGTGAAATTATGTGCATCTTGTTCACTTCTGCATTACCAATATGTAGAACAGTACCTGCCTCGTGAGAGATGCTCAGTAATTGTTGAGAAAGTGGATGAATCCCAGAAATAGTGTTAAAATGGCAGTTGGAAAGAGATATGTGTAGAGGGCTCTAGGCTTAAGAGACAAATTAATGAGTTATTCTCATATAAGTAATACTTGAAGACACAGGTTTTGGAAAAAGTATAGAGTAAAAATATAACAGGGATTTGGACAAAATACTGGAAGATTCCAACATTTAAAAGCCAGCCGTGGAGAAGATAAGTTTTCAATGAAAACAAAGAAGAAACAGATTTAAATGTAGAAGGGAATCAAGAGAAAGCAGTGTGAGCAAGAAAAGGTGTTGAAAGATACTGAGAGGCCAAGGAGACTGAGATTGAAGCGTGTCCAGGGGAAGGAGTATCACTGAGGTCCCTGGTGACCACAGGAAGACTGCTTTGCTGGGTGACACCTTAAAGGATGTATTGGTGTGTGTGGAAGTGTGACTGGGAGATAAAAAGTGGGGAAGAGCGTGTTTGCAAAACTCTGTGAGATACTTGGCTGAGGAAGGTGATGATGGGAGTTCAAGGTTCAGATATATTTTTTTGAAACTTTGGTTTAATTTTTTATGTATATAAAAGCCAATGGGAAGAAGAAACTTGAGATGATGAGCATGAATATACATTAGATAAAGTAGTTACTAGAATAATTTTCCTGAGATGGCAAAAATGATGAAATTTAAAACCACAATGAATAAATCTAAAGGAGAGACAGCGTCTCTGCATTAACCAGAGGGAAGGAGAATCCAAATGTAGATAAGTTTTTGTGCTTGGTAAGAGAGGACTGGGGCATTTTCACTTAGTGGCTTCTATTTTTCTCTAAAGAAAAATAATATTACCTGCTGAGAGCAAAATGATATAAGTGGGAATTGGAAGGATAGAGATAAATGGGAAAGGTGAAAAAGCCATTGTGGAAGGTAGCGGTATAAGTTGGCCAGTGACGAGTAGAAAATGTGTAAAATAGAGGAGAGAGGTCACTTGACTTTGGTGTGTATGGGCTTGTAAAGAAATCATTCTGCTCCGTTGCATCAGGAACTTTGCCCCTCTCCTCAGCGACAGGCTCAGGGCAGGAAGCTGGATTCCTCTAGGATTGGAATTCGGTGAAAAACTTGTGACAAAAAGAGTAATGAGCCAGGAAGTTTGAGGTGTTGGACCAATTGCAATAGTGGGCCATGAAATCCATGCTGATTTGGGAAGGAAGTAAAGGGAGAAGAAGTCTTAGGAATTAGTAGAAAAGAGAGGAGTCAGTGGGCAGGCAGTTTCAGAGGCCAGAGCTAAATGATAGTGGGAATAGTTGCACAAGTGCTTGGAAGAAAGAGAGACTGTTTTTAAAAGTGTGGCATCTTTGAATTAAATGATTTGTGGTGAGATGGACAGTTACATTTTCTAACAAAGCCAGCATGCTCAGAGCCAGGCAGGCATCATGCCCTAGCATGAGGACATTTGTCATAAAACCTAGGCCAGGAGTGAGCCTGAAGTGAGGATGAAGAGGCTTCATCCATGATTAGAAAATGGGGTGCCAAGGTGAGCTTTGGCACAGGTGGGCAAATTAATTAAAAAGGAACAAGCAACAAACACAAGGCTCTCCTATTTGCTGGCACTGCTGGGGGCAGAGGGCCAGCTGGAGGCTGAGTGCCAGGTCTGTGTCATGTGAGGCTCTTCTTAGACCTGGGCACACCTGTGCCTCCTGACCTGTCATCCCAGGTGGCAGGCAGCTCCAAGGGAGTGAATGCTGTTCTTTACCATCAAAGAGTTATGTGCCAAATCATCAAACCTTGGGACTGTTGTATGAAGACCTGGTGACTCAAAGAGAGACAGCAGAGAGCTACAGTTTCTCATAAAGATCGCAGAACTCATGAAAAACAAGGAATGGCCTGTTCCAAGTTTGGTTTCTGTTCAGTAGCAAACAGGGCCACTTGTCAGGCTGCTGGTCCTTGTCCATTGCCACTGCAGCAACAGAAAGCTTAAAAGACAGCAGTGGGAAAAAGACTTTAAAAGGAAAATGTCATGTCACCATTCCAAAAGCCATATTACTTGACAGTTTCTCTTTATGTTGCGACAGCTGTTTAATGTGACAAACTACGGCTTCCATAAAAATGGGCATAAGAGGATGCAACACCAGAAAATAAACAATATTCTATCCTGGCATGTCTGGAGCATATTCACTCAGCAGGGGACAGGACCCTGGGATCTGTTTGTGGCCAGCAGCTTTCAGACTACCCCTGGTGGTGGTCTGGCCCTTGTTTCCATCAGGGTCCAGAAAAAGAAAGCAGAATATACGCAACTTAATTGAGCAGGGAGGTATTCAGTGTGCGGCATGCAATGTCTTGCTTATTCACTGAGAGAGCTGGTGAAATAGGTCAAACTTTCAGAGAACTGCACCACAGAACTGGGACCACCGACAGGTCCTGTTTAGACCCTGGGAGCTGCCACCAGTCTGAGTCAAAGTCACCAAAATCAGGGAGCCAATACAGTCAGAAAATGTCTAGTTCTGGGAAGCTGCCTTAACCCGGAAGCCACACCATGCCTGCCTAGGTAACCAGCACTAACATCGATGGCACTTTCCCTGTCCCTGGATACCTGAGACAACAAATACTCTTACCCTTGAACTCCTGATAATGTTGCTCCAGAAGAAATCAACCCCTTCATGACCACGATGATCCAGAGGAGTAACAGCAGCTGCAGCACGGTGGCCCCTGTGTGTGACACATGATGGGTAGGGTTGAGGTTGGGCAGGGCTGGTGGTTTCTGGATCCCACAGAACTGTGTCTGTGAAGAGCTGGTGAGTCTGACACCGGCCTGGGTGAGAGGCGGGAGAGGGGGAGTGAGGAAGAGAGTAGGGAAAGGGACAAAGCAGTCTGTTCTCAGCCCCAGGACTGTAGTGGACAGGGCCTCCCTGGAATTTTGAAGTCCATGTGTCTTCACACTTCACTTGCTGCCTTGTCACACCTATGGTCAAGTTGGTGGTGAGGCAGGGAGGGGTCTTAGCCATTGAAAGGTTCCCCAAAGGGCCATTCTATCACTGCAGTTAGTTGTGGCAAAACACAAAAGCTGCAGCGCAACACACACGAGCACTGCAGAAGATCGGGGACAGGGTGGGGTGGAGCCCCACGGAAATCGTGCAAAGAAAGGCCAGTCTGCAGTGGGCAACACCACTTGCTCCCAGCATTGGTAAAGCCATGATTGCCTGCTAGTCTTCATTTTACCACAATCATAAGCAGTAGTAGAAAGGAAAAAATAAGTGGGAAAAGGCACCAAATTCTATTTTAGAAAGCTCCACTGAGAGCTTTACTCAGTATTTACCAGTCACCTACTATGTGTAAGTTATAACAAGCAAGATAAAATATGGCACCTGTGTCACCTCAGGAAATGAAGACATTCATTGATCTTGTCATAGCCATTAGCAGAATGAATTAAAAGGATACTATTTTTTCACATTCTTTTTTCTCAACATTTAGAAGAAAAGGCTTCTTGTTGTCTCAAGTCATAAGTTTCTATCAATTTAATTTTTAATTAAATTTATTGGGATGATAGGGTTAATAATTACATAGGTTTGAAGTGTTAAATTCTATAATACATCATCTGTATATTGCACCCAAAGTGAAATCTCCTTTCATCATTATGTATTTGATTCCCCTCACTTTTTACTGCCTCCCTTCTCCCATCTCCCTTCCTCTCTGGTAAGCATCATACTGTTATCTGTGTCTATGAATTTCTGTTTGTTGGTCTTGCTTGTTAATTTGTTGCTTTGGGTTTTATACCCCACATATAAGTGAAATCCTATGGCACTCGAGTCATTCTCTCTGACTTATTTTGGTTAGCATGATATTCTCAAGATCCATCCATATTGTTGCAAATGGCAGTGCTTCATCTTTCCTTATGGCTAAGCTGCATCCCACTGTGTACGTGTACCACATCTTCTTTATCCAATCATCCACCAAAGGACACTTCGGTGGTTCTCACATCTTGGCCACTGTGAATAATGCTGCAGTGAATATGGGGGCACATATATTTTTACAGATAAATGTGTTCAAATTTTTTTGGCAGATACCCGGTGGTGAGGGGTGTTACTGTGTCTATTCCTACTTTTTAAAGGAGCTTCCACACTGTTTTCCACAGTGGTGTACCAGTTGACATTCCCACCAGCAGTGAATGATGGTTACTTTTTCTCCACAACCTCTGCAACATTTGTTATTATTTGTTTTGTTGATAATGGCCTTTCTAACAGGTGTGAGGTCACATCTCCTTGTAGCTTTGATCTGCATTTCTCTAATAGCTAATGAAGTTGAGCCTCTTTTCGTATATCTGTTGGCCTTTTCTATGTCTTTTTGGGAGAAGTGTCAGTTCAGGTCCTCTGCCCATTTTTAAATTTAATTGTTTTGTTGTTGAGTTACATGAATTATTCATACATTTTGGATGTTAGCCCATTGTCAGAGGTATGTTTCTTTTAGTTTGATACAGTTTTATTCAGTTATCAGTGTAGAGTCCCTCCAGCAGTGAATGAAGATTCCTTTTTCTCCACAGCCTCTCCAACACTTGTCATTGCTTGTCTTGTTGATTATAGCCATTCTAACAGGTGTGAGGGGACATCTCACTGTACTTTACATTAGCTAGTAAAATTGAGCACGTAATTAGATTTCTATTTGCCCCCCCCACAAAAATGAACTCAAAATTAATTACAGACCTAAATATAAGACTTGAAAGAATAAATTAAATACAGGAACACATGGGTACTAAACTTACAAACCTTGGTCTGAGAGAGGTTTATAAATTTGATCTTGAAGGCAGGGGGACTAAAAGCAAAAATAAATGAATGAGACTTTGTCAAATTTAAAAGCTTCTGCAAAGCTAAAGAAATGATCAACAAAACAAAAAACTAACCAAATGGGAGAAGGTATTTGCAAACCACATATCTGGTAAGGGGTTAACAACCAAAATCCATAAAGAACTCATACAGCTGATCAGCCAGAGAAAGGAAACAATCCAAATAAATAATGGGCAGAGGACCTGAACAGACACTTCTCTCAAGAACACCTACAAGTGGTCAACAAACATGTAAACAGAAAAGGCTCCATAATTTTATTGCTCACTAGATGTAAAGGTTTAAAAGCCCTACAGTATTGTGCAGTGAGAAATAGAAAAAAAAAAAGACTATGTCACTTCATCCAAGCAGGTGAAAACACCAGAGAATTAGCGATACACATTTCAATTGGCAAAGGCTTAGTAGAATAGAGGGCACACAGTAATACATTTCTAACTGCAAAGGGAGATATACAAAATAAATGCTATTGTACCTAAGAGAAATGCAAGATTCCTTCAGTTAGGAGACCTGAAGGAAGTTTTTAAAGTGGAGGTAAGATTTAAAGTAAATCTTGAAGGAAGCACAGAACTGACTCTGACAGAACAAAAAAAGAATACGATTATTCTGAGTAAAGGAAACAAGGAAGGGAAAACATATATGGGAGGTTCTGTGTCATGTTTGAATAACATAGGGGTTTATAGGGTACTCGTAGTAAAATGATTTATTAAAAATAGAACTATAAATAGCCAAACAAGCAAGAATCTTATTATAAAAAGCCACACATGCCAAGAGAATTAATTTGAAATATGTTCTGGAGGCACTGGGAATATTGACATTCCAAGTGAGATCAGTTTAATATTGTCTAAAATAAAGTGTATATAATTATAGACTTTTCAGAAACTTGATAACAGATTGATCATTTTAAAAGTAAAGTAAGAGCTAGATTTTTAAAACTTTTTTCTCTTTTTATTTTTATCTGTATAATTTTCTGTATTAAAACACACCCTCACTCTGGCTGGTATGGCTCAGTGGATTGAGTGCTGGCCTGAAACCAAAAGGTCACTGGTTCAACTCTCAGTCAGGGCATATGCCTGGGTTGCAGGCCAGGTCTCCAGTAGGGGGCATGCAAGAGGCAACCACAAACTGATGTTTCTCCTCTCTTTCTCCCTCCTTTCCCCTCTCTAAAAATAAATGAATAAAATTTTTGTTTTTTTTAAAAACAACACACTCTCCACAAAGAGTGCTTATGCTTTAAGGCAAAATATCTACAAATATGACTAGAATATTTCGTATATGCCTATATAAGTATTTCTTGACTGTGTTCAAAGATAAAATAAATTCAAAAGAAAGAAATGTATTCTAAAACTACAAAATGGGTATGTAAAGGGAATTGCCTTGATGTATCTGGCTCTTAAGATGGAAGGTGAAGGAATATAAACTAGAAACCATAAAAAGTGAAATGGTCAACTCACCAAACAACAAACAGGAAAACAAAACAAGTCTCAGAGAGGAGGTGGGGGCAGAGAGGAGGTATATAAACTCACTACATTTTCCAGTTTTGAACAATAATTAAGAGACATGAAAAAAATCCATGAAGTATGGTCCATACAAAGAAAAAATGTAGGCAATAACAACTGCTTCTGAGAGGGCCACAATGTTATATTTAACAAAAAATCTTGAAGCAGCCTTTATAAGTCTACTCAAAGAACTAAAGAAGACTGTGCTAAAAGAAGCAAAGATATTATGACAATGTCCCCACAAATAATGAATATAAAGATATAAAAATTATAAAAATAAAAGATCTAAGTGGTAATTCTGTAAGTAAAACCATAATAACTAAAATAAAAAAATTCACTGAAGGGGATCAACAGTAGATTTCAGCTAGAAAACAAATAAGTGAAATTGAATATGGACTGATAAAAATTGCATAATATGAAAAACAGAAAAGATAATGAGAATCACGAAACATGAAAAAAGCCTTTAAGCCATTATGCACTTCAACATACATGAACTGGGGGTCCCAGAAGAAAAGAAGAAGGATAGAAGCAGAGGAAAATTAGAAAAAAAATAGTGACTGAAATCTTTGATGAAAAATATTAATCTACCTATCTAATAAGCTCAACACATTCCAGTACATGAATGCAAATATATTAATATATTTTACTATATAAATTTTACTATAATATATATATTACAATGAAAATATTGAAAGACAGAGAAAATCTTAAAAGCAGCAAGAAAAAAAGGACTCATTACATACAAGGAAACCTAAATAAGATTAATAGATGGTTTTCCATTAATACAATCAGGGTTAGAAGGCAGTAGGAACAATGTCCAGAAAAAGAGCTAAATGAAATGGAGGTAAGCAACTTACCAGACACAGAGTTTTAACAAATGGTTACAAGGATGCTTAAGGAGCTTCATGAAAACATGAACAGCTTGAAAGAGGACATAGAAACCATAAAAAATAACCAGTCACAAAAGAATTCAATATCAGAAATACAGAATAAACTAGATGGAATAAACAGTAGGTTGGATGAAGCAGAGGATCTAATCAGCAATTTGAAAGATAAGGTAGCAGAAAACTCCCAATAAGAGTAGCAAAAAAGAAAAAAAAAGGACTAGAAAAAAGTGAAGCTAGTTTAAGGGATCTTTGGGACAATATGGAGTATAACAGCATTTGCATCATAGGGGTACCAGAAGGAGGAGTGAAAGAGCAAAATATCAAGAACCTATTTGAAGAAATAATGACTGAAAACTTTCCTAACCTGGTGAAGGAAGAAGGACACAAAAGTCTAGGAAGTTCAGAAAGCCCCGAACAAGGTAAATCCAAAGAGGCTACACCAAGACACATCATAGTTAAAATGACAAAGGTTAAAGACAAAGAGAGAATCATAAAAAACAGCAAGAGAAACATAATTAGTTGCCTACAATAAAGCTCCCTTAAGACTGTCAGCTGACTTACCAACTGAAACATTTCAGGACAGAATAAATTGGGGTGGAGTATTCAAAGTGATGAAAAGTAAGGACCTAAAACCAAGAATGTTTCACCCAGCAAGGTTATCATTTAAAATTAAAAGAGAAATAAAGAGCTCCCCAGAAGATTAAAGAGTATTCCTGAGTAACAATAAGAAAAATAAAAAAGAAGAAGAAGAAGAAGAAGAAGAAGAAGAAGAAGAAGAAGAAGAAGAAGAAGAACATAGATATAAAATTAAAATGGCAATAAACACATGCCTATAAATAATCTCTTTACATGTAAATGGCTTAAATGTTCTAATCAAAAGACATAGAATAGCTAAATGGATAAGAAAATGGTACACATATATATGCTATCTACAAGAGACTAATCTCAGAATAAAAAATACACACAGGCTAAAATAAAAGGATGGGGGAAGACATTTCATGTAAATGGAAATTAAAAAATAAATTGGGGTAGCAATATTTATATCAGACAAGATAGACTTTAAAGCCGATCAGAGACAAAGAAGGACAGACACTACATATTTGGGTACTCACAAATTAACATTTATGAATGTAACATAGATTACTTAAATATATAAAGCAAATATTAATGGACATAAAGGAAATACTGATAGCAATACAGTAATAGCAGGGAATTTTAACATCCCTTTGACGTCAAAAGATAAATATTCCAGTAAGAAAATCAACAAGGGAACTGTCCTTACATGACACACTAAACCAGATATATTTAATAGATACCGTCAGAGTATTTCATCTCAATCCAGCAGAATATACATTTTGTTCAAGTCACATGGAACATTTTCTAGGATAAATGACATGTTAGAGTATAAGGCAGATTTCAATGAATTCAGGAAAATTGAAAACATATCAAGCATCTTCTCTGACCATAGTTGGTATGAAACTAGAAATTAATCACAAGAAAAAAAAACTAAAAAAACATACAACTACATGGAAGTTTAATAACATGGTACTAAACAATAAATGACTTAAAACTGAGATCAAGGAAAAAATCAAAAGATACCTTGAAACAAATGAAAATGAGAATACAGCAACCTAAAATCTGTTGGACACATTGAAAACAGTTTTAAGAGGAATTCATAGTATTACAGATGTATCTCAAGAAACAAGAAAACTCTCAAATAAACAATTTAACTTTACACTTTACGGGTACTAGGAAAAGAGCAACCAACACAGCCCCAAATGAGTAAAAGAAAAAAAATAAACAAAATAGCAGAAATAAACAAAATAGAGTCTAAAAAATACAAAAGATCAATGACACCAAGAGCCAGTTCTTTGAAAAAACAAACAAGATAGATAAACCTTTAAGGAGACTCATCAAGAGAAAAAGAGAAAGAACCCAAATAAATAAAATCATATATGAAAGAGAAGTAATAACCAACACCACAACATACAAAGGAGTGTAAGAAAATACTATGAACAATAATATGCCAACAAATTTGACAACCTAGGAGAGATGAATAAATTCCTGGAAACATATAATCTTGCAAAAATGATTCAGGAAGAATCAGAAAATTTGAATAGACAACTTACAATTAATGAAGCCAAAGCAGTAATAAAAAATAAACAAAAAACCTCAACAAACAAAAGTCCTGGACAAGGTATCTTTACAGGAATTTTACCAAACATTTAAAGACCTAACAGTTATCCTTCTTAAACTATTACAAAAATTTCAAGAGAAGGGAAGACTCCCTAGCTTATTTTGTAAGACCAGCATTATCCTAATTACAAACCAGATAGAGACACTACAAAGAAAGAAAATTATCAGCCAATATCCCTGATGAATATAAATGCAAAAATTTTCAACAAAATATTAGCTAACTTGATCCAGCAATAGATTAAAAAGACCATATATCATGATCAAGTGTGATTTATTCTGGGGATGTGTGGTTGGTATTATATCCACAAATCAATAAATCCACACCTCATAAATGAAATGAAGGACGATAATCATATGATCATATCAATAGATTCAGAAAAAGCTTTTGACAAAAGTCCAGTACCCACTTATGATAAAAGCTCTTTAAAAAGTGGGAATAGAGGAAATATCCCTTAACATAATAAAGGCCATATATAGCAAATCCACATCCATAATCATATTCAATGGGCAAAAACTAACAGCATTTCCCTTAAAATCAGGAATAAAACAGGGATTCTGTTTTTCCCACTCTTACTCAACATAGTACTGGAAGTCCTAGCCGCAGCAATCACACAACGAGAAGAAATAGAAGGCACCCAAACTGGAAAGGAAGAAGTAAATCTTTCATTATTTGCAGATGACATGCATCTGTGTATATAAAACCCTAAAGATTCCACTAAAACTACTAGGACTGATAAATAAATTCAGTAAAGTAGCAAAATACAAAATAAATATCCAGAATCAGTTGCATTTTATACACCAATAATGAAATATCAGAAAGGGAAACTAAAGAAATAGTCCTATTTACAATTACATAAAAATGCCTTGTAATAAATTTAACCAAGGCTGTCAAAAGACCTGTACTCAAAAACATTATAAGACATTAAAGAAGGAAATTGAAAAATATACACATAAGTCAAGGCATATACAGTGTTCATGGTTCAGAAGAATAACTTTTATTATGATACTAACCAGAGCAATTGATAGATTCAGTACAATTTCATCAAGATATCAATGACATGTTTCACAGAACTAGAACTAATATTCCAAAAATTTATGAAAACACAAAAGATCACAAATAGCCACAACAATATTGAGAAAGATGAACAAAGCTGGAAAAATCATGCTGCCTAATATCAAACTACACTGCAAAGTCATTGTAATCAAAACAGCAAGGTATTGGTATAAAAACTAATATAGAGATCACAATCGAACTGAATAAAGAGCATAGAAATAAACCCATGGTTTTATAGGTCAATTAATATTTGATAAAGAGGCAAGAACATACAAGGACAGTTTATTCAATACATGTTGTTGAAAAATGGAACATATACATACACACAATGAAACTAGGCACCTTCTTACGCCACACACAAGAATAAATTCAAAATGGGTTAAATACTTAAATGTTAGGCTGGAAATCATAAAAATCCTAGAAGAAAACATAGGCAGTAAAATCTGAGACATTTCTTACAGCAATATTTTTTTATGATATATCTCCTCGGGCAAGAGAAACAAACAAACAAACAAACAAACAAAACAAACATATAGCACTACATAACCTGAAAAGTTTATGCACAACAAAGGAAATCATCAAGAAAATAAACCCTGAAAGGACAACACACTGAATTGGAGAACATACTCTCCAAAGATACATCTAATGAGGGGTTAAAATACAAAATTTATAAAGAACTCACAAAACCCAATACAAAAAAAATCAAGCAATCCAATTAAAATATGAACAAAAGACCTGAATGTACACTTCTCCAAACAGGACATACAGATGTCCAATAGACATATGAAAAGGTGCTCAATATCACTAATCATTAGAGAAATACAAATTAAAACCACAATGGGATATCACCTCACACCTGTCCGAATGACTATCCTCAATAAAGCAGCAAACGACAAATGTTGACAAGGATGTAGATAAAAGCGGGGAGGTAGTCTGGGTGCAGCCACTGTGGAAAGCAGCTTGGAGTTATCTGAAAAAGAAAAAAAAAGGGAGAAAATCAAAGTACATTATAACCCAGTGATTCCACTTTTGGGAATATGTCTGAAGAAATTCAAAAAAGTAATTTGAAAGAATATATGCAACTCTATGTTCATTGCAGTGTTATTTACAATGCCCATGATTTAGAAGCATCCCAAGTGCCTATCAGCAGATGAGTGAACAAAAAAGCTGTAGTACATTCACACAATGGAATCTACTCAATGATAAATAAGAAGGAAATCTTACCTTTTGAGACAGCATGGATAGACCCGGATAGTATTATGCTAAGTGAAATAAGCCAGTCAGAGAAAGATGGAATCTAATGAGGAATCTAATGAGGAAAATAAACTAAAACAAAATAGAAACAAACTCATAGATGCAAAGAACAGACTGACAGCTGTCAGAGGGGTGGAGGGTCGGGAGCTAGATAAAAAAGGTGAAAGGATTAAGCAAAAGACTATTTATGTATGAAATAAGGACATCTCAGTATAAAAATATAGCTTTTTTGGAGACAATCCATTTCTTGCAGATTGCCTTACAATAAATACTGAAAGTTGTTCTTCAGACTGAAAGCAAGTTACTGTAGACAGTAAGGCAAATTCACACAGAAAACAAACATCACTGATAAAGATAATTTTGTAATAAAAGACAATATAAATGCCTGTTTCTTCTTTCTTTTATTGAATTATTTAAAAAACAAAGCAATCATATAAAACAATACCTATCTTAGGTGCCTACAACATATAGAAATGTAATATGTTTGACTGTAACAATGTAAGAAATGGATAGGAACAAAGCCATACTATGGTATAAAAATTACACCAAACAGTAACTCAAATCCATAAGAACAAATCAAGAGAACCAGAGATGGTAAATAGAATGGTTAATAAAACAAAACTTATATACATGCTTTCCTTTCTTCTCTCATGTCTATAAAACTCATAAAATTAATTTAAAAACATTACTTAAAATATTTATTGTTAGATTATAACATATACACATGTAATGTTCTTAGGAATATTAGCACAAAAAGTGGGAAGAGAGAATAGATCTATACTGGAGTAGTATTTCTATATCGCCTTGGAATTTAAAGTAGATTCTCATATATTAAGGTGTATATGTTAGGCCCTAGAGCAACTAACGAAGTACCTGAGAAAAGGAGAATGAAAACATTAGAGAATTAATATCTCACACTAAAAACATTAAGTTAATGCAAAAAAGCACTAAAGAAGTAGCAGAACTAAAAAAGAACAACATAAAAACAGAAACTAAATCTAATTATATCAATAATAGCATTCAGTGTTATTAAACTAACCAATCCAATCTAAAAGTAGAGACTATTATACAGACAACGATAAGTTACGACTATAAACTAAGTATGAGAGACACGCATTAGATAAAAGTGGGTAGAAAAGGAAAAGATGGAAGATGTATTTCCTGAAAACAGATATATAAAATCTGCAGTGGCTATACCTCAAAATAGACTTTAAAACAAAAAAATTACTACAGGTTGAGGGACATTTTTTAATAATAAAAATGTCAATTTGTCAGGAAGGTATAAAGAATTATAAACATATGTGTACCTAACAACAGGGCCACAGAAATTGAAGCAAAAACTGACATGACTGAGTGCAGAAATAAACAGGTCATCGATAATAGCTGGAGATTTCAATAACCCACTCTCAATAATGGACATAAAACTTGACAGATCAGCAAAGAAAGAGAAGCCATGAATAACACTATGAATCAACCAGAACCACCAGACTATGGGACACTCCACACAACCACAGCAGATTACAGATTATTCTCAAGTACACATGGAGCATTCTCCAGAATAGATCACATGCTACACTATAAAAAAAAAACAAAACAAGCCTCATAAATTCAAGGATTTGAGTTATACAAAGTGTGATATCTGGCCATAATAAAATAAAAATAAAAATCAATAACATATATATGTCTAAGAAAATCACAAATATGTGGAAATAGACACACTCTAAAAAACAGTGAATCAAAGAAAATTAGAAATGGTTCAAAAAGGCTGTTGGAGATACAGTATAGAAGAACAATTATTATTTTAAGAGGTTTATGATTGGAAAGGGACATTAGGATATATCGGAAGAAACCCAAAACTAATTCAAAAGAACATAGGCACCCCTGTGCTCACTGCAGCGTTATTTATAATTGCCAAAATACGGAAGCAGCCCAAGTGTCCATCAGTAGATGAGTAAATGAAACAACTATGTGACATTTACACAACGGAATACTACTTGGCCATAAAAGGGAAGAAATTTTTACCTTTGTGACAGCATGGATAGGCCTGCAGAACATTATGCTAAGTGAAATAAGCCAGTCAGAGAAAGATAAAGACCATACGATCTCGCTCATACGTGAAATCTAATAACAAACTGAACTAACAAGCAAAACAGAGACAAACTTGGGTAGAGAGCAGGTTGACAACCATAGGGAGGTGGTTAGGGAGTGGAAAGATTGAGCAGAATGGGAAAAGGACTCATAGATGTGGACAACAGTGTGGCGGTTGTCAGGGAGGGAGTATTAGGGGCTTAAATGGTAATGGGAAAAATACAATAAAAAAGAAAATACTTTGAGATGAATGAAAATAAAGACAACATAGGATAAACATATAGGATGCAGGTAACATTTAGTTTAGAGATAAATGTATAGGTGTAAAAAACTGTATTTAAGAAGAGAAAAAAGTTCGCATCAATAATATAGCTTTTTATATTAGAAAACTCTTTAAAATGTACTAAAAGTGAATAGAAATAATAAAAATGTATAACAAATCAAAGAATGCACAATCAATATGCAAAAATCAGTTGTATTTTTATGTACTACAAATTAACAATCGAAAAAATAAAATTAAGAGAACAATGTCATTTATAAAAGCAAAAATAATAAAGTACATAATAAAATACATAAATTTTATATTATAAACAAACATTTTAAATCAGTATTTAAACATATTTATTTTATAATAAAATAATAAATTTAACAAATTAAGTACAAAAATTTCAGTCTCAAAACTATAAAGCATTGTTGAAAGAAATGGAAGAAGATACATGAAAAGATATCCCGTGTTCATGGATTGAAAGACTTAATATTGCTAAAATGGCAATATTCCCCAAACTGATCTACAAATTCATTGCAATCCATATAAAAATCTCACCTGACTTCATTATGCTGAGTGTGACTAGCTGATCCTCAAATTTATATGGGAATTCAAGGGATCCAGAATAGCCAAAATAATTTTTAAGAGCAAAGTTAGAGGTTCACACTTTAACTTCAAGCTTACTACAAAGCTACAGTAATAAAAACAGCATGGTACTGGCATAAAGATACACATACAGATCAATCAAAAGGAATTAGGCATCCGATAATAACCCCTGCAATTTGTAGTCACCTTACTGAAATAGGGTACAAAAGTATTCTTTACAATTAATGGTCCTAGGAAAACTGGATATCTACATGAAAAAGAAGGAATTTGGTCCCCTTACTCACACCATACACAAAATTATCTCAAAATTGACCAGAGACCTAAATATGAAACTAAAACTATGAAAGTCTTAGAAGAAAATATAGGAGTCAATCTTTGTGATGTTGATTCAGGCAAACCCTTCTTAAGTATGACAGCTAGATGGTATAATCTTTGTTTTGTGGACACTGAAAATATTCTAAAACTGATTGTGGTGATTGTTGCAAAACTGTCAGATCTAGTCCTTCACAAATGTTGAGAGGTCAATGTCTCCAGGATTCTGGTGGGACTTTCCTCCCAAAGGAAGCTTAGAAGATGAACATAAACTGCCATCTGCACCTCTGTGGATGGTCTTGGGATTGGAAGAGATACTCATGGTCTTTATCCTCCACACTCCATTCTAGATACTCTCACTCTCAGCTGGTACCTCTGCTGCTGTCCATGACTTCCTTAGTCATGTGACCCCAGCACTCCTCTCTGAGACGTTTTTTCAGGTGAGGGCTGCTGTACTTGTCTGCTCACGATCACAGTGAGCAAGGGAGCACTCATGTGTTTCCAAGCACATCACCTAAATTTCATGTGCATTTCCCTCTGTCCTGTTGTGTCACAGTATTATTATTTCCTCTTAAAAATAACTTATCTGCTGCTTGTTCTTTCAACTTCATCTAGAAATACACTCAAGTTCCAAAATAAATTAAAATCCAAACACACAACACGAATGACAGTAACATCCTTTTCTCACCTTCAAGTTCCTCACCTTCAAGTTGTTCTTCTATTTCTATCTTTCTTTTTAGTATAAACCTTTTGAAATAATAGTCTATAGGTTTTTTATACCCCTTCTCCAATTGACTTTTTAACTAGCTTCTCACCCTAGAAGTGTCATCTCCTCATTTCAAGGTCAAAAACATGGTCTGCTGCCTTAGCTGGTGTGGCTCAGAAGATTGAGTGCCAACCTGTGAACCAAAGCATTGCTGGTTCAATTCCCAGTGAAGGCACATGCACATTGATGTTTCTCTCCCTATCTCACTCCCTTTCCCTCTCTGTAAAAGTAAATACATAAAATCTTTTAAAAAATAAAAACAAACAAAAAACATGCTCTGCTAATTGGCAGCAATAGTGCTTAATGTTTATCCTTCAGTCTTGATTTGGCATCACAGGGCAGAATTGCTCACACGTCTTTGACTTTCTCTTCCTCTTAGTGTTCTTGGCACTTTCTTGGTTCTCAGTCTAAACCTCTGAAGTTACTTTTTCCATCTTTTTCACTGGTTCATATTTGCCTCACTCCTGGATGCTGTTACTCTCTAAGATTTTGTCTTCTACCTCACTCTCCTTGCATTTTCTTCTTAGCAATTGTGCCCTTCAGTAACAACCAACTCTAAACCTAGGTATCTCCAGACTATCTCCCTTTGCTTAGCACCAACAGCCTCAGATATTAAAAGAATGGATGTATCATACTGACTTGTCTCCTTCTTACCCTTGTTGTCTATAGTTTCATTTACCTTGGAAACCTATCTCCTGACTTATTTCTTTCCATCGCTTCCCAGTTTTTGACCAGGGCTCAATGTAATTTCACTGGGCAGATGTGGTGGAAGCTGAATGGCTTGAGGTCCAGCCTGCTTCATCTTCTGCAGTGACCTGGGGACTTGTTTTCATCAGGCAGAGCTCAGGGTCAGCTCAGGCTTTGCGGGGTCTGGCAGAGTTTTGTTGACCTTCTCTTTCATAGTGAAAGTGAGGAGACCTTAAATGTTCTGTATTTCTACCCAGGAGAGGAAGGAGAGCTGAGACAAATTGTCAAAAAGCCATCAGGTAAAGTGGGATGGACTTGGGGTGTGTGTGAACACTGGGGAAAGCATTCTTTGGGTCTGATGACTGCTTTCCTGTTGAGCACAGGGTGTTAGGAGAGTCCCGGCAATGTTAAAATTAAATAGAAATATATGACATATGTGATCCAAACTGAAGAGCTATTATGGCCAAATTATTTGTTTTTATTTATTTGTTTTTATGCTTCCTCTTTTCAGAAAAGATTTTAAGCAAGTATTTAAAACACTCCTCTTGGTATGAGGATATAAAATGTAAACATTTCAGCCACAATAAAATAATAATATGTATGAAATAGCTTCAGGGCCTTTAAAAATATCCGTGAGCCACTCTAGTGCGTTAGTGAAAATGAAAGGGCAGCTGTACAGTGTGGGTTCAAGAGGCAGAGATGCCTGAGATGACAACGCCTTGGTTTTGGCACTGAGAAAGCCTGGCCGTCCTGTGGCTCCTTCCTCACAGAGCATTGCTGCTGCGCTTTGCTACCTCTGGCCTGTGTCACTCAAGGGCCAATCGATTCTTAAGTATGCAGAGGACTGTCTACTTGGTGCCCGTGGCTGTGCCAACCCTGTCAGACTGAAGTCCACTAGGGGTGGGGTGCACTTCGAGGCATTAACACGCAGTGCATTAGTTTAATTATCAGCAACTCCACAAGGTAAATTTACATGCATGTAATCAGAGCCTTGGAAAAGCTGCTATTGTTCTTGATGGTGATAATAATTATGGCTTTTTCAAGTTGTGTTCTCTGAGGTGGCATTTAGTACACAAGATGATCATTAGAAAATGTCCTTGATAGCAACAATTATGAAAGGGGAGGATAGAGGCAAGATGAGCAGAAGCTTAGACATGACTCAGTGAGATCAGGGTTGTCTCAGGTTAGGTAGGAGTGGTCAGGCTTTTAGTCTCTGCCTGGATCAGCCACTGGAAGGGGGCCACCTGGGAAGAGTGTGGCCTTGGGGAGGCATAGCCTTACACGGGAAGACATCCCCAGAGGCACTGCCAGCACCTGGGCCAGTAAGGGTTTCCTTGAAGAGGATCACAAGCAGTTCATCTCTATGTCTACCATCATCCTGATTAACATGTATTAAGTACTTAAAAAGAATTAACAAATTTAATCCTAATAGCAACTCTAAAAAGTGGGACTGCTATTTTTTTGTTCTTCTTATTTTTCCAACTGAGGAAAATGAGGCTCATGAGAAGAAGTAATTTGTTCTAGGTTGCACAACTTGGAGGTGGTAAGATCTAGATTTAAACTCTGGTTTTCTGAGCTCATTTTCCTACAGTGTGACACCTCTGTAGAGAGACATGAGAGACAAAAGTAGAAATGAATTATATCCTGAAAAAACAAACCGTCTAATTAGAAAGATAAGAGGGACATTTTGAGAAACAAGAAAGTGAAATATAGCATATTCTAATAGCAAGAAAGCAGGGATTGGAAATTAAGTGACCTGAGTTGTTATCTGCCACTTTCTGTTTGACTGTGTGTCACTAACTTGCTGAGTCTCAATTTTCTAATTTTCAAATGGGTATAAGATACCTTCCTTCCTGTCTGGCCTTCAAACATGTGCTATAGAATCTGCACAGCAGATAGGAATGCTACTTACACACTGTTACAACTTGTTAAATTGTGTCATTGATATTACCTGATGAGGAGCTCAGAGGACCCCAATGAGGAGTTTAAGACCATGGAAAACTGGGGGTTGGCTGAGCTTTGGAAGTAGGGATGTGGGGAAAAGAAGGAGGAGAAAGGATACCAGGGCTAGTGAGAAGGCTGCAGTTGAAGTGGGCCAATAGTACTCTTAACAAAGGTCCTAAATGTTCCGTATTTTATCTCATGCAATCTCCTCACAGCCAAATATACAGATGCTGTTACTATTCTCAATTTTCAGATGAGAAGCCTAAGGTTCTGAGAGTTTATGAGATACAACTTCAGTTGATATACTCAATGGGGGAACCAGGATTTGAACCCAAATCTGAAGGATGCCAAAGTCCATGCTCTTGCCATAATGTCATGCTAATATACATTACCTTCTGTCCATAATGTGTCCCTTACAAAAAGCAGCACTGTTGAAGATTGAGAATCCAGCTTTTCATTGGCGATTCTCTCTTCTTCACTCAGCTGTCACGCTTGGAATTGGCCTTATCTTTGGAATCCATCTTTGGAATTGGCCTTATTCAGACAAGGCCTGTGCAGAAAGAAGTCTTTCCTCTTACTCGTGGTACTTCTTCTCCAGCCTCACTTGTCATTTGCTTCTCCACCCTCTGGCTTCAGCACGGAAAGATTAACGCACTGGCCTCTGACGACTGCTCTCGCCCACATGACTGCTGCTTGCAGAACCGGCCCAGGCTGGGCGCTGCAGTGCACATTTACTGCCCTGAACGGACATTCTAGGGGAAATAACTACACTCAAGTCTGAGTGTGTCCAGAGGGGTTACGACACAGCAGGTGACCCTAACTTCTCAGGTGCCTAACTCTAGGGTGCAGTGAAAACAGGGACAATGTTCAAATATAAAATAATAACACATAATAATAAAATGAAAAACTACAACCACAATTAGTAATAATAACAATACTGTAATTATAAAAGAAAGAAGGATTAATATTTACTGACCTAAAGCTTGGCATCTTTGCCTACCTCGTATTTCTCCTCTGCTGGGTCAGAAGAGTGGAGTAAATGGAGCTAGGAAGAACATCCGGCACCAGGGCCTTCTGGTCGATAGTGTAAGGCCAATCATGGCACAGGGATTCCCACATCCATGAAGTTTTCCAAATGAAACATCAGGACCACAAATCAGGCATAGACACAGGAGCTTTCAGCATTAACTTCAGGACAGGTAAAAGGATACCCAAGGCCCTTCATAATCCAAAATTGTATGCCACAATGGTTACCCAAGTAACCTGAAGCCACCCTGCCATGCTTTTGAGGTTCTAAATGTGGAGTGGTTAGTGTCATGTCAGTGTCCACTGTCTTGTGGCCCAGGGGCAGTGTCAAGCATCACGGCTGCAGTTGCACATTCGTAGACCCCCGGGTACTCTGCAAAGCAAGGCTGCTCTTCTGTCCAGCAGATGAAATTGGCTCTATTTCTCACCAACGTGTAGAAGGCAGATTGGGGGTGCTGTAGTGCCTGAGGTCAGGGGTGCTGAAGCAAAGCACTAAGTTGGTGGAGAGCTCTTGATTTAAAGTAAATATTGTATGAAAAATAAGGGAAAGATTGAAAAATTGAATGCAGTTATGTACCTACCAGTGAATAAATCCAAATAGTGGTCTTCCCCAACTTTGGTGGGGTCTTCTCTGGGACGCAGGCTGTCTTCCAGGTCAGAACGATACAGGTGCAATGGCAGAGCTAGGGTCTGTGTGGAAAGTGGTTTTAAAGATAGATCTGCACATTGAAGAAGTAGCTGTAAAGAAAAATGGCCATGTCCTTAATTTGGTACGCTCTCAATGTCAAATATAAGAATAACAACCAGGATTTTCCTTTGGACCACAATTTTCCATTCTCTCACTATTGTCTAGACTTAAAATCTTTCCCTCAAGCTCTGAGTGGAGATCACTGATTAGGGGAACTGCTGATGTAGGAGCAAAATTAGTCTGTTTACCATGTGGGAGTTTGCTAATGGCAAAGAAACGTGAGCTCCCAGACACACATCCCTTTGTCTGTGAGATGCTGTCTTCCCCATGGTTGGGGCAGGGTGCACAGGCAGGGAGAGCCCAGACCGAAAGGAGGATGGTAACTGGGCTAGTTTCTGAGCTTTGTTTTCCTTTTGTTCAGGTTTCTTCCTGAGATGATTCATCAAGAAGCCTCCTCCGCCCATCCTCTATTGTGCAGTTTTATCCAGTTAAAAACAAATGCCGATAAGGAAACGAACCTCCTGCAGAGATGTGTCATACTCATTCATTTAGCAACCTTTACTGAGCACATACTCTTTGCTCCATACTGAGAGTAGAGAGAGGCCTGATTCTCAATAAATTAGCAAGAGAAAGTGTCCTGTATGCAACTGGGTCAAATGTGTTCTCCTAAGATGATAGTAGGAAAGGGTAAAATTCTGAGAGGCTGCAGAGGAGGGAGGAAGTACTTATGCCCAGGAAGCTGGGAAACTGCCCAGGGAAAGTGATATTTGATCTGGGCCTTGAAAGTGAGCTTTGGAAGTTGATCTGCAGAGGAAGGGGGTTCAGATAGGAGAAACAGTGTGGGCAAACGCAAAGTGGGGGGCGGGGGTGCAAGTATGAGCATTTCCCTGGGAAGGCCAGTGGCCCAGTGATGACCATAGGTTTACAGGCCACTTCATCTTAAATGGGATTTGCAGATCATCTGATCCAATGGCTTGCTTTCCAGTTGAGGGGACCAGAAGCAGGAGAGCCAAACTGACATTTCAAAGGTTGGAAACTCTGATGTGCTCATTCCCTTTACGCCAGCTCTTGGTGTTCAAAGAGCTCTATCACTCTTTGGACATAATTATACAATAGAGTTACCTATATCTCATACCAACATGCCTGGCCCTGGCTTTCCCCGCTTGCCATGTCTACGTGGGGCACACTGCTGGCCCTTCCACCCTAAATGAGTGTACCTGCAACTGTTTACCTACCAAACACATTTATAGAAATGACCACACTCTTTATACTGTTTATTTATTTCATGGGCTCTTTAGAATGACCCATTTCTTTCTGGTGATCATCCTTACAATGCACTTATTCTTGATTGATTTAAGGTGTGAATCTACTCCTCAATTGTTTCAATGTGTCTAGAAGCACAGGTATTTCAGAACTGAAAAGATTGGGAGCTAGCTGGTTGTGCTGTGTGTGCGTTTGTCTCAGTTTATGTATTTTCAAGAAAACTATTTTTAGGAGCCAGAATCATTAGTTTGTGTTAATTAAGATGAGACTGATGAGGATTCATTTCTGACAAACCCTGGCCCCTTGCAGGAGAAAGCCACATCTGCCTGATTTTGGAATCCGAGGGTCTCTGCTGCCCCCGCCTCCCCTCACACAGGCCTGTGTGCCAGTCTCTTCCTGCCCCCACTCCCTAGTGCTGCCTACAAAGCTGCCCAGCTGCACCCCGGTCTCTCTTCTCTGCAGACCCTCAGGGACATGGGTTGGCTGCATGCTCCAAGATGTCAGAGCAAATAACTCTGTCTGCGAGTTGTCAAAAAAAATCTGTGGAAGAAAATGCATGCATTGCCAGAGGGTGGGGGAGGTTAGAAAGTGGGATATCTTGACAGAGAGAGAAAAGTGTTGGAATTAATTCATAAACGTGTGGATGGAAATTAGCAGATGAAGATTTGCAAGGGGAGAACAGACAGCGGGAGAGGGAAAAGGGGAGAGACAGACAGATGGAGAGGGGGAGGGAGGCGGTGGGTAACAGAGCAGAAGACTGGGCTCTATTTCACAGGCTTGCTTTATCCCAGCCGAAGCAGCCTGGGCTTTCACAGGCACTCCTCTCGCCCCACTTAGGTCTCGGTTCATTCCCACTTCTCCCATCCACAACCCCTGCCCCCAGCCTCACCCCAAACGCCCACTTCCACCACAACATGCAGGGATTCCCAGTTTCCTAATCAGGGACTTCCTCTACGCCAAAGCACTGAACTCTGGTACTCCCGTGGTAAGGAGGAGAAGCCTTAGGGAAGGACCTTGCCTCCTGGCACTGATCTTGCAGAAGTCACCCTCCTTGAGCCTCCATTTTCTACCTGTAAAATTAATATTCTTGGGCTCAAAAGAGATTATCCATAGAAGTCAACTACCTCAGAATCCAGTCTGTGGATTGCTTTCAGTAAGAATTTATTATTATTATTATTATTATTATTGACAGCAGTAGGAGTAGTAGGGTCTAAACCTTTTCTCTGGTGTTCTGTATTTAGTAGTTCAATCTTTCTGATGAAAGGGCAGGAGGTCCAAAGCATGTGTTTAAGCTCCGTTGCAGAGTGATGGGACATGTGCTGGTGTTTCCATTCATTAATTGATGGTTGGAGATTTGCCACATAACAGTGAGTCTGTTGGAGGATGTTCCATTTGGGAACACGATACAGGCAGTTGCCCAATTTCATTTTGGAAGAAAAATTGAGACCACTGCATGTGAAATGAGACATGGCTGGGTGCGTTTTTGCCTCTATGCCTAGGGTTTGCCCTGCAGTGGCTTCTCCCAATTTCCTTTCGACCTCGCCAGTTTCCCGGGGGCACGTCCATGTCTCTGCCTGCGACTGATCTTATTGTACTTAGATTCTGATTTTTCCCCCAAAGTAGAGCTAGATAAACTGAAGCAGTGTGTACACTCACGAGTCTTATAAACTTATTTTGGCCTCTCTGAACTCAATCTTTTCCCCTCATTCTCGGAGGCATCTAATCTCATGTCTCCACACCACCCTGCTTTAGAGACTCTTCCCCTCTAACACTAGAGAACGGCAAGTTGCACTTTCCAATAGATCCATTCACACGAAAGCACTAATTCTTCCCCAGTGTTTTGCAGTTTTAATTCTTTAAACTCTAAAATTTAGGCATTAGCTTGCCTATGGTCAAACTATTTAGGGAGCAGGTACAGGGCCTTCTTTCTCCCTTTCCTGTTCTATGAGGTCCCCAAAGGAACTCTTATTTGAATCCTTTTAGGAGGGTTGCTACAGGGGAAACTGAGGCATGTGACAGTTACTTTTGTGTGTCAACTTGGCTGGGCCACTGTACCCAGATATTTGCTCAAACATTATTCTAGATGTTTCTGTGAAGGTATTTTTAAATGAGAATATAACTTAGATTAGTAGATTTTGAGTGGAGCTAATGACCAGCCATCATGTAGGTGGGCCTCTTCAATCAGTCGAAAGCCTTAAAAGAAAAATACTGACCTCCCCCGACATAGAAAGTGTCTTCACACTCGAACTGCAGCATGAGCTTCTCCCTGAGCCTCTAGTCTGCTGGCCTGCCCTGCCCATTTCAAACTTGCCAGCCTCCGCAATCACATCTGCCAATTCCATATATAGCGGAACCTCAGTTCTTGAACTAAATTCATTCTAGAAAACTGCTCCAGAAGCTATTTGTTCAAAAACCAAATTTCCTGTTGCCCAAGAGACATGTGACTAATCAGACAGATATCAGCATGACAGGGTTGTTGGGTAGAGAATTTAGTTTTGTTGGACGACTGCAACAGTTTTTCCTTGAACAAGTTGGTCAAGAAGCAAATTGTTTGAAAAACAAGACATTCGGGAACTTAGGTTTGACTGTGTGTGTATATATAGAATATATCTCTACCAAAATGTAGAAGATATATATAGAATATAAAATATATAAAGGATATGTATAGAATATATACACACAGGAATATATATACAAAAGAGTATATATATATATATTTACATGAATATATCTACATATATATGTAGAGAGAGAGATGGGGAGAGAGGAGACTATGAAATCCTACCAGCTTCATTTCTCTGGTGAACTCTAATATGGTTGAAAATACTTGGCTGCGTCCTCCTTCTCTCTGCTGTAATGATCCCTCCCCCCTTTTTCCTGATTCCTCTTTGCCACATCCTTTCCTTTTCTCTTTCCCAAGACTTTCTGATGCCTGTAGGAGGGAGGGGTAAGTGATGGTTCTGTTTTTCCATTTCTAGCTTTTGGGACTGCGTTTCTTGCCACACAGGCAATTCAGAGTCTTGTGACCCCGAGTGGTGGGGCTTTTTTGTTGTTTTTTTTTCCACCTCAGACTTTGCCACACTGAATCCATCCAGCAGGGTGATCAGGAGCCAGAGCAGCTGACAGGAGATGAGAGAGAAAGTTTAGCGTTAAAAGGTAGGAGACGGGGTCAGCAGCGATGAAAAGAGGCTGTTCAGAGGCACATCCCAGGTATCTGTGCTGGTTGTGGTGTGCTCACAGGCCAGCAGGGTATCAGGGGCTGTCCGGTCCAAAGTACACACAATTTTTTGACCAAAATCCACAATAAAAATATATTTTAAAATGTGGCCAGAATACAAGTGTGCGTGGGAGAGCTTGGGACTGGGTACAGCTGAATGAGCGAAGGCTGGACTCCGTGTGCGTCATGCTCTGTGAAAGGCTTCCTCTCTGTGCCGAGCCACCACGCACCACAGTGATTATGTAAATCAGAAGCTGTGTTTCTGATTAACATGGTTATGTTTTATTAATTAGAACACTAATATCTGAAGCCCATCCACACTGTCTGTTAGCCATGTGGCAGAGACACCTGCTTTCCTCCCATGATGAACTTCTCGCAATCCAAACAACAGTGCGCTTCCGCATCCGTAGTGTTAATAGACACAGGCGCGGAAATTTGGGGAACGCAACCCAACGGCTCTAACTCTTTTTCTCCACCTCCAGCTGAATTGCCGTCAACAAAATCTTGACTGATGTCCAAATGATTATCTTCGATTATCTAATATTTGACATGCGAATCTTGAATCATTATAGTATCTGTGAAATTGCAGGGTATGGGTTGGAGATACATAAATATTTTTATTACTAATTGAATAGCTACTTATTGAAAATGTACTGCTTGCTCGGTGCTGTTGTGGGTGCTGGTGATGCAGCAGTGAATTGTGAGGGAGGCAAGCAAAGATTTAGCATTTTTTATTTTGAATTCCTAGAAATGAGTAGGAATAGTTTCTTCTCTATGCATTGTTTTTTTTCTTTTAAAAATTTTACTGTATTTTTTCCATTACCATTCAGTCCCCTTATACCCGCCTTGCCCTCAGTCACCACACTGTTGTCCTTGTCCATGAGTCCTTTCTCCTTTTTCAATTCCTCCACCCACTAACTGCCGCCCCCCCAGCTGTCTGTCATCCTGCTCTCCATCTATGAGTCTGTCACTGTTTTCCCCGTTAGTTAAGTTTGTTCAATAGATTGTACATGGGAGTGGAATCATATGGCATTTTTCTTTTCCTGACTGGCTCACTTCACTTAACATAATGTTATTCAGCCTATTCATGCTGTCACGAAAGGTAAAATTTCTTTTTTTTTTAAGATTTTATTTATTTATCTTTAGAGTGGAAGGGAAGGAGAGAGGGAGAGAAATATCAATGTATGGTTGCCTCTCATGAGTCCCCTGCTGGGAACTGGCCTGCAACCCAGGCATGTGCCCTGACTGGGAATCGAACCGCGATCGTGTGGTTTGCAGGCTCGTACTCAATCCACTGAGCTACACCAGCCAGGGCCTAAAATTTTCTTTTTTTTAATGGCCAAGTGAAATGTACCAGAATTGTTTTATCCACTCATCTGCTGTTGGATACTTGGGCTGCTTCCATATCTTGACGATTGTCAATAACACTGCCATGAACACAGTGATGCTTACGTTCTTTCAAATTAGTGTTTTAGATTTCTTTGAATATATTCCCAGAAGTGGGGTCACTGGGTCAAAGGCACATCCTTTTTAATGTTTTGAGGTACCTCCATTCTGCTTTCTGCAGTGATTGGCTGCACCAACCTGCCTCCCCACAACAGTGCAGAAGGGTTCCCTTAATCTAATAATAACAACTCCATCCTCAAAGAAGTGTTAAAAGGTCACATTAGATAGGGTCTAGGAGGCCTATCTCTAGTGTCTGGCCCATAGCAGTCTGACAATGAACATGACAATCACTTCTAGTTTTTAAGTTTGGTTAGTGGGTCTGTCCCTGAGTAGGTCCAGAGATGAAACTACTGACTTGAAACAATTCATCCTACACATTATTTGTTAATAATTAGCCATGCATAAAATACTGTGCTTAGAGTAGGCGGGTCTACAATACCTCCAAGGAACTCTTATTCTCAGTCACTATTTGTCAGTATTCAAGTCTTTCACGCTGCACACGAAATATTTTTAAAAACCCACAAGGGTAGCCTCCCTCAGACTGATACCTCTGTCCATTAGAGACTGCGTCTTCTCCTTTGTTGCACTGCTGAAGCTGAGCCAGAACTGTGGCGCCTTTGCTTTCCCACTCCTCAGTCCATCGTCCCTTCGCTCATGACCTCCAGAGTGGGCTGCTGCTGATCTGACCTGCCAGAGTCCCTGTGTCTTCCTCTGGGCCAGACCACGGGCATGTCGTCCATCGCTCACTTAGCTGGATTCCCTGGTGTTTGATGCTGGTAACCACACTTCCCAATCTTTTCCCTGGTTTCCATGAAGTGGTTGGTCCCTGATCTTCCTTCTACATTTCTGGTCACTCTTCAGGGTCCTTCATGAGCTCTTCCACTCACCCCCGAAATGGTGGTGTTGTTCAGAATTCACACGTCATGCTTCCTTCCTTCTCACTCTGCTTCTCTTGCTGAGTAGCTTCATCAGTACCTAGGGCTTCAGATCCCCTTTATCCAGAGATGATTCCAAAACCTGTAATTCTGAACAGTATCTCTTTCTGTACAGCCTAACTGTACAAACATCAACAGAATCTTTACTTGGATTTTTTACTTTTGCCTTTTGTCCAACATTTCTCATTTAATCCCCTCCAGTCAATACCAGCTGTTCTCATTGTTTCTCTGTGATTGGTAACATCACCCAGTTGGCTGGCGACATCGCAAATCCAGTGGCAGGATACTTCTACCTACTCTTTAGACGTGAATTTAGGAGCCACTTCCTGTGAGCAGCTTTCCAAGAACACTAATCTGATTTGGATGGTCCAACTCAGATGTTGTATATCCTTGCATAGTTATATTTTAAATATTATCATAGGGTACTACTGATTTATTTTCCCTACTAAATTATTAACTTCTTGTGAGCAGGTAACACATTATATTCTTTGCATGTCCAGACCCAGAAAACTCTCAAGATATTCAATAAATCTTGGTCCAAAAAACAAATCAAATGAATTAGCTTACAAAATAAATAAAGAATAAAAAACAGTTGGGCAAATGGAATAGGAGCTCAAGTAACCAACACATAAAACACAAGTTCTAGTTCTAATGCGAAGACAGATCGGCCCATTTTAGCAGGAAGGGAAGAGCGACCAGGAAAAGTAGCAACAAAGCAACTATTTCTTGAGCATTTACTGTCTGCCCAGCGGTCTGTGAGGTGTCTTACCTACAACTTGTTTAATTCTTCAAAGAGAGAAAAGATACAAGTAACTGATGAGAAAATTTGAGCTCAGAAAAGTCTGGTCCATTTCCAAAGGTCCCCAACTCCTAAGAGGCGGGTCCAGACGTAGAGCCAGGCAAGCTGACCCCTGACAGGCCTCCTCTCCTCCACACTCCGATTCTCTGAGCAGAGCGATCCATTTTCCATCTGTCGCAGTGGAAGCTGTAGTGAGACTCAGGAGGGGCTGGACTGTAATAACTCCTATTGAGCATTTAAAAAACACATTTTATGGCTTGTAGGTCTCAATATAATGTTTTTTTGTTATTTGATTTGTAGGAGTATATGGAGTGTGACTTTAGAGTAATGAGGCTGATTTTATTGTACGGTTTGTGGAAACGGGTCCCTTTGCAGGAGTCTCCTGCCTTTCTAAAAGGGAGGTGCTTTAACACAATTGATGCCTTGTGATGTCGCACTGCCGGGGGGTTGGGGGCCAGGGAGGAAATGAGGATGTAGTGATAGGAGTTCTTACTGAGGGGGGAGTTGGGGCCTCTGCTGTCAGCTTCCCTGATTTTCTGCAGACGGTGGAGACGAGGCAGGAGCTTTCTTATGCAGCAAACGTCTGCTGGTGCTTCCTCTGTTCCTGGTCCAGTCCAAGTAGAGGGATCGGGGTGAGCAAAGTGAACCCCCTTGTCTCAGGGACCTTACCCTTCTAATGAGAGAGAGGGTTACATACATGTACACGCACACAAACACTTCAAAGAGTGGGATAGGGGGTTGAAATGGTATCCACTGGATTGTGCAGCTATCAGTGGCTCACTCTGTCTGTACTGGGAAATACCTCACACAGCTTTCTGTCACTGCGTGCCTTAGGGGTTTAGTTGTTACCCTTCGTATTGTTTGTCCATTGGGTTCTTCACGTTGCTTTCTTCATTTTGGTCAGTGTCAATTACTTTTCATGGAGAGGAGCGACCGAGTGTCCGCATAATGACAGCTGCCACTCTGCTGGGTGCCAGAGGGGCCTTCACGTGCATCGCTTGTCTAATTCCTACAGCAACCCTGTGGAGAAGTTCTTACCAACCCTGGTTATAGATGGGGACATACAGGCTCAGAGAGGATAACTGACGTATCCAAGATCACAGAGCTTACAAAGGCAGAGCTGGGATATAAAGCATGAAGTTTCATTCATGCCCGATAGCAGTCCTTTTCACGAGCCCAAGACGATGAGTCCTGTGTTAGAAAGGATGTGATGTGGCCTGTAATGGACAGAGGAACAAGTTAAGGTTAAACTGACCTGAAGTCTGGCCTCATCTCAGCCGCCAACTAGGGAGACTGTTGCACAAAGGTTGGCCTCAGTGCGCCAGAGTGCGAGTGGACAGCGAGCAGGGACGTCCCGCATCCTTCTCTTGCATTGATCCTGTGAGCACCTGTTGTCTTGGGATTGCTTTGGGCCTTAAATGGACACCCCTTGTGTCTCAGCCGAAGTACTGCATTCTTGCACCTGTTTCCGTTCTTGGAACTTCCTTGAGCCCAGTCCATTCTTGCTTCTCCGTTCACTGGCAAACTTCCCCAGCTTACTATGCCTCCGTGTCCTGAGGGCCCCAGGAGAGACGACTTCCCCAGGCTAAGCCACAGTGCTTCCTCAGTCATCTCACCCACTGGGGCCTGACTGAGCAAGGCAGGTTTCTGGAATATCCATATGCATCATACACAGACTTTGTACTTTACGTTTCTTCCTACTGCACACACAGAACAGCTGGGGCCAATCTTCTCTCAGATAAACACAAGCTGTAAGTGTTCTGTGTTTATGAATAACGCACAGTTTGAAATTGCTTTTACAAATGGATATAAATTTCATTAGATAAGTTCAGATATTTCCGTTGGATCCAGAATTCCCTAATAGCTGCCTTCATCTAGGCAGCCCCTCCATGGCGGGATGAAGCCTTTTGAGGAACCACTTTTGAGCCTTAGGTGACCTGTGATGCTAAAACTGGCTCTTCTCCAAATTCAGAGGAAGACCCCTCTTGTCTCCCATATTGCATACACATGAAACTTTCAGATTGCTTAGGAATTTGCCTGTCCAGCACTGGATAGGTCACGTGCCCATAGAAGCACTTCGGAGGAAAAAAACCTGTGCCATTAGGGAGTTAGGCCACCTGCTGTGGGTAATGAGACTAACACGTACCTGAGGACTTACTGAGTGCCAGGCAGGATGCTGACTGCTTTACATACAGTATTTCAGTTAACAGTCACACAATAATATACATATTCATCACTACAGTTGCCTCTATTTACAGGTGGGGAAACTGAGGTTTAGCAAAGTGAAGGAAATTGTACAGTCACACACGAATACCTCTTAGAGGTGGGACTCACACTGAACTCAGTGCCCGTGTTTTAGTATTATCCACTATGTTATACAACAGGGAGGCACTTCCGACTGAAGTAGACCTTAGCTGGTAAGCTATAGTAAACACAAGACTCACACATGTGTCACTTGAATCACATTAATGGTAAGTGTGCAGCACAAAACATACCAATAACTTCATCACCTCATCCACAAACAGTCTTAGAATCTGCTCTCGAGAACTGAGACGTGACCAAGCAAAGAAAACACACTGAGTGATAGCTGAGAGCAGCTGGATAGCTTAGGTCCTGAGGCTGAAGATGAGGGCAGCCTGTTTTTACTCACAAAGGCAGTGGGCTCTCTAGATTTGGGGCACAGTTTCCATGGAGAGCAGGGCCCCCAACACACACACACACACACACACACACACAGCACAAAGAACGTTGGGCTTTTTTTAAACCGTAAGCTTCAAAGCAGGTTTTCGATGAGACATTAGTGTTATCTTCAGTCCTCACTACAAGCTTCAGGCTCCTTTCTCCCTCCGCCATACTTGACAACTCCACTTGGCTGCCTTGCCAAGCTTTTAAGTCACTCTGTCAACCCCTGCCTCTCTGAACACACTCCTTCTGGAGTCACCCCAGCACAGGACATTGTACCACCCAGTTGCCAACTAAACTTAGCAATCATTCGCAATCCCTTCCTTGTCCTTAACCCCCACATCCAAACTCTCAGGCAGTCCTAAACATGATGGTATTTCCAAAACATGCCACACACCTCGGCTTTTCTCCATCACCATTATTTCCCTCTTGTACTTCTTCCTTCTGCTCCATTCATGTGCAATGAATACTCTATACAACGGCCAGAATGATATTTCAAAACCCTACCAGTTACATTATGCCACCTCTCAGCGTTAAGTTTCCCAAAGTCATTGCACTGCATCCTGTGCTGTGTTTTGTATTACAAATTGTCTTGAATATCAAGATGTCTATCCGTCTGGATCAAAGCTCTAGTTGGATTCAGATGGAGCACTTACATCCTTTTATTGAAATGTTTTCGCATATCACAATTTGTTACCAAAGAAAAGTGGGAGTTATGCTGTCTAATCCTGATTTATGATTACTGAAAACATTGAATGTGTCAAGTACTTTGGTGATGTGTTGCTTGTATTACCTCATTAATTATTGCCCTGTATTAATCATGTCTTCTATTTTCTGTATTCTATGATGCTTGGATACCTTGTAATCTCTCCGAGTTGTGGAGAGACTGCCCCTCCCAAGGTTAGCTAATTCCTAGAGGTAGTGAACAACCTGCCTTCTGCACCCCGTTCATATGCAAACCAACCAATGTTCCCAACCCCTTCTTTTCCCCAACTGTCTGTCACATGCCACACCAATACATCCCCTGCTTCAACTCACTCCAGGGCTGGGAGCTGGACAACCAGAGAGCATCTGTACACCCCTAGAGAAGCTGCAGATCTCCCAGCACTCCGCTCACAAGTTTGCTCAAGTTAGTCTACACCGCCTCACCCCTTCCTTAGTGTGAAAGCCAGAAGGCAGACTCTGGGCCTTGCTTTCTCCTGCTCCTTCTGTCTCCTGGCTCACCCTGGCACTTCCCCAGTGGCCCTGCCTGGTGCAAAGGGCCCCTTCCCTGAGGAATGCTATGTAATAAACTCTTTTCCAGAAACATTGTCCCTATGTCTGTCATCTTACCATGCCTTAAAATGAAAGCTTGAAGACATTTCAAGACCCCCTCCCACCTGAGACAGGTGAAACAGACAGTCTAATGCATCACACACACAGCCGAGGGGCTGACCGGTCAGTCTGAAGAGATGAGCCAACTTCAGAACCACACTCTCAGTCAGGACTTCAGTTTGTCCCCACGTAATTTGTCTTCATATATGTTGTTATATGTCCAAGAAGGGTTTAACTCGGGGTCTCCCTACTGTAGGACTCAGCTAAGCATTTCGTAAAAACTGCCGACATAAACTACTCTGTTCCTTATGATCCTCACCCCCTTTCTCTCTTCCATTTTAATTCGTTTGGCTTTCTAGTCTATAAGTGAGTGGACTGGTCCTTCACGATGCCTCACAGATGAACGAAATCTCCCCCACAGACCTGCAGACTGACATAGGTTAACATAAAGGTGAGACTTCTGCAGTTGTGTCTCTACTTTACTAGCCCTTGAGTTCAGCCCATTTTTTCACTCACAGATGTAGACCCTGGACACACACTTACTGCAGAGAATAGGTACAGCCTGGATGTCTAGGATTCTAGATATGGATAGGTAGGAGGAGCTAGCCCTGAGGGAAAGAAAGATACTAGGTTCATTCCTTCCTCCAGAGTAGGGTATATTACATTTTATTAGGATTACCGAATTTTTCAGACTGTAAGATGCACCAGATCATAAAACCTCTAGGTTTTAGAGGAGGAAAATAGGGAAAAATTTTTGAAGCAAAAAGTGTGCTAAAATATTTAATAACATAAATAAGATAGGTCACCACCCCCCACAGTGAGCCAGGTAAGCTACGTTCAGACTATAAGACACACCCCCATTTCTCTTCCAAATCTGGGGAAAAAGGGTGTTTTATAGTCTGAAAAACACAGTATATCAGCCCTCCCTTTCACCTGTTTCTGGCTCTGTTCTCTTCCTTCCCTGCTCTGCTGTCTCTCCATGGAGATAGAGTCTGTCTGTGAGAGAGTCTCATGCTCCGTTCTTCTTTGGTTTAGTCCCCAACAACTCTTTCCATGAACAGCAAGCCTTTGTGAGCCGGTTTAGTATTCAGCAACTGCGCCTATTTGCATCTTCTGAGAAACACTAGACCAACAGGTGCACGAGTAGGGAATGTCGCCAGAGCACTGCACAGGCAAGTGGCAGGAGCTGTGTGACTTGTCTGGAAGCCTGACCTGCCCCTAGTGCTACCACCACCCCCCGCCCCCCGCAGTGTGCAAGATGCAAACTCTGCAGCTGAAGGAAATTGTAAGCGCAGCCTCAACCTCTCGGTTGAGGGTCAACGCGCTGCAAAAGCCTTTCCGGTCTGGCATAATTGACAAACATACCTCAGACTGTAGACGACCAGGTGCAATACGTGCACAGAAAACCCGGGGCCACTCGAATAGTAAGGAAAAACGGGTGTCATCAAGACCCAAGCAGTGGTTTGGCGGCTCTGGGAGCAGCGGTGCGAGCTGAGCCAGGCCCCTCTGGGCCCTGCAGCCTTGAAGCTGGAGCAGCAGTGCGCTACCCCACTTCAGCTTGTGTCAGTCTCTGCTACCTGGAAAGGAGCTGATTGTGTTTTCACTACATGAAAACATATGGCACGCAGGTGGCATGACTAGTGGCAAGTATTCTTTCTTCCTGAGGTATGAAATGCTAACAAAACACTTTAGACTGAAAACTGTATGCAGGCTACCACTTTGCAAAGGAGAATGGGCAATGCTTGTTTGTGCTCGGCCCCTCCTAACTGAGAGCCCATGGCACGCCATTGTACCCTTCAGCGAGAAGTAGTAAACGTTAACAGTTTAAAACTGATTTTTGAATTAAACTCCAGGGTAATAATTATCCAGTACCTGGTCTGATTTAAATTTAACAAAGGATTTGAGAAAGAGTACAGTAAAGCAAATGCACATCGCAGCCATTAAACTATCATAGCACTGCGAAGTGATGAGGCAGGAAGGGGTGGCTTCTGCAGGAGCGAGCGGAAGAAAACCTTTTGAGAGGCCTGGGTTCTCCAGTTATAAACGAAAAGACATTAACCTGAATCCCAGAGAAACTCAGATACTAAGGACAGACGTGCGTCCCAAAAGAAATGACAAGCTGGCCCAGAAGAACAGCCCTATCCCTGAGTCCCCTCCCAATTCTGGCACCAAGCCATGCTGTGACCATAGTGCCATCATCAGTCCTAAAAGTACTTTTTAGGATCTCTGTGTTTTCCTCCAGCTCTCGCTTTAAAAAAAAAAAAAAGGTACTTGAGTAATAGGCATGGGATAAGGTAGGGACTATTTTGCGTGTTGTGCGGTGAGAAGAAGCAGAGTGTCCAGTCTGAGATGTGGGGCAAGTCCAGGGCCTCCGGCACTTCCCAAATGAGTCACCGGAGCAGAAAGGGTTCCATCGCGGGCAAAAGCCCCTGACAGTTCGCCGTGGGACTTCATCTCGGACGGGTGGAGAAGGGGCGGCCCGTGTGGTGGACTTGCACACCTTTTCGGGCCCCCTGTCTTGGGAAACGTAGTCAGCTCCTCGAGGTGGAGTTTGGCAACTTCTGCCCGAGCCTCCGGGGAGGGAAGGTGCGAGAATCAGTCCCCAGTTTGGCGCTTTCCCCAGCACTCCGACTTCCAGCCTCTCTACACCTCCCCGCCCAGCAGCCTGCTGGGAAGCCACCGAGAGGGCGCAGCATTCTCAAGCCCTCTCCGCGGTTGAGGAGAGCTGAGCCGCTGCTCCGCTCCCAGCCCGCGTGGGCGCGGCACCGCGTGGGTTAAGGTGGACGCCTGCCCGCGCCCCTGCTGCACGCCCAGCGGCGCCTCACGCCCGCCCGCCCGCCCTCGCCGCGCGGGCACCGGAGAAATTGGCGGTCAGCGACGGAGCTGCTGCCATGACAACCCCGGTGGTCTCGGCCGGTGCGCGTCGGGGCTGCTCCCGGGAGGAAGGCAACGTGGAGCCCCGGGGCCGCCGCTGATCGTGGCGTCGCGCGTCCCCGCGCGTCCCCGCTTCCCGCGCCGCGTCCCCGGAGGAGGCGGGGGCGCAGTCCGCCCAGCTCCCCTGCGCCCCGAGTCTGCGCCGGGCGGCGCTGGGCGGACTGGCAGCGCGGGCCCCGTGGCTGCCAGTAGCCGCCGAGGCTGCCTTGGCGAACATCCACGGTGCGGAGGATCCTATCGCCGAGCCGGCCTCCTGCGCCCGCGGTGGAACTTTTTACCGCCTCTGGGTTCCAGATTCGAGACTTGGGCTGTTTATAAATATATCCATACACATGTGTGAGCTAATAAAACGTGTTCTCCTCTCTGTGAGGCAGCAGCATTTTATGAAATCTCCTTTATGTCAGAGACACTTGCTTGGCTTCTTTGGGTTATAAACTTTTGGTGAGAGCCCTCTGCAGAACGTGCCCAACTGACTTCTAAAGTAGCATCTCGAAGAGAGAGAGAGAAAGAGCAATCTGTGACCTTCATCCTGCACCTTCCTTCTCTCTCCCTTCCCGCTGCCTCCCTCCTCCCCGGGGAGCGTCAAGAAAGCTCTTTTTTGGATGCAGGAGGGGCATCTGGTTCTGCCAGGCTGGAAAGCTGAGGCAAGATTTGAGGAAGAATCATTAGGCTCCGGAGAGCCTGGACTCGTTTCTGCTTCTGGCTTGCTCCATCCCTTCCTCTTCCCAAACCACTTCCTGAGACCCGCCGCTGTGCGGGGCGGGGACGAGGACCGTGCTGCTGACGGCGTTCTGGGAAGTAGTGGCTGTCGAGGATGGGGGTCTGTGGGTACCTGTTCCTGCCCTGGAAGTGCCTCGTGGTCGTGTCTCTCAGGCTGCTGTTCCTTGTACCCACAGGAGTGCCCGTGCGCAGCGGAGATGCCACCTTCCCCAAAGCTATGGACAACGTGACAGTCCGGCAGGGGGAGAGCGCCACCCTCAGGTAGGGAACTGTACTCCAGTGGGGGGCTGAGCCCCTGGAATGTGATTATGTGGGTAAGAGCGAGCCAGAGAACCGAAAGCAGGGAGGTGGGGGTGGGGAAGGGTAAGTGAGAGGGTCGTTGCAGGCTCAACGGCCTCTTGCATTCTGTGGCAGCTTACACCCATTCTCCTGGACAGGTTTGCCATTTGCTCCAGCTTCTCTGGTCCAGGATCTTACAAGAGAACAACACTGATGTCTGTACTCAGGACTCCACTGTAGCCGAGTCTGTGACATGGCTACATCCACTCTTGCCCTGGCACCGGGGTGGGAGCAGGAGAGCTCTGGAGTGGAAACACCGGGAGTTAGTCTCAGACTGCTCGGTGCCTCTGTGGCTGTCTCACATGCCAGAAGGTATGTGATGAGGCAGGAAAGTACTCAGAATGGGCTTAGAGATCCCAGACCAAAATTCCAGGCCCTGGAATTGCAAGTGCTGGGCCATGCCCCTTTGTGAGCCTGCTCAAGACACAGCCATCCATGTCAACCCTGCCTGGCGTTCCTGGGCCCCTGATTGTAAATTACGAGGGCACGTTTATCTTTGCAGACTTAGGCCAAGGAGAGGAAACATGTAGCTTTTATGCAAGGACATCACTCCTGTGCAAAAAGCACAATAGGAGCGCTTTTTGTTTTACCTTAATGAGTTACAGAGAATCACTTACATTCTCCGTGCAGAGGGGTGGAGAGTCTCAGAATATGAACCTTTGGGGACCAGACCTGCTACAGCGGAGACTTTAATAAAAATGCAGCCACAACTTTCCACCAGCTCAGCAGATATCATCTTTTATCCCTTTAATGAGGCAGTTCTGGTCCTAGGAGACAGATTCAGGGATGTCCCAGCTTAACTCTGGCTCACAATGTACACAGGGTGAATGTGTTTGCCCTGTCTATGACTTTGACGGTTATAGTGAAAATAAAACATTCTGTCCCAGATTTTGCAGCCAAAGAGCCTGGCTTCTCTAAGGAGTGGAGGAGGGTGGGATATCCTTCCCGTTCTCCCCCTGGCTCCCCTGTTAAACTCTCTCCACAGCTAGACAAGCTTCTCCCTGCAAAAGGGGAGAAAGGCATCTTGAGACACCAGCTATTTTTTCCTGCACCCAAGGGCTAAGGTTGGATTCTTGTCACTCAGGGTGGCTCTCAGCTAACTCTGCTTTTGAGCTAGGTAATAAGTCTCAGAACCTTGGCTGCTGGTGCTCAGGGGCCCCACACAGAGAAGGAGGGAAAAAGGATAGAGCCAGACCTGCTTCCCTTGATAGCAGGAGAGAAACACTCCCGGTCATGTGCCATCCTTCAGCCTGTCTCAGAGTAGACTGTAATGTGCCTATTTCATTGCCTCAAAGAAGTTTTGGAGTCCCCTCCCATGACATAACTTGCTGGATGTGCATTTGCAGCACACGAGTTGGCTCAGAGATATGAGTCGTGCTCAGGCTCAGAGTAGCACTGGTGCACATCCACCAAGGAAATGCCAGTGAATGTTACCAAGTGTGAAGAGGTGTTGGTGCTGCCGCACATCTCTCTTGATCTTTTAATCTTCTACTGGGGACAGAGAGGCTCAGCATTGAATAAGACCTCAGTACTGAATGTCCCCACATCCTCTGGCCTCTTGCTGCCCCTAAAAGTTAAACCAAAAATAAAAACTTGAGCTTTCTGCTTTCCAGGATGCAATGAGACAGCTCCGCCAGCAGAGGGCCAACTTCCATTTATTTATTTATTTATTTATTTATTTATTTATTTTAGCTGCTGGCCTGTTTTCATGATCTTCAGTTCTAATGTTTAGCAGCTGGGCTTGGTAATGAAAACGGGAGTGAAAAAAAGGAAAAGCTGAATAGTTGCTTTTTGTGCTTTGGTTAGAGGGGGAAAAAGAGCACATGCTTGAGTATAACTTATTTTACCTGATTGCATGCTTTATTTTTTTAAAAGTAAGCACATGTCTTATGTTGATTTTGCATTTTATTTTTGTATAATTTGCTGTGAAATAGAGAAATTCAGTACACTGTTCATATTTTAATCTCTTTATATTCCCTATTTACCTCTTGGATTCTTCTCTTTTATTACATTCTTCCTTCATTTTTATCATATATCTCCATTTTAAATGCTTTTGCCAATAGCCAAAATAATGGAGAATAATAATTTGCTTTCTCCTTTTTTGCCTTCATCACTTAATTTTTATTATTCCCTGATATTTTAAGTTTTGATTTCACTACTTCCACATGTTTCTTAAAACAACATAAATATCTCCTACAGACTTCTGAGGGTCTCAGTATTTCTCTTCTTTTCTTTTCCATGCTCCCCTGGGTTATTGGTGAACAGCTGCGTTCCCATCTCAAAGAAAAATTTACTTGCCAGAGTTAGAGTTCATGCTTCCAGTTTCTGGAAGTCCATAGCTTCAACTCCCAAGTAAACATGCCATGTTTTTAAAAAAATGTCATTTTTAAGTGTGGTCATTCTTTAGTCTTCTTACGGATGTCCCACTGGGAAGTCAGTGTTTGGAAACGTACTGTTCCAAATGCATCAAATCTTCAGAATGTATAGAAAAAAATTGAATGATTCCAGTGTCCACCAGCCACAGGAATTCTTCTCAAATGTGACTGCTGTGGACCAAAGTAGTCTAAGCCTGTGTCTAAATAGTGAAGGAAGTCACGTTGGAGACCAAAGATTGAGTAGGAAAAGCAAAGGAATGGGGAGAGTGGGGTCCTTCTTCGACTTTTCCAAGAAGAAATTGCCTGGCTTAGAGAAGGATTATTTCCTTCCTTGGAGGTACCAGTTTTTGTGTGATGGGTCTTTGGTGGCATTGAAGGATGTGAGGAAGTGATGTGGCAAAGACGACTGAAGTTCAGAACGTGGATGAAGCTCATTTAATGTAAGTGAGGCAATATTATCTTTCCCATCATTACTTCAAAGGGCAAAAGTAAAAGTAATTATTTGAATATTGAGTTATTTTGCCTTCTTGGAAGAGAGAGGATATGGAAATGATGGTGGTATTCACTGTGTCTGAATTATAGCTTCTATGAATCTGATTTGAATTCATTATTACAAATGGGCCCTTTTGGCCGGAATGATTTCATTTCAATTATCTGCTGTTGGGTTAAAAATGTTCTGTGCCTTTCCAGTAGATCAGAGATGACAAGTCTGTAGAAGCCCTGTGTCTGAATTGGTGCCCATGGAAGGAAGGGAACCTAGGTTGCTCAGCGTGGTCAGCTTGTGTTGAGAAAGCCACAGCAGCGGCGTGGTTGATGGCCGGTTGTGCTCTTTACCTGCATCGGCCTCCTCTCAGTTTGCTGTAGTTTCTTGCCAGGATCAATCACATCATGAATCTTTGAGCAGGGGAGGTAGGAGTGAGGTGAGGGCTGTTGCTGTAACTGTTCCAATAAATGGGAAAAGTCCCCACGAACATAGTTTTGTGTTTTTTTTTAAATTTTTTACATGGCAGAATAATCAGTTTTGCTGATCCATGCTTACTGATCTGGGATTAGGCTTAATAACTCTTCTAAAATGTCCCTGAATTTTCGGTGGGAGTTCTGAGCTAATCCTTTTGGAACCGAGTGCTTGAGAGTTAGCTACTACCGAGCAATAATCTAAACAGCAGGGTCTTGCCAATGCCGTCAGGCTCCCAAGAGAAGCTTTCTGGGGCTTGCCTGGGTGTTTCTCTACTCTTTGCACTTATCACCAGCAGCTTTTGCCTTCTTAGAAAATTCAGAGTAGCCAACAGGCCATTTAAAACAAGTGCATGCTTTTGCACATTAGCATCAAAGTTGTCGTAGCTGAATCAGGACATGGAGAAGTACAAAGGCCTCTTGGTCTCTTGGTCTGGGAAGATGAAGACACAAAAACGCTGAAGCATGACATGCCCATGGAGGCTCCTGGGTGGTGGCACTGACCTGGCTGGCTGCACCCTGGCTGGCATTAACTGGGATGCTTTTTAGAAACTTCAGTGCCAGGTTTCCAGCCTGAGGAATCAAAGTCCCTGGAGGCAGGAAAAGGTATAGGCATTTTGCAAATCTCTTCCAATATATATTTTTTAAATTTTTATTTATTTATCTTTAGAGGGGAAGGGAAGGAGAGAGGGAGAGAAATATCAATGTATTGTTGCCTCTCGTGTGTCCCCTGCTGGGAACAGGCCTGCAACCCGGGCATGTGCCCTGACTGGGAATCGAACTGTGATCATGTGGTTTGCAGGCCCACGCTCAGTCCACTGAGCTACACCAGCCAGGGCTCTCTTCCAATATTTTTAACGTGAAGCCAGAGTTGAGACCCACTGCTCTAACAACTTTTCCTGCCCTGGGGCATCTGAACAAAGCTGGTCTCCCATGCCCCCCCTACCCCCTCGTAAGTGTCTCCTCCATCCGTGCCTGCATGTGCCTCACCCCCCATGGGCTGCCTGCGCACTGCAGAAAGAGCACTAGGCTCAGAGGCCTGAATACCTGGTTTGATTCTTACTCTCTCACTCACTACATGGTTTTGAGTGCTTCAAGTCAATTACATACACACAGGAATATCTGCCCAGCCTATGACATCAAGAGCGATGAAGTATATGACATTTTTTTCTGTGAACTGTGAAGCAGCAGAGATGTGCAAGTTGTCACAGGTGCTACACAGAACTCCTCAGTGACAACCTGTAGTACTCTCAGTGCTTTCCGGTTTCATCTGCTCTACCTTTGCTCCTTCCAGCAGAGCCTCTCACACCCACACCTTTGAAACGTAATGTGTGTCTCATCCCAGTTCCACTGTGCATCCTGCCTTACCTGAATTCCAAAGACACTTGCTGCAGGTCTCTGTTCTAACAGACACACACTGTGGACCTGCCATTTGTGTGTGGTTAGGGTTAGAGGGTGAGCTCCTGGCGGTTCAGAGCCATATCTTGTGTCCTGAGTACAGACATTGTGGTGGATGCTAAGGATTAAAATAATCAGTGTTGGTTTAGTGCTTTAATCCATCCGAACTGGACTCCATCCCTTATAATGTATTATCTCTGCAGCAATGAAGTGCTTTCATATGAAGGGTTTTATTCTCCTCAAAATATGATGCTGGGACACACAAGCACAGCATCTCCAAGAGACCTTGGAGGCCTGTGGGATGTTTGGATCCTGCTTAAATCATTTGCCAGAGGGGACAGTCGAATCCACCACTGGTTGCAATCTGATCTGAAACCAAGCAAAAGGCTTCACTATCCCTGAAGGCAAGACACTGAGCAGGGCAGCAGAGTTGAGAGGCATCTTCTTGGCAGTGGTAGAATAGTGTGTTTGGAAGCAAAGCTGTCTTCATGGAGATTTGCCTGGCTCTGCACTTTAGAAGAGACACAGGGCAAGAAGGTAGTAGGGGCAGACGGGCTGCCCAGCTGTTGTGTCAGGTGTGTGAGGCCTGGGGTGTGGCTGAGAGATTCAGGGGGCCTGGTAAACTTGGACCCTTTCCAACATCTCTGACCGGGGAGGTAGGAATCCACCTCCCCTTGCACGTGCCACGTGCTACGCACCACAGGCCAAGGCAGAGGATGTGAGATGAAGTTGTAGAGCCTTCAAGATACTGGCTCCCTGGCTTCCTGATTGCTCTGGAAAACTCAGAAGCTCTTACCTAAGCCTTTTGTTCATGTTTTTGGCCTTTAACTAAATTTGGCCCTTGGGTTCGATTTAGTTATCGTCCTCATTTCCCTTCCATTCAGCATCTAAAAAGGGACTGTGCCCTTGGCCTGCTTCCCACGCTTCCTGTGCAGCAGGCTCTGAGGGAGCCTTGGAGGAGAGCAGTACTGGCCAGCCTGGCGTTCAGGTCCGCTGGGGTCCAGGCTGAGATGCCGGGAGGAGGAGCCACGTGGGTCTTCTTTGACCTTCCCAAGGGAGGAGCGTTTAAATTACTTATTAACAGGAAGCAGCGGGATAAGAGGGGGAATTATGGTCCAAGACATCTGTAGGGCTGACAGAAATCACAGTGCCTGTTCAGTTAGGAAGAAAGTGGTAGACTCTGTTGATGTTTTAAAAATCCAGACAAGACAGCATCACATTACTTCGTGTTGGTTTCTTCGTTATGGCTTTCCCCGCGGGAATCTGCTTTTGCCAGCGTGGGGTTTAGTTAACTGAGAGGGAGAGTTTGCATGGAGGGAGGGTTGAGACTGGGGTGGGGGGGTGGGGGGCTGCCTTCTCCGTCCCCTTCCACCTCCCAGTGAATGACACCTTAGCGGAGCTTCTTGTGCCCTGGCGTATCTTTTTTTTTTTTAAGCAAAAATTGAAGCCGTGATGTCTGTGTCGTCCAGCACTTGACCAGGTTCAGTCTGTGTGGCTTGTCCTTGGTGGAGAAGCTTAGGGAAGGGAGGGGTTTGGCCTGTGTCTCTTCCTGCAGGGTCTTACCACAGACCCTTTAACAAAATGTGCGAGGGAGGGGTCCCTTTTAGAGCAAACAAACTCTGTTATCTGTGGTTTACTCTGTGTCAGAGGACAGACCAGCTACTTACTGCTTTATGTCATTTTCAGAATATTATGACCCCCCTCCCCATAGCAGCCCAGGAGATTGTGGTTTAGAAGACCTAGGTCACTTGCCTTTGATCACTGTTATTTTGTGTCCGAGTCTGCATTTGCTCCGAGAAGACCTATTTACTTCTTTTTAGTTTTATACCATCTCCTCCCAGATGTAGGGAACAGAGAAAGTTTCCACGTGCTGCAAGCAGAAAATCTGAAAGCCTCCTTTTTATTCTCAGGACCTATGTTTGACCAAAGGTCAGGAAATCCGCGTATTGGTTGAGGGCTGCCTGCCTTTGGCGGCCTCCTTTGTTTCCTGGTGTTTCATCCGACTCACCTGCTCAGGCATCAGTGCTGCTCTGTCTTCCTGGGCTGGGGAAATGCTTGCTGCAAATGGTGCACAAAGCAGCGGCCGTGGGAGGGTCCTGCGTGCTCAGGACAAGCGGCAGCGCTCTGAGCTTCGCACCCGTCCTGAGGCTGCCCCCTCCTGTTACAGGACCCCCACAGCACACACTGCGTCTGGAAGGACCAAGCAAAAACCAACATGAAGTGAGCCAGCAATTCGCTGCCCAGAGCGCTGGTACTATAGCATTTCCAAGAGAACTGTGAGGAGATGAGTGGTCACTATGGAGTGGGGAATGAAGGGGGAAGTTCTTTTTTCAGTCCTAAAATACATGTCATTTTACAATCCCCTCTCCCCATCCTTATAGCCATAGTTTAGTGTAAATCACTGAGGCCGTGAAATCAGATCCTCTACCCACCTGTGTGGATTCATTCCCTCCGTTCCCTAGGGGAAACCGAGGGGCCCCTTTTGGCCTCCTCTTTCCTACACATGGTACATTTTGCTTAAATCAAAGAGATGCTGACGGACTTGACCTGGCTTCCCATAAAAGTGCTGATCAAGGACATGTTTCAAAATTAGTTTTGAATATTAAATATTTTCAGTGAGCCTCAGGATTTATGGTATCTCAATTAACTACGTTTCCATTGCATAATAAGAACAAAGACTGTTTTAAGTGATTGCTAAGTTTTCTGGCTAGCCCACAGGAGGTAATTTAACTCACAATTACCCAAAATGCTACATGCTAGCCATGAAGAATAATAGAAAACAGCATCGTTGTAGAAGAAGTAATTACTCAAAAGAGAAAAAAATGAATATGATAATTTTCTATTTATCAGGAATCCTGAAGAAAAGTAGGCATAATTAGAGGAAGATAATACGGAAACATTTTCTTAAAGATACTTCTGCATACTTTCAAAAGTTTTGGAGTTTGTATTTTTGTTGTGCCAAATTTAATTTTAAGATGCTTAGCTCTCATTTTATTTGATTCAAGTACACATTTACTTCTTCTCAGATAATTGGGGTTATGCTCATAAATATGAATGAAAAAAGGAAGATAGTTAAAGGAAATGAAAGACAAAAATGAAAAGATGTGAGAAGAAGAGAAATTTTCCCAAGATGTCAGCTAAGAGTTGAAGGAAAAGCAAAGGAACTGAAGAGATGGGGAAAGAATGTACAATGTGAGAAAAAAATAGTCCAAAGTGTACTTACTTAATTGTCAAATGAAGGAAAGAAGGAAGGGAGGAAGGAAGGAAGGAATGAAGGAATAGACAACAATGACCGCATTGTGTGGTCTGTTGTGTGAATGTCTTCTTCCCGAAGCTGAAGGCTCTAGGTTTAAGCTACTCTTTGAGTTATCCAAGCACACTTCCAGTACATTTACCTTGTCACGACTTAGACTGTCCAGGTCACAGGAACCCACATGCAGTGTCCAGCGCCCACTTTAAGACAAGGCAAAGAGCAATTCAAGGCTCAGGTATGGACTTACCACTAGGATGTGGCCCTTTCTGACCCTTGGTTCCCACTTGTCCCACAGCTGCAAGTCCCCTTCTTGTTGTTGAACTCTAGACCAATTCTTATTACTTTCTGTGGCACCTGCCATAAGCCCTGATCAGGAGTACTGCCTTGTCCTGCCAAGACCTCTTCTCCAACAGACTTGGTCCGCCCTTGACCCCAGTCCTCCCAGCCTAGCGGTTCACTGACATGCCAGTGTTTACTGTTTGCCACCCAAATGTCCTTTTTGAACACCAGCTGATGTGAGGTCTAGCCCAGGTCACACTTGCTTCTCTGAGGCCATGCTGGATATCTGTTCCCCTTGACTGGGATTCATGGCAGTCGATGCCAGCATAGGGTCTCTTGCTTTCTGTTCGGAACTTCTGTGATGGATAAAAGGAGGAGCCGGCAACTGTTACACAGGGGCCTGACTCGGTCAGGTGTTTCATTGGAGTGGCCTTGCTCATGTTGAGATACTTAGTCAACTGTCATGTGTTTTGTGTAAGAGGAAATAATAGTGTTCAACTTTGTATTGTGCTGTGCTTTCTCTGCCATCTGTACAACTCTTCCTCTTCCCATTGTTGTTTTTGCTCCTTTCACGTTTTTTTTTTTTTGCCAGCTATAGTAATGTCCTCTGTTCCCGTGTGTGTCACCAGTGCTGAATATAGCACCTAACATGTAGGAGGAGCTTCAAGCTTGTGGAGAAGATGCGTGCTTACCCCTTATCTCTGACTCTGTCTCCCCAACCCCATACACACACTGCTTATGCACTTTTTCCAGGGAAGATAGTCTCCTATTTGGAAGCAATTGGGCAATCTCTGAGATTACAACCAGAGATTCCGGCCTTTCGGTATTAGCTGAGATAATGATCTTTCCCTAGGTAGTTGATATTTAACTGGTTCTCTTCTCTTGCTTATTAGTGAATTTTACAATATTCTTAAAGCCAGGAGATTCTGAGCAGTTGCAAGGGAGCTATGCCTGCCTCCCCACTTTTTATCAAGGTCACACAGTAGAGGAGAATGGCACGTTCTGTAAGTATACCTGCAAACTTCTGAGGATGGAAAAGCAAATGTGGTGACTCCTAATGTTGCAGAGGGTGTGTCTGAATGAAGGGATTTACAGACCCATTTCCTCGGCCATCTGTCAGAAATGCACTGCTTCTGTGATAAGCTCTCACTGTGACGTCCCTGAATATGTCTCAGCAGGTTGTGTCCTGATATACCTGGGCAGTGGGGACAGTTACAGGATATTCTTGATTACATGTTCTATTTTATAATTGCCTAAATAATGGGTGCTTAGTGATATATGGGATAAAATTTAACCTCTATCAAGAGGCTAACAGGCTGAGACTTTGCAGTCAAAAAAGCTCACTTCAAATCCCAGCTCTGGTATTAACTGGCAGGACGAGGTTGGACAAGTGACTACATTTCTCTGTCTCAATATTCTGATTTTAAAACATAGGGGCTATATACCCACTTCACTGAGTTCTTGGGGGAGGAATATGTGGCATTAAGTTTCTAAGAGCTTATATTAAGTTCTGACATGTAGCAAGCTCACAATAAACATTAGCATTATTTGTTTTAAATATAAGTTATTGAGTTTACAATTTAAACAAGCAGCTTTTGACTGCCCACTGTTGTAGGCAAGAGTGGAAATTATGAAGTTCAATTAATCTTAGACTATCCTCTTTAAGCAGTCACATCCAGTGAATGTATTAGCATAACAAATGGTCCAGAGATCAGGAAGTAGAGGAGGAAAGGAGAGAGAGAGAATAAGGGAGGAGGGGGAAGAACATTAACCTAAATTAAAATGCATCATATTAAGCATTCACTTTGACAAACTTGAACATTTGTATTCATCCATGTAACCACCACTCCACAAGGTACAGACCATGTTTTTCACCCTCAAAGTTCCCCCATGCCCTTTTGTATTGTGGTAAAATATCCATATCATGAAATGTAGTATTTTAACCACTTTAAGGGTACAGTTCTGTGACATTAAATGCACTCACATTATGTGAAACAATCACTATCATTCATCTCCAGAACTCTTTTCATCTTTCCAAACTGAATCTCTGTCCTCATTAGACCCGAGTCCCAGACTCTGCTCCTCACTGCCTCTGGCAAACACTGTGCTACTTTCTGTCTTTGTGAATTTCACTATTCCAAGAACCACATATAAGTGGTATTCTCCAGTATTTGTCCTTTTGTGGCTGACTCACTTCACTTGGCATAATGTCTTCAAAGTTCATCAGTGTTAGATAGAGCACGTGCCAGGCTCTCTCTCCTTCCTGGGACTCAGTAATGTTCCTTTGTATGTGCAGAACATGTTTTGTTTATACGGTCATGTGTTGATAAAAGCTTGTGTTGCTTTCACCTTCTGGTCATTGCGAATAATGCTGCTATGAACAAGGGTATTCAAATATCTATTCAAGTTCTGCTTTCAATTCTTTTGTATACACTCAGCAGTGGATCCTATGGCGACTCTGTTTCCTTTTTCTGAGTAATCATTAGACCATTTTCCATAGCGGCTGCATCGTTTTACATTTGCGCCAGCAATGCATGAAGGTTGTAATTTCTTCATATCCTTGCCTACAGTTATTTTTACTTAATTAAATGTATTGGGGTGACATTGGTTCATGAAATTATGTAAGTTTCAAATGCATAATTCTGTAATACATCATCTGTATATTGTATTGTGTGCCCACCACTTAAAGTCTAGTCATTCTCTGCCACCGTATATTCAACCCTTTTACACTCTTCATCCTTCCCCCAGCCCTTCTCCCCTCCAGTAACTGTTATTCCATCGTCTGTGTCTACGAGTTTGTTAGTTTTATTTATTTGTTGCTTACTGTTTTGTAGCACACTTATGAGTGAAGTCATATGGTTCTTGTCCTCTTCCATCTGACTTATTTCACTTAGCGTGGTAACTTTCCAAATCCCTCCATGTATTTTATCCTTTCCTATGGCTGAATAGTATCCCATTGTATACATGTGCCGCATCTTTATCCAGTCATCCATTGGAGGACACTTAAGTTGTTCTTTCTCATGTCTTGGTTACTGTGAAACTACTGCAGTGAGCATGGGATACCTGTATCTTTACAAATATATGAGTATGTTCTCAAGTATTTCAGGTAAGTACCCAGAGGGGGATGGCTGGGTCATATAGTAGCTCAGTTTTTAATTTTTTTGAGGAACATGTGTGTTCCTCAAAACAGTGAGGGTTCCTTTTTTGGCACATTCTCTCTAAAACTTGTAATTTCTTGTCTTATTGACAATAGACATTCTGACATGTGATGTGGTATCTCGCTGTGGTTTTGATTTGCGTTTCTGTTGTATCTAGTGAAGTTGAGCACTTTGTTACATATCTGTTGGCTGTTTGTATGTCTTCTTGGGAAAAGTATCTGTTCAGGTCCTCTACTTATTTTTTAGTTGGATTGTTTGTTTTCTTGTTGTTTTTGTTGTTGACTTATATGAGTTGGGTATTAGCCCGCTATGAAAGGCATTTTTGAATATATTTTCTTCCATTCAGTTATTGCCTTTTTATTTTGTTGATGGTTTATTTTGCTATGGTGAAGCCTTTTAGTTTGATGAAGTCCTATTCATATATTTTTGCTTTTACTTCTCTTGTCATCAGGGTCAAGTTCAGAAAATCCTCTTGAAGGCCAAGGTCTATAAGTTGAGTATCTATGTTTTTCTTTGTGTAATTTGTTATTTCAGCTCTTATATTTAAGCCTTCCATTTATTTTGAGTTAAATTCTGTGTATGGTGTCAAATAGCAGTCTAAATTTATTCTTTTAAAGTGGTTTTCCTGTTTTCTCAACATCATTTATTGAAGAGGCTTTTCTTTCTCCATTGTCTGATTTTGGCTTGTTTGTTGAAAGTTAATTGCCCGTATATATGTGTATTTATTTCTGGGCTTTCAGTTCTGTTTCATCAGTCTGTGTATCTGTTTTACCTCCTATGCCAGACTGTTTTGATTACGGTAGCTTTGTAGCATAAAGTGAAATCAGAGAGTGTGACCTGGCTTTGTTCTTTGTTTTCAGGATTGCTTTAGCTATTCAGGGACTTTTGTGGTTCCATACTAATTTGATAGGTTTTTTTTTTGTTCTATTTCTTTGAAAAATGCCATTGGGATTTTGATGGGGATAATAGTAAATATGTATATTGCTTTAGATAATGTGACCATTTTAACTATGTTATTTCTGCCAATCCAGGAACATGAAAATCTTTCCATTTCTGTGTCTTCTTCAATTTCTTTCAACAATATTTTATACAGGGTGGGGCAAATATAGGTTGTTTGGAAAATAATACAATAATTAATAAATAGTATTATAAGAATAATCTCTGTGTTTTGCGTCCTCAGGGCTGTAAACCTGCTTTTGCCCCACCCTCTAGTTTTTAGTGTATAGTTCCTTCACTTTGTTTGTTAAGTTTACTCATAGGTATTTTGTTGTTGTTGTAATTGCAAATGGAGTTGTTTCTTTTGTAATTTCTTTTTCTGATATTTTTTGAGTGTATAAGAATTCAACAGATTTTTGTACTGCAACAGTTTTTTATCCTGCAAATATACAATATTTGTTTATTACTTCTTATTGCTGTGGCTAAGCCTTCTAGTACTATGTTGAGTAATGGAGGAGAGAGTGGACATCCTTGTCCCATTCCTGACCTTAGAGGAGAAGCTATCAGTTTCTTACCATTGATTATAATACCAGCTGAGGGTTTGTCATGTGTGAATTTTATTATGAATTTTCCTTCTATACCCATTTCATTGAATGTTTTCATCACATAGGGATATTGTAGCTTATCAAATCCTTTTTTCTGCATTTAATGATATGATCATATGCATTTTATCCTAGAATTTTGTTTTTGGGGGGTTTTGAATGACCGCTTCCTGTTGATGTGTCTATTTAGCTTTTCCAGTTTATGATTCAGTCTAGGAAGGTCATATATTTCTAAAAATTTGTTCATTTCTTCTAGGTTATCAAATGCGGTGGCTTATAATCTTGTAGTATTCTTGTGTAGTACTTTGTATTTCTATGATGCCTCTTCTAACTTCTCTTTCCCTTCTGATTTTGTTTATTTAAGCCTTTTTCTCTTTTTTCCTTAGTGAATCAAGCCAAAAGATTGTCAATTTTATTTATCATTTTAAAGAACCAGTTCTTTGTTGCATTAATTTTTTCATTGTTTTTCTGTTCACTACTTTGTTTAATTGAGCTGTAACTTTTTATCTCCTTTTTTCTTCTGACTTTGGACTTTGCCTGTTCTTTTTTTTTTTGTAGTTCTTTGAGGTGAATTGTTTGACTGTTTATTTGAGATTTTTCTTCTCTCTTGAGGTGGACCTGTAATGCTATGAAATTCCCTCTTATTATAAAGTTTTACTGCATCCCCCCAATTTTTGATATGTCATATTGTCCTTTTCACTTTTCTCTATATTAGTTTTGTCTTCTTCTTTTATTTCTTCTTTGACTTAGTTGCTGTTCAGTAGCATGTTGTTCAAACTCTACATATTTGTGGTTTTCCCAGCTTTCTCTTTACAGTTAATTTCCAGTGTGAAAGCATTGTGGTTAGAGAGTATGCTCCGTATGATTTCAATCTTCTTAAGTCAGTCTTGTGCCTGAACATATGGTCTATCTTTGAGAATGTCCTTGTGCATTAGAGAGAATGTATATTCTGGTGTTCTGGGGTAAAAAACTCTGTAAATATCAATTGTTTCCATTTGGACTAATGTGTCATTTAAGGCTGATATTTCCTTATTGATTTTCTGTTTCAGTGATCTATCCATTGATTTCAGTGGTGTATTTAAGTCCTCTACTATAATTGTATTTTTTGTTAGTTTTTTCCTGTTAGTAATTGCTTTATATATTGTTTTGGTGTTCCCTGTTTGGGTACATATATATTAATAACTATTATATTTTCTTTATGTCTTTTCTCTTTATCATTTAAAATTGTACATGTTTGTCTCTTGTTTCTCTTTTATCTTAACATTTATTTTGTCTGTTGTAAATATGACCACACCTAGTTTTTTCTGGGTGCCATTTGCTTGGAGTGTCATCTTCCACACTGTCACTCTGAATGTGTTTGTCTTTGCAGTTGAAATAGGTTTCCTGAAGAGAACAAATAGTTGGGGTTTTTTTTAAGATGATGCTAGACTTTTTGTTATTTTTTAAAGATTTTATTTATTTATTTTTAGAAAGGAGAAGGGAGGGGGAGAGGAAAACTTTGATGTGTGATGGCTTCTTGCGTGCCCACTATGGGGGATCTGGCCCACAACCCAGGCATGTGCCCTGACTGGGAATCAAGCTGGTGACCCTTTGGTTCACAGGCTGGAGCTCATTCCACTGAGCCACACCAGCTAGGGTGTGTTTTGTTTTTCAATCCATCCTACTACTCTGTGCCTCTTAATTGGTGAGTTCAGTCCATTTACATCTAGGGTGATTATTGGTATATGAGAACTTTCTATAGCCATATTATCTTTTATTTTCTGGTAGGTCTGTGTCTCCATTGTTTCTTTTCTCTTGTGTTTCTGTTATTTTTAGCTTAGTGATATTCCATGATTTGCATATTCCATTTCCTCTTCTTGTATGTTATGTTTCTCAGTTCTCAGTTCTAGATTTTTGTTTTTGTTTACCATTGAGATTTTGCAAAAAAAGTTTCATATGTAAAATAATCCTTTTTCTTCTGATTGCATCTCATCTCCATTCATTTGTACAAGCTCAATTCCATCCCCCATCCCCTCATAGATTTTTGTTGTTGCACATTATCCCTTTTTATGCTGTGTGTTCATTTCCAAATTGCAATAGCTATTGTCTTCTTTATTTAAAATGCTTTTATCTCCTTTAACTTTATATTTAAATATTCAATACCATCTTCTGAATAAGAGTTGCAATTTCCTGATTTGTCTGTCTTTGAGTCATCTTACAGTTTTATTATCCCTTTGTCTTTTTGTTTTCGGCAGAAGAGCGCCTTTCATCACTTCTTGTAATGCAGGTCTTGTGGTGGTAAATTCCCTCAGCTTCTTTTTCCCTGAAAATGGCTTTGTTCCTCCTTCATATCTAAAAGATAACTTTGCTGGATATATTATTATTGGCTGGTGATTTCTCTCTTTCAATATTTTGAATATTTGATTCCACTCTCTCATAGCTTATAGGGTTTCTGCTGAAAAATTCAATGTTAATCTAGTGGGATTTCTTTTATAGGTTGCAGTCTTCTTTCTCCGCTGCCTTAAAGATTCTTTCCTTGTCATTAATTTTTTACAGCTTTAATATAATGTGCCCCGGATAAGGCCTTTTTTGGATGGAGATAATTATGTGTTCTATTAGCTTTTTGGATTTAAAGTTCCAGTTCTTTCCATAGTTTGGGGAAGTTCTCTTTGTTATTTGTTTAAAATAGCTTTCTTTTCCTTTCTTCCTCTCTTCTTCTTTGGCTAGCCTTTCCATAACATTATTATGTTGCTATTTCTAATAGAGTCAGATAATTCTCATAAAGCTTTTCTGTTTTATTTTTATTCTTAATTTTCTCTCTTCTTCCACCCACATCATTTCTATATTTCTGCTTTCACTATCACTGATTCTTTCTTCCGTCTGTTCTGCTCCATTTCTGAAGGTTGCTGTTCAGTCTCCATCTCATTTATTGAGTTCTTCAGCCCAGGATTTCTGTTTGTTTTTTTCTAGAGTTGTAATCTCTTGGTAAAGTACTATTTTGTATGTTGATTTTATTACTGAGTTTGTTGAATTGCTTTTCTGAGATTGTGTGTGTGTGTGTATCTCATTGAATTTTTTCAAGCAGGACTGCAACTTTGAATTCTCTGTAATTAAATCACAGTCTTCCATGTCTTTAAGTTTATTTTCTGAAGATTTTTAATTTTCTTCCTTGCCCTTGTTACCTTGGCTATGCATGGTATTTGATCGATTGTTTCTCCACTTGTACATCTGAGGAAATAAAATTTGTTTTGAGCACTTGATTTTCTTCTATGTTTGGCAGCTGGACAGGCCTTTGTTTTCCGAAAACAAAGGTGCCCACGTGGCGCAGGGTTCGTTTTCTGCTGTCCAAGCTGCCGGGACTTCGGGGCGTCTGTGGGATGGTGTCTCCTTCCCTGTGGGAGATGCCCTGCACTGTGCAAGGAGGATGTGCTCTTCACTGTGCAGTCGCCTCGTTTTCAGGGCGCTGACCCTGTGGTGGTTGAGGCCAGTGGGCGGCTTTGCGCCTGTGTGTTCCTGGCACCGCTCTCTTGGAAGCAGAAGCCACCAGCCCCGCTGTGCTTTTTGTGCACTGTTACAGCTGCCTCTACCAGGCTCTGTCATGATGAGTGGGTGAGGTGGGGGTGAGGTACAGGTGAGGGAGAAGGGCTCTTGTATCTACAGCTCCATTTCTTTCCCTGTGGTGAGGGAGAAGGCCACTGCATCCACTGTGTTTAACTGCGGTGAGTACAGACCACTCAGGCCGACATGTTGCTTCTGCCCCATTGCAATCCATGAAATGAGTGTTGCGATGGTGGACAGGGCACAGGAGTGGGTGAAGGGGGCAGATTCCTGCCTCCGTGGCTTTGTCCGCCTGGTGCTGGTGGCTGGTGAGGCTGCCAGCTGCTGCCCACTCCCACGTCTCTGCTTCTTGGCTCAGCCTCAATGTGTACTGGTCACTAAGGGCAGCTTGCTGCCTCCACCCGTAGGTCAGCCTAAGTGGGGGTTGTACCCTGACCCCTCATCTGGTGGGGCCGTAGCAAGTGGTAGCCTGTTTCTGTAGTTCTTGTCTTTGTTTTCCCCTGTCCAGAGTACCTCGTTCGCTCCAATGTGCCCAGTTTGGGATGTCTCAGTGTGTGGGCTTCTCAGGCGTGTTTGTGTGTGGAGCAGGGAGTAGTCCTTGGTCGGATCATGGCCGATCAACTTGTGACGTCAAGGGGAGACACCTGGAGGTTTTCTCATGCTGTCATCGTGCTGATGTCACTCTGTATTTTTAATTTTTTTCATAATATCCATTTTAATGGGTGTGAAGTGGTATCATGTAATTTTCATTTGCATTTTCCTAAAAAGTGATGTTGATGTGCTTATTGGTGATATATATATATATATATATATATATATATATATATATATATACACACATACATATATATATATATATACACACACACATATTCACTGGAGAAATGTCTATTCAAGTTAATTCTAAAATCAGGTTGTTAGTTTTTTATTGCTTAGTGGCCGGAACTCTTAGTATATTCTGGTTGTTGATCCTGTATGAAACACGTGATGGGCATATGTTTTCTTTCATCTGTGTGCTGCCTTTTACTCTGTCGAGGCCCACATGCTTTTACTTTTGAGGTAGTCCCGTTTATGTCTTTTTTCTTTTGTAGCTTATGCTGTTGATGCTCTATCCAAGAAATCATTGCCAAATACTGTGTCATGATGATTTCCTCTGTTTTCCTTTAAGAATTTTAGCTCTTAGGTTTAGTTCTTTGTTCCATTTTGAGTTAATTTTTGTATAAGGTAAAATGGCATCTTCATTTTTATTGCTTTATGGATATCCACTGTCACATGGGTCTTCGGTTTCCTCACGACCATTTCTTGAAAAGACTGTGCTTCCCCCATTGAATTGCCTTCATACCATGTTGAAATTTGTTGGCCATATAGGCAAAGGTTTGTTTCTGGACTCTCAATTCTGTTGCATTGGTCTATATGCCTGTCTTCATCATCAGTGCTGCACTGCTTTGATTGCTACAGCTTTGTATTTGGTTTTGCAATCAGGACCTGAAAGACCTTCAACTTTGTTATTTTTCATTATTTTTGCTACTCAGTATCACTTGATATCTCCTATTAATTTTAAGGTGAATTTTTTATTTCTGAAGAAAAAAAGTCACTGGGTACTGATAGAGATTGCATAGATTCTGTAGGTCACTTTAAGTAGTATTGATCTTTTAACAGTATTAAATCTTACCATCTGTAAAAATGGAAGACTTTTTATGAATTTATTGTTTTTAATTTTTTACAGCAACATTGTGTAGTTTTCAGTGTACAAATCCTTCACCTCCTTGTTTAAATTTATTACTAAGTATTAAAGCTTATTACTAAAATTATAAAGTTGTTCGTTCCTAAGTATTAATAAAGTTAAGTTTATTAGTAAGTATTACTATAGTATATGTATATAACTATATATAAAATATATACATTTCCTTTTTGTATTGTTCATTGTTAGTACAAAAAACCACAACTGGTTTATATGTTATAATTTTGTATTCTGTAACTTTGCTGAATGAATTTATTAGTTCTGAAAATTGTTTTGTGGAATCTTTAAGATTTCCTGAATGTAAGTTTATGTCATCTGCAAAAAGAGATATTTTTACTTCTTCCTTTGCAATTTTGGTGTATTTTAGAGCTTTTTCTTGCCTAATTGCTCTGGCTGGAACTACCAGTACTGTGTTGAATAGAAGTGATGAAAACAGGCATTCTTGCTTCATTCCTGATGTTAGAGGAAAAGATTTATTCTTTCATCATTGAGTATGATATTAGCTATGGATATTTCATATATGGCTTTTATTATGTTAATGTAGTTTTCTTCTATTTCTAGTTTGTGAGTGTTCTTATTACAAAAGGGTAGTGAATTTTGTTGAATGCTTTTTCTGCATCAATTAGGTGATTGTTTTTCTTTATTCTGCTGATGTTGTATATTACATTGATTGACTTGTACGTTGAATTATACTTGCATTCCGGAAATAAATTCCACTTCATTATGGTGTATAATGTTTTAATATTCTGTGGAGTTCAGTTTGCTATAAATAGTTGAGGATTTTTGCATCAGTGGTCATAGAAGATATTGGTGTATAGATTTTTTGTCTTGCAGTGTCTGACTTTGGTATCAGGGTAATTCTGGCCCTCACAGAATCAGTTTGTAAGTGTTCCCTCCTCATCAATGTTTTGGAATAGTTCAAGGAGAACTGTTGTTAATACTTCTTTAAATGCTTGGTCAAGTTCACCAGTAAAACCATCTGGTCTTGGACTTTTCTTTGTTAGGAGATTTTTGATTACTGATTCAATCTCCTTTCTTGTTGTTGTTGTTCAAGTACAGTTGTCTCCATTTTACCCCCACCAGTCTGCCCACTACAGCCATCCCCACTTTCTACCCTCGATCCTACCCTCCTTTGGGTTTGTCCTTGTGTTCTTTATAGATGTTCCTAATAAAGGAAGTAAGTAAAATCCTGACCCCCCTCCATCCCCCGTTATACCCTCCCACCTCCCCTCTGGTTACTGTCAGTTTGTTCTTAATTTCAGTGTCTTTGGTTATATTTTGCTTGCTTGTTTGTTGTGTCAACTAGGTTCCATTTATAGGTGAGATCATATGGTATTTGACTTTCTTACTAGTTATATATCTGTTCACATTTTCTATTTCTTTTTCTTTATTTATTTTATTTTATTTATTTATCTTTAGAGGGGAAGGGAAGGAGAGAGGAAGAGAAACATCAATGTATGGTTACTTCTCATGCATCCCCTGCTGGGAACTGGCCCCTGACGGGAACTGGCCTGCAACCCAGGCATGTGCCCTGATTGGGAATCGAACCGCGATCCTCTGGTTCGCAGGCCCGTGCTCAATCCACTGAGCTACACCAGCCAGGGCTGTTGAATGCTTTTTCTGCATCAATTAGGTGATTGTTTTTCTTTATTCTGCTGATGTTGTATATTACATTGATTGACTTGTACGTTGAATTATACTTGCATTCCGGAAATAAATTCCACTTCATTATGGTGTATAATGTTTTAATATTCTGTGGAGTTCAGTTTGCTATAAATAGTTGAGGATTTTTGCATCAGTGGTCATAGAAGATATTGGTGTATAGATTTTTTGTCTTGCAGTGTCTGACTTTGGTATCAGGGTAATTCTGGCCCTCACAGAATCAGTTTGTAAGTGTTCCCTCCTCATCAATGTTTTGGAATAGTTCAAGGAGAACTGTTGTTAATACTTCTTTAAATACTTGGTCAAGTTCACCAGTAAAACCATCTGGTCTTGGACTTTTCTTTGTTAGGAGATTTTTGATTACTGATTCAATCTCCTTTCTTGTTGTTGTTGTTCAAGTACAGTTGTCTCCATTTTACCCCCACCAGTCTGCCCACTACAGCCATCCCCACTTTCTACCCTCGATCCCACCCTCCTTTGGGTTTGTCCTTGTGTCCTTTATAGATGTTCCTAATAAAGGAAGTAAGTAAAATCCTGACCCCCCTCCATCCCCCGTTATACCCTCCCACCTCCCCTCTGGTTACTGTCAGTTTGTTCTTAATTTCAGTGTCTTTGGTTATATTTTGCTTGCTTGTTTGTTGTGTCAACTAGGTTCCATTTATAGGTGAGATCATATGGTATTTGACTTTCTTACTAGTTATATATCTGTTCACATTTTCTATTTCTTTTTGTTTATTTATTTTATTTTATTTATTTATCTTTAGAGGGGAAGGGAAGGAGAGAGGAAGAGAAACATCAATGTATGGTTACTTCTCATGCATCCCCTGCTGGGAACTGGCCCCTGACGGGAACTGGCCTGCAACCCAGGCATGTGCCCTGACTGGGAATCGAACCCTGATCATCTGGTTCGCAGGCCCGCGCTCAATCCACTGAGCTACACCAGCCAGGGCACATTTTCTATTTCTTCATGACTTAGTCCTATAGATTGTGTGTGTGTTTTTTTTATTTTTAGGAATTTGTTAGCTTTATCTAGTACATATAATTTGTTGTCATGAAATTGTTTATAGCACTGTTATAATTCTTTTAATTTTTGTAAAATTGGTTTTAATGCCCTTTATTTCATTATTTTTTTCTTCGTCAATCTGGCTTGTTAATTTTATTTTTCTTTCAAAGAACTAACTTTTGTTTTTACTGATTACTATATCTTTCTGTTTGGTATTTCTTTGATCTATGCTCTAATCTTATTATTTCTTTCCTTCCCTCTGCCTTCTATCCATAAGGAGACATCAATTTTCTTTTTGACACCATAGATTAGTTTAGTGGGTACTTGAATTTCATATAAATAGAATGATACTATATCACATAGTACTATTTTACATCTGACTTCTTTCCCTCAGTGTAATGTTTTTGATATCCATTCATGTTATTCCTTATAGTCCAGTCACTTTCAGTTGCTGAGTAGTATTCCATTGTGTGTATATAAAGTAATTTCTTTCCATTTCCTAGGTGATTGGCATTAAGATTGTTTCTAATTTTGGGCTTTTATGAGTAAACATACAATTAGTGTTTTAGCATAAGTCTGTGGGTAAATGTTCTTTTTTATTTTTTTCTTTCTAAACAATGGAATTGTTTAGTCATACTATAAGTTTAACTTTTAATGAAATAGCCAGACTGTTTTCCAAAGTTATAATACCAAAATAAATTCCCACCAGTGATGTGTGAGAGCTTTCCTTGCTCCACCTACCAACCTTTCGGCAGTGTGGGTATTTTTAATGTTTAGTTTTAGCTCTTTTAGTAAATGTAGGAAGTAGTGTACCATTGTAAAATTTTAATTTGCATTTTCATGAGGATTAATATTCGATGTCTTTCATGTGTTTTTCACACTGTCCATCCATCTATCTTCTCATAGACCAAGAGTGATTTATGTATGTATTCACTCATTCATTCAACAAACGTCTATTGAATGCTATGAGTTACGTACTATTTTCTAGGCAGTGCTGTAGGAGCAGGGGGTTACATGAACAAAAGAGGCCAAGCTTCTGACATCGTAGAGCTTATGTTCTAGGGCAGAAAGGCAAATATTGAACATGATAAACTCATTAACTCATTAAAATAGAAGATAACATTGCACAGTGATGTGTGCTCTAAAGAATAATAAAGTAAATGAATCAACAAAGACAGTTGGCTCTATTTTCACTAGCACAGTCAGGAACTACTTGTTTGGTGCTGTGGTATTTGAGCTGAAAACTGGCGATCCATCAGAGAATTGAGTCCACAGGATAAACTGCCACCCTGAAAACTGGAAGCAGGTAGACACAGAAAGCCGCTGAGGAGAAACCATTGCTACACCTAGGTTCTTCTAAGAACGCTTAAAGGGCAATTAATTAGCTTGTTGTTAGAGACTGAGTGTCAGTGAACTTGAGAATTAACTGCAGGCAGCAGAGTGGTAGTGGAGCCCTCTCATTGGTTGTAAGTTTTACAGCAGGTTTGCAGGGTGAAACTGGCAGGAGGAGGGTAACCGCTGAGAGATACACCCAAAGCCTCCTGTTCTCCCTGCCAAAAGCCTGCTCTCATTGGAAACTATTTTACCAGAGCCCAGCTGCATTGGATTGTACTGGAGCTTAAACTACTAGGGGAAGAGAAATACCCTATCACAACCCACCAGCTTTTTATGTAGCAGAAAGGGAATATCCAACTAGAGCTCTCTCTAGCCAAATGGCAAAAACAAACAAACCCACCAGCTTTAAGAGACACAGCAAGCATCAGAACCAGACTTGGACATGTTAAAATTATCCAACCAGGAAGTTAAAATAACTGTGATGGATATGCTATGAGCTCTAATGGAAAAAAATGGGCAACATGAAAGAACCAATGGGTATTGTAAACAGACAAGTGGAAATTCTAATAGAGAATAAAAGAAAATGCTGTTAGAAATTGTTGTAGAAATGAAGCATGCTTTTGATGGATTTGTCTGTTAGTAGACTGTACAGCACAGAGTAAAGTATCAGTGAACTTGAAGATATGTCAATAGAAACTTCCCAAAATGAAAAAAAAAGGAAAAGAAAGTAAACAAAACAAAAAGAAAAAGATTAGAAAGAACAGGAATAATATTCAATAACTGTGAAGCAGTTATGAAAGGTGTAATATATACATGTAATGGGAATCTCCAAAGTTATAAGAAGGAATAGAAGAAATATTTGAAACAATAAAGACTGAGAATTTCTCAAGATTAGTGTCAGGCACCAAACAACAAATCCAGGAAGCTTATGCAACCCAGGGAAGGTAAACAAAACAAAACAACACAAAACAAACAAAAATAAAAAACAGAAAACCACCTAAGCATATGATATTCAAACTGAAGAAATTCAAAGGCAAGAAAAAAAATTCCTGAAGGAAGCCAGATGTAGGGGAAAATTTACTTATAGAGGAACAAGTATAAGATGATATCAGACTTCTTTTCAAAAACTATCCAAGCAAAAAAAGACCTAAGGAAAATAAAATGTTGAAAGAAAAGAATCAGCAACCTAGATTAGGAATTTTTCAAAGAAATATTGTGGGAATATGTCTTCAGTTGATCTGACTCACAAAGAACATTTAAAGGTCTTCAGAGAGTTGAATCATGAACCAGAACTCATGGGAAGCTTTGCATAAATAACTCAGCCTGGCTTCGATCATCCTGCCCCTCATTTTCTTTGCCAGTATTTACAGGTATAGCTTGCTGTTTGGTAATCAAAGTGCTTGTTCATTGTCTGTCCTCTCTCTGTCTCTCTCTCACACACATGCACATGTACATACACATGCTTCCTTTTTTTATTCTTCAACTGGATGTTGATTTCTTGAGGGCAAGGACAGGATTTTGATTTAATTGTCTCTAGTACCTCCTAAGATGCTCTGCACCGATGCATGTTATCGACGTCTGCCTAACATGAGGCAGGTAGATTCCATCTGTTTCTCTGTCCTTGTCACTTTCCTGCTTGTGTAATTACATATCAGCAGTCATTTATGTATTTGTGATCACAAGAAAGGCAGCAAGAATATAAGCTACTTTTATTTGGATGGAGATTTGCAGTTGACTTTCTCTCCTTAAAAAGTTATTTTCCAACCTCTTTAAATGCATGGCAGGTCTTCTTCATCTTCTAGGCCCCTCTCAAATATTACTTCTTTTGTTAATATTTTCTAATTTTTTCTTGGTCTTCTTCATCTGAATGGTTTCCAAACTCTCCAATCCTAAACGGCATCACAGTGACCCAGGAAGGTTTTCTTTTTTCTTTTTTAGAATACAAATTTCTGTCCAGCCACAAGAATAGGAATATTGAGACCAAGAATCTGATTCACATGCAACAAAAACTAGTGCTGTGTACCAGAGGGAGTGAACTGGCCCTATCCCCACTCTCGCATTATCTCCGTCCTGCTGACTGCAACACAGTCTGTCCACATCCCCAGAGCATTTACAGGGTGGCAGTTCCTAGAAGCCAGCTAGAATGTCTCATTCTTCCCCATACCTATATTTCTGAGTGCAACATACTTGGTTTTTTTGTTAAATCTTGCATAAATTTATTTCAACTATTTAAACAACTAGGCTATGTTTTAATAAGGACCATGGAGCTCAGGAGGCATGAAGAACTTTGGCTTCCGAACGAAGAACCAGACGGCCACTCTGTGGTCACATGGTCTCATCCCTACTCACCTTGAATGCATGCTTTATTTCCCTTTCCCCTATCAGTTTTCCATTCCACAAGGAATGAGATGCCATTCTACATGTTTTGAGTTCATGGTTTTTCATCTCAGTTCAAACTGGTCTCCACAGATTATTTAGCATCTCTTCTTACCCATTTCTAAATTTGGAGGAAATGAAATCTGACTCTTCCAGTTTGGGTTGAGTGTCTCCCTCTAGTGCAATCAAGCCATGGTTGCAGGAGATGGGGATCATGTATCAGGGTGCTTCCAGCTGCAAGTAATAAAACATGACGTTAAAGCGATATAAATAGTTAGAATCTCACTTAATCCAGCTGCAAGTAATAAAACATGACGTTAAAGCGATATAAATAGTTAGAATCTCACTTAATAAGGGAGGCAGTTAGAGGGAGGCAATTTGGGCGTTGGTTTCCATGAACTAAAGTGCTGAGATCTTGCCTTTTGTGGTTGCAGTATGGCTGCAGCAGCTCCAGTGATCACATTCTCACAGAACAAAGTTCTAAGAGCATGGTTGTGGCTTCTGGGTTTCTCTTTTGAAAATGTTTTCCAGAAGTTCCCTCCTAGTAGATTGCCTTGTGGTGTCATTGGCCAGCATTGCATTTATGTATTGAAACCTCAGGCTGGAGAAGTGGGCTGGGAAGGTGGGTTTCTGGCATTTTTAGCCCTTATAGTGGGAGGCAGTTTCCATCAGCAAGGTGCAGGTGGGTTGGCAAAAGTAGTAGACAAGGGCCTGGTGATGTAAACATTGTTTACTGATCTGGAGGGAAGGGTGGCGGAGGTGGTTGGATTTATTGGAGGACAGTAGGAGTAGCCTGAGCACATCTCCCAGTAGGTGCTTTCCACAGAATTCAGCATGTATGGGTTGAAGGACTAAATTGAAAAATGTATCTAATTTGCTCACTGAGGTAGTCCAACTGTGATAAAAAGGAAAAACACGGAGGGTGGCTCCCTTGATGTGGCTATCCATGATTTCTGCATTGGTATGCATTGACAACACAAAAAGAAAAAGAAATGGAGAAACAGGGAGATCTGCTGAGTTTTAACTCACCACATGCGCTGAAACCAGGAAGGAAAGCAGCCACGGTAGGAGATGGGAGCGAGAACACGGTGGTGCAGAGAGACAACCAAGTCAAAGGGAGAAAACCTCGGGGGAAATAATGCACAGTGAGCAGCTTCTGCAGCTGAATGGGTCAGAGCAGGGAAACTTCTTAAATCAGGCCTCAGTGAACCAAGGACTCGCTGGGAGACAGGAAGGAAAGGTGCAGGGAGGAGATAGCTGAGATTAATGAGGCCTGGCTGTGTCAGGCTCCAGCGGGCGCAGGCCACGGCAGGATGGCGCAGGCCAGGGAAGGCTCCCCTCTCTTTCGAGGTCAGTTATTTATTTATTTTGTAACGGAACCTAACAAATTCTAAAACCAGATAAATCCAATTACCTGTGTTTTGCCTTCAGGGAGTGCAAAAGATTAATGGTGGTATTTTGGGAGTAGCATAAAAAGAAATAGGTGGTAATAACATGGAGGGTTCGTAAAAGGAGCTCGTATTGCGGAAAGGCCCAGGAAGCTGGCTGCGGCTCTCCGGTCTGGGCACTGGCTGCCTGTGGCCCTCGGGTCCCTATTTGCACAGCTCCTTTTGGGGGACTGGGAGTGGCCCTGGAGGGACAGACTCTTTTCATCCCATTCCACCAGCCCAGGACCCCAGAGAGCTGAGCAAGGCACCCCACTTTCTTGGGAGACACTCATTTTCAGGCTTTTTCTCCACCCACCACCACCACCACCACATTTGGTTTCTTACATCTTATAATTAACAAAGCATTTTCCCACGAGTTACCCCCATGAATCTTCACCAAACTCTTGGGAGAGAGGTTTGACAGTTACTGTTTCTTCAGTTTACAGCTAAGGAGCCTGAGTGAGCTTAGAACCTACTCTTGCTACTGACTTTGGTCTTATGCTCTTTCCTATGCTGCTAGTAGCAAAACCATTTTTGAAAAGATTAACTTAGAAACAATAAGGCATCTGGCTCAGCTTGCTCCAGATCCCCTTGGAGCCTGGTTGCCATTGATGTATGGGTCCAGTAAACCTGCATGAGGTTGGGGAGGGGGGCAGTCAGACTGCTCCAGTCTTATTTTGTCTTGATAAGTCTCACTGTGCAAGGCTCCCAATGATGTCTTTCCAGAATAGCTTTTGGTTTTTATATGTTTATTCCAAAGTGCCTTGCTTGATATTCACACATTCAGCTTTTTTAGAAAAAGGTAATTATTTTTATTGAGATATAATTCACATACCATAAACTTCACCCTTTAAAATGTACAATTCAGTAGTTTTCAGCATATTCACAAGGTTGTGCAACTATTGCCACTGTCTAATTCCAGAACATTTCATTCCCTGCAAAGAAACCTTGTGTCCATTAGCAGTCACTTTCGATTTTCGTCTTGCCCCTGGCAACTACCAGGTTGCATTCTGTCTCAATAAATTTGCCCATTCTGGACATTTCATATGCATGGATGTTTTTTAAAATCCTCACCCTATATGTTTATTGATTTTAGATATAGAGAGAAAGAAACAGAAAGGGACAGAGAGAGAGAGAGAGAGAGAGAGATGCAAGGGAGAAACATTGATTGGCTGCTTGTTGAGCACATCCCAACAGGGAATCAAACCTGTAAACTAGGTGTGTGTCCTGACCGGGAATTGAACCCACAACCTTTTGGTGTATGGGATGATGATGCAACTAACTAAGCCACCTGGCCTGAGCCATATGCATGGATTTATACAATATATATGCTCTGCTTTTAACTTCTCCTTTGTTTCTCCATTCTTTCACTCCCTCCCTCCCTCTCTCATCCATTCCACAAACACTCTTTGAGTCCCTATTATGGTTGAAACATTTTGTTAGTACTGTGGGTGGAGATGAACAAGCACGGGCTCCACCTTTCAAAAGTTCATAATGTTCAGGCACGGGAAAGTAAAAGTGAGCAATCCCAGAAGTGTTAAGGTGAGCCTCTATGTCCTCCGATGAAGTGCACATGTATTGTCAGGCTCCCCTGGATTCCGTGGGTTCTGCCTGGGCAGTGTCTTCATGCCTGGGACCAGCCCTTCCACTAGACAGACTGAGGTTGTGGCAGCCTGTTGCCCTGGGACTCAGCACAGCTGTTCATGACTGTAGCCCAGCTCTGACATGGCTCCCTGACTGCTGAGGAGCAGGCTCCACCTAGCACCCTATTCCCACCTCTCCATGGGCTCACATGTTTCCAAACTTTTGCCAGCACTGGAATCATCCAGAAGGCTTGTTAGAGTAGATTTCTGGGCCTTATATCAGAGTTTCTGATTCACATGGCCTGGGGAGAGGAATTTCTTTCAAGTCTCCTCGTGATTCTAGTGCTGCTTGGTCCACACTTTGAAATCTGCTCTTGTGATATACCCTTGTCTTGTTGGTCTCTGTGCTGATAGCCTGCCTAGTAAATTAATTCTTCAAAAACTGAGGCTCATCTTTTCTCTTTCTGGTCTCTATCAAGGACCTAAGACTTGCAGTTAAATCCAAGTTCAAGACTTAAGGTTAAAATGGCTACCTTCGTCCTTACTGCCTCAGATATTGCTTGTTTCTGGCTTGGATGGTCTTTCAAGCCATTACACTGATGCACAAGTAGTGAAAACTGCCAGTTTTTGTGTACAGGGTCCGGCATAAATAATGCTCCTTTTTATTACATGCTTAAAAAATCATAAGCATGTAATTCTGTAATGTAATACTATCACACTCAAGCACACCATATAACATTTGTAGGTAAAATGTTCAAAGAAAACTATAAACTATTATACTCATGCTATTACCCTAACAACCACACTCTAGCAGGCATTACTTCTGCCAGACCTGGTATATTTAGTTTTGTGTATTGTACATCTTACCAAAGTCTGCAGTTAACACTTTGAACTAATTCAGTTTGACTTTTATTTATTTTTTGCTCCTGCAGTGAATTGAGCCACATGCAACAACATCCAAAGACAGGACACCAGTTCAGTCAAGATGTCATTGTCCTTCCCTTCTCCCAACTTTCCTATTTAATAAGATTGAAAAAACTGACTTTTTTTAGAACCTTTCACACTTTGTTGGCATGTCTAAGTTGAGTTGAGGAGGTGGATGTGCAATAAATATGTCTTTAGTCTTTATAGTCTAAATGTCTTCACATCAATCTACTTGCAAGTTGGGAGATGATAGTAGAGTCATAATAAAGACTGTCTAGGCTCCTAGGAACTTGAAAAAGACCAAGACTTCAGCTAAACATGTCAGAAAACAGGATTAGCTTATAGGAGATGTAAAGTGGAGTTAAGTGATTTACAAAAAATCAAAAGCCTTGATTTACTCATTTACTCAAAAAACTTTGATATACTCATTTTTATATTCATAATGTTTTCTAGACATCAAAATATACACATTGTGTGACTCCAACTTTATGAAACTCAAGAACAGGCAAGACAAATCAATGATGGCAAAATTAGTACAGTGACTTCGGGTGGTGATAGGACGAGTTTTGAGGGCTGATGCCTAAACGCTGGCATGAGGAAGACTCAGAGCATCACAAACATGCTCTGTATTTTGATCTGCATGTTGTTACACAAGAATGTAGGTTAAAAGATCATTGAGTGGTACTCTTAAGACCAGTGTCCTTTATGTACTTTACTTTTTGAATGTTTACCTCATTAAACATAATACTAAAAAAGGTAGAAAAAGTTTAAAAAGTAAATGTTAAAATAGCATGATAAGAAAGATAAAAGAAAATTTGGTTTGCTTAATTAAATCAACAAATTAAAGATTATATTGTAATCTTTTACCTTATTGCCAGATTATAAACCAGTTATATAAAACTGGTTTAAATATAAACCAGTTTAAACCAGTTACATAAAACTAGCCCTCATAACACAGGAAAACACTGAAACCATAACAACAGAAATGTCCCATCCGCATGGGGATGGATGATTGTGGAAGCAGAGGAGCTTGGCGCAGGGATCGTGGTGGATAAAGAACTGGTGGATGTGAAGTCTGGTATGGTCCCCTCCAGAGTAGAGGTACAGCAGTTGGGAGTGACAGGAGCAGGCCTTTGAATGGCATTAACCACTGGCACTGGCACCACAGATCCTTGCCCTGACTGGTGTGGCTCTGTTGCTTGGTTGGGCATCATCCTGCAAAGCTCAAGGTCACTGCTTGGATTCCCAGTTCAGGCATATGCCTGGGATGCAGGTTTGGTCCCCGGTAGGGACAGATACAAGAAGCAACTGATCAATGTTTCTCTCTCTTAATCCCTCTTTCCAAAAAATAAATAAATTAAATCTTAAAAAAAAATACAAGGAATTAAAATCATAGCATGCCAAGATTAAAGGTTTACTTTAGAAATAAAGAACTGGTGGATGTGAAGTCTGGTATGGTCCCCTCCAGAGTAGAGGTACAGCAGTTGGGAGTGACAGGAGCAGGCCTTTGAATGGCATTAACCACTGGCACTGGCACCACAGATCCTTGCCCAGAGTGGAGGAGATGGCTGAGTGCTGCCTTTGCTCTACTGCATGGAGAAGGCCTCAGGTGCCTCCCTCAGCACAGGGGCAGGTTCTTCATTCCGACTCCAGGGATGATGGCTGACCCCGCCCCAGGCGCCATGGCAACCCAACCATCTACAACTTCCAGACTTGGAATTTCTTTAGAGAAAACCAGGAATCTGAAAACACTGCTTTGTGGTTTTCTTCTTTCTCAGACTCCCAGGAGGCAGCACCTCTCTCTCTCTCCTTCCTCAGTTGTAAGGTTCTCTCAGCCTATGCCTTCTTCAGGACACAGAAAGTCCCCCTTTCCACCCTGAGTGAGAAGGCGTGAGTCAGACTCAACAGGGAAACATGCCAACTACCCTACAGTTAACTGAGAGCAAGTCCGTCTGATGCCCAGCCTTAAACTTGAATCGATAGATATTAACAGAGAGAACAATAACTGTCTCATTAAGTCAGCAGTGATAAAAATAGGCCATAGCTGCTATTGAATGCTAATTGTCGGTTGATGACTCCACATAGTTCGCAAGGCTGAGCAGGCACACTCAAGGTATAATATAGCCTTTCCGGTACACGCCGTGATATTTAATCCTCTTTATGGTGTCTTAATAATCAATTGGACTTTAGTGTATGATATTTGTCTAATTAACTTCACATCGATGCTCAGGAACCTGCCTTGTTGGTTACAGATGATGGATTTGTTACAGTAGCTTGGAGCTGATTACTGGGTGGGGGTGGATACATTCTCTATGCACTGGGGGGCTAATCCCCAGAGTCCAGGGTCAGCAAAACCACCTCCGGGCCCGATACGAAGCTCCCATCACATTGTACAATAAAATATGAATGAGAAGAATAATGCTGCTTTAGATAGAGTTTGATTCCCCACTTACGGGAAGGATCTAGCCTCTCATCCGCCTCACTAACCACCTTACGCTGCCCACCACGATGACCTCTTGAAATTCCAACGTTAAGAGCAGAGGTGGGTGGAGGCGAGCCTCACTCTTCCCCTTCTACTTTCTCCACTCAAATGCCCCTCCCAGGCTGGGACAGCTGCCCACAGCGTTCTCGCTCCCTGTCCCTCCCACAGCCTGTCTCCCCTTCTCCTCCACCTGGCACAGCTAAAATCCTAGTTGTGCTTCTTACTTTGAATGCCTTTTCACCTCCTCATAGCTCATCTTTTTTCTGCTCTCTTGGTGTGGTTTCTGGTCTTGGGTATTTAGATTAATACTAGTTTTTATTTAGATTGATATTTAGATTAAATTAGTTTTGATTTAGAGTAGTTCAAGTTTAGAGACAGTGATTTTATTTTCCTCTCCCCGTCTTGACGACTATGTATGGGAAGTCATGGATGATGTAACTCTCCAGAACCCTGGTCCTGGGACAGTAGAAGTCCCACATGACTCTGGCTTTCACGTTCCACACGGGTGTGGCTTGTCTAGGCTGGGGGATCCGGGTTATAGAGAAAGGGGTCCTTGAGATGGTTGTGAGCTCGAACCCCTGAGAAGAGGCTGTCTCTCTTGGTAATGATGACATTGTAAAGGTGATTTTAATTGCCTATTTATAGTGTCCTTTTACAAAAAGTAGCATAAAGAGTCTTAGGAAGTTACAAAACTGTGATATACTGTCATAAACTGCAAGTTGGTGAGACTACACCCCATACTATTATAAAAAAATGGATCAGAGAGCTGAGCATTAATAAAATGATAAAAGCTCTGACAACTCAAGAAAGTAAAGAATTTTACACATACACACGCACATGGTCTTGGGTGTGAGGAACAGTTTGTAATGGAACAAGAGACCTACATCAATAAAGGAAGAAAGGTCGATGTATTGTTAGACTGGCCTTGTTAAATACAAAAAATCTAAAAAGAAAAAGATAACATAAGCGGTTATGAGGCAAGTGGTAGTCTGGGGAAGGATTAGCAATATTTATAACATTAACATCTGAATTATATAATGAACAACTATGAATCACCAACAGAAAAGATAACACAATGGAAAATAGACAATGATCAGTGACATGAATCAGCAAACTCCTTGAAATAAAACAGTGCATCTGTGTGTGACAGGATTCTGAACCTCATGAGTAGCCAGGAAAACACAGATTAAAACAAAGAATGCAAAGTACCTTCCAAAAACTAGCAAAAACAAGTCAGCTTGTATCAGTGAAGTCTCAAGGAAAAAGTACTTAACATTTCTGGTGAGAATATAGATTTGTGAATCTTTTGGAAAAATGCCATTTGTGGTATCTATTAATATAAAAACTAGAGGGCACTTTTAGAAAAGTCTCCCGGAGGTACTCCAGGTGATCAACCCCCTTGCCCAACAGTGGTGGCTGGGCAGAAACGTGGACACAATCTCAAGGGCTAAGTAACCTGACGCCTCGCTGGCCTTTCTGCAATGTGCCCCGCAGTTGTTGCAGAGGATGGGGTATTGTAGCACAGACGGCCATCAGGAAGGTGCAGGGAGAAAAAGCAGGTTGCATCACAATACACATGACATGTTTATAGAGCGATACACATGTATACAATTCATACACATAATGGTTGCAAACAGGTAGGCACAAGACCTCCATGGAGGCACGGAGGATGAGGTGGAGAGGGAAAGGTGAGCCTAGGCGCTCCATGTACTCCTTTTTAATATGAATCTCTTAGATGTATTGAATTGGTGTCATTTAAAACTGTTTTTTAAAGAAAGGAAAGGCAGGTAACATAAAGAGAAGTTAAGAACAAAGCTGATACAAGCGAGGATTACAGGGTTGTCAAAGCCCAGAGGGCAATTCAGCCAGTTCCTTCATGGGCAGTCGGTCCCATGGAGACAAGTCCACAGCTAGGGTGAAAGCATCGCGATTCCTCAAGCTGAAACGGCAGCAGAGCGTCTCCAGGTGTCACCCAGACCTTGTGCCAGGTGCTAACGCACAGTCTCCATTGCTGCTGTGCTCAGCCTGCACCTCAGGGGGTTGCTGTCATGTTTCCAATTGGACCCCCGCCCCTCTGCCAACTTTGTTCACAACTCAGGGGCCTCTCTGGGTTTATACAGGAGTCATGGGACAAATCACACACCACTGGGCGTCCTGTTCTCAAAGGAGCCTGAGTGAGCTGAATCCTCGTGGGCAGCCTCCAAGAGTCCGAGACCCTGCAGGGAGCCTGCCTTCTGGAACAGCAGTGCCCCCTCCTTTTGCGGGGCCTTTTGGTGTCTCAGCCTGCTCTCCATTCAAAGGACAAAGGGATAAAGACATGAGTCCACAGTAGTAACTAAGTCGATTCAATTTTTGTTCATTCTTCCACACGCAGAAGGAAGAAATTGCACAGCATTAGGTAAATTTAAACAATTACATGAACGTTATACTGGAACAGGAAGCTTATGGTCACAATGGATTAACCACATTACATAGGAAGATAAACAACCATATTATTTATTGTTTTTTTTTCAGAAGAGTTGCAAAAATAATGAGAATGTGCAATCAGACATGCAGACATGGAGTGTTACCAAGTTCAGAATTGATAAAAGGATGCTTTCTTACAGCTGGAAAGACAGCGGCGTTGTGGAGGTACTGAAGAGCCCGGTGTAGATCTGGAGCAGGGGTCCAGGGGCCTGGGGCCCCAGTGTTGCCTAGGGTTGCCCCTCCAGCCTCTTTGCAGCAGAGGCGATTGGGAACTTACTCTGTGAGTGCAGTGAGATGGATTATATGGCCCCTGGCACTTTGAGACAATCAAGTTGTCCTTCACACTCCAAGTGGATGTAATTAACTGCACTGATAGAATGTTATGCCAATAGCAAGGCAGAAGACACCGGAAAATGAGTCAAAAGGATACCTAGTAAAATGAAGAAGAGGTGGGGCTGGGGAGGAATGGGGAAGGAGGGGTTAGCCACATGACTTACCCTCTCCTGAGTGGCTTAGAGAGTGACTTGTGTCCCATGGCTTTCTAAAGCAGTCATGGGTTTTTACTATCTCTAGAACAGAAAAAGGAAGGAGGTGCACACCTTTGGTTCCTCAGAGCTGCGAGGGAGCAGTGTTCAGAGAAGGGACTTCTGTGAAGCCAGGATCTGGGGGTTCTGTCCCAGCGGATTGGTTTGAGAAAATAACAGAATGTCCCATCCGTGTACTTGCCAGGGAGTAGGTAGGGCCTCCGGAGAAGCACTTGCAGGGGCCACTGGAAGAAGCCAGAAAAGAACCAGCTCAAACTGGTTATGGCACCCACTATGAACTTAAGGTGACCAAGAGCTCATTACAACAGTGAAATCTCCTTCTCAGGGAGGAATTTGGATGCTATTTTTCAAACGTGCGACACGGGAAGAAGCATAACCTGCCGCTGTGCGTGTGCCCACCCGCCACCACCTCTTTCATACTGTGACAAAAAATTCCACCATGAGTATGCATGAATTTGATAAAAACACAGAGGCTCCCCGGTGTGGGGAGCCATGGCTTTGGAAGTGATTCCACATGGGCTCCCCATTTGCTGCAAATAGTCCTGCTTTGTGAGATAACTAGTCTCGGTGAGTCGTCTTTGTTTTTGCTCCCCAAGAATCCAGCCCAGGTCCGGCTCACTAAGTGCAGGGCCAGCTGCAATTTGCTGTGCAGCCTTGGGCAGTGCACTGGGTCACACTGAGCCTGAAAATCCACCTTGTAAAACGAGGGGGGAATCTCATAACCTCACCTCATCTTTGGCTCTTTTGGTTCCTTACAGCAGTAATTCACAGAGAAAGACAGAAAATGGGAATGTGAAGTGAATCAAATTACTTTCAATGACATAACTTAGTCATTTTGTTTCCTGATGAACCATAATCAGAAGTGATATTTATAAGCAAAGTGTACCAATGTTTATGAAGGGATCATAATTTTAAGTAATTAAATACTAGTTAATTGATTTCCTGAATAATAAATTTACTTTCCAGTAATTGTCCTCCATTAATGGATGCGTTCTTTTAAGTGTTTTTACTATAATAAGTCATTAAGATTTTCCTGAATAATTTCTCTCTCAGTCATTGATTTTAAGTTACTTTTGCTAACACAAGTGCATAAAATTTCATAATGTCGCCATGTCTCAGTTTCAATCAATGTAGCTGTGACAACTTGCAACTTACGGTTTACTTTTAAATAATACAAGAAGAAATAAAAAAAGATCATGGTAATAGGTGAAATATTTTCCAAATTACATATATAACATTTTCTAAATTATATCTTTAGGCAACTCTAACTGCGTCAGTACCTCTTCTGAAGGATTATTATAAGGATCCGTTAAGGTAATAAATATGAAAGTGTCAAACATTCTCTGACATATGTTTGTATATGGTGAAAAATGCCTTGCTAATTTGCTCATTTGTTTCCAGAAGGCCCCAGGAAGCCATGGTGTGGGGTTCATCCTGTAGGGAGTCACTGAAAGGTTATGCATAAAGTCATGATGTCATTCACAGATTGTTCTGGCAAGAGTAGATAGGAGATGGAGTGTTGTGGGCTGAGTAGAGTGTCAAGAACAAAAGCAAACATTCCTAGTTAGTTGATGCAGAAGATAAAGGCCTAAATTTGATGAACTGGTTAGTGTGTGTAAGTAAAAGATGACTGTTTTGGCAGCTATCTTAGGAGTGATGCCCGAGATTCGATTTACCGCTAAAGAGAAGCCAGTCTACCTGTGGCCAGCAACTGGTCTGACGCTGGTCTGACACCTAACTACGCAGGTGTCCGTAACACGATTCAATGGAACCTCTTCTCCTTTGGGTTTTTCTTCTCTCCATCTCCCTCACCGGTTCCTGAAATTTCTCCCTGTATTTTCAGCTTAGGAATTATACACACAATTGAAGGTATTAAAATAAACCAAGAGGAAGGAAAGGAAATCGTGGAGACAAATTAGCATCCTGGATAACATTATGATGAAGAAGTATTGGCTTCACTGAATTTTGGATGAACCAAACACAGTATTTAAAGACTGATGACATATAGTTTTTTATTTTCTTTTTGGTAGTATCTGAAAATACTAATCTTGCAAATCCAATATCTTTGAAATGACATTTTAAAATGAATTTTGATATTTTTATAAGTATATTAATGACTGGTTTCCAAAGATTTATTTAACTTGTTTGTGTGTTTTATAAAACTATATGGACAATGGTATTGAAGATGAAACTAATCCCTAATTGTGCTTCAGTGGTCCCCAAACCAAGAGGTGGACAGAGTTCCTCACATCCTGGTGACTTATGAACATTGGTCTAAACATGACTATTTCATTATTTTTCAAAACTATCTTGCTCACCTGGTGAGTTCATAGCTTACTGTATTGTATAAACATTTTCTTTATGCTATTTTTACCATTGTAATGTCTAGCTTTATGAAGTAGATGGCCAGAATTTCATTCAATGTGACAGCTGAGATCCCTGCAGCCTCACCGTTTATTTGTTATTCCTTCTTTTTGTTATTGTTTCAAGGGACCTCATTTCTTCTACATTTGAAAAAGATCCCACGTTACTGCCTGACTTTGTGTGGGATGGTGAAGATTCCAAAGGTCCTAATGCTCTTCAGAGCCTAAGTTGAGTATCTAACTGGCGTGTTTCATTTTGCCCCAGTTTTTGGAGCTGGTTAAGTCCCACCTTCACCATTCACTCTGTCCTCACCAGATGCCTTTGGCTCTGCACTTTCTGAGGGTAAGATCCTGCATGGTGAGAAGGGAAGGCTATTTACCTTCTTAACAAATACAGACACAATGAAAAAGCTTTGTATTTAAATAAACAGAGAAGACTGCTAACATTATCATTTTTAGACATTGAGTAGAGAAAGGGAAAGATGTTCAGCAGAGAGTCTTTAAGGCGTATTTATGCCCCTTGGTGGTCACTGAACCTGTGGGGGAGACACCCATGTGAAAGGCCCCCCTGCCAGGCCTACGGCGCCAGGGCTCTCGGCGCTTGGACCTGTGTCTCCAGTGCTGGGAGATGCACATCGCTTTCTGGGTTGGACTTCCTTTGTGCATCATGACAATCTGCTTATTCTTAGGAGAGTTACCAAAACTTCAGGGGAAACTCTCCTTGGGATGTCCCGATGGCTGTCTAAAAAGTCATGATATTTTGCTAACTGTCCTTTGATAAGGAGTTCATGAGATTTAGCTTTCTTCTTTTGAGCCTGTTCATGCACCATGGCATGATTATTTGTGGGTTCATTCTGACTTCACAGAATTGTGCCTCGTCTCCTGGTCAGTTGGCAACCCATAAGACTGGCATACACACTTATTGTTGAAATGACTCATTTCCAGCTGCTGAGGAGTCAGAATTTCCTTGTAATTTTTCACCAAGTTCAATTCTGCTCATCATCATTGTTGGTGGTTGGAAATGAGGGTAGAAGTGATGATACTGTTTGCATGCAGAGTTTTGCAAGAAGTGGTAGAATAGTATTAGGGGGAACTGTGGGATTTTTGAAGTCAAAGACGTGAGTCCCTATTGAAGGATTGCTGTCCAGATGTACAAATATGATCATGGTTAACATTATTGGTTTTAATCTCATTTTTAAAATAGGGAGTTGCATTACATGATCTCTGATTCCTTTTCACCTCTACAGTCCAACATCCTTCTATTTTTCTCCAATTGAGACCAGTTTTTTTCTTTTTTTTTTTTTGTTGTTGTTCATTTGCTACCATTACCTAGCTACTAGCACGCAGCTACAAGAGTCCTGAAGGTGGGTGAAGATACAGGATGATAGACTATATAGTGGAAACAGCAAATATAAAGATGTTGGTTCTCTACTAAGCTCCATTGTAGTGAAAATACACTTCATGTTCTATTTAAATCCATCATTATGATAATATCCAATACCTACTTCATAGAAATGCTCATAAGAGGAAATTGTATGATGAGATAATCTTTCACTCATAGAGTAGGAATTAATGCCTTGTGGGCTTAAGGAGCTAGTGATGGAAGAATTTTAATGAAGAAGGCAGTGGTGCCACCCCCCCACACCCCAAGACTACCCACTTTTGGTCCTCTCCCAGTGTGGAGGTTTGAAGTTTCCAAGTTTTATTCTGCGACATCCCCGCACTCCAGTCTGCCTCTTGCCATGTGAAATTCTGAGACTCTCGCCCGTGTAATTAACTTCACATATGAAAAGTCACGGCTGGCTCTGCAGAGCTCCAGGTCCCTGCCGTTGCTTCGGGCTGCTCAGGGGCCCTGCTTGCCAGCGGGGGCCCAATGACCGGGAGCCTGTGCCAAGGCCCCTGCCGCCTCCTTGGACAGGTGCCGACCAGGCGCCCGCCGGCTGCGCTGGGCAGGCGGCTGAGACTTACCTTTGTCCTGCGGCTGCTTTAATTGCAGTGAAAAGAGCTTATTGAAGGCAGCGCTGGGAGGAGGAGGGCCCTCTCTGCCAGGATTTCACAGGCAGGAGTGATTTCTATTTTCAGTACCCGCTCTCTCGATGGAAACCTCTTTCTCCCTCGCTCACTCCCTGTCTGCTGAATAAAAATTTTCCACACAGTGATGGTTAAAAACATCAATTAACTCTAAAACAATTATTATTTTTTGAAATGCCATTTTATAACTGTAATAACACGACACAATAATCCAGGGTTATTTAACAGAGCATTTACCCCGAAAACAGTCATTACTCTTTAAACGCAGTAGACTCTGGAAGCCTCTTAACATTAAATGGCAAGCGAGGCAGAAGCAATATTGTCAGAAATGCCACGTCCGCTGCATCTATTAACGAGAGAAGGCTGGAGATAGCCCTGCCCACTAGCTGCCATTTTCTTGGCATTTTGGGGGCCTCCAAGATTTCCTGCTCCCAGTGACAGTGGTCCACACCGAGGTGACGGGCTAGTCAAAAGAAATGCCCAGAGAAGTGGTTCCCTTGGTGTGGTTGCCCCCTCACATCTCCTGAAGGGGTTGGAGGCTGACTCAGCGGACGGACAGCAGGGGGCGCTTCCTGTGCAGTCTGTGGGCACACTGCAGGTCAGCAATGGGAGGCTGGCAAATCGCCCTTTCATATCTCATTGGGTTGCAGGTGCGCCGCTGTCTTCCAGCAGCCTTTGGCACACGGGATGCAGGAGCTTTCCCAGCCTGGTGCATATCTGTCATGAGCACTGCCTCCTCCTGCCCTGGCTGGGGTGGTTCAGTAGGTTGGGCATCGTCCCGCAAAGCGAAAAGTTACCAGTCTGATTCCAGGTCAGGGCACATGCCTGAGTAGCAGGTTCAGTCCCCGGTCGGGGCATGTACGAGAGGCGACCGATGTTTCTCACTCACATTGATGTTCTCCCCTCTTCCTCCTCTCCATCCCCTTTCTAAAAGTAAACCATTAAAAAAAGTATATTCCTAGGTTTTTAACTAAATCTGAACTTCACTTCCAATTTGGGACCTAAAGAACACACAAAGGAGTTTTGACCTACACGAGGTTTCTGTGACACTCAGCATGGGAGGTCCAGGGTGAGGTCTGGAATCATGAGCAGTCTATTAGACCGGCTGTCCGTGAAGAGCACGCACGTGCCAGGTCTGGACAGCTGTGCCCCTGGCACACACCTCCCTGCTCGTGACTCCACACCGGGCAGCACGAGGTTGCAGGTGCAGCTGCCCCTTCCTGCCTGCAGCCCTGCCTCTCGTGGCTGCCGGTGTCCTGCTCTGACATTCCTGTCTCTGAGGAGCCTTTGCCCTTTCAAATGAGAGCGACGGAGCAGTGACACCAGAGTAATATTCTAACTGGGGTTGACAAGGCTTGGAAAGCCACGACTCGTGCAACGGAGAGGTTGTGTGGTGTAGGTCCTTCCCGCTGGCTCCCACCGTGGCCTTGGGCCCCACGTCTTTTACATTCTGAGGCTGAGAGTTTATGGCTGCAATGGCCAAATGCAACGTCTGGGCATCCAAATGGATTCTGCTCTCAGACTATCTTCATTTAGCAATACAAATATGCAAAGTGAGATGCAACTTTATTGTACATATAAATTGATTAGTTAAGTCTTTCAAAACAAGTAGCATCTGTCTCTGTGTTTGTAGTAAAAGAAACAAACTGGCTGGTGAGCCTTCCTGGGACTGCGGTCAAACGAGGGGCAGAGCGCATGCTCCGTCTGTTGGGGCCCCCTCGGCTGCGAGCCCTGGACAAACACCGGAGCTCTTACCAAGACATCTAGATGCCTGACGGGAGAGCCTTGCCAGAGGGGCTTATAAGTACAGACTTATAAGCCAGAATGAAACTTAGAGTGCATGTACATTTTTAAATGTTACAATAATGCAGTTAAACAGTTAATTAGTGGCAAGGGAAACCCCAGTGTGGGGCTTCTGGCTTTAAGGAGTATGTGTGTGTACGTGTTTGCATGTGTAACCTTGTTTTTTTTGGAAGAGGGTTAATTTCTTTTTTAATTTTTATTTTTGATAGAATCATGGCCCTAATGTCCATCTCTAGGTTAGGAGGCAGGTTACATTGGGTGGAGGTCACCATCCTTTTGTCTGGGTTAACCTGCTGCCTCCTATGAAGCAATTCCAGATGGTAAATGAGTCTAATGGAATCGTATTTCTTTTTCCTGATACTGTGCTGCCACCAAACAGAGAATTAACAGCACCCTGAAGGCCTGATCTACCAGCACAGAGACCCCCCAGAAAGCCAAGCACAGAGTCAGTCTTTTGTAGAAAACACTTAGGGGCTGTACTTGGGGAAACGAGGGCCCCTTAGGGCTGGCAGTTCACAGAGCCCTGAAGATAAAACAAAATAGCTTTATTTAAAGATTTATTTAAGATGTTTCAAAAATTGAGCAGAGCATACATTTTTTAATACTGATTGATATTAGTGTAAAGCATTCTAATGAGAATCTGCCCTGCGGGCCTGTACTGCCTACACAGATGGAATATTCCTTTCTCTTCCTACCGTGAGTCACATCGTAGCCATGGACTAGTCTGCTGATGAAAGGTGCCTTGTTGTGGAGGGGCAGAGGGGAGAGAGTCTGAAAGGCAGTGGGAAGAAGGCAGAAGAAGAGAACCGTGGTATATGAAGGTCATGTTCCAGGCTGCATTTCAAGAAACCTTCCAAAATGCAGAGGCTTCATGCTCACATTCTTAAGTGTTTCTTATAGTTTAGGGAACGTGTGTGTTTGAGTTGCTGATGCTTGTGAATACTAAGGCATGCATCATTAATCAAATTATGCTTCCCATTTATTGAGCATTGGCCACGGACCAGGCATACTCCCTGCTTTTATATACATTTGTTCATTTAATTCTCAAAATAACCATGATCTTCTCATTATGCAGATATAAACACAAGTCCTGGAAGCATTTGATAGCTTATCCAAGCTTATATTGCAAGAAAGAGCTGGAGCTAGAATTTATAAATTCAATGTGACCCAAGTACCCACTTAAAAAAACAAACAACTCTAGGTTATCTTTAAAAACCTCTGGGTTATTAAATAGGTTATTAATGTTTTCCTAGAGCAAAGTCAGTCTCCTGACATTGCAATATGAAGGTCGGTATGTTTTATTAATCCTTAACCCTCTGTCTTTGGAAATCATGTACATGGTACGGTGGTTAAACTCTGGGCTCTGGAGTCAGAAGTGCTTCTCTCTCCCGGCTCTGCCCTCTGATCTTGGAGACACTGGGCAGCATCTGCAATGCCTCTGAGCCTCAGGCACTACATCACCACTGACTCCGCAGCAGTGCTGGTAAAACTATGGGAGGTGGTTCATCTTGGATTTTCTCAATTCCAGGCACCACTGCTTCGTACATACACAGCTAGGAAGTAGCTGAAGTGGTTGAGAGAAAGGAAACCCAGTTTGTAAAGTACACTTGCTATGTTTCTGGAAGCACCTAAACCCCTGTCAAGGCTTCAGAAAGTTTGCTCTCATTGGTGAACATTTTGCTAAACTAAGTCTGGAGTGAAAAATCCTCATGCAAACAAACTCACCACCTCTGAAGGAGCCCCATGAGACAAGGCTCCCGCACAAACTCTAATTAGCCCCACTCAGACTGCCCAGGGCAGCAGCCCGCTAACTAGGTCAGGACCCGAGAGTCCCACCAGCTGTGTGCAGGCAGCAGCCCCCAGGGCGTCCCCCGCTCCTATAGGCATGGCCTTCCTCAGGCTCCTGTGGTATTTCTTGCTTTTGAATTTATAGAAACATTCCCCTGGCATCCAAACAAAACACCTAGTTTTAATAGCTTAGTCAGTAGGTGGTTTACCAACAATTTCAAAAACTGGAAGCAATAGTAAGTTGCCAGAGGAGTAGCAGTTGTTGCTTGGAAATAATTCTCCAAATTGCATTTATTTCACAGCGGTCTGAGGTCACAAATTCAATAGCAATGAGAACTCAATTCAATTAGACACCTCGATCAAAAGAGATCTGTCAAGATGACATTCCATCTAAAGAATCAATTGGAAAGGAGAAATAATTTAGCTGCTGCTGTTGTTATTTAGGGTTTTTTTATTATTATTTTACAATTTGTTGGAGTAAGGAAGCTGGCCGTGATGAGTGCTTGGCAGCTCAAGGCATTTGTCACTCCATCAGACAGAAACTCACCCTCCCTGTACAGTGCCTGTGCTGCGCTAATGGGCGAACAGCCGAAAAATGTTTCCTGAATAGGTACATAGATGGCTGCCCAGACAGGTGTCTGAGATTTTCCCCAGCTGTGTGTAAGCTCCTCTCTTCTCCTCCCTTCTGTTTCCCTGCCCTGTCACGGAGGGCAGGTCTGTGTTTGCCAGCCCAAGGCCAAATTGCTCAGACTCACCAGGCCATGCTGGCCCCTGATCCCGTCACCTCAGAGTGTATATCTGACCTTAAAGTGTTACAAGATAATGTGTTCCCTGAGGCCCCATAGCCAATTTCTGATTTCGGATCGAGCATACCATCTATCAGAGGCAAATCTGTGAGCTTCGATTCAACACCAGTTCCATCAATCAGGACCAGTGGCGACTCCACACCCACTCTGCAGTGACAGGAGGAGGAAGTGGAACAGCAGTGAGCCAGGGGGGGTTAAAGGAGAGTATTGCCGAAGATGTTTCTTGTTTTACTATTACAGAGTTTCATTATTTTAATCTTGGCTGGGGGCACAGTGATGGTCAAGTTTATTCCTTACTTTCTCTCTTATTGTTGTCAGTAGTAAGACATTAGAATTCATTTTTGAGGAATGTCTGTGGTCTTGGGCACTATATTTGGTGCCAGAAATTCCTAAGACTCTTAAAACTGGAAGGCACACTGAAGCTCATCCATGTGCACTGTCTTGTCCGGGAGCTCATCCAAGTGGAGAGAACTGTCGTTCTGAGCGGCTAGGGATCTGCCCAGGGCACTCTGGTGCTGGCAGCACATTACACCTTACAGCCCGGGGTGTTTCCTAGCCTTTCTCTTCCCACCACCAACACTGCCATTTATTTATGTACTTATCTATCTATTTATTTATTATTTTCTAATCCTCACCTGAGGATATGTTTATTGATTTTTAGAGTGAGAGGAATGGAGAAAAAGAAAGGGGGGAGAGAGAGAGAGAAACATCAGTTGTTGCCTCCCATATGTGCCCAAACAGGGGATGGAACCTGAGACCTAGGTGTGTGACCTGACTGGGAATCAAACCCACAACCTTTTGGTGTAGAGGACCATGCTCCAACCAACTGAACCACTCTACCAGAGCTGACACTGCCTTTTAGCAGCCACATATCACTTAACTTCAATGTCAGGCCTCTCAGGATATTAAATAAATAGGGACCGGGAAATGATAGCTAGTCAGGGTACTCGTATGTGATTTAGTTTACAGTCTAAATATTATTGAAAGATCTCCAATTCTCTGGTCACACATGGGCAACCTTTGACAGCACTAGTCTCTGCTTGGTAGCCCAGTAAAATGTCTGTTACCTCTTTCTGAATCCCCGTGGTCTTGTGTTTGCCACAGTAAGAGCCTGTTTCTGGTCCTCTGGTCTCTGTTCTTTTTTTTTTTCCTGGGTAAACTGCAATATAGGCAGCTGAGTAGCTAAGTCCCAAAAATAACCTAGATGCCCACCTACCAAGTGCTAGACACTTGCTAAGCACATCTCACTAAACCTCTTGCTCACATGCGCTCTCATGAAGTAGTCCTTAATATTTACTTTCTCCAACTTATTTGAGCTATTTACTAACTCCTTCCTAAGCCTGGACTTCTCAAGCCTGATCCTTGACAGGATAACAACTTCTTGTAGGCCTTCAGAGCGAGTCCCCTCCATTCAGTCCATCTCATATTGCAGATGAAGAATCTTCAACTCTCAGGTTTCTGAGGAAGGTCAGAGACACTTCATGTGCTATAATCCATTGATGCTTGGGTATGCAGCTTTGGTACATTAAATGCTTCCGCTGAGCTGGCCTCCCAGTTGATGGCTTCCCATCACTTAAAAGCATCTTCATTTGCATAAGCCATACATATATTTGCCCCAGACAGAAATAAAAAGGGATTACATAATGCCCATGATATATGCAAAATGGCGAGAGGTTAGTTAGCTGCTGATGATTCATTTTCCAAAAGGATTCAGTGAAGGATTCCTTTAAATACCAAGAGTTTCTTGAGAATTCAAAGTATGATTCAGTTTACATATTTTTTTCTGGAACATATCTGTCATGTATAAATCGAGATGCAGTTGAATAACCTACTTGCCATCCTGAAAACTGTCACTTGTTTTTCTTTTGTGTCTTTTTATCTTTTCTCTTTGCTCCTGTTGACTCTTCTGCTGTCACAGAGAAGTAGAAAGGGGAGGTAAAAGCCCAGGATGCACAGTGCTTGCCACTGGGGAAGCCTTTCCTGGGGACACAAAATGCCCATGTAGATGTGCACAGACTTGGGGAATGTGCTCCCCTAATTTGTCACCCTTATTTTGAGCCAGGGCTAGTTCCACTTCACCACCTGGCTCCATGTCATTTGTATGCATGGCTTGTGGAGAAATAAAGGAAGCTAACCTTTACTGAGAGTCAGTTACATGACAGGTGCTATGCTGGGCTATTTGAACATATTTCATTTAGTCCTCAAAACAGTTCTATAAAATTTTCCCATTGTATGCTTTAAGAAAATGAGGCCCAGAGAAGCAAAAAAAATTTTTTGATCACTTAGCTGAAAAGACACTTGCTTTGGTGAGATTTTTCTTATTTAACTGAGGTTTATTTAGTTTCCTCTGTGTGTCAAGCACTATGGTGCCCAATGGGCCTGCCACAAGGAGTAAAAACTGGGGATGAACTTTAAGTTACTACAAACTGAAGTGGAATTGCAACAGTGCAGGTGTATTTAATGGAGAGGCACCTGATTTGAGGGGAGAGGGATTTGAGAGGAGGATGTAGCCCAGCTAGGAATGGTGGACAAGCTTCCCTCAACATGGGGCTAAACGAGTTACAGTGACTCTGGTGAGGAGGGTTTCCTACAGAAGGAATAGCATGAACAATGGCCCGGAGGCAGGAGGGCACACGCAGACCAGTGCCACTGGAGCAGGGACATGGAGACAATGCCAAGTCTGGGAAGGCACACCTTGGAGCTTCATCTTTGACTAAGCCTAAAGAAAATGTGAGCAGTGGTGAGGAAGGGGGAGAATGATGATGTGAAAAATCTTTTGTCTGTTTAAAGATTATTCTGGCTGCAGTGTGGAGAATGAATATAAGGAGACCTGAGTGCACCTAGGAACACCTTTGGAGGTCAATGGCAATTGTTCAGTTGAGAGATAATAGTGGTGTAGACTAGAGTGGTGGGTGGAACTAGAGAAAAATGCACAGATTTGAGTACTTTGGAGATAAAATTGTTAAGACTTGGTGGTAGACTGGATATCATAGGGAAAAAAAGAGATACCAAGAATGACCACCCAGTTTTTCAACTCGCCTAGTGAATGGCTAGTGGGCCATTCACTGAAAAAGAGCCAGATGGGGGAGTGCATTGTGAGCCCATTATTAACGTCTTTGGACATGGTCATTTGAATTATTGCTAGAAAGAATGCAGTGCCTGTGGTCTGCTGTTCAGAAGAGAGTTGTGGTCTGTTAAGTGGTGAGGGATGTGGGTATGGAGTGGTTTGGTGGAAAAAGAAGAACTTAAAAACAGGAGGGTTCCTAGGATTTAGCCTTGAAAAGCTTCAGTGTGTTGTAGATTGAGCTTGGATGAAAGAAAGACAAAATCAGCCTGAAAGTTGACAGGACAGCAAGACTCTTTAAATATGAGAAGCCTGAGGAAGACTTTCAGGAAGAAGAGATTGTTCAAAGAACCAAATGCTTGCTGGTAAGTAGAGTATGGAGACCTATTGGATTTAAGAACATGATACTTGGTGACATTAATAAAAAAATTTCAAAGATGACACCAGAATTAAGTTTGAGTAAAGTGAGTAATTTGAGGTAGTTAAGGACATTGAGAGATTAAACATTTATAGACATTCTTGTAAACATTTGGATGTTTAGATGAGAAAAGAATAGAATTATGACAAAAAATATGAGTAGTGGAATAGGCTGCTGCTGCTGTTGTCATGTGTTATAAAGTCAAAGACTTTACTTTTAGACACTTACAATAGAATAGAGAAAGAGTAGAAGAGAGAAAGCCAGAACCAGAAACAAGTATATGGCCCAATGATGTGTGGGAGTATGGGAGGTCAGCCTCCAGCTCCTCCTTGAATTTGTGAAATCAGGAGGCAAGAGACAGGGTGCACCATCCCTGGAGACTGTTGTTCAATGTGGAGTCTCTCTCAGTTTTGACAGAGGCCCCAGATCATTGGGTACCAACTCTGTTCATATTGCAAAGCAAGACACTGGACCAATGGCATGACTTTCAGAAGACTTGACTAATCCATTATAAAACTGATTTTTACAATCTTGCTAATTGCTCCACTCTAGCTTTTGAAGTCTAGAGCTGGGAAAAAAGAGACTCAGGAATTAGAGAATGTAGTATGGCTTTCTTTTTTTCTGAAGATTTTATTTATTTATTTTTAGAGAAAGGAGAAAAGAGGAAGAAAGAGAGGGAGAGAAACATCGATGTGTAGTTGCCTCTCACACACCCCCAGTGGGGACCTGGCTGGCAACCCAGCCATGTGCCCTGACTGGGAATCAAACCGTTAACCCTTTGGTTCACAGGCTGGCACTCAATCCACTGAGCTACACCAGCCAGGTCAGTATAGCTTCTTTCACAGAGAGTTCATGATGATTTGAATTGCACCTGTCCCAGGGGAGGTGTTGTGGAATGTACTTCTGTCTCACTTCAAGACTGGGTGAAGAACCTGCAAGGAGGCCACACACAGAGATTGACAGTCCCAGGGGGCTAAATAAGAACATGGGAACAGTGCTGGCAGAATGCTCTGAGCATCAGAGAGTAGGGTTGCTTTTGGGGACTAATAGCACTCAAGCAATAGTGGTTGAAACATTTGTGTTTCCAGAGGATGAGATATGAGCCATGCTAGAAAGCTTAGGTCTGGGGTTTTTCTAGATCCTGACCATAGGAATGGCCAAATGATTCATTACTATAAAATAATAAAGGTCCAAAAGCATCCAGTTGAGTTAGCTAAGATGATTGGTGATCCTAAGAAGGATGGACTAGTAGGGGTGGTTTGTGGGTGTCAGAAGGGTGAAGTCTAAGTACAAACTGAATAATTATATTCAGAGGATGAGGACACCCCTTTATAGAAGTTGGGAAAAGGAGAGAGACACTTGACATCACCAATAGGAAGGGTTTTTTGTTTTGTATTGTTTTGTTTTTAAGAATGATGGCACTAGAGTGTTACCTCATTAAAGATGGGCTTTCTTGCTTCCAGCTTATGCCCTGTACCCATGTAATGTCCTATTCCACTAAACAGTGGTCCTGCAACAACAATAAAAATTATTGGGAAGCAAATTAATCTTTAGTTTTAGAAACCTCAAGGGTCTTTCAGTTTGTGACATACATCGAACTATCTTAAAGTTCTTTATTATATCATATTCATTTTTTATTTTAATTGTTGTTCAAGTACACTTTTCTGCCTTTTCCCCCCACCCCAGCCCATGCCCCAGCTCTCCCCACCTCCCTCTCATTTCCACCCCCTGTTATTGTCCATGTGTCCTTTATACTTGTTCCTGTAAACACTTCACTTTTTATATCATATTTCTCTTAATATCTTACATGTCTAGTATCTGTTCTCTACCCCAAACAGCTTCCTGTTCCTTCTCAACCACTCCAACCTCTGTCCTTCAACTAGTCAGAGTAAGATTTGATTTTCCTCAGTATACTTGAGGGTCTATTTGATTTTTCCACAAGAGGAACTCTGTCTTTTCACTGGAAATTTAGCTACTTCTGGCCTCCATGTCTCCTCAACTTTTGTTAATCTTGCTCCTACTCAAGAGAATGACAGACCTTTTCTACATGATCTAGGGACCAAACACCTACCTCTTAAAAGAGATGGAAGAGAAGCCCTTGAACATTTATGTTGTAATATTTTAGATTTGCTTTGACATACATGATCTTAAATGTTGCATGAACAGAGCCAGAGGAAGAGACACCAGTAGAGTTCCCAGAGCAGGTCCTGGAGGGGGAGGCAGGGTGGGACCAGATCGCAAGTGAAGGAAGGAAGCTCAGATGGGAAGAGAATACTTCCCTTATTGCAACAAGGATGTGGACTAGAGGGGATGGAGAGGGAGAGAGAAAACATCTTTGTAGGTGAAAATTAAGAGTTCTGTATGTTAAGGGAACTTTTTTCCCTTGCAGCTGACTTACTTATTCAGCTTATAAAAGTAGTGAAGACAGTGTTTAAACCAAATTAGTGGAGACAAGGTTTTGCCCTAAATATTCACTCAGCAAACTTTTATTGAGCACATGCTCTACTCCAGGTCACATTATAGACACTGGAGGCATAAGAGGATTAAAAGAGAAAAACTCTACTTTTGGATCTTATGTTCAAGTGAGGGTGGGGTAGTAGGAGACCATTTACCCATGAGCAACTCAATTTTAACATTGGAAGTGTTTTAAGGGAAATATTACAAAGTAATAGGAAGAGAGAGGTGAAGATGGGAGTGAACACAGTTATTTTAACTAGAGTGTCAGAGAATATCTTCCTGAGATGATACATGAGCTCAGATCTGAAATAGGATTGTCCACAATTGCTGGTACTAAAATGTAAAGATAATTGTCAATGAAGTTCACAACTGAACCAACAGACCTAGACACTTTTAGAAAACTAAAATAATTTTTTGTAACATAGATTTCAAAAAAAGTAACCAACAAACACCTAGGACTACTTTAGCTAATTTATTTAAATATTCTAAATTACGTATGCTAACATTTCTTCAAGGCAAATAACTTTGGATACTGCTTATAAATTGCATAATCCTACCAATTTGGGATAAAAACAAGGTAAGATTATGCTGACTTACCTTAGGGGAGAAGATAAGGAAGGGGTGGAGAAGTAAAGAATGTTATGCAGAGATTGCCAAATTGTGGCCCTGTTTTTCCTATGTCTTTGTTCTTTTTTATTTTTAATTTATTGTATCTTGGTCTTTTGTATGCATCTTTGCTAATGACCCCCTTACATTTCTTAAAGACAAAGTGGTATAAGTAAATAAATTGGATACTCTAGAAACTCAATCGTTTTTCTCTTTAACTTCTTTACTTCTCTGAGCTCCAAATACTGATGTGGGGCGGGGAGGTTCTGCATCCATTCCACTGAATTAAAATTAGAGAACCATGGGTTTCTTAAAGGATGGCTCTCCTGTAACTTGACTCCCCCAGAAGCTAAGCACCAGATTTGAAGGATGAAGAAAGGTGTCATCAGTAGGGATGGTTCTTGTATTAGAGGACTGCTTTGAAGTGCAAAATAAGATACTTTAGTAAAAACACACATGCCTTCAAGAATACCCATGACAACAGAATTTCCTTAAGACATTGGTGCATTAAAACGAATTTAGGTTATAAAAGGAAGCAGGGGTGGAAAATAGAAACAAATTACAGAAATCCCTCAAAAACAAAAAGTTGCCTTGTTAATAAGGATAGAAGATTTATCCAGAACCCCTTGCCTAAAATATAAAGTTTTAGGTTTGACACTATCAAGTTAAGAAAAAAATAGTAGCCCATTACTGCCTACTAAAATTGTTCATAGCTAATGCTTTCTACTCCCATTTTTCACCCATGGCATTGGGCTCTTCTTGACTTATGCTTGGAATTTCTAACAGCATTGTATTAGGCCAAGATGAACCTCAACCCCATCCTAATTGAAGAATGGCATCTTAATGAGTTCTCCTACAAAACTGCCACTCCACTAAGCTCCAGCAGAACAAAAAAGAAATCTTGGAGCCCCTGGACCAGTGGCTCAGTTAGTTAAAACATTGCCCTGACACTCCAAGGTTGCAGATGCCAGTAAGGGCACATGTAACAAACAACCAATGAATGCATTAATAGGCAGAAAAACAAGTTGATGTCTCTTTCTCTCTCTCAAAAAACAAAAGTCAACCAATAAAAAGAAATCATGAAGTGGAGGACAAACACATTGATGACAAAATGCATTAATGCTAGTACCTTCCAGGCACTGACAGAAAGAAAAGATGAAAGCATCTTGGGTAGGAAACACCTGGGAGGAAAGCCTACCAGTTCTGCTCTGCCCTTTCCTTCCATTGTTCAGTGACAGTGTTTTCCTAATGAGGTTGGAGGTACTTGCAAAGACTCCAAGGTCCTCTGCTGGAAGGTTACTGCATTGTTTTCATGCCATATGCAGATTTAGAAGTTCCTTCTAAGTGAAGTATTTGGACCTGTGGACACAGAAGCACCTGCTTGCTAAGCACCTGAAGGTCATGCCTGATGGGCATGTGGACAGGATGTAACCTAGTTTTTAACTATGTTAAAAGTAGGATGCAAGGGGTGTTTGAACTCAAGAGCAGCAAGAGCCTGCATCCTTGTGACTTCCTCTTTTGCCCAGAGCTTAATGTGAACTGCCCTGCGCAAATCACCTTTCTTCATTTCTCTACTCTTGAGAATTTTTTGGAAAGGGCATTTAAAGTTGGAGCCCCGAGGCAAGCAGGTAGATATTCTCTGTAGACCTTTTTTGTCATGCTTACATTGACATCCTCCCTTGGTGCCTGGACATAAGTCCTGAAAAACCCTCGCCAGCTTTCAGCGCCCTCCGGACCATGGTGCTGATCTCAGATGAAGTAGTAAAATGTATGATTTTTAAGAGTTTAGGATTGATTTGTCCTTTTCATCTATTCTGACATGATTCAATGTTCCAGAACTTGTAAAAGGAACAGACTTTTTTCTTTTTCTTGTTGTAAAATTTGTGAATAATTTATCAAGTGACTGAAAGAGCTCCAGCTTTAAATTATTAAAATGCATTTTGGTTTTGAAAGAAGACATTAGAGATATTTGCGTTGGCCCATGCTTATGGTTCGTGCAGCAGCAAGAAATTCCTACAAATTCTGGGGAAAGGACGGTGATTTTCAGTGATTTATGGGGTGACTAAGAAGGAGCCAAAAAAAAGAGCACCAAACAAACAAAAGAACAATACAGACAACTTTCATTTATTTAAGACAGAGCCTCTTCTGAAGCAAATAACCTTTTGTCATGTCTCCAGAGAAATGACATTTCCTTCCCCTTCTCCTTTGCAAGGACAGCAGATGGGTGAGGGAGAAAGGGAAATAAATAAAAAGAAAGGCATTCCCAGGCTCCTTTTCATTCCTTCTCACTGTCCATTCTTCACGAAGCAAGTCGAAGGCACGGCTGCACTTCCCCCCTTTGTCATACATCAGGGACAGTGCGTAGCCTCTGATCTCTAGAGAACATTGTCCATTCCAGTTAGTCTGAACTAAATAATAAATTTGTACTGGGCTAGGAAAATCAGGAGACACCTAGAATATTTTTCATCAGGCCTGAGGGCCTGTGGTCTGGCCCAGCTGCCTCCTCCCTGTGGTGTGGCCTTTCCAGTGTAGCCTTCCCTCGGAGACAGAAAGCAAGGCAGACCACGCTGCCCATACCATACTCATCAGCTCCTGCACCTGCTTTTCCTCTTCTCTGCCTCTTTCCTTCTATCTTTGCCAGTAATGTTTTTCAGGGGTGTCATGCAGGGGCATATTTTCCTCTAAACACCCAAGTCCTTCTCTACGTGGGAAAGGGATTTTCCACTTTGGGTCTTAGGAGCAACAGGACTTGGACCCCGGTCTGGCCTTGACCTTCCATACACTAAATACACACCCCTGAGAGAAATTGTTGCTGGAATTGGAAATACATCTTAGATGACACAATTGAAGCAGAGTCAGCACAAAGCTAAGTTGTAGAAAACAAGGCCAAGGTGCTGAAGTGTGGGCAGGGGCCTTTGGCATAGCAGTCCCTCAAGTTTGTGACACTCTTTTGTAGGTAGGAAGCAGTTCTTATCACACCAACCCTACCCATTTCTCTCCCATTTTGATGCCTTGCTCTAAAAGGTGTGGTGAGAATTGGAACTCTCTACCATAAAATTTTAGTGCCCCCAATATCTCTGTTGGCCAGTCTCAGCATGTGTATCATCATCCTCACTTACAAGTTTAGAAACATCACTATATTTTTCCATCCCACATAGCTGCTCAGTGGAAGGGCTGGAGTCACACGCAGGTTGTGTGATGTGCTTTACAGTTCATTCAGCTTGGTGAGGCCTCCTCTTTGGGATGAATGCAACAAAGGTTGGCTAACTGGAGCTGCCTTTTATTCATTCTATCCTTTGTTGCTCCTTCTCAAAATGAGGAAATATACAGACATGGCCTTAGAAGAGCAGAATTCTATGAAGGGCGGGGAGCTTGAACCTAATTTATCCATATCTCCTCTCCAAGAGACAAGTGCTCTTTCCATTATATTGCACTGTCTGCATTCTCTGAGCAGAGCAAGACAACTGTTTGGGATGTCTACCTGGAATCAGAAAATACTCCCAAGAGGAATACTCCCAATACTTGTGATGGCAGGAAGGTTTGCAAAGGATAGATGCCCTATGATGTCTTCCATCTCATTCACTTCTGTGCAAGCTGACCTCACTGCTATTTCCCAGCTAAATACAGGGAGTCTGCTTCTACCTTTCATGAACATGGTCTGGCGCTGTGATTTGCATGTAATTAATAGAAGATGAAGGAGGCCACACTGCAGGACTCCAAGGCTAGGTCAGAAGAAGCTGTCCACGTCTGCCTGGCTGGTGTGGAGCAGTCGCTGGAGGAGCTGCCAGGAAAGGCTCCCAGACAAGCCCACTCTTCCCGATTCTCCTGCCAGAGTGTCAGAGAAGCAAGTGAGGAAGCCTTCTTGGACACTGCGGGCCCAGTTGCTGAAGTCACCAGTCCTTCAAGCCTCCATGGAGATCACAGGCAGAGGCAAGGCATTCCTGTTCTCTCCAAATTCCTGACACACAATGATGCTTGTGGAGGTGATGACATGGTGGTTGTCTAAGTTTACTCAATCTGAGGTGGCTTGGTATGTAGCAGTAGATAGAAAGGACAGTAATATACGTGCATGACAAAATGGTTAAAAATAAGTGTTTATACATAAAAAAATCTTTTAAAAATTCCACCAATATGGGGCTGACTGGTTATATAAATCATAGTAATCCATAGAATGTAACGCTCTAAAGGAATGTGATGAATTTATACCTGTTATGAAAAGATGTCAAAGACACATTGCAAAGTGAAAAAAAGTAGTTGCAAGGCAGTGTGTGTCCTATGAAATTGTTCCTAACAAGAAGAAAAAGGAAAACTTATTTTGTGTGTGTGTATTTCTGTGTGGAGCCTGTATATGCCCAAGAATATTAGAAATGATACACAAGAAGCTCTTTAAGATGTTAATTCTGGATAGTGGAAATGAAGAGTCAGGGTAGAAGTGTTTAGTGCCAAGACAAAATTTCTTTTCATGTTCCCTTTTTCTCTACTGTTTGATTTTCTACCATGAGTTTATATTATTCTGAAGTTAACACTTCCAAAAAATTTAAGGCAATGAAAATTTTATATACCATCTCCAAAGAGAAAAAAAATCATCTATTATAGGTGCCAGCTAAAATTGTATGTCTTCAACTATGGCACAGAAACAATTAAAAACAATTTATTATTATTATTACTTTTTAAAGATTTTATTTATTTTTAGAGGAGAGGGAAGGGAGAAAGAGAGGGAGAAAAACAACAATGTGTGGTTGCCTCTCACACACCTCCTACTGGATACCTGCCTGACAACCCGGGCATGTGTCCTGACTAGGAATCTAACTGATGACCTTTTGGTTCATAGGCTGGCACTCAATACACTGAGCCACACCAGCCAGGACAAATTTATTATTATTATTTTTAATTCTAAGAAAACCCTGGTATCTTTTTTTCTCCATCTCCTGACCCCCAACCCAAACAGTAAAAACTGCATTTTTAACCACAGGCAGAAACCAACTCCATCACCCACCCAAAGAGAATGGCGGTGAAAGAAATGTGGTTTTAGGTGGCTGGGCACGCAAGGTCTTTTCTAGTAGGTCCCCTTGTGTTTTGCAGCCATTGAAATTCAGACCTTCCTAGGTCTCCACATGTTAGACTCCTTCAAGTGGCATCCCTGCTAGTGCTTTGTGGACAATGTCACCATCCATTTAGGAAGTGACCTTACACCATGGCCTTTGACCATGGGGTACATTCTGGCCCATTGGTAAGTTGACTTATCTGGTGGAAGGGGCCAGTGGAAGGAAAGGGACTAGAACGTGATCTGGTGGTCACCCTCCACTGCCCATGATGGCCACCCCAGCCAGAGCCGTGCAGCTCAGACGAGGCTGAGATCTGTGCCCTTTGACCAATGCTTTGTTGGTTGCAATTGTGTAGCTTAGCTGTCTCCCCAGAAAGTGTTCTCCTATGAGAAACCAGAGTGTTTGAGCTGCCGTGTCACTGATCTGAGCAGCCATTCCTTGGTTCTGTGAGAAAGCACCATTGGGTACATCTACGTATGTATTTAGTAGAAACAATTTTGTAATGTTCTTTGCTTCTTTATGTGTATGCGTATTTGTGTGGCAAATAGTGGAGATCTTTAGGGGTAGCCACTGTTGAAATCTTGCACAAAAATATGAAGATCGCTCTAAATTTGCACATAACTGTCAACAGTTTTCATCGCAACAAACCAAAACCCTCTGAAATTTTGTAATGTGTGACATCCTTTCTTTAAAGCACAGCAAACCAAGATATATCTTCACAGAATCCCCACTTATGTGTCTCCACATACATTTTCTTTTCCAAGATATAGTCAAATAGAGAAACCCCAGACAATCTTTCTCACCCCTGGTATTTATCTCAGAATATTTTCCTAGCTTCTTTTCCAAGTTCTCTCAAAAGCAAATGACAATCTACTAACAGACATAGAAAATCACCTAATTATTTTTGGATTTCTTGTAGCCATTCAACATTTCTGCGTATCCACTTTTTGACAATTTGCCAGTCCTAACTTGACAGCTACCTCAATATCCTCCTACCTTAAACTGAGCTTCCTTTCCCCCCACTTTCCTGGAAAGCCAGGCACACACGCAAAGGACAGTCATTAGGCTTCTAATACATACGTTATCTCATCCAGTGATTTCATTCATGTGCCAGTGTGTTAATTATCCCAAATGGATAACCCCAGCTATGATATCTTTTTGCAACTTTGGTCCCATGATTATATCATTTTTAAGTTTCTTTCCAGCCATATAGGCCCATGATCCTGTTATGTTTAACTGCTCATTTAGATATTCCCTCTTGGATGCTCCACTACCATCTCAGACTTCCCAGCCCTAAGACTAAACGTGCCCCGTTTCTTGGGAGAACGTGCAGCATATGGGAAAGAGCTGACACGGACTTTGAAGTACAGTGCACCCAGGATTTAGTTTGGCCTCTGCAATTCACCTGGGAAACCTGCACAGCCTCGCTGGTTTGCAGTGTCTTCCTATGGGAGTACGATTTTTATTTTACAGCAGTTTTATAATGATTAATGATCTGAAGAATGTTAATGTGATAGGTAAATACTAGAAATACAAGTTGGTACACAATAAATGTTAGGTCCCTTTCTCTCTTACCTTGCACCATCTTGCTGATCTATCTTTTCTTGTCTATTCTCCTAGTTACCTAGATTCAAAACTTCAGCAACATCCTGGCATATCACCCCAACCTAAATCAAGTCATATTTATATAAGTGCCTCTTAAGGATGCTGTTTATTCCTGTCCTTTATTTTCATCCCCCCTGGGATCAGCCTAACTGAGCGCTTCATCCCTTCACACCTGGAATAATGCAGCAGCAGCTCCCTAAATGCCTTCTGCAGCCGCTGTCTTGTGAGCAGCGCTAATTAATCCTGCACTCCCTGTCTGTGTTTTCCAGAAAGTATGGCCAACTCTGTGTGCCAAGCACAGTACCCGACTTCACAAAAAAGAAAAAGGATCTTGAGCGACCTCCATCATGTAGAAAATATATTCCTTAGGCACCTTGATCTATATTTTACTCCTGCCTCCCCTGGCTTCAGTTAGAGCGTCGTACTTGCTTGCACAGGGCACATAGGAATCCATTGTCATGCCTCTGTCCATGTCAGTTCTTCCTCCTGGGTGTGCCGTGCCCTCCAGTTGGACCGTTCTGGCTTCTGCAGGCAAGTCTCACCTCCTCCGTGAACTCTTTTCCCACTGTTGCAGATGGAGCTTTTTTCTCTTTATTCCCATAAACACATTATATATTTTTGGATCCATTCACTGGGCACTCAAACTCATGGATGTAAATGCCTCTAGATACATAATTCCGACTAGATCACCTCTCCCCTCCATTTATAGAGCTAGTGAATTTCTTATTCTTTTGGTTTGAGAAAAATAAAACATTACTTTGGAGAAGCTCTAATGGCCTTCTCACCCTCGCCTTTCCCTTCCTGGGCAGATCACTGCCTGGGCTTCTGTGCATTCATTACTTTTTTCACAAGCCCATCTTACAGAACTTACATTGTAATGATTCTATCAGTTTTCCACACGACTTCTCGGCAGTCTGGGTCTGCATGTCTTGTTCATGTTCATACCCTTCACCCAATTGGGCCTCCTAGCATGTAGAATGTGCCTCACAAATGTATGTTAGGTGAGGTAAAGGAGTGGGGTGGGGGTCTTACTGAAGTACGATGGGCGAGAGCTTGTTCATGAAAGTCAAGATTCCGGAATGATCTAGAATATCAAGTATCTCTCCGGAGGGCTATAAGACCACTCAAAATAAGAGAGCCTGGGATGAAAATGAAAGACTGAAAAGCAAAGACAACCATCACCTGGTTGTTTGCTGCCTTTCTCCAAGGCTTCTCTTGCTACCAGGGCCTGCTTCCTGCCTGCAAACCCATTCATTTCCACCCTGGTGGGGCTTTGTATGTCCCTGCAAACATTACACATCAATTTTCGTTCTGTACTCCTTTTTGTTTTGTTCGAAAATGACTTGCCTTATATTTACTTACACAAATATTTACACAGTTTGTTTTTCATTTACATTTTTTTCAAGTTGGCATTTTAAATTCACTCTTTAGACTAGGAAATGCACAACCCTGTTTTTGGATATTATTGGCCAGCTTCTTCCTTGCCCTCTTTCTCTCACCGTAGCTGGGGATTTTCCTTGAACTGTTTCCAGCCTGAACATCAAATGCCTTCCAGCCCTGAAGGGAATAAGCCAGAAGGAGGAGGGAAAAAGTCTAAGTCTTCTTAGCCCTTAACCACTGGGCTAGAATAAAATGACAGTAAAATGTACTAATTTATCTTATTTTACATAATTAGAGTTAGGGGCTATTGAACACAGAATGCAAATGTATTCTAAATATGCAAATCAGCCACATTTCCCAGATTTGGAGAAGGGGAAATGTGGTAGCCTTATGTTAGATGGTTCTCTCTTATCTGTGAACACAACTTTTCAGCACTACAAATGGAAGCAACTGCGCAGTCACAGTTGGGGCTGCTAATTTAGAAATCCAGTTCGGGCTGATTTGAAAAGACAACATTTTTGCAATCATTGGTGTATCCTTTATGATAGAGCTTGTTGTGCCATTTCTTGTTTTCTGAAGATAGTTTTTAAAATTTTTTTTTTTATTTTTTTTAAGTTGGGTTCTTGCCCAGCTCTTTAGTGCAACGGCTGTGTCTATGTGGAGCTGCAGAGTGGAAGTGCCTTGGTGATGCCCTGAACCTGACTGTGGTTCGCGGAGGGGGGCCCTTGCCCGGATTCGTGTCCTGCTGCAGGGGTGGTTGCCGGAAGACAGCCCGCAGCTGGCACATCTATCGGGGTCCTCTCTGTCACTCCATGCCTGCTTTCCAGGGCAGCTTCTGTCTTGTGACCAAGCCAGGTGGGGGTACAAACCTCCTTGGCCATTTTGGCACACAATGAGATGACTCTGGGGGGGCATTATTGCCTAAGAGCTCCTGTGGCGTTGGCCAGAACTGGGTAAGGCCTGTGTGGCCAGTTGACCCCTTTCTCTCTCTGATCCTGCTTCCTGCCTCCTTTCCTAGGCAAGGATTCCTAATAAACACCTTGAACCCCAGGTTTTAAATCAGCATCCGCTCCCAGAAACCAAATCCATTACACAAACGTTCACTCCCTTACCTAGAATTTTAGAAAATGTTTACTGGAGCTAGAGATTTCCTCCTTTCCCAAATATCCTTGAAAATGGATCTAGTAAATCACCTCCCCATGCTTCGTCCTAACTAAAGTTTAAATGCTGGCATTTCAGTCAGCCATGATGGTGGGGTGGGGGGAGAAGGACAGTTTATCTGAGCCCCTTTCAAATTGTGGCATGTGAATGGCCACACAATTGTAAAATCAAACGTAAAACAGCACTATTTTTAGCCTTCTTTCTACTCTGATATTACTCTGGCCAAAGTGGCAAGAATCGGGGCATTGGTGGAGGGGGCAGGGAGGGCTGTCTGCAGGTTAAAGCAGGGGAGGAACTGTGGAGACTCTGAATGGCTATCAGTTTCAAATTGCTATCTAGATTCTGTCAAGGAAATTATGTATAATTACTTGAAATTGGCATGCAATGTTATTATAAGGAGTAGAAAAATATGACCATTCTACCAGTAATTTGGTAGTAATCTCTAGTAATTACTGTAAATGCTAACCAGTTCATTTCCTGAATCATATTTCCTTGTGGGTGTTCACTTTATTTTGTGCATTTTAATTGACTTTTTGTAAAACGTGTTAACAATGTTTTTTTTACATTCCATAGCTTTACCTAGGGCTGCAAGTAAAAAAAAGCAAGCCAGTGCTTTATTTTGTGCATCCGTATAGTAGCTGTTCAATTCAAAGTAATCCCTGTGTGTCTCCATTATGATTATAATCAACTAAGCCTTTTTTTTTTTAACATCGAATATCTTTGTGGTAGTGTAATGGGGGAATAAGATACCAAGTTCATCAAACGATAAGATCTACTGGGTTTGCAATCAGAGGGGATATATGGGCACAGGTACACGTAGCTGTGCAGGAGTTTGAACAATAGGTTATGGACACTCTAAAGACAGTCTGTGTGTGGTCTGTGTATACCCATACACCGGGTACTTAATTTCATTTTCTTATTGACTTTACAAATTGATTAGAGAAAGCCTGACACCTGAAAGAGAGAAGTTAAGAGACAGTGAAAAGGAGAAAGCATATAAGGAAATGAAGAGCCATAGGATTTGGAAGCAAGGGGGGTGAGGGGAAGTAGAAAGTGTTTAATGTCCACCTAGAGTTGATCTGGGTTATGACTCTGCAGACTAGATTCATTCTGGAGAGAAGAAAACATGCAATTAGCATGTCTCTAAAATCTTACTTTAGCCTCCTGGGAAATAGGACTTAGATTGTGAGAGTTACCATAAAGAAGGCATGATGGAGCATGGTGGGTTTGTTTGTTTGTTTGTTTTCTCAAAATGATCCAAATATGAAATAGATTCCTAGAATACATCCCACTGTTATTATGAATATACAAAGAAAAAAATCTATTTTCTAATCCTCACCTACTCTTATAGTTAATTCATTATGCTTTTGCTGAGGAGAGCTGTTATTTGGAAGTGCCTTTGTAGTTCCTCAGGATGAGATCTTCAGTATAACTTCACACTGAAGTTTGTTTTTCTCACCCGTCATATTTTTATCACACAAGTGTCACTCTGACGACAGATTACCACTTTCCCACTTGAATTCTTGCAAAATGTAATTTGGTTCATGGGATGCTACTAATAACTTGCAAAGTGGGACTACTATTTTAAATCTTCCTTTCTAATAACACCTCATTTTGGTTTTGAAACATACAGAAGTTTTATGATTTTCACCTGCCTTTAATTTGTTGCTCTCTGAAAATCTCTGAGGCAGAGAAGGTTAGGAAGTCCCTTGGTGATTTCACCCTGTACCTTGTTTGTCTAGGTTCATCTTGCAGCCCTGGCTGTGTGATTGTGATACTCTTACTACCAGTATTACTTACGTTTTCTAGCTGCCTAATACCAATGTGTGACATACAGTAGGCGCTCATAAATATCTTTACAGTAAGAACAAAAATAGAATTGGCAATTTCTATTTTGCTTTGTTTTAGACTTTTGGTCCTAATAAGAGTAGTTCACTTATTCTGAGTGCATGTATATTGTTTCTACCACTGAGCCATATAAAATTGGGTGTGTTGAACAGTGTCATTTTGATACCTCTTGTCCACTATGCTGAGCAAAGATTTCAGCCCACACATGGGCTGCTCCTTCACCTCTGAGCCTTTGAGGAGCTGAGCTTTTACCCACAGCATGCCAAATGGAATCTGAAGCACGTGATACTCCATCCAGTCTGTGAACTTTCATCATGCTCCATGCTGTACTCATCCGAATTTCTGTAGAGAACTCTTGAGCATTTCAGATATGAAGGTTATGGTCAACATTTTCTATGCTAGTCGTCATCAGACAAATACCACCAGCCAATTTAAAAAAAACCTACCATAATGGTGCATAAGTTAGTGCCATTTTTTACATTGTCAGGGAAAAAATAATAATATAAAATGCAAACAATTAGAAATGGACTAGATGATGTTCCTATGACCACATTTCTACACTTGATAATAACTCACATCAGTAACTAATGCGTAGATACTCAGGTTTTTTTTAGGAAAAGCTGCTTTCCATGACCCCAGATTTGAGGCTGGGCCAGGGGAGAGCACTAGCCAAGAGGCTAAGGCCTGCCCTGAGGGTAGTGAAAGAAGTAGACCCCATCTCTACCCCAGCAATGCTCCCCAGGGTTTGAGAATGCTGTGTGAGGGTGCTTTGGGGGCTTTGAGAGCTAAGGGTCCTTGCTTCCCATTTTTTACATATTATCTATTAAGACTCTGGAACAAGTGCATGAGATAAGTAGAACAACTATTGCTGCTTCTTTCTAGAAATAAGGAGGTAAGAACTAAGCAGTCAAAAGAACTCCAGAGGTTAAAACAGATTGTTAGCCGTGCTGAGTCCGGATTCCATTGTGCCTGGTGCTAGGTGCTGCTGTATGCCAAGATCATGATTTGATACTGTGCTTGAATTCTTCTTCATCTGAGGTCATCATCGTGTGAGGAAACCACCTCTTCATTAAAGTCTTTCTTGTAATAAAAAGGCTTATTTTTTTTTACCGGTCATCTTAGCACCCATCAAAAATCCTGGCCATGAACTTCAGAACTGAGTGGTTCAAACCTTCTCTGCAGGTTCAAAAGAGAGATTTCACATGTTGCACATCCATCTCTACAGAATGTGGCTGCTGCTTCTCACTCAGTGGGACATACATCACTTTTAAAAGGTTGCTGCGGCCTCTCGGCACACTGAAAAGTGGCTGGGTAGCTTCCCTGGCTTTCCGGACCTTGTGGCCGTCAGAGAAACCCGAGGCAAAGCCGTGCTTCTCTTCTCCCACAGGAACAGCCACTACCAGTCCTCCTCATTTAAAATCACTCCCTGGAGAAAATTAAGCCTCGTTTTGCTTTACTTTCTTTAACAGCCTGTGGTTGCAGGCCCCTCCGTGGCCTTACCTGTATTGAAAAGTGAAAGCCACATCCTTTACCCCCAAAGATCCGGATTGGTGGTAGGCACGCACTCCCTTCCTGAAGCTGTCATATTCTGGCGCCTTAGCAAACACCAGGCATACTTACCCTTTCTTTTAATCCTCTATCTCCACCTTTTATTCCGGGCAGGGCAAGATAAAACGGGGGCACTAGCTCATTTCTAGCCTTTCCAAATATCCTACCGTCGGCACATTTATATTTGATATTGATTTCTGTTTAATAGAATAAGCCAGGAAAAATCACACTCTTTGTTGGCGTTCAAAGGATAAACCATAAAAGCCATTAAGAAGTACTGTAAGCACAAGAATGATTAATGGGAGTTGAGGTGCCGTCCACCGACTATTTCCAGATAATGTCTTTGAGAGATTCCATTGCTTCTGGCTGCAGTTCAGAGCTATTTATTTGTAAGGTGAAATTCTGAGTGATGATGTTTCTCGTGTAGCCCTGACGGACAGTGTTAAAGAGACAGAACTGAAGGGCCGAAACTGAGATCTTAAAGGGTTTGTGCCAAAGACTTGCTAGGATACCTCAGAGGTCATGCTCTGAAAGACTCTATGTCTGTCCTCAAGACACCCTTCCCTCTGTGAGCCTGGAGTCTCCTCTTCATGAGGACCTGCTTGACCTATGCTTACAAAGAAGAAGTGAATGGTGAGAACTATTGATTCCCAACATCTGTACAGCCACGGGAGCATTTTCCTGCCTTGTCTTAGGCTTTGTGTGAACCTGGCGGCAGTAAAAAGCCTGTGAACAGTGCCCGACCAGGACCTGGGGGAACTGGGATTTGATCTTCTTCTTTTCCAGGATCTTACACGAAGCACTTCAAAATCTGTATCATTTCTCAAGTTCTGTTTCTTCTGTTAAAACTGATCCCCTCTGTATTCATGAGTGCAAATTCCAAAAATTATTCATTGACACCTAGGCTGCGGTAATGTGGAAGGTATGTTGATAAGCTTTTGGTGCTTGCTTGAAAGATGAACCCAGTCCCTCCAGAGGAGCCCAGACTATCTTGATAAATGATGAATTTCTATGACACAGGATAGTGTTTGCCACAGAGACCTCCACAAATGTTTATTAGATGGGTGAATAAGTGGATACATGAATTAATTAATGGTTGAATGAATAGGAGCCATCCTTTTTAAGCACCTACAATGTTGCATATATATATAACAAGATGCCAGTTTGATGCTATCATTCCCATTGTACAGAAGGAAAAATCAAGACTCAGAGTGACTGGATCCAGGTGATGGAGATGGGGTTTAAAAGCAAGACTCTTTCACTTCTCAGTCTAGAATAGACCCCGAGATGGGATCCCGGCTATGCTACATAGGCACATTCTACTTTCCATTTTACATAATGCAAATAATTTTATGTTGCAAAAAAGGAAAGCTTTATGGATTACAAAGTGCACATCTCTTTTTCTTTGGAAATTTTCAAATTACAATACTCAGCACGCTTAACAGCTTATGTAGATTATACATCTACAATCCTAACATTCCATTAGGATCTGAGACTCTTCCTTCAATATTTACTTGGGCTGGTATTTATCTTAAATCTTTTTCTGGTGGTTGGTGAGGGGGTGGTTTGTTCTATGTTGACTAAGAAAGGCATTTTTAGTTGTGCTAAGCGTAGAATCTACATTTTTCAACCGTTGTTGATGCTTTGCCTCACTGTTAAGTGTGGATTCTTAGATTTATCACCTGCCCTGCACTCCAGATTTGCACGGCCCCGGGGAACAGTGCCCCAGGGAACAGCACCCCGGTGATTCTGATAACCACCAGGAAACATGACTAAAGCAGTTTTTCCTGCTAACTCATGTGGAGGCTTCATCTATGAGACATCTTTGGCTCCGGGTGTGCTCCCCAAGGCCCAGCTATTGGGGGTTTGCCTGTCTGTTCTGGGCAGTGGAAACAGCTTTGTTTTCTCCTAAGAGCCGGCAACCTGGACAGACAGAGGGTATTTCTGAAGGACAACCTGACAGCCACTCGGGGCCATTCCAAAACAGCCTGTGATTGAGATCGACCTTTTCAAGGAAGCTAGTCTGTCCTTAGGAGAATTAAAGGGGAAAACAGGTTGTTTCTTAGTTCCTCTTCCTTTGCATTATTTCCATGATTCTTTTCTCTCAACACTGCTCCAGGTTTCTTCGAAGTGATCAGCAGTGCCTTCCTGATGGCCAGGGTGCAGATAGATTTTCCATCAACCTGGCTGGCCTCTAATAGTTATCACTGAAAGTGATGATACTAATAATTATCCCGAAGATACCCACCTTGATTATGATTGACAAAATGTCACGAGAAATAAAAAAAAAGAAGGACATAATTGAGTGGAGTCAGGCAGGGGGCCCGTACCCTGAAAGGACATATCCCACTTTTAAGGGAGAATCACAGGGAAGCTGACCCTGGGCTACTGTGGAGCGAGGGCTTGATTCGGAGACTGACAGGGTGATTACTTACTTCTTCAGCTACCGATTTTTGAAATGCCACAGGGGCAAGAAAGAAAAGTAAATTCATTGTATCCGAGCAGTATTATTTAATTTTTTAAGCAAAAATACAAAACTGAGTTACTAACGCTTTGATTACATTTTAATCTTTATCATCTTCCCCTGTTACCTAAGAAAGTTTTGACTTGTTTTAGTTACTTTTCATCTTTTTTGAATGTCTTTGTTACTTTTCACTGGCTTTGAAAAACAAATACATTACCTTTACTATTTTTTTCTTACAACATGCCCACCCCAGCCTCCAGGTAACTTCCTATCTTCCTTCTTTTATCTGTACAGCTCTTTATTCCTCTTCTGTTTTCCTTCTTTTTCCCCTTTGTTGAGGCCTTGCTACCTTGTCCCTTTTCGCAGCACCACACCTCTCTGCCACCCACTGGGAGCTAGGATGGCTTCCTCTCATGGATTTCGTCCCAAGAACTAAGCGTGGACTTGTCTGTAACCCTTTCCTCCCTCCCAGGGGGTGGACTGCTTGTGAAGCAGGAGGCCCTGTGGCATATTTACAATTCCACGTGCAAGGGCTTTCAGACTTGGACAGAAAGGAAACTGGTTTACTGGAGCAGAAGCATGTCCTCTAACTGGGTTCCGGATACAGCATCAACATGTTATTTAAATCTACTAGGATGTCTAATGTTAATCTGATGTACAGAAATAGTCATCACAAAGAGAAGCAACAGAGATTAACGAGAAGGATCATGAAGTGGTTTAAATAAAATTTCATGAAATCTAAATTCAGCCCAGAGTGCAGAGTGACCATGGGGATCTATTGGTGAGGCTCTGGTCCACTCCTGGGAAGAAAAGTCTGCCTTTGTTGACCAAATAAGAGACCCCTGCCTGAAGAGTAGTCTGAGTTTTCTCAAGACCATGAGCCAGAGGATTATAAAGGGCACCCCGTGCACTGCAGGATTTGGTTTCGAGGGTGACCAGCAGGGCTTGCGTTTCCTCGCAGGAAGCTGTGTGAGTGTTAATTGGCTCTGCCCTGCTGGCCACGAGAACTGCACAGACAGAAGCTCATCCTGGGAAAGGGAAGGAGTCCTCTTACGGTGCAGCTGATGGCACTGGGCAGAGACAGCCAGGGCAGAAGGAGGCATGGCAAGAAGAAAAATTGAGTAACACAGGGTAGTGGCAAAATCAGGAATGCAGATCCCTGTTTATATCCCTTTATTCACTCATCATTACCTTAAAGATATAAATTAGTAGGTAAGAAGAGCAGTTTTGATAAGTTTCTGGAGTCAAACCAGGAATCTCACATCTTTTGCTTTTGACCAGCAACAAATTCTGAAACAGTTCTGAGCCTCAGGTTCCTACCTGGGAAGTGGGACTGAGCGCAGTGCCTCCCCTGGTTTTATGAAGGCATGGCGTGTTCAGAATGCAAATTTCTGCCCTGCTAGTTACCAGCTCTGCAAACCGACTGGATGTACCTGCCTGGTCTCAGGTTCCTTGCCTTAGAGTGAGGTGACTTTGTGCCCTGCCCTCCTCTGTACAGCTTGCTAGCAGGGGATCATAAGATGATTATGTACTTGTCAGCCTTTCAGACCTGTGATTCGTTTACCAACGTGCCAGACCGGAGGCAGCGTGCTGTGTCTCGTCTCCCAAGAGGCTGAGTGAGAGGCATAGCCGAATATTAAGTGAAAACAACAATGACTCCACTCTTGAATGCTTTTAGAGTGGAGATGATATTCGTTTCGATATCTTTAAAGGTGAAAAGAATTTTTCATTTTGCTCATTCTCTCAACACCTGATTTTTTTAGCACAAGCTTTACGCCAGGTTCTCTTCTGGGAGCTCAGGAATAGAGAGCAAACCCACAACAAAACTTTGCCCTGCGAGGAAACAGACAGGCAACTTAAAACCATGTAATATGTTAGAAAGTAAACAATGCCAACAAGGAAAAATAAAGGGTTGAAGGAAGCAGGTAGGCCGTTCTTGAAGGACAATGACATTTTATTATGGATGGGAATGAATTTGGAAACAGCATAAAGTCAGCCAGAACCAAATTTGGCTAAGAGCTGGTGATCCACGGGGCAAAGCAGGTTTGGTTTAATGATAACAACAACAGCAAAACAAAGACAAGCACATGTTGATGACGACGTGTAGCCACCAAGTTAGGGGGGTGTTTACGTTTCTGGAGCAACCTGCAAGGCTAAAGGCAACTGACTCCAGCACTAGCAGCTGCTGAGAGCGCATTCTGCGCCGGGCCCTGGCGAGCAGCAGGTTGAGGCAGCAGCCTTCCCACACTCAGGGTCCTCATCCTCGCGGAGGGACTCGGACAACACACAGCAGACACAACGAATGAGAGAATGACTGCACATTTATTGGCTTAATTTCATTGGCCTCAAGTGACACGGCAGTAGTGAGGCAGTAGCATTGTGTTTGGTGGGAAGAGCATTAGGCTGACCTCCTGGTTGTTACTTCCTAGTCCTCCGTCCTGGAGCAAGTACTTAGGTTCGCCCCATGTCAGCGTTGGTAACATCTCTCTTATGTCGTGGCTGAAATGTTGCCAGGTGGTTGGAGAGTGTAGTGCACAGTGGGGAGGAAAGTAGAGTACAGTGGAGACTAAGATGTTCTCATTTAACTGGGTGATATAGAACACAGCAGTAATTATGACTTCTAAACGACTTCGAGTATCTGATATTTGACTGTTTCCCTCAGACGTTGGGCACCAGTTCTCGTCACACTTTTTAAGTGGACTTAAGAAAAATGAGAAGCGCCTCTGCGCTCAGCCTTGCCCATCCACCTGGCATTTTCTGAGTGTCTGGGGCAGTCAAGCCGCGCGTGCACTGTGGCCTCCCGGGTGCAGAGGATGTGCGGGACCCCACCTGAGGTGCGCACAATGGCGGAAGCCGTCCTGCACCGAGAGGTTAGCTGAGGAAATGGCAGTCTGCATAAGATTGCTAATACAAGGCAGCAAATTGTGCCCACAAGGGGTACATACAGAAAATGCTATGGGATTTCTTGTATATATTACCTAGTAATAGTACTAGAACAATTTCTAAGTTTTGTTTAAAGAAAAATACCTATTCTCCCACAACCCTGTTTTTACCATTTCTGGGTTCTTCTCTCAGGTCATGGGTATTTTTTCAGATGCATCTGTATGTGTCCATATTTATACACATACTGTTCAAAGTACCCTGCAAAGTGTGTGTCCTGCTCAGAGGCCCCTGGTCTGTTACCTTGGTGCTTCCTCCCCTTGGTGGGTAGGGGAGACAGGAGCTTCAACTCTCTCTGCCCATGAGGCCCTCACCTGGGTCTGCTTTAAGTGCTTGCCCATCCAGCAGCTGTGCACCAAGTGCTGGGTCTTCCTCTGAGGAACAGCGGAGTCTCCCGGGGAGGAGGAAACTCGGCACACAAGCCTTTGTCCCAGCAAGTGGCGGCTGCATCCCAGCCAAACTCACCCCTAGTGGTCCACAGCATTCCCGACATAAGGCCGGATAGACATGGCAGATTTAACAAAGAGCCTGGGGATGCTCCTATGACAGACACACAAGAAAACAACAGTGGGGTGTAAGATAGTAGGATTCCTGAGTCTGTAGCAAAAAAAGTTTAAACTCTCTGGGGAGAAGTGTCCCCTCATGCTCCAATTTCCAACCTTTCCCATGTTCTGTGCTCCCAGTTTCCCTTCCTCAGGAGGAGCCTTTATTCACATGTTCATAGAATGACTATGTCACTGTTAGGAAACCTCCCCGCTGGTCTCACAGCCATGAGCGTCCCTGCCCACAAAGGCCACGCTGAGCCACGTGATCCTGGCAGCACACCTGCCATAGCCGTCCTCTGGAGCACTCCTGGGTGAAGCTGTTCCCACAGCCTTCCTGCCTGCACTGCGGGCAAATTTGAGGTCAAGTTCAACACATGTGCAAAGGCACACACACCTGTGCATGCACCTGCCTGAGTACCGACTCTCAAAATCAAACACTAGTTCTCAAAGACACTGCAGCCTAAAGCCATACAGGGTAATGGAAACCCATTCCAACCAGCTGCACCATTCGCTGCTGCGCCCCCGGGCCACGGCTGCTCATATTTTCATCCATGGGGTTTGAGCCCATGGCCCTCGAGGCCATTGGAAACAAAGGCCCTTTAGAACATTCTCACTAACAGAAGTTCAGCTTGAAAGTTCTCTTTCTCTCAGGCCGGAACTCAATCTGACTGCTGTCTTATAGATTTGAGACTCAGTGAAGGGAGAAAACCAAGTTTATTCCAATTACGTAGAAGGTATATACACTGATACAGAGAAGAGGTAAGTAACTTATAACCCCCCCCCCCCGCCCCCGGTGGCTCCGAGACTGACAGTGTTTATGATCCAAATAATCTGATTATTCACATAGTTGTTTTCTTTACTGAATATGATACATCCCATAACCCTAAGCATATATGGTGTTACTGTTGTTAAGTCAATGTAGCAATGAAAATTTTAGGAAACAACCTTGATCATGTTGGCTGAAACAATCCTTTGCTCCACTGTTTGTATCCTTGGCCTCATTGCTTAGATTGTAAGAGATTGAGACAAGACAACTGTTGGTGCCTCAGTTTCTCCACCTGTGAAACTGAGAAAAGAACACTTTGCACTTCCCTGCTTCCNTTGTTAAGTCAATGTAGCAATGAAAAATTTTAGGAAACAACCTTGATCATGTTGGCTGAAACAATCCTTTGCTCCACTGTTTGTATCCTTGGCCTCATTGCTTAGATTGTAAGAGATTGAGACAAGACAACTGTTGGTGCCTCAGTTTCTCCACCTGTGAAACTGAGAAAAGAACACTTTGCACTTCCCTGCTTCCCACAGAAGTAGAGAGGCTTAATAAGTTAATGCTAGCAAAGCGCATTGCATGCTCAAAGTACCTTTTACTGAAGAATATCAAAGCAGTACAGTGCCTGTTATTAATAAATGGGCTGGCCTGGGCAGAGAGCCCAAGAGAACTCCTTTGTCACTTCTCGGCGTGCAGATTGGGTGTCATTTTCTATGACCCTCTTCACTTTGCCTGCCTACAGCCTGCTCATTAACCTACATAATAACACTATTTAGTACTTTCCCACTGCCTTTCATTCAGGGAACTCCGAATGCCTTGCCAGCATTATCAAATCAAGCATCCTTACGCGTAAGTAAGGTGTTACAAGTACCATTAAACTTAGCACGTGGGAGGGTAGAGTGATCAGAGAAATGGAAAGGTAGGGGGAGGAAGTAGGTCTGATTTCTTTCTTATCTTTGAAGATTGTATTTATTTAGCTTTAGAGAGGGGAAGGGAGGGAGAAAGAGAGGGAGAGAAACATTGACTGGTTGCCTCTTTCATGCCTCCAACTGGGGACCTGGCCCACAACCCGGCATGTGCCCTGACCGGGTATCGAACATGCCACCTTTCGGTTCGCAGGCTGATGCTCATTGCTCTGAGCCATACCAGCCAGGGCAGTTCTGATTTCTTGAGCCAGCCCCACTAACTGGGTTTCTGCGCCTGCCCCAGAAACAAACCTCCCTCAGCTCTGTGGGTCTCCCTGTCCCTTTGCAAAAGCCCAGTCTCAAGTGTAAGAAAATTGCAGTGGCTTCACTGGAATGTTATGTGTTCAGCTACTTTCACAAAGAAATCAATTAAATTTGTCTGACAGTCTACTTTTCCTGAAGCTCTGCTGGCAGAGGGTTTAACTTTATATCATCTTCCACAGCCCCAAAACAAAACAACCATTTCATTTCATCCTCAATGAAAGTAACTTCTATTTATCTTGGTGAGGCGCCCACACTAGCTAATCTATAGTCACCAGTTGGACTGCCTTTGTTCGCAGCACTTTTTGGCTATTGTATCGCAGTGCATGGGACTCTGAGTCCCTGACAGAGGAAGCATGTTGTCACTTTAATGAATGGAGTTCTTTTCCAGTGCCACTGGGCCCAACAGTCCCTTCCCGCAACCATCAGGGTGTCAGATGCTAAAGAAAGCCAGCTGTAAGATAGTGCTCTGCAAAAGGCAGTTCGGATTATTACTGGATTATGTGGCTGAAAGATGTCGTTAATCTCTGATTTTTTTTAAGATTTCCCTCTAATTGAAACAAAATTATCACCAATTACAAGAGAGCTTTTAATTCTCAAAGGACCTAAACAAGTGGAAGTAACTGAGATATGTGAGACATTGTTAAGGAAATATAGAAGTCTGGGCTCAGTTCTCCCAACATCCAGCTTTTGGATTGTATCTCACACCTTTTGCATTTGATCAGTGAAGACAAATGAGCAGCCGGAGAACACGGCAGTAGAACAATGGAGCTGAAGTGGAAACCCATGGAGTTGAGTTCAGATTTATATGATCTGAAGAGAGTTGCTTGAAGTCCCCAAACCTTGTGTCACTCATCTTTGAGTGGAGGATAACAAAATCGGCTTTATCTGCCTCACAGCGTGAAAGCGATAGCTTGAAAGAGAACGTTTCCAAGTCCCCCGTACATTCTAAAATGTGATGAAAGCAGTCATTAACATTGTGAGCCAAAACTAAACTTAATTACAAAGGAAAATCTACAGTGAAAATTTTATAATGCATCCAGAACACAAACAGAAAAGATACTTCACAATCTACAATTGTCCCTTCTCTATTATTATGGCTCCCTTCTCTTAGGAGAATTTGAGATGAAAAAGTCTAAATTGGCAAGAAAAGCAGTGAGGTGTCTAGGTGACCAACTGGGATTCCTTCCTGGGCATGGAGGGCTGGGAGAGAGGCCTGCAGCGCTCAGAAAGCACCACGTGGCTGCCAGTCCCTGAGAACCCCTGCTTCCTTGTCATCGCAGTCAGCACGGCACAATCTCGTGAGGAACTTTAGAGCGTCTCCTTGTTTTACGCAGAATTCCTGCTTCCCAATGACTCCTCTTGGACAAGTGGCTTAACCTTTTTCTGCCTCAGTTTCTTCATGAATAAAACGATTTGTAGCCTTTTGCATCTTTACCACCAGTGTTGCAAAATCAATGGCTGGCTCAAGCATGCAGAAGTGCTCACTATAATTTAGGGTCTCATTAAGGTTGCTTCTTGCTTTTTATGGGCCATCGGTTTTCGGCTACCTTTTCTTCCTGCAGGGTGGAGAGAAGGATAGCTGGGGCTGAACTGAAGCATGCTCCAAGGAGATGAAATTTCTAAGAGTAACAGGGTGAAGTGAAATGTGACAAATGTCAGGTGACCACCAGGAATAAACAGATTCCTGGCAATAGCCATTATCACATCGTGGAATTGCCTCTCTCAGGAAGTGGTGGAAACATTTACTGCTCAACTGGATAAAGTACTCTCAGGGGCCAGATGACCTGCCGTTTCCTTCTACATTATCTATGAGTTTTTTCTAATAATAATAAAATGACCGAAATTGGCTACAGTGCTGTAATCACTCACGTTTAGGTTTCTAGCTGCATCATACTCATGGCTGCCCATGTTCTGAGATAATTCCTCTGCATTTGGCCTTGATTTTGGCTACTCCTCTCATCTATTTGTTGCTACATCTGCATCTACAGAGGGCTGTGTTAGTGACTATTCTAGCATTGCATGCGTTTCACGGTGCTGGGTTATCGTGCTGTCCAAACAGTGAGTTAGACTCAGGCGCCTTCAGACACACCATGTGGGTGTTATGCTGCTTAAGTCCTAATGCTGAGGCCGTAAAGGGATGGTGCTAGACGGGTGCCACACTTCCTCTGCTGAGTTGAGGGTGTTATTCAGTCTCTCCTATTTGTTCATGTGTAGCAAACATTTTTCACAGACTTTTTGCAGTGTTTGCAAAAATGCCTTCTAAGCAAAAATAGAAAAATACACTTTCTTCTTTGTATAGTTTTCCAAAATATACCTTCTCAATTGAAAAAAATGCTTATGGAAGAATAGTGAACTTTTCTTAAACAAGCCATGTTTGATATTTATAAATATGTTATTTACTTGTTATTTAATTTAGTGTGTAAGATGTTACATATGTATGTATATGTATGTATATATGCGTGTGCATATGTATATACACACACACATACATATATACATGTTCTTTCTAAAACAAAAACTTAAGGCTGGGTTCTGGAAGATGTTAGAAATTCCCTCAAAGATCTATTTCTATAAGTACCATGTTTAGAATTCTACTTCCTCCATTTACTTGCCAAAAAAAGTCTAGTTTTCACAATTACAAATATTAATTTTCTTTACAGAAAAGAGTAACTGTGCTTGTTTCAGTAGATCAAACGCCGAAATGGTGTGTCCTACGAGAAAGACGGGGTGACCCGCTGGGCTGCTGCCCCTTCCTGCTCAGCCTCACTCCCCCCAGCAGCCATGCGCTGCCCATCCCCCACCAGCCACGCGCTGCCCATCCCCCACCAGCAGGTGATCTCCGGAGCTGGGCGTGGCTTCATCACTGTGGTGTTTCTGGCTCTTAGCATGGTCTGGCACACAGTGGATTTCTGTCATCGTCTATTAAAATAATAAGCTCTGATGGATTTTCCAACCATGTCGCTGTTTTTCTTAAACCATTCTAGGAAAGAATCTCAAAGACCCTTTTGCAGAATTTTTAATTTTTATATTTTTACTAGAGAACCACTTTGAATTCAGAGGTGAAACCTGTGGTTCATCTTTACCTTGTGACTCAAGATTTTATGCATCCTTTTCCCCCTTTTAATCTGAAGTACATTTTCCTCTCCTGCCTTGTGGTCACAATTTCATTTGAAATGGTTGAGTTCCTGTTGGCAATTTCTATTAGATCCTTCAGTCTAGACACATCTGATGGCAGAGCATTTTAGACCTAATCTTTACACTATACATTGCAGTTAAAATGCTTTCGCTGGCGTAATCCGAAGCATTGCTCCGATGCTGTGAATGGACCTGTAGATACAATGGCCTTTATTTTACAGATGAGGGAATAGGCTCAGGCACAGTAAGTGATGTGAGTGAAGTTACACAGTGAGTTGGAGGCAGATTCGAGCCTTAAACACACCTTCTGATTCCAAACCCCGTGGACCAACGTGGGATGCCACGTTTGCTACCAGGCAGTTCCTGATGTTATCTACAGTGCTGCTACCTGCGGCACCAACCTGCCCAGGTCTGGTGGCAGCGGCTCACCCTCTCTTGATGACCCTGCCATCTTGGACTGCTCTGACACAGAAATTTCCTCAGCTCAGCCCTGGCTGGCGTAGCTCAGTGAATTGAGCACAGGCCTGAGAACCAGAGGATCGCGGTTCAATTCCCAGTCAGGGCACATGCCTGGGTTGCAGGCCAGTTCCCTGCAGGCCAACTCCCAGCAGGGGACACACGAAAGGCAACCATATATTTATGTTTCTCTCCCTCTCTCCTTCCCCTCTAAAGATAAATAAATAAATAAAATCTTTAAAAAAAAAAAGAAATTTCCTCAGCTCAGAATATGTGAAATTAACTTTCGCAACCAACCAATTCAAAACTGTGTTGAATGCCAAGGAGGTGTCGGGTTTCTCCTCTTCCTCAGTGAACATGGTCTGATATCATCAGCACACCTGTGGTGGTCAGCAGACTTAACCCTTGAAGCTGTAAGTCTGTGTTTCCCTGAATACTGAAAAGGAGAGACAAGAAGCACAGAGGTGACTGACAAAAGGGAAGCTGGAAGAAGGAGAGGGACACGGGACACACCCAGACGGAAGGAGAAGGGGAATGGACTCAACTGAACTGACGGTCAGTGGGAGGACGTGGAGGCCGACTGCGAGGAAGTGGGGGCCCAGGTCGGGACATGGAAGCCTGGCATGACTTCCAAAAGAAAACCTGAGAGAAGCAGAGATGTTCAAGTTCATGTTTGCACAAGCATGAGATGAAAACACAGGAACCAGATCTGCTCCACAAAAAGAGTGTAGGCAGAAGCCATGCGGAGCCTACGATGTGGAGGCAGCTCAGGCACATGCTCCATTAGAGTGGTTTTGTTGTTCAGGGGCAGTCCAGGACAACATTGCTCTTTTGCTGTGTGTTTGGATGTGAAGTCCAGTGTCTCCAGGACTTGCAGCCTCTGGTCACAATGAGCCCACATTCTACTGTAGCCCAACACAGTCACCACAGGCCTGGGGCTGCCCCCTGGGGAGTCCAGCACATAACTCCGCTGGGACCTGTCCCAGTTCTTCTGCAGGTGCATCTTATTAACAATTCAGTGGCTGGTTCATGTTATCATGTTGCCCCCGTGGCCACGGCCATTTTAAGTGGAAAGCCATAAAAAGAGCTTTCTCAGGGGACAGGGGAACATATACACTGTGCCCTGTCCCCACCTCCGTCTCTTGTTCCCACAGACTTATTCCACTGTGGAAAGTGCCTGCATACTAGATCAGTGTGAGCAACTGTGTTCCTGGTCACTTCGAACAGCTGGACTGGATGCCAGAGTCAGGGGGCTCAGGGCTTCCCGCTGCAAACATGTGGAAGGCCAAAGAACGGTGCCCCTTGCAGACTGACAGTGTGTAGTAAGCACCTGACCTATAGTGGCTACCCGGTGAAGGAGGTGCTGAGCCTGTCCCCAGCAGCTGTGCGGGCATAATACATGCGGGAGCCATCCTAAAAGCAGTAAAAAGCAATGCTTTCTCTAGACAAAATATTTTCTTAACCTCAAAGAAATATTTTAGTGTGACTATGCCAGGTAAGGTTTTGCATCAAGGGTTAGCTTTATGATTTATAATCTTCTTTTATGAAAGAGTAGCCTGGAAATTGCAGGTCGCACTTGCATCTAAGGATTTGAAATATTTAATCCGGAGAGAAAAGCTTTCAGGAAGAGTTAAGCTGGCAGGGGATTTTGTGTGTGTGCGTGCGCACCTGGCATGAGGTGAGGGATGGCTGGCGTAGCCTGGGAGATGGGTCCCATCGAAATCTTAATGACATGATTTGAAGTTACAGTATCACATGTCTGAAGGAGTCTGCCAGCCTGCGGTCTTCTTTAGCTACCTCTGCCCTAGGCAGGATGCTTGACCACAAGCAAAAAAAGAGCCCTGAACTTGGTGGCACTTGTTTGGTCCTGAATGTATCCCCACTAGCAATGTCACTTAGGAGAAGCCGTTGCATCTTGTTCTCAGTTTCCCTGTGCATGAATGAAGGAGTGAGATGTGGCGGGCTCGGAGATCCTCTCCAGCCCTGTCCTGTGTGCGTCGATGAGGAGTTCACTACATTACTTTCATTGACGGGAAACCCGGACACCTTGGAATGTTTCAAAAACGAAGCCACCTTGGAAACAGATGATGAGGCAGGATTATCCAAACCTTAGTTTCTATCTGTGGTAAAAATATAAACAAATGAATGGATAAGTGCTAAAAATAGCTGGGTGCTTCAAATTATTAATTTTAATAATTAGTACATAGAAAAATTATCTCTGAGATGCATAACACTCTTTTCTGAAATCAAAATGCCCCCTTGCCAGCTACTTAAAAATTGGATTGTTTGGTTTCTTTGCTGCCTTTGCTTTTCATTCTAAGTTAAGAAGTTGATAAGCATATAAATTAGAAATGATTACTAACCCACATTTACAGTATACTCAGATTAATATGATTTAACTTGAAGAAATGGTTAAAGAAAAAAAGCTAAAACATGTCAGCATCTAGTAGGAATAAACTCATTTTTGAAACTAACTTAGCTAGCTTAGGAGAGTAAACTTAATAAAGTCATTTTATTAGTGGATCTAGTCTCTGTCATATTCTGTGATACAAATACATACAAACATTCGTATGTATTTGTGTGTGAAAGTGTATATATATATGTTCTGTTTATATGCATCTGTATATGTATAGTGATACATTGTTGTCTAAATACTTAACACAACCTTAATTTACAGGAGTTATAATCTTATTTTTCAGTTAAGGAAGCTGAGATACCCAAGTGAGTCCCCTGCTGGTCCTCAGTTAGTAAATGAAGACGCCCAGAGTGGAGAGCAAATGCCTGGCCCTAAAGCTAATCCTTCTTACATTGTACCCTGTTTGCTGCAGCACTGGCTTTGTTGTAGAACGTCCTGGGAGCTGCTGTTTACAAATGGTTACATTTAACTTAAATGAGCTGCACCAGTTATTTAACACTTTGAACTTTGATTTCTTTATCTGTGGAAGGGAAATACACCTATCTACCTCAGGGGCCCATCATCGGGATTGAATGAGGTACAGTAAGTGAAAATGTCTACCAAATTTTAGCATATCATCAGCTTGTTTAGATTGTTTACACTTTCTCCAATTCCCTTTGGACTTGGGTTTTTTTGTTTTCATATTAGAAAAATGGAAAATTTCCTTACTGCCTCAAAGAAGTAGGAAAATACTTATTAGATGCCTTCTACAATATTAGTTATAACTGTTACTAAACATTTAAAAATTTATTTATTATTATTTTTTATCTTCACTTGAGGACATGCTTATTGGTTTTTAAAGAGATGGGAAGGGAGGGAGAGAGAGAAACATTGATGTGAGAGAAACATGGATTGCTTTCAGTATGTTCCTGACTGGGAATCGAACCCACAACTTAGGTATGTTCCCTGACCCGTAATTAAAACCTCAGCCTTTTGATTTATGGGATGATGCTCCAACCAACTAAGTCATGCCAGCCAGGGCTGGGTTACACATTTTTGATGTGTAAAATTCCAAGTTGGTTGAGGTAATGAAAATGAACTCTTCTGTGTGAGACAATGATAGTTAGCTGCTAAGTTCACCTATACAAATTCCAGGTCTTTCAATATCCCCAAGAGTTAAAACTATTTTTTTGTTGTTAAATTAACTCTGGGATACTAAAAATATCCCTAAACCGTGCCTTTCTGACTACCTCCATCCCTCTAGTTTGAGAGTCTGCTCTCCCTCAGGAGCTTTGAAAGGGAAAGTTCTCCTCTTGTCAGACTCACCTTGAAGCCGGACACAATAGATTGCAGTTGCTCTCACCATGCGTCTTGTCTCGGTGCAGGCCTTCGGGGGACAGGCCCGCTGCATTACCCAGTCTGCAAGGGCAGGTCATTTAATAAGGTTATCATATTTTGTCTCTATAAAATGACTCAAGAACACCCTTTTTTTAAAAGTCATGTCAAATGGTGTTTCATTTAAAAATCAGTTACTAAGGCCAGTGGGATACCAATCCATGGGCATTCGGCATAATTCCTGTTTCGAGGTGAGAAATGGTCCCATGAGCCTTTGCTCTGCCTCGGGTTCAGGAACGTAAGGAATCTGGCAGCTGTCTGCAAGTTATTCGGGTCTTAGAAATGGAGTGACATCAACAGACAAGCCCAGCAAACACCTCCAACTTGGATACTTTCAGCCATGAAAGTATTTACATAACTATGTTGGACTCTCCGAAACTGCTGTGCATATGCCCAGTTCAGGTTTTTTCTGAATTAATGCAACTGATGAATGAACGTTTCATGGGCTGTTACATAGTATTGTCCAAGGACCAGTGGCTACTTTCAGCAGTCTTTCTGTCTGACAGCAGTGTTTGTGCAGTTATTTGAGTATTCTATTGCATTTGCCACCCCCCTTTTTTAATGAGTGGAAAGCAGAAAATAAAAGGGCTAGTATTTAGCTTAGGAAGCTGAGCTCATCAGTTGCTGGGAGAATGAGGAAAATGAGTAGGCATGGCAAAAAGAGCAAACCTTTGCAAAATTGAGAACCTGTGAAATACTGGAAATGTGATGTCGAAACCTGCCTCTGAATACATGGACAGTGTGTATAGGAACACCAGACTATACTTGTGGCTTTCTTTCATAATCCCATTGTACAGAAGGTCATCTCGTTTCTGACCCTCATGTTAGAATTTTATGTGAGCATTCCAGAAAGCTCTGGCGAAGCAGGGTGCGGTTCATAGCTGCGTTCTTGTTCTTCTACGGAACATGGGTGCCGCTCTGGGGGCTTTCTTGGATGCAGAGGATTGCACTTCCTTTTGAAGTCCAGTGAGTTTCCTCATTACTGGAGAGTACATTTCAGCCTGTAAAACCTAATCTGCACAGCTGTGTGTGGTTTGGGACCCAGTCAACATATAAATTGATTCTCCTCCTCTGCACAGTCCAAGTGATTGAAATAACTTGAATGCTTTCTTCCAACAAGGTCACCACATTTAGGGCATGGTGACCTACAGTGTTCCCTCAAGAAGTCATATCTATGACAATGTATCGCCTTCGGTCCTTGATGCCTGCATGAGGGGCCCCTGAGGAGACTCAGCCCAGCATACAGGTGTGCTTAGTGTTTTGTGGCTGCTTTGGGGTGTTCTCCCTTCCTCTACTTCCTTCAGTTTGCTTTTCCCCAAAAGGGATGTGAGCTTTCATTCATTATTCTTCTCGTCATTGTCATCCTCCTCCTCATCAGTCATCACTATTATTTTAAATCACGAGGATTATAAATGCTTTCTTTAATTTATTTTTCTATTGTGGTCCTAAGCAAATTGTGAAATGAAACAAAGTAAATATTCATATTTCAGAGAGAAATCCAACCATTAGAGGAACAAAAGGAAGACATTGAACATTTAAATTAATCCAATCCAGCATTGTTAGTTTCTACAATGGAGAGAATACAGAATGCTCTTTCTGAGTTCCAAGTATAGATGTTAACGTTGCCATTTAGAATCTTTTGCATTCTACTACTGTTACCCGGCAGTCAAGTACATTTATGTTAGTTTATGAAATACTCACAGTGAGCCATTGAGTTGGGCATGAAAAAGTGCCTTGGGATTTAATACCTTACACTCACAGAGTTCTTTATTTAAAAACACATGCATATGTATTTTTTCAGTTAATCTGAGAAGAATCTGTAACAACCATTTTATAGATGAGAAAAACAAGATTCCAAAAAGTCCAATAAAGCTGACTGAATCAAGGAGGTGGATCTACATTTCTGATGCCAATGTTCTGAAATGTTCTGTTTCTGAAAGCCAATGTTCTTTCTCTCCCAGCGAAGAAAGACCCTAAAGGAAACTCTTGGAGGTTGGGCAGGGCCTCCCCAGCCCTGCCTGGAGGCTTACAGCTTTACCACATGGGTCTCTAGTACTGCCCTTCCCTATTCCCCAGCAGTGTTCACCAATAAACCATCTTTTTAAAGGGCACCTGTGCCTCCTCTTAGGCAGAACAAGGAAGGGATGGCTAAAGCGAATGCTTGCCTCTGCAGTCAGATGGGAGGGGGCAGGTGCAAGAATGTCAGGGGAAGAAGGCCCAAGGTCAGGACTGCTGAAAAAGAGGAGATGGAAGCCTGGTGACCCTGGCCGAGCTGGGAACGTACATCAGAATAGCTGGGGAAGGCCCCGGTGGCATCCAGGTGCAAGCCTAGGGCCTGCGTGCTGTGTGGGGTGAGTTACAGATATGGATTTATGATTTGTACAGCCCTGCATTCAGCACAGTGAATGGCTGCTTGTGCACATGGACACACGGACAGGCTGGGAAAGCTGTGGTCCTCCCCGTCTCTCCCTTCAGATGACCTGCCAGAGGAAGGCAGTGCTGTCTCCATCCCCTCAGGGCCCTGCACCCACCCCCTCGTCCTCTCGTGGGCTGGATCCACAATCTCCCAGAGCTCACAAAAGCATGCCCACACTTTTTCGCCTCAGGACCCCTTTACATATTCAAAATGCTTGAGAAGCCCAAAGAGATTTTGTTTGTGTGGGTCCTAGCTATCGATATTTCCATATTGCACATTAAAACTGAAAAAAGTCATGTTTATTAACTTTTAAATGAGCAGTAAAAGGCCATTGCATGTTAAAATAATACATTTTTATTTAAAAAAATAGCTATGTTTTCCTCAAACATTAATGGGAAGAGTGACATCGCACTTTTGAAAATCTCTTAACCAACAGCTACCTTCTCATAACTGCTTTTACATCCAGTCTGTTGCAATGTACGATTGTGTTTGAAGTAAATGCAGAAAACCTGCCTTCACACAGATTGTGCTTGGAAAATGAATGTATAGTTTAATAGGCTTTTGAGGTAATTCTGGACTTTCTTTTTTGATACTACACCAAAATTCAACAAGTGGTCATTTCTGAAAGAGAGGTTACATGTGAGACCTGAAACTACATTTTCTAAATTGTATCAGTTACAGTAAAAGCGACTGCTTTTCTCTGAGCTGCCTTTGCAACTTCACTTGCATATGTGAGTTCTTCAAAATAAGTGTTTTAAATAGTTTTAAAGAGTAGGCAAAGAATTTGAATATAGAAACTATGTGACTGGCAAATAAGCACATGAAAAATCAACACCATTAGTCATTAGGGAAATAGAAATTAAAGTCACTATGAGATGCAACTTTACACTCACTACTCTAACTCTAATCTTTTGGACACTAACATGTGTTGGGGGAGATGTGAAAACAGTGGAATCTGCATTTATTGCTGGTGGGAATGTACAATGATTCAGTGTGGCCGTTTCTCAGCATGTTGAACTGGATGAGCCATGAGACCCGGCAGTTCTACTGTTGTGTATTCATTCAGGAGAAATGAAAGCGCATGTCCATGCAAAGACGTGCATGCAAGGGCCAGTGACAGCATTATTCACAGTTGTCTCAAAGCAGAAACAACCCCAATGTCCATTAACTAGTGAATGGATAAAAAAAGAGATATTCTAGCTCTGGCTGGTGTAGCTCAGTGGATCGAGCGTGTACCTGTGAACCAAAGGATTGTGGTTCGATTCCCAGTCAGGGCACATGCCTGGGTTGCAGGCCAGTTCCCAGCGGGGGAACGACACATTGATATTCCTCTCCTTTTCTCCTTCCCTTCCCCTCTAAAGATAAATAAATAACAGTCTTTTAAAAATAAAAAATAATTAAAAAAAGAGATATTCATGTAATGAAATGCTCTTTGACAATACAAAGAAACAGAGTGCCAATACATAATATATACAAATGTTGAAAACATTTTAATCAGTGAGAGCAACTAGTCACAAAAGCACACTTTATTTGTGTTAGCTATTCAGAGAAGGCAACTCTGTAGAGACAGTAGTAGAGATTGCTGGCTGCTTAGCTCTGGGGATGTCGGAGTGGGGAGTCACTGTAAATAGTATAGGAGTTTCTAGGGGGGAGATAGAAATGTTCTAAAATTAGGTTCTTGTCATAATTGTGTAAGTCTGCATATACACTTAAATACATGGAATTGTGCACTCAAAAAGGGATTTGTTATGATATGTAAATTTTATCTTCATCTCCATCCACGGGTCAATCTTGCACTTGGGTATTTTACCATTCTCAATTTCGTAAAATCACACAGTAGACATTTGGAGAACATTGGTTTAAAGAGTTATGCAGATCTTCCAAGGACTGACACATTTCATTATACAATTTAAAATATAACATTCATTAATATCACCACCAATCTCATCTTAAAAATCTTTAAATATTTGGAAGCTGTCAGGTTCATAGTGATAAATTCAAGTTTTTCGAAATCCTTATTTTCCCCATGAAAGCCCAAATTGTATCACTGGCAATAAATAGTACCAATTGTTTTCCTTGAAGTGACACTTCATTCCTCTCTGAGAAAATGTCAGTGAGACACCAATTCTGAATAACCATACTTTGTCTGTAGTTCATTCAAGGAAAAACCGTGTGTCTTAAAAATGTACCCAGTTAGGCTCACAATTCAAGCAATCACTCATTGCTTTTCTCTGCAAGCCATTTTTGGGTTAGGGGCCAGAGAGTAAATATTTTAGGCTTTATGCAGAAGTGAGGTATATGTGCTTCCTATTTTGTCATACAGAGTATTAAAAATAAGTGCAGTTGAGGGTCAATATATATTTTAAGATATATTGGAATTATTAACTTTCACTGCTTTGTCAAGGACATTCCTCAGTGAGAAGGGCCTTCTTTGCTGTGGAGACCTGGGGCTGAAGCTTGCAGTGATGACCTGCACACTTCGGAGCCCGGCCTCGATCTAGGCCAAGGCACAGGACGCTTTACCTACCATTGCTTTTGCACCTGCACACAATGACAGAGACAAGGCAAATAATGTCATAGAATGATCTGGGAAACAGTTTTGATCTCACAGATCCCCCTGAAAAAGTCTCAGGGACCTCCAGGGGTCCACAGACCTCACTTGGAAAACTGCCGATCTGGAAGGCATTCTGTCTCATGTGAAAGAGTATCACATAAAAATTGCTCCCAGCATCCAGTTGACTTTAGTTTAGAAAGAATCTAATTCAGTGTTATTGGGCAAGATACTAACCTTTCTGAACCTTGGTCTCCTTGTCCATCAAGTGGGGAAAGAGCACTCACTTGTGGGGTTTTGGAGATCAAATGAGATTTTAAGTAAAATACATAGCCACAGGCTGGGAATAGGAACTTCTTTATTAAGAATTGTATTATGTTCTTCTTTTCATACTGTGAATTGATTTCCTCTGTGCTATTCATTATGTGCATAGCAGAAATAGCACACTCAAATGGTGACTTTTAGGTGATGTGAGGGAAGACAGGGCAAGCCAGTTGGTGTGGAGCTGACCCACCTGGACACTCCAACAGGCCACTCAGGAATGGCGGCCCCATGTCTCCGTCAATCATTAGTGCGAGACGACCTCGGCATGTACATAGGATTACAGAGGGAACCGATTATGTTAGTATGCAGGTGTTAAAGTCTTTAAAATGTGGTGTAGCATGCACTTCATGATTATGGCATTAAATAAAATCTAGCAGTGAGTCCAACCACTAACATAAATTTTAAGAAGTGTCATGTGAAAAAGGATAGTTCAAGATATTGGCAGCAAGTATAATATGATGTGAAAATAACTGTGATGTCTCTCAGTGATAAAGCCACCGGTGCTGCTGATACACCTGTGACAGGTTCCCGCTGTTCACATATAAAGGCCAGGCTACATTGCAGTTGGGGAGAATAGAACTAGGGGTGCACGTTTTTGCTCCATGAAAGTTGATACATCTCCCTAAATTTTATTTGCAGACCCCTTGGGGGGCCCATGGACCCAAGGTTAGTAAATCATACTCTATATTTTCTCCTTCAGCATATTTTTTTTTTGCCTATAGTGAAAAAGGATGTTAAGGGCAAAAAAAAAGTACTGAGGAATTGTCAATTGATGAATATGGAAGAAGAGGATCTAGCCAGGACTGGTATTTTTACCTGGAATATAATTATCTGCATGCACACTCTATGTCCTGAATAATTGCTTATCCCCTCCTCATAAATTTAAATTCTGTCGACAGATCTTTAGGAGTCAGGAAAACTACAATATGCTTACTTATAAGTTACAAAGTCACAAGTACATACGAGCCTTTCTGAGTGTTCAAACAATAACCTCTCAAACTCTGGTAGGCCCCACTCCAATCATGCATCGGCCTATACAAACTATACACATGAGTAATTTCAAATCTGAACTAAAATGTAAACACACACACACGCGCGTGCGCACGCGCGTGCATTCTTTCCACAGTGCAGTCATAAGATAGACAAATTGTTTAACTTCCAGCACCCTGTCTGGCCCTAATTGATTTTCCTTACTCAACTGAGCATTGTAACATGTTCCAAGTTGGAGAAGTCTACCAGCACTAATTCGATGCTGCAAATGTTTATGAGCCTTTTAATGGGCAAAGGAGGGATTGATCTAATTTCTCAAGATGTCTGGGGAATATGCTAAGTGGCACCTGATTGGTGTGCTGGGATGAGGTAAGAACAGTCATCCATAACTATTGGGAGTCAGAGGGGCTTATTTTCATTCAACCCGGAGCAACTCTTGATGGATAGGGGAGTTTTCCTATGCAAGGAATTGAGACACTTTTATTAGTGGGGATGCTTAAGTGGGGATTATCCCAATAAGAGGGAGTACTAAAGAAAAGGTTTTAGGTAAAATGCACACAATTCAGTTTGAACCTCTTAGTTAGAAAAGAAAGTTTTTCTCTTCATCCTCACTTTAAAGTTAAAGATGAGAGTCTTCAAGAAAATTATTAATACCCACAAGTTGAAGCTGTTAATGTGGGAGGGAACTGACATCTCACCTGCTCAGGTGAAAACAGCAAATCGCTCCAAAGATTTGTGAAGCAATGTTTCACTCATTCAGAATAAAATCGTAGGCCAAGAAGGGCCTGTGCAATCCATCTCTCCATTCTGCGCATGGCCTCATTTGTACCTACAGTGTGCCCGCTGGGGCAGCTGACCCACTGTGGCCATGCTGCCCTCCCTGAAGGTCCTAGAAGAGGCCTGCAGGGTCCCACGTAAGGGCTGTGTATTTGCTGGGTACCTGGTAGTTCCTTTGCTGAGGACAGCCTTCCCTGAGATATTTGCATTGCTCAATCCCTGGCCTCATTCAGGTTTCTTCACATGGGCCACTTCCTCCCACAGGACTCCCTGACAGGCAGAATAACCACATCTTCACCCATCCCGACCCTCTCAATGCCCCTTATCCTGCTTGGTATTTCTCCATAACACGTACCAGTGCCTGAAACATTGCATGGTGATGTGTACCTGTGTTTAAGGTTAGCCACCCTTCTCCAGAATGTAGATCATGAAGGCAAAAGTATTGCCTGTTCTAGTCATTGGTATATCTTTAGTGCCTAGAAGTGGGCATTTCACAAATATATGTTGAATAGTTGGTGAATTGAATGGACAGCTGTTGTCTTTATATGCTAGTGCTAGATGTTATCCTTGAATTCCTAAGTCCTTCTGATCACCAACAGTGCAATTGAGCAAGATAGTTAACCTCCCCAACCTCAGTTTCCTTGTCTATAAAATAGACAAAGTGGTATTTATGCTTTGAGATAGATAAGATAAGATAAGATATGCAGGTGAAAGAGCATTGCAAACTATTTAGTAGTGTGCAAACTGTATTCAGCAGACAAGAACCAAAGCCCAAGAAGGTCTGCTTCTGTTTGTTTTTGCCATGGTTCGTGGTCCCATTGAGCAGTGTCTGCTGCCCGATGCTGTGGTTGTGTGTGAGGACAAGACAAGGAGAGCAGAAGGCACTTATCATTCTCCCTCACCAGCTTTGCCAAGCAACAGCCCTGCTTTACACTTACAGGGGGCATTATGAAGTTTTTGTGTTGGTACAATCTAATTTGATTTACACTAGTGATTTTCAATCTTTTTCATCTCATGGTACACATAAGGTAATTACTAACATTCTGAGGCACTACCCAAAATATACTTTTTGTTCATCTGACAAAAATAAGCATAAGTTTGATTGACACAAAATAATAATAGTAATTACCTCCCCTTTTTGCTCCAAAGTGAATTTTTTAAAAATCAAGTGCGTATATTTGTACATAAGTATTTCTAGTACCAAGAATTACCAATCAGATGCATTCTTATTATGTAATGTGGCCAGTAATATGCAACTCCATTATATGACCTTATATTTATGGTTCAGGATAGGACATTCACACTGGATGGCTATTGCTGTGTTGGCTGCTGTTTGTTTTTTTTTTTTAATTTGACCATCTAAGGGAAGGGAGGTCAGTGTCCCTGACTAAATAGTCAGGTATTGCATGCTTTAAAAATTCTGGTGGCTCACCATTGAAAATCACTGTTTTATACAATTAATCTGCACAAAAAGTGTCATTGTTACCATTTTATAGAAAATGGAAGATTAGTAGTTTCCTGATCACATAGTTGATAAGGACAAGAATTTGGATCTTCTATGTCTATTACAATATTTATTTACTATATCTTACTGCCTTGAATCAGGAGATATCTTGTGTTGGGGTCATTTCTGTCTGCATCATACTCACAAAACTCAAGGCCTCGTCCACATCTGGCCCAGGCATCGTGCTCTCCTCCTCTGGTCTTCATGTGAATCACAGGTCAGTTGGGGAAATGCTTGTGGCTCTGGTATAACCTCCTGGAAGATGCTGCTGTCAGAGCACAGGTATGCACAGTGATTTTAAGACAAAGGAAATGACAAGTATCACTTCCCCCCACCCCCACACACAGACTCCACAGAGAATCTCGAATGATAAGCTTGCTTGGAATGCCTTAAAGGACTTTAAGGCATTTTCTCACCTTCTATTTTCCAAGGTGAGCAGAAAGGCATGCGAATATATAATATGCCACCATGGCAACCTTCATCCATCACCTTTGCAGAACTGTCTAAAACTGTTCATGACAGGGAGGATGTTCCCTGAAGGTGGCATGGTACCTGTGAAATAGTGGCGTAATTTGTTGCAGGAATAAGAACAAGCTCTTGTGGAAGACCTGAACTAGGTGTCTTTCCTTGAAAGACAACCTCCAATGGGAATATTTATAAAGTTTTAAAAAATTTCTTACTGCCAACTTATAAATTTTCACTAATTCTGATTTCATTTCCATGGATGCTAGTATGTGTTGGTGACTTAGTGCTGTACTTGTATAGCCTTTTACTTCCTGATACAGTGCATGCTTGATCGACCCCCATGCGGGCAGGCGACCTGTTTCTCTGGTGCACCCATGTCTGGACTAGGGCGGTGGGGACTTTGTCATTCTGCCTGAGTGATAGTCCTCACTGTTACGGAGCTCCCTTTGATGGAATGGGGAGCTGAAGTTGAAGCATCTGGTGCTTATGTACAAAACAAACATAAACAGGAAATCGTGCACAGATGTGGCTCCAACAAAGTCCCAGCAACAAGAAAAGTAGCATCAACAAATGAGTAGAGAAAAATCCATACTAAATGACTGTACTTCAAACGTTTACTCTCAGGCCCAAATACCTGACACCAAGTCACTATTATTAGTAGTGTCAGAGATTCCTGAAAAGAGTGAGAAAAATTCTAAGGACTTAGTGGTGTCTGGGATTGAGGGCTTACTTGTGAGTTCCCTACTTCACCCTCCCATCTCCCTCTAGAAATTAAGAGAGATATTTACCCAGAACAACTGATGCACACAGAAGAAAAGATAAGTGTTACAAATCACTAACATTTTACTATAACCTAGAAAGAGCCTGTATATTTTTTCAGGTCTGAGTTAACAAATGTGAGTTAGATTGATTTTGCTGTTTTTCATTCTAATAATAATGTACACATTAGTACAATTCCAGAGTCTTGTTCCATTCAAAGCTCCTATCCTGGGGACTCAGAGAGCATTTGGGGACACGGGAGCTGCCCCCTACCAAAGGCCCCTGGTAGGAGAGCAGGCAGTACAGTGACACTGTGCATAGCATCACGAATTTGCAAGGGGTAATTGACCTTGACATATGATGCTTTGCTCCATATTTTCCTCTAAATAAGTGTTTTTAAAGGTTGCTGTTAAAAGAAGCTTGTCTTTATCATTTACAAATAGCTGTGGTGGCCCAATCACATGGCACATTGCAGAGAAGGGCCATTCTACTGGCACACATTCTGTTAACTTCATTAGGGGAAAGAAAATACAAATAAACTTAGCGTGAGTGGGAGGTGCCAATGACTAAAACAAGAGCCACAGGAATCAGGCCAAGTCATGATTTTCGAGTCAAAAGCGATGACCAATTGCACTTTGTGGCTTCTCAGCAAAGGCCTTCGTGGGGCTCTCTGCCCGCCCTGGTCCCATGCCACTGAGCACAGGGCTCGGGTAGCTGTGCAGAAGGGAGTGCCTGTTTGTTATCTATACAGGCGCAAGTCTTTTTGTTTTTATTCCGAAATTATAGAGGACTTTTGAGAAAAAAATTTCTTTTTTGTCCACCTGTGTCCCTTAATCTCCCTTTGTGGGTGGCAGTTAGCCTAGTGTGTAGGCCCACTTGTGGGGCACAGTGACGTGGAAGGAGTGCCCCCCCCAGGGCCAGACCACAGGGGCAGACAGAGGCCCGCAGCCCCACCCTGACTCAGCCGTGTTTTCGTAAATACTGTTTAACAGGAACAAAGCCTTGTTCAGTTCTTCTGGCATGTTGACTATGGGTGTTCTCCAGCTGCAACAGTGACATTTAATGGTTGCACTGGAGACGGTGTCCCGAAAAGCCTGAAATAGTCACCACCTGGCTCTTCGTAGAAAACATTTGTCAGGACCTGATCCAGGCTTCAGACAAAAGACCACCATTGTTTCTCACCCGGGTCAGTTATAAGAATTCCAGACCTGGTCTTCTCCTTCATCTTTTTGACCTACAATAGGATTTGGCAGAATCTTCTTAAAACTTAAGCATGATGATGCTAGTCCTCTTTCCATTATTTCTATAACAAAAATCTAGCTCCATTACATGGTAGCTTTTCCGAAGTCATTTCTCCTTGCTTCTCGTGGCATCAACTCTCAACTCTCCTCTGATGAACCACGCTCCCTTTTCCCGATCTGGGTTTGCACCAGCACTGACACAGCTGCTTAGATTTCCTTTTCCGTTTCTCAGATCAGCCTTTAGTGAAACCTGGTCCAGGGACAGCTCCGCCTGGGATGCTTTCTAATCACCCTGGTCGCTCCCTCAGTTCCCGTAGCACCTGTGCATTTCACCATGGTGGCTTTCATCATTTATGACACTGTCTTGTGATTTGTCTTCTTATCTTTTTTGTACACCAGTAGAAGCTAAGTTCTTAAAGGCTCGATCCTCACACATTTGGCTACCAGAGCTCCTGCCACAGACAGGAGAAATATGTATGAAATGAGTCGGTTAATGACTGCTCTTCCCACTGTGCCAGGTGTGTGTCTGGGAGAACTCTGCCAGCTAGTTAAATCCTACATTTAGCTTTTCATGCCAGGTTTCATTTTAAGGTACCTGAGCAGCCCCTCCTTCATCCTCCCATATAGGTGTTCTTCTAAAATTATCATCCAAATTCTGCAAGGCCTAAACAGGTGTGGTCAGGTACCATATAACCTAGAGCCACACCTTTACCCTTCACATACATGATACGTTTTTTGGAAACATGTAGACATTCCACTGCAAGGAAGGTAGTTGCTAAAAATTTATAAACCGAAGTATTTTAAGTCATTTTCTTTCTGTTTTTAATAATATCATTTGAGTACTTGGGTTTTTAGTGGTGGTGGTGCTAGCAATCTTTTTGGTGGGGAGGGTCTGGCTCGGCTCTGAGCACCAAGGATACATTTGTTTTACCTGCACACACACACATTTAAAATGGTGTCAGCACTGTGCTTTAAACAGAGGCTCTCCCTCTGGGATATGTATCAGCTTTCTCAGAATATCCTCTAATAGTTTGCATCAGACTCTTGGGGTGGAACTTGTTTATTCCAGGTGCATTTGCTGTCCACCCCCGACTAAACACCATAGTCAGAAACAGAAGTGTAGAAGAATGGGATTGGTCCTTGGCAACTTAGATCTACAAATGATGGTAACATCTCAGATTAACTGGTTAACATGTTTTTAAAAGCTGAGAACCACCCAATTATGAGTAGGTGGACAAAGCCATAAAGTGGCACTTTGGGTTGATGAACATAAGCAGATTGTGTAACTTTCCTTTCCCTCAGTGTGTGAATATCACCTAACATCTTAGGGTGACTATGTCTCGTGTATCAAAGATGAGGGTTGAAGGAGATGGTGTCTAAGATGGGCTCAGTGTTAAGCACATCTGCATCTGCACAGGGAGTTTGGCCAATGCGTGCAGGCGGATGCTGTGACCGGGATTTGCATAAACCCTTGCATGGGTGTGTGGGGTGGAGATCTTTTCTTCTTTTATGTGGCTACGTGTTGGGACAGTGTCTAGAGGTGGAAAAACTCGGACAAGCAAGTATTAAATTGCTTTTGGGGTCAGCAGGTTTTCCCCCAGAGGGCTGTCTTCCTGAAGTCTGCTGTTAAGAACAAAGCATGGCAAATTTCTTCAGTTCTTTGTTCGTTTGTTCAGCCTTTAAGCTACTGGGAGTGTTGGTGGGAAGAAGGAGTGCAGTGGTCAGAACTGCTGAGTGACGTAGCGATGGCTTCCCCGAGCTCCTGCTAATACAGTTATCATTTCATCGGTGCGGTGCTCCATGACCTCTTACAAGGGTGATTGACGGGAGATAATTCGCTTGAGGGAAACTCTGCATGGTGCAGGAGGGAGACTCAGCAGCAGGCTCCTTCTGGGAGCTCTAGATGGCTACACTGGCCTGCTGGAGTGGGAAAGAGAAGGGAAAATAGCAAATGTGGTCACAGAAAAGCATGTTATATCTGAGGGACCTTGGTTGAAGGAATGAAACAGACTTCATGAATAGGAAAGCGTAAGTTGCTAGTTGCTTTAATGCTTGTAGTTTCACCCCGTTTCCATGGCTCCTGAATTCCTTGTGTATTAGTGAGAGGCTGCCTCCTGAAGATTTCCCCTTATGATGTAATTATAAATGCTTTCTTTCTATACCATGCAGACAGGTTGACTTGTGTCTAACCAAGACAATATCTTGTTCTTTGTTGTGTCCTGGTATATTAAACAAAAAATATAATTGTTAATATAGATAGCTCCTCACCTTAAGGTATATTGTATTTTTGTTGAACACTCTTTTTTTTTCTTTTAAATTATTTCTAGAGAGGGGAGGGGAGGGAGAAAGGTAGAGAAGCATCTGTGTGTGGTTGCCTCTCACACGGCCCCTACTGGGGACCTGGCTCACAACTGAAACAGGGGCCCTGACTGGCAATGGAATCAGTGACCCTTTGGTACACAGGCCAGCACTCAATCCACTGAGCCACACCAGCTGGGGTTAGGACACTCTTTTTCTAATGGACTCAATTTCCTCCCCCAGCCTGTGGAGGGTTTTGAATGTTTTCAATAGATGGTTCCAAAGAAACTTTCATCCTCAGGTGAGACCAGTCTGGACCAGGCAGCTCCCTCACATGGTCGCTTTACAGTAAGTTGGCCAGCCAGCCCATCCTCATCAGATCCTTTGCGGTCCACGTTTCTTTGTGCTCGTGGTCCCAGGCCCCTCCCTCTCCACTCTTTTCAGTGAAAGGAGTGATCAGTGATGCCACTGGGGAGGGCCAGTGGGTCCCTAGGTGCTAGGTAAGGTCGATGAATTCTAAGCTTCTGCATTGTATCTGAAAAGAAACATGAATGTGGCATTTGACTTGCAACAAACAAACAAACAAACAAAAAGCTCGTTTCCCTAACACAGTGCAAAGTCATGGGTGATTATGTGCAGCATTACTTAATGTCTAATTTAATGGCTTGTGCTTCAGAAGCCCTTTCTTGTGCCAGGTAATCTATACGCATATTTCTCTCTTGGCTTTCAAACAGCCCTATGGACTAGGTACGATTTCTCCTCTTTAAAGATTAGGAGCCTGAGGCAGGAGAGAAGAAGTTGGAGAGCATGCCTGGGATCACTGGGCTGGTGAGTGCCTGAGCATGCACCATCTGTGGTGGGTCCCCTGCGTGCTCCACCTGGCTCCTCCCCTCTCCATTGCCCTCTTCCCTTTTTGCTGCTGTTCTGTTCTTGCACCACCCTTGTCAGGGTTTCTGTAATGAGATTTCTAAAGCCTTTTGTTCTTTATACATTCTGCTGTCCTTCTTAAACAAGCATTGTTACAGTTTGTTAGGAAAAAAGATAAAATTATAGAAACAAATGTGGCTAACATTTTACAAGTGTCTGAGCATTTAAAAACAGATTAGTACTTTTGAGCAACTGCATATGATGACTTTATCACATTCTTTTTTAAAGATTAGGGAGATGAGATTTAGGGAAATAAAAACACTTGTCCCAAGTGTGACCATTTTCAGAAGTACAGGTCAAATTCAAACTTAGGTCTTTGGACTCCAAGGGGCTTCCACTATCCCGTGAAATCCCGAACTCAAATTCTAACAGTGTAACATTAATGAAAATGAGTAAAGGGGCTCAATGGGGACTGGAAAATTTGGAGTCTCACATCTTCCCCTCAACAAGAGAGTAAGAACTTTTCAGCCCTGTTCTTTGTTGTCACATGGGAAAGAGGTCACAGAATCGCTGGGTTTTTCAATATTTCAGGGGAGTCCAGAAATCTGAATATTTAGGTAAAATATTAGGGAATATTTTACATCGGGGAACATCAGGGAATGTCAGTTGCTTCATGTATCTGAACAGGCCCCCGAAGAGGCCAAGGTAAGACTCTTGCAAGATGAATCACACCTCCCCAGCTCACCACGGCCCTCTGACTTCCCCTCTTTCTGTCTCTTTTCTCCCTAAATTATCTGGTTACTGTTCTGCCCCTTGTGTTCAGTTCCCTTTCTTTTCCCATCTGCCTTCCCTCCTCCTTCCTTAGCCAACCACTGTCAAGGTTAACTTCTCCCCCTGCTTCTCTCAGGTGCTTCTTCAGCCCTGCCCTTGCCCCCTCCCAGCAGCCTGGATGCTCTGCGCTGGAATTCTGGCTGTTGCTTATGGAGCAGGAGGAAGCCACAGGATTTGTCCACAAAGCAAGAAACCCTCTACTCAGGCAGTTGACAAGGGGAAACAGAATTGGAAATGATTTTATTTCAATTAGATTTTAATTAACTTCTGTCTTGGAACCATTGGATCAGTTGCCGAATAACTGAAAAAGCAACTATATTTGCATCTGTTGCTCCTAAGAATAGTAATTTTGTAGCATCTGATCCATATTCCATTCAGAGGGTGGGAGGGAGGAGGGAGTCTTGATAGGTGAAGGATTTCAGATTAAATAACCAGTGTCAACAAAAGCTGGGTGGTGGTGGGTCAGCCCAGGAGACTCCAGGCCCCTAATTTCACGTGGAATTAATACACAATGGGTGGCAAGACACATTTAATTAGCAGCCTGCACAGACTGATGATAGTGCTCTGGCAGCTCTAAGGCAAGCATGTGGGGGGTTCCGGAGCACGGCCATTGCAGCCAAGGGCAGAGTGCATGGGAGGGCCAGGCAGGGTCGCCTGGGGAACAGTCAGGAAGGTGTCACTGGGTCCTGGGACTCAGCATTGAGACTTGCAGGCCCCAGCTTCCCTGTTTCTTGCTAGTAGCTTTCCTGCGTGGTCCCTCTCCTCTGATCCGGGGCTGAGACGGCCTGTCCTGCAGATGGTGAGCAGGGCACCGACCGGCATCCCACCTGATTTCCTCAGGCCACTCAAGGATTCTGATCATAACTTTTCGGGATCTCTATTTTGTTTTTGACAAGACAAACAGGTTTTCCGAGGCTATGGGTTGATGAAAATGCTTTCCCCATGGACAATGCAAGTGGATGTCTCTGCAAGTTTTCTCTGGAGGCAAATGCAGTGTTTAGGAGGCTAAGCCGTTCCTGCCCCTTGTTTCCTCCGGAGACCAGTTTTCCTGCTCGCAGAAGAGTGTTATACAGAAAGGCTTTCAGCAAGATGCTTCTCTGTTGGCATGTGGTTGCTAATGTCTTTGCATAAATTCTGAAGGGTTCTCTTCCTGCCGCAAATTAACAATCGTATACCTCACTCTATTTCTTCCCCCTTCTGGGAGGATGCTGAAAAATGATGGCTCAACCCTGGTGCTGAGTCAGCTCTTCGGATGCTTTTGACAGGTATGCAGCCTCCTCAGCCCCATGGCAGGGAGGTCGGGCAGCTAATGATTCTGTTCTCCAAGCCTCTGCTCTTGCTCTGTGTGCTCCCATGGTGCCTGGGTCTTTGGGGGTAAGGGGATGCCTTCATGCAGTACTTGCATAATACCAAGATAAATTTTGGAAACTCTGCTGTCTGAAAATACACTTAGTATAGCAGAGCATGATTATGTTATATGCAATCAGAACTAAAGAAAATTATGCCAATAATAATGTCAAGAGTCTTATATAATATACCTATTAGCCCATGATGACAGTGGTTACTCTGCCTCCAGCATTGCCATGACTCAGGGGGTCCTTCTCCTAGGAAGTAATTGTAAGCAGAATGGGTGTCTTTTACTCAGGACAACTGTCAACACGATAAAAGTCTTACAGAGTGCTGGCCTACCTACCTTAAGTAATTTAGCAGTCCCAGCACCTCTGCCCCTCTATCTGCCCCCTTAGTTTTATTTTCTGAATAGAACTGATTACTGTTTAAAATAACCCTGTATTTGGTTTGCTTGTTAACTGCCTGCTCTTCTTCAATGTTAATACCCTGAGGCAGAGTACTTATCCCTAGTGTCTGGCTCCTAGTAGGCATTTAGTAAATGTTTCTTTAGTCCTTCAGTAAGTATTTCTAGAGACCTCCCCTTTAGCCAGAATATTTAGTCAGGAAAATACAAGTGTGAACAGAGTGACAAGGCCCTTTCTCTCATCAGTGCGCAAGTTAGTAGGGCAAGGTGGACAATTTGCAATCAGGTAAATACAGAAATAAGAAATGAATCAGAGACATAACAAAGAACAATGTGATTTCTAAGGCATGAATAGAACAGGGCAATGTGACAGTGGCCTCGCACTGAACTCGAGATGCTCTGGCTTCAACTGCAAGTGGACAAGGTTATGCTGGCACAGAAGACCGAAGTGCAGGGGCGAGCAGAAGAGGTCCTGGTTCTGGAAAAGACTCCAGCAGCCCTGACACTGCATCTATGTGGGCCTGTCCCTGGAAAGCACTTCCGGTCTGTTCTGCCCAGTGGATTCCAACTGGCCCTCAGGTGCCATCTCGTCTGTGAAGTCTGTCTCATTCCCTCTCCCCATGGAGAACTGTCCACTGTCCATTTGGAACATAGTGTCCCCTGCACACATTTACATCAGTATCTGTAAACTTACCTTTCATCCTCTCATTTGTTCACCTGTTTTTCTTATCTCCTGTTGGACAATGTATCTTTTGAACGTACGCACAATTATTTTTCACCCTTATACTTAGAGTTAAGTGCAGACTTTATTCAGAGGTTTAGGTTCTTGATAGTTATTTGTTAGATTAATGGCTAGTTTGGGACATGTAATAATGGGTACAGATATAAGTAGAGAAAATAGAAAGCCAATGCAAGCTCCCTCCGTTCCTAAGATATCATGATTCCTACACTAAAAACGTCCACTTCTGTTTCCCTAGCTCACAAACTCTTCCTCCACAACCATTCACTTTTTCTTGCGGCTCCTTTGGTACGTGTATGTG